>NC_046196.1:3182954-3819545 GCF_011004875.1 Balearica regulorum gibbericeps
GCTTTATGGCTGATGAGGCAAAGTGTGTCTAAACCAGGATTCTTTTGTATAAGGTGAAAATGCCATAAAATGACTGGGATCCTCTTGCATCTGCAGGAATGTCCATGTTGCAATAGGTCTCTGTAAATATTTATACCTGATGACTTAGCAGCTGGCTATTAAGTGCCCTGATTGTTCCTGTAACGCTGCAAGCAAATGGAGATCTGGCATTTAAAGGATGCAGCACAAATTGTTCTGTTGGTCTTAACTTTTGGTCAGAGAATTTACTCAGTGCTGGTGATGATATCACTGGTGAAGCATCCCTCTCACTCCTCCTTTCCATCTGTGCAGACCAAGCAGCACGCTCCCTCATGTCAAAAGGAAAGCAAAAGTGGGGAAAACACAAAAAAAAGACCCATTTTGGGCTCCAAACACGACACATGGCTGGTGGTGGCTTAGGGGACCACTGGGGCCACCTCGTCTCTGAGGGGTTTTGGTGGTACCTTGCATGGGGCGTTGCAGCCCCGGTTGCTCTTCCTCTGGTGTTGGACACTGGCCAGGCCACCGCGCTGGTGTGACCTCCGAGCGCTGGTGATTCACTTTTGCCACGGATCCGCTGATGACAAAGCCTTTCCTGCCGCGTCGGGACGGCAATGTTAACCCCTTTGCCGGTTGGGAATTGTGGATGGTGCCGGATGGGCTGTTACGGCTCAGGGGTGCCAAAGCCCTTTGTGGAGCGTGTGAGGACATGATGGCTCAAAGCAGCTCTGGTGGGATTGGGATTGGCATTGGGATTGGGACTACTGGGAGAGGAACTATTCACTGGAGCAACAGGGTCCTTTCTCTTGGGTTTGGGAGCTGGGGTAGGGCTCAAGGGAAGACATTCGCATCCCCACGTGGTCCATCCTCATCGCAAATCCCATTAGACCCCAGGCATGTAAAAATACCATTTTATTATCACTGCTTTCGGTCTCCTATTTTAAGTAAATTAATAGTTCAGCCGCACCTTCGGCTGGATTAATATTAATCGTGAATTTGCGTTGAGCAGCCAGAAGAACTACAGTGAGGGGACAGAAACCATTAAGAAACCAAACAAACCACAAAGTGCTTCATTCTGACTTTCTCCTGAAAGTTACCACTTTCAAACTTCTCCTTTTGAAAAGATGTCTCATCGCTGGGCTAATTTTGAACTAATGAAAAATAAATCAGCCCTCTCCTGGCCTGCCAGCAGAATCCCATGTTTCGTTCTACTGGAAATGAAGCAAATAAAACCAGATTAATCTTCAAAAGCAGAAATACTGGCACGGGGTCTATGTGTCACGGTGCCTGTAGACGGTGTTTGCAGATGGAGGAAGCGGGTGATTCTCATGCTGCAAAGCCATGCCCATATAAAAAGTGCCCAATGAGTCTTTTTGCTTATTTGATCACTCAGAAATGGTGCAGGTATCATTTCAGCTTCTCTTTGCCTTTGTTTTACCAGGCTGCTCCTTCAAATTATTTGAATTAGCCATTTTATATGCCCGTGGGGGATGTACTCCTACCATTTTTCCCATGCTGTGTTAATCCCTACATTGCAGCCCTATAATAAAATGCTTTGTAGCCTTCTGACCCTTCAAGAAAGTCAATGAAATAGTTTTTCCCAAGAATGTATTCCAGGATTCCCTCCTTTCCTCATTCCCTGGCTGCAGTTAGGCTCAGTAACCGCCTGCTTTCAAGGAGATTTTTTTTTTTTTCTTCCCTGAATATTATTTGTCTCTCTGTGTTGACACCGCAACCGTCCAAGCTGGAAGGGCATCCCCCGGGTGGGCTGGGGTGCGGGCTGGGCTCGGGCTAAGGTTCACGACGTTAGGATACTCGTGGGTTTATCTTTCAGACCTTTCAACTTGGAAAGGAAACAAATTTATGTAAAACATCGCAGCTTAGATTTTAAACAAAGAGGATGTGCTGTGCTCTGTGTAAGTAGAATATTTACAGTTATAAGGCAGGATGATATATGCCCCTTACAAATAATAAATAAAGGTTGAGTGTTGGAAATAGGTTTCATAAGGCTAAAACTAATAACGTAATAGTCTTTATTGAGGAAAATGAAGCAGTCTTATGACTGGGATGAAATCCCAAAATAAATTTACTGTTTAGATGTTGTTACAAAACCCTTTTTATCATCTGCGCCGAAGATGTGGGTCAGTGGGGCTGTTCCTAGAAAACCTAAACGCAGCCCGAATAGTCACAGCCAGGTCCAGACCTCAAGCAGAGCCGCTCGCATTTCCAGCAAGGCTGGGGGAAATGCAATATTCCCCCAAAACACAGCGAAAAGTGAAAATGGGGGTTGATGAACTGGCCTGGTATTGTTCGGTTTGAATTCACATCTCTAGACCTGCCTTCAAATCTGTCCCAATGCAAACTAAAGCAGCTGGCACATCTGGAGCTGTTAAACAAGGGGCTGCGAGGGGCAGCGAGTGCATCTCTTGCAGGCAGAGATATTCCTCAGGTTTCCCAGCATGTTCCCAGGCTTAGTGGGTCATAGCCTTAAATCCTCACTGGTGAGCCTGGGTACATGCTCCCAATTATAGCACGGTCTCTAACATAACAGTTTATATCAGCTTCAGGCACTGAAAAATACAGTTACCCCTGCTTTGTGGTGGTGTCATACTGCCATGGTAATGCAAAATAATGCTTAGCATTAAAAATCGATGAAGGATACAGAAAGCAAAATGTATTATTTTTCTTTGAGTCTTCAGAAAAGGAAGAAATACTTAAATATTGAGCTACATCCAAAGTTTGTGTAGGTTATTGATTATGGAATTTATGTATTCAGAAGAAATGCAGAAAAGATACTAAAAGAGCCATGTGGGAGAAAAAGATAATACCAGTGTAAGTGGATCCAAGCCAGCAGCAATCAGCCCAACACACAGCAATAAGGGAGGGATGCTGCAGCTCTGGAGGAATCAGTGCTTTCTGTTTCTAGAATGACATTTTTCTGGAAGCAAAGGGAAACCTCAACATTTGCTATAGGTTAATCCTGGTTTAAGGAACTGTCTGACTACAAAAAAATGTGTATTTCTGGTTTTGGAATATCCCTGCTGTTATTCCCACAGAGGAGACCTGTGGCAGATGTGCAAAACAACCAGTCTAAATTGCATGCTCGAAGTTGCCTGTATTTAGCAGGAAGATGAATGCTTTTTAAAACTCTCAGCGCTGGAGCAGAGGCTGTGTGTGGTTCAGCCCCTTACTCGGTAGTGGGGTCCAGCGTGGTCTCAGCAGCAGATGGAAATGCTGGAGGAGACATGGTAGGGAGCGGTGTTGTGGTGAGCAGAGTAGGGGTGCGGTGGGGTGAAGATGAATGACATCCTCAGCGTCACTTCTGACAGCTCCGTGTTTATATTTGAGGTGCCCTGTAATTTCGCACAGCTCTGTGTTTCAGCTGGGTGGCTCCTCTTGGGCGTTAGCAGAGCCCAAACTCACCGCATGTGGCCACTCGGGAAACAGTCTCAGTGTCGGAGCATTAATTATTGGCTTGTGCCGTTACAGGAGAGCGCAGGAATCCCAAAATGGAGAATGGAAGCCAGTCCCTGTCTTAGAAGAGACAAGACAAATGGATGCAAAGAACAGGAGGGGCACGGACAGGGAACAAGCGATTTAAACATTTGCCGGTGTTGTGCTGGTCCTGTGATACTCTTCCCTTTATTTACAAAAGTCCTTTCTGTTGAGCTGAAAATTTAGGTTGGGATACATGCAGAGAGAAAAGCCGCTCTTCAGGAAGGACAAGTGGGGCATTGTCTGTCCCCAACCCACCGCCGAGCCCCATCTATGGGATCTCATCAGCCACAGTTACATGTAGACCACTGGTTTGATCTAACAGAGCCCCTTTCTCCCACCTTGCCTGCCTCAAAATTACACCCTCTCAGCAAGACCTTCATTACACAAGAAGAAAAAGGAGGAGAAAATACAGTTTCTCTATCTCTCCAGGCTTCCTTGTCTGCAGAAATGCAGCCTGGGAATGGCCACGAGGGTGGTGGGACGCTGTGCTGGTGGTTCCCACAAGTGAGCAAAGAGGGGAGGACAGGACGGAAAAGCTTGTTGGGCACCGGAGGAGAGCAGCATGTCCATGGTGGAAGGGAAACCTCTCATGGGAAAGGTTATCTCTCAGCTGAAGGATAAGGCTGCGAGCTGCCAGAGCAGGACACCAGCTTTATTTTAGCTGTGGACTTCTTTTGTGATCTTGGGGAGGTCATGTAATGGCTCGGCTCCTCAGCTACTGTCACAGGCTTAATCTTTAATCTTTAACCTTTTCATCTTATTAAGCTCAAAATTCATCAGTGTCCCGGTGCTGTGGAAATTCATGGCATTATTACGGGCTATATAAGTGTGCTTGGAACAAAATTAAAATTGAGGATGCAAAGAGCCTGGAAACTTGTGAAGGGAAGTTTATACCCTCTCTGGTTTTTGTGGGGATGTATTTGTAGGTGTGGGTATGACCACTGTCCAAGATGTCCTCCCTGCGTTTGTCAAGTTGAGTCCTTTCCTGGATCTGGAGCTGGGCTCAGTGCTTCAGCAAGAATTTATTTGACTTACAGATGCATGTGTAATATCTAGGAGAAATGTTTCCTTTGGCTTTGGTGTTTGGGCTGGGCACTGCGGGGAAAGAGAGCATCTGCAGGAGCAAGGTTGAATCCTACCTCCCTTGCAAAAGCCCAGGTAAACTCTCTGTAGACCTTGACGCCTACTTTGAAAATGCAAAGGGGTGATTCTGCCCTTGCTGCACAATGCAAATCAGCACAACATGTACAAATGTGAGAGGAATATGGCAACCTTCCTTCTGCTGATGTTACATTACACAGCCCCAATGCTAAAAGCATAGCTCAAGCTATTAGCCACCATGAGAAATCTGATGCCTGTTTTAGAAAGTGTGTTTGTTCGCTAAGAAGCCTGGAAAGACTTAAGCACAGCGAGAGAGTCAACCTGGTGACCGCAGATGCTCACAGCCCAAGTTTGGAGGGAGGACGGGGATCAGGTATGGCCAGAAACAGCATTAGCACTGCAAGCATGCTTTGCAGTCCTGTCCTCTGAATACTGCCACTGTCAGCCAAGAAACCGAGGTCTGGACGCATCAAAAAAATGATGTGGACTGCCAGATCCGTGCAGAATAAAGCCAGGCTTTCAGCGGGAGGACAGACGGACACAGAGCAGGTTTACCCTTGGCACGCCCAGGGGGTTGTTAGCAGCACAATGCCACAAACCTGCAGTCCTGTGGCAAAACAACGGTGACATTTGCTGTTGCAACATGAAGAGAGGACTTAAAATATCCTGGCTGATGCATTTTTTCCCCTCCCATGGTGCATGTATTCTCCTTTTGCCTTTTTAACATTGTCCCATTATTTTTCCCAGTCTTCTCTTTGAGTGTCTCCCTACAAACCTTCATGTTCCCTCGAAATCCTCTTTTCACAAAGATGTGCTAGCAGTACCACCAACTCTTGCAATTTTTCTCATGAAATCCATAGTACAGGGCTGATGGTGCTCTGTGTGCAGGAAAGCCACCCAGGGACTTGGGTCTAGGAGATGAAGCCTTGTCCTCCACTGACTGAAAGAGTCCAAAAAAGCATTGCTAGACCCAGAACCTCCATTTTTTTATGATGTTCTTAGTCCTTGCTTGAGACTCCTCCTCAAGGCTGTTATACCTTATGCATTTAACATAACTGAGCATATCCCAGTGCTCAAATCTCATGTTTTACGGTTCCTTTATTAATCCCTAGGTGTTCACAGCACATGGGGTGGTTCATTGGGCTTTCAGACAGTGACCTACACAGCTTTTCTCATGCATAATGTTGTTCCCCTACAAGTTCCCATGCAACTCACCCTACCAGGACTCGCTAGTGCCCCGTGGAGGTGGATGACCAATTTATTATGCCTTAGCTGCAGAAATTAGGGAATATGCTGAAATTTGTTTCCCTTGCTCGATTGCATCACGGTTTCCCCTGTAAGCAGATTTCTAGAGCATCGAAGTTAGTAGCAGCAGCCACAGAACAAAAAGAGGTTGCAAAGACTTTCTGGGGTGAGAAACTAATGATGGGACCCTGTAGGAAGGGCAGAGTAGGGAGACAAGGGGATTGCAAATAATTTGGGGGTCGCAAGGCTGAGAACACTCATAAAATCTCTGCTTTTGATGTACTAAAAGGGTCTGCCCAAGCAGTCAGGGCACAGTGCTAAATCCCAGGCCATGGGTGTTTTAGGTAATCATTATTTATTGTTATATTTTGCAACTGAAGAAAAAAAAAAAAGCCAAAAGCTTTATCACTTGCTGGAACTGTGCTATTTCCTCCCTTTAAACCTTTAGGCAATAGAGATAAAAAGTGAGTGTTACTTGTGATACTGGGAGAAAGAATGCAATATTCTATCTGTTACTGTCTGGAAGAGCCCCTATCATCTGGCCTTGATTTCTCCCCTCTCAGCTCCAGGCATGGAGACACTCGCACGCACGCATCTACTTAAGAGGTGGAGGCCACTCATTTTTAACGTGCAGCCCTATTTCTTGGCTTTCTCTTTGGGGTTGGACAGGTTTCTATTGAATTGCAAAAGCGACCAACATTTGGCACAACTGCTCGTTCCAAGTCTCTGCTAAACATGGAAACCCATCTGAAAAAATATGACAGGCAAGATGATGCAGCGCTTTCTGATTGGGCTCATCCTGCTAAATTGTTAACTTATGTTGAACATTTCCCCTCTGCCCCTTGAGTGCTAAGACTCTTCTTCCTTTGGTGGGGCAGTTAAACTGGGGACCCTGTGAGAGAAGATAAAAGCGGATCTGTCTTTTGTGAGGCCAAAGATGCATAGCCAGCATCCCTGCTAGGATGCCAGGATTAGGAGAATACGTAGAATTTCCAAATTTAGAGCGAAGAACTAGCTTCCCATAAACAAAGGCTGCTTTTTAAAATGAGATGCTAGCAAGATAATGCCAAAAATAAAAAAAAATAATAAAAAAAGTTTGCCTTTGTGACTAAATTCTGTTACTTTGCAGCCAACCTTCAAATGGGCTGTTGGTGCAAGTGAACAAACGCTTCCTGTCTGTCCTTCCTCATGGGTGGTCGCGTTTTAAAATGAAATATACAGGCTGACAAATGCCTTTACAAAGGCCAGATTATAAACTGTAAACCTACTGTCAGCTGGGTAGAAAAAAAAAAATCCAAATGCCTCTTATACCATTTAAAGATTTAGTTTGGCTTCAACACTAAAGCACTTCATCTTGAAGGAGAAAGGAGCTTAGAGTTTATAAATTGTTGTTTGGGCTCTAGTAAGCTCTGGATAAGGGAATCTATCTGCTAGGAAACAAATGACCTTCCCAAAATTTAGGGAGCTCTGGGTATTGTTACGAAGACAAAATGCCTTGGAAAAATGTCCCCAGAATACAAAGGGATTTGAGACTGCTCTGTTACTCTTAACATACAGTTCATACAGCTGCAAAGGGCAAATCTTACAGTTCCAGTCTTTAAAAAAGGGTGGAAAAAAGTTAAACATATCAGGGTAATAAAATACAAGCTGTTTAGATTGTCCCCCTCTGTCTAAATTGACTCTAGACTTGCTCTTGCACACAGTTGTCAAATCCAGGCTGAATATTCACATCATCTTGGCCAAAAATGTCTCAAAATAGCCTATGTTCTCCCCAGTGGTGATCACCAAAGGGAAGTTTTGTGACAAACACAGCGGTTTATGGTAAGACGGTTGCTACATTCAGCGTTTTAAATTCCAAGTGGAAGAACAAAGAAACTCCAGAAGCGCTGCAAAGCAACGGGCATTGCACACCCTTGCGTCCATTAAGTGAAATCTTGCAGCTTCTTCGCGCATTCCTGCTCACGCAGATCTCAAGGGAAGCGCCAGCAACAGCGTTTCAAATCCACCCTAAGCTCGGAAGCTCGCTGCAAAGCTCCTATCCTTCGCTGTGCAAATGCCATCCACAATCTCCCTTTCTTCAGCGGATTGCGTTTGCAATCTTCTGCTGTAAGGTAGAAGGAGATGAACAAAGAGATGAGTATCTACATTAATATGGGCCTTAATTTTCTTTTCTTTTCTTTTCTTTTCTTTTCTTTTCTTTTCTTTTCTTTTCTTTTCTTTTCTTTTCTTTTCTTTTCTTTTCTTTTCTTTTCTTTTCTTTTCTTTTCTTTTCTTTTCTTTTCTTTTCTTTTCTTTTCTTTTCTTTTCTTTTCTTTTCTTTTCTTTTCTTTTCTTTTCTTTTCTTTTCTTTTCTTTTCTTTTCTTTTCTTTTCTGCACATTTTGCTTTTATTTTGTGGGCTTCAAGATGAAACTGAACTGGTCATGGGATCTGGAGGCAGCAGCATGCAAATCCTTGCTGTGTTCCTCTTGCCCAGCATGGCTTGCCAGGAATATTGCAGGTCATGCTGCCCTAGCTGGAAGCAAGCAGAAATTTCAGTTGTTTTCACTAAATTCAAGAAGGTTTAGAGAACTGTGCATGCTGGGTTGCGTGGGAAACAGAAAGGAAAAGCCCCTCTCCCATGGAGTTTTCTTTTCATCCCTGCCATCTCGTGTTAATCAGCGCTAGCCCAAGGCATCGCTTCTCATTCCCTTCCCACCTTTATTACTGGTGTCCATATTGATTAGCACAACTATTTGGCATTCTTTCCTTGAGAAATCACCACCTCCACCTTTTGAGATGCCCTCTCTAAATCTTATAAACCACACCTCCATTGTGCTCTTCTGTTTTTAGGAGGCTTTTTCTCTTTCTTTAAATACTGCATAGCATTCACAATTATTTGAGATGATGTCTACTTTCCAGGGCTTTCAGCAGGTTTGAAAGGGTGTGAGGTAGAAGCACAGTCAATTTTCTATGCATGCCTCGTACTTGAGGCTAAAGTATTTCGGCACCAAATTCCATGAGACCTTTGGAAACGATGACTATTTCAGTGCCCATCAGATTGTTTTAATGCTTGAATGTGATTCCTGCTGGGGCTGGGGCTATCGGCTGTCCCTCCTCTCCTACCCAGAGACCAGATGACAGTTGTGCAGCTGCATCAAATGCTTTTGTTAAAAAAGGAACGAAAAGGAAATTACTGGAAAATCTTCACAGCGGATCTCCCTCCGCCCACAGTGTGGTGGGAATAAACATCACAACTTCAGATCTTGGTGAATGCAGATAAATAGAGGCTTAGCTGATAAGTTAATGACATACCAAAACCAGATTGCTCGAGGACTAAAATAATAAGTGGCCAATGAGCAGAATACTGGAATCCTGACAAAACCCGAAATGCTTTGACGTTTCGTGCTCCCCTCTGCGAGGAGGGAGCTGCTGCAGTAGTGCACAGCGGGGGTGCGGCTGGCAGCATCCAGACAAAAATCTCTTTTTTGGGCTTCTTCACCCAGGCATGTCTGAAAGGCTCCAGTTCTCCTCGGGTGATTTCTCCAATAAGTGCCATTCCCTGTCCATCTGCACTGCTGGGTCTTTTCTCTTGACTGCCCTTAGCTCATGTCTTCACTGTGTTATCCTGGGAGATCTCGCATCCTCGTGTTCACTGTTTGACTGTCTCATGTCTCTTTTCTGGTGTTTCTTCTCTGTGATACCTAATGTATGCAACTTCCCTTCCTTTTCAAATCCATTCTCATCTTCCTCACACCTGCTGTCTTTCATGATTAATATACGATGCCTGTTTTCTGTTGGCAAACCAGTTTAGTCTCTGGTGTCCTACACCTCTCTACCAGACTGAGCAATTATTGTTCTGCCATGGATTTTTCCTGGCAATAACCCCATGAGGTCAGAGCTACTCTTGGAGAAATAGAGGCTTAAGGAACCTAAGGAGTGCACCAAGCCACACAAGTGCCTCCAGGTGGGTTGAGTCCAGCTCCATCACTGACCCATCCTTCCTACCTGTTCAGGCACCTAAAAGTGGATGAAGAAAGTGGAAAGTTGGGGAAGAATGTCTCCAAGAAAATATTTTGCCAATTATTCCTGCCCTGACTTTCTCCATGGTGCTCCAGTAGATTGATGCTTGTACACAAATCCTCTCTGGGCTATGCTTTTAACATGTTACAGTGATCAAGATATCTAAAGAAATCATCAAAAACTTCTCTCGGAGACCAATTTTATTCCAGTGTAGACCTTGGCAGAATTTGTGCTCCCTTTCTAAAATTTTAATAAAGGTTTCAGGGCTACATGACAAGAAAACTGGCCACCAGTCTGACCTGTGAAATGCTTCTCGGTCCTCCTTGCACTCTTGCTGGAGCTCCAGCTCTGTAGGTGAGCATCCAGCTATGCCCGGTGAGCAAAACTGTGCTTCAAACACCGCTGCTGACAAAACGGAGCTGGACGGTCCTTTTTGATAGAAAGAGGTATAAACGTGAAAGTTATACTAAAATCCAACAACACTTTCCTGGAAGAATTAGTCTATGTTTGGGTTGGGTCAAGCGTGAAGAGAAGATGGTCCTACCAGTGGTGACCAGTGCAGTGGTTGTTAATTGAGATGTATTGCTTTAGGGTAACCGTGGGGCAGTGCCTGTTTGCTCTGCCTTTGTTAGGCTCAAGTGATCACGTTCAGGACTGGATGGAGTAACGGAGATTGATTGTATGCCCACTGCACACTGGCTTTGAGACACGAATGGCTGGCAAATGCATGATGGTGGCTACTTTTGGGTTTAGCTCTGCAGCTGGTGGTGGTGTCCCGGGTCCCACAGTCCTGCTAGGAACAGTCAGATGGTCCTGCTGACTGTCCCAGGACAGAGGTGGAGGCAGATCCTGTGCTGGTGGAAAATAGAGCCAGCAGCGCTAAAGCCAGGCAGCAGCTTGCACCAGCTGAGGATTCCCAGCATTTCTCCAAGCCCTTCAGAAAGAATCTGCAGAAAGAAATCCAATAAAAAATTGAATGCTCATCTCCAAAACATTCCTCCAACTGCATCCATGGCTTTATCTGTTTTCTTTCTGCATGGGCTATCCCCCTTGTCCATCCCCCCCCCTTTTTTTTTCTCAACAAGCTATCGCTGCTGCAGCAAAGGCTCCATAATATAAATCTGCGCTCAGACATGGAAATATTTAGCATTTCACAGCAGCTTGCTCAAAATCCCGGTTTTCCGCAGCCTGCTTGGGATTGCTTATCAGGACACACAGCACAGGAGAGCTTTGCAGCTCCCGAGGAGCTGAGTTGCTGCAGCGTGCTGAGCGCGGTGGCTCGCTCCAGCACCCCACGGGCTGTCACAGGCTGGGGGCGGCGGGGGGGCAATAAGCCAGAAGCTTATTTTAGTCACCTTTTCAAAGGAGTAGGACTACTGAGAGCAAGCAGCTGATGGGCGAGCATTTGTTTTTCTCTTTCTAAAGGCAGCTTGACACCCGCGGAGGGAAGACGTGAATGCTGAGAGCAGGTTGCTGCGGCCGGACAGGAGGAAGCCGTTCGCCCCTGATTTATACGCGCCTTCAGAGAGCGAAGGGTTGATACCGCCCGGCCGTGAGCGCTCGGCAGTTCACAGGATCGGGCCGCCAAGTAAATGGGGAATTCATCCAGAGATATCTAGGAAATACATAGAATAAGCTGCCAACCCTATTCCTAAAGCCAACAGTTCACTAATTTTAATCAACAGCTGGATATTTTTATAGGCAGTGAAGGGATGGAGGGGTATTATGACAGAACAAGGGAGGTGGGATTAGACTAATCTAACCCAGGCCAAGTGGGCTCTTCCTGCTCAGCCATGTGTAGTGTCATGGCTGTGTGATTTAGACTACTGCGCACTCACCAACACTGATAAGGAGGACAATTATGGGGAATATACAACTCTTTTGTGTAGCCCTCAGCCAGCAGAGCAGGCTGGGTACTGCGGATGTCAGCTGGGGATCGTCTCCAGCTCCGAATTAGAGCAGTTCCCATCCCGCGGACAAGGTTGCATGGGGGAGTGTGCCCTGGAGCTCTTGTGATGCTGCAGTAAGGGATCCTGGCGTTCGTCCTGCTCTTGGGTAGAGGTCACCCTTGTTCTGTCCCTTGCAAAAGTTCAAAACGACCTTTCTGATGAGCCCTGTCCTCGTGCTGGTAAAACTTGGTGGGTGGCAACATTATTATCCACCTCTCTGGAGAAGATTTCTCCATATTATGACTCTGTTGAGTCCCTCAAGGGCAGTTTCTCCAGTGTTAATTGTCATGTTTCCCCGTAACTTCTGGTTCTCTCCGTGTCCTTCCTCACCTTCCGCTTACTCATACCCAGCCGAGACTCATGCCAGACGGTCACTACCTAAATGTGACCCAGGGAGCGAGGTAAAACGTGGAATGCCACCTCGTGTAGCCCCGGTTCAATTGGATACTCCTTCTGGTAGGAAGCATGGGAAGAAATATTTGGAGCCAGATTTTTCCCTTTGGGGTTTGGGGTTTGTTTTTTTTGTTTGTTTTTAATAACCCTCTGATTGGCGCATAGCAGCTTTTGTTGTTGTTTATTTGTGTAGCTTTTCATCTTAATGAGGATGTACGGAAACAATTACCACATGGTTCATTCACAATATCAACTCAAGCTTTTCCTGTCTGTGCGGTGATTGGACTTAGCCACTGAAAATTATCTAGCTTTGCAGAAGTCATGCTTTTTACTCATTTTTAAAATATATATTGTACAATAGGGATGATTTTTTTCCTGCTAAATAATGTTTGGGGTTTGCACCAGGTGGCTGGAAATGTCACACAGTTTCTCCTTTTTGGCAGTCAAAAGTCCAAATGCTTTAAGAAGATGCACATTTTTCAGGAGGGCAGAGAGAGGTCAAGATGCACTGACTAATTCAAGATTTCCTCCACTGGTTTCCATAACAAATAATCATTTTTTTCTTTATTTAGCTGTACTCACTGGTAGGTTTTCATTTGCATCAAAGCTTTGTTCTGCTCTCATTTGGGCTGCCTCCAGAGACCAAACAACATCACAGGCTACTCCCAGCATATCCTCCAAAGAAATGGGCCAAATTCAGAGCTGCAAGTTGGCTCCCACGTGTAAATCCTTATGATATGGATCCTGGAGCACTGCTCAGGGTGAATCTGAGAGAGGTCTGTGGACAGACAAGGGAGATTTCCACAGAGAAATCCATGGAGATTTAAAACTAAAACCAGTTGTGTTGGGTATAATCCACGTGGATGAGGCAGCCGTACTCTTATTGAGTTGACAATAACTCCTACTCTAGAGACCTTTCATCTTGTTGTTCAGAAGCTGGTTGACATTTTACCTCCTTTGGTGACATCCTTCCATACATGTGTCTCTCACCCCAGGCTGATTTAATATTCTTATTATTTTGGGGGGAATTTCAATCCTAATAACTCAGGAAATGGGTCTTCAAACTCACCTCCGAAAACCGTGTCTAGCTTTTCTGCGTGAAATCCTGGCACCGCTGCGCTGTGGAAATGATCGGGGATTTGGCAGGCGTTGGCTTTCCTAGAGGCTGTTTGCCCTTTTCCCATCCCTGCCGAGAGCTGCCCCAGCAGAGCAAGGCGATAAGCAGTTGAAAAATTGTGTCTTGCATGGGAGATCTGCTAGGATTTGACAGCTAACTTCCCTGGAGATACTGGTTTGTGCTGGGTGTGCTCCAACCAGGGTCACGGGAGCTCGAATGGGAGTTTCCAAGAGACTGAGGACATGGCCATGAGACCCAAGAGCAAGGACAGCGTCTCTTGGTCCTTGTCTGGCCCCAAGCACCCTGGTAAAGGAGATGGTCTGTTTGGTGTGTAAAAGGTGTAAGAAAAAACAGGAGTTGCATTAGAAGAAGATACAAGGCAGAGAGAAAATGGGTAGACAAAAAACAAATTAAAAATGGGGGTTTAAATTTGACTGCAAACTGAAAAGGAGATGAGATATTGGGTGAGAGCAGCCAATATAAGAAAGAATTAAATAAATTAAAAATCCAGAGTTAGGATGAAATTTTTGCTCCGAGGCCCCAGTGTGTTTTGCCGGACAACTCTTCAACACAAAATGCATCAACGAACCCCACACCCGGGGCAGAGCCATCTCCCCTCCTGCTCTAGTGCCGTCACGACCAGGCTACAGAGCCGTACTCCCCGCTTGGTGTGCGCCTCCAATGTAAAACCCTTCAGGGTCTCTGCTGGTCAATCCCAGCCACTGCCTTACGTCGAGGGGTCCAACCATGCACACGGACATTTCTCAAGGTAGCTGCTGAATGGCAACTGGGTTGGTACCCAGAGTCTATTGCTCAAACTAGGGCTGTTGGGTGACTGCTGAGTGTGTACTGGGAGGTGAGAAATCACTTTTCCAATGTAGACATCTCCATCCTGTCTTCATCTTAGCAAAAATGTGGCTAAGGAATTGTCACTGCCCCATCCTTGGTGCTGCTCAAACTGTGGGCTTGCAGTGATTAGCCATGCATGCTGCATTTATATTTATCTGATGCACAGAGACATCTGTTTATCATATGTTGCACGTCTGATAAGCAACTTTTTTCTTCGTCCCAAGGCCTGATTAAAGATTCCAATTAATGTAACTTGCTGGAAGGTCCTGTAACGCAGCTTTTAAATCAATGTCATGTAAACTTTGCTGGGTTAATCCTGCACATCTGAATTCAGCTAAAAACCAACACTGCAAGGTCAGGCTGTACAAATTGATGGATTTTTATTCCTTTAACCTTAGAAGTGTTGCAGAGAGGGTAATAGCAGCAAGACTTGCTTCTTCCAATTGCTTCTTTTTCCTACACAAGAAAAGAGCCAGAAGATATTTCCCCTTTTCCTGATATGTGCATATATATAATATATACATATTTATTTTTTTTTAATGAGAGGTATTTAAATCAACAAAACACTAGAAAAATTGTTGCTTCTTTTCAAATGTATCTTATTTTTCATTTTTCTTGTGCATTGATTTGATCAGGGAGAAGAGGATTTTTTGTATAATAAATCAGTAAGATAATGAAGAATATCCCGCCTGCCTTTCGAATTTAGTTTGGTCACACCTTAAATGGTTCTAACAAAAAAAAATCTCTTTAAAGACGTATCAGAGCATTTCGTAGCTAAAGAAGACATGAATGTTGCAGTAGCAAATTAGCATGAACTTGCAGACAATGTACTGTGCAATTCATGGAGTTTTCTTGTCTTTCTTCTAGGGGGAGATTTTTGCAGTGACTCTGCAACTCAGAAGTAACAATCTCTTATCAAAGCTCTTTAGTGCCTTTACACTATCATCAATACATATAAACAAAGGATAAGAAAGCTAATTCTTTGTGTGGATAACTTTCTGCAGGAAAATGCAGCCTGTAAAACAGCTTGTGGCAGGAGATCATCTTTATCAGCTTTAAACTAAAAGGAGTGTATTTTATTTATGGAATTCAGCACTGCAGGCATTCTTGTTTCTTTGTCTGACAATATTTTGTATTTCCCATATCCTATTACTTTTGTTCAAGCATAAATGTTGGCTGCTTGTAAAGACCTGCTGGAGGCATTTTGGTTTTTGGCTTGGAGTCCTGTGCCTTTATTTTCTCTTAAACCTGAGAACTTCTCTGTAATAATAATTGTGAGCTTATACTAACTGGAACATTCCCCCTTAACTTTATAATTCTTTTTTTTTTAATCTTTCCTTTATTGTTTAATATCAAATGTTAAATCCAGCAGAGATGTTTCAAAGAACTCCTCCCACCGAAAAGAGAGCAATGCTGTTTTTGTGCCACTTGGCAATTGCATCTCCAAAGTCAATGGAAACCAGGATCTCTGGTCTTGGTCCTTGCTTGAGTGCAGGATACCACCAGTCAGCTGTCTGGCAGGACCTGCCTTGAACGACAGCAGCCTGCCAAAATCCTACAAGCAAGTTTAGCCTCTACTTTGGAAAACAGTCCAGAAAGTGGTGGTTCCTATAGACAAGGACATGCCAACTGGATCATCTGTGCTCTTCAGACCATACATGCATTGCTTTCTCACTGGTCCTGCTTCTGCCTAGAGCTTTCTTCTGCCTTCCTCTCCTCCTGAACTTGGCTGTTTCACCTTTTTCCTTTGTTCTTTCATGAGGACTATGTATTTCATCAGTACCAAATGAGCAGTGCCAGGATTTTAACTGGAGCTCCTTCTGCTGGCGGGATGACCACTTTGCACAGAAAAACTCCCCTGCAAGGCCAGACAAGAGACGTCTCTCTTTTTTTTTTTTTCTTTCTCTTTACATGTACTTCTTCCCAACAAAGGGACAACCTTAATAAAAATATATACACTAAGTATTAAGATGGGCATGTATCTGTCACCCATAGCTTGTTATCGAAGTGAGATGTATTCGAGTTCTGTGGCTCACTTTAAAGCTGGCTCAATCTTACAGGGATCTTTTATCAACTTCAACGGTTTTGGTATTGAGCCCGACGCTGCATGTGGAAATGATGGATTCCAGAACTGTGAGAAGTCATGCTTTGAGTTTCTTGCCCATTATTTCAGAATCAATTTTATCTCTCTGCCTGTGATTTGTTGGATGATCATTCCTTCTCCTACCAGATGATACTTTTTTCAATGGCTTCAGCCTGGGCAAGACTTGGAAAAACACAAAGTCCTGGAAGCCTAATTTCTTAATATATCTGTCTAGTTATGCTTGGGGATGTGGACGTTCCTGAATGCCTTAGGCACCAGTGATGTCAGAGAGAAAACCAGTTCACATCAGACACCATCCATGCTATAAACTCATGATTAGCTTAGTAGTTTTCTATATTAAATAGCCAAAATGTAGTCCCTTAGCTGGGGAAGCCCAGCAGCATCCCTCCCCTCCCAAATCACCAAGCCCTGTGTAATTACCTTTGGCTGTGGCCACCCGGTGCAGTTGAATTTGGGATGAGTTGCTGTGGGATGCCACTGTGCTGCTCAATTCATAAAACAATATTTAAGTTGTAAGACCCTCAATACATGAAATCTCCCAAAAAAAGTGACGGCACAATGAACTTTTCTGAACCTGAACTGGTGTAGGATCCTAACTAATGCATATGAGTAGCACTCATGCAGAAAAGCGGTGTTCTGTAAACAACTGGTTTTGACTTAAAATTCTGGGAATGTTCCTATACAGTGTTCAGTGGCTTAAAAACTTGGATAGGATTTATTTTCTCTCTTTATTCAAGGAATTCTAGTTCCTTTCCTCTCCTTTCTTGTCCTTGTCCTTGTCCATTCCCACAATATGAAAAATAATTTTGCAACTTTAAAAAGCCCAAATAAATGAGCTCCTCAAAGCCCTGGATATTTTAGAGTGAAAATAATGAGTAAGAGTAAAGTGAAGCTAAACCACAGAGTAATTTCCCAACATGCAATGAATATTTCTGTGGAGGCCACAGTTCCAGTGAGACTGAATCTGAGTGACCAAACGTGATTTTCTCCTTGTTCTCTAGGAAAAGAAAGAAGATGCTGGTCCATGGGACGATTGTGAGAAATTAGACCTATGTAAAAGGAGATTTTCCCTTTATAGGGTCTGGCAGTCAGTGGCTGAGGGATGGCGCTGGGAGGTGGACACACAGCCTCCCTTCTGGAGGACACTGCCTTTGGCCACAGCAACACCCACATCCAATGGCGATCCCTTGTCTTGGCTTGGAGGAGCAATGCCCTGTGCCTGGCCATGGCACTGAGTCCACATCTGCACATCCCTGCACGTTTTCCCATATGTCTCCACTAATGGACCAGGAAGGAAAAAAGCCGGCTCTGTCCCCCGGCTGGCGAGGAGCTGAGCCTCACCAGCCATTTTTCTCATGCAGCATCAAAACAGCCATTTGCCGGAGATGGCTCTGTGCCATCCTTGACCTAGGCTGCGTTTGAACTGGGCGACCTCAAAGTGAAAGGCTCAGTATCACGTTGCCAGTTCCCCAACCATCTGTCCTCCTTCAGTGAGCTTCCTTCAAAAGTCCCCGCACACTTCATAAACATCCCAGCCCTCCTCACCCCTCCAGCTGCCCCCTTCCTCTAGGAGAAACAGCAGTTTGAAGGAAATACCACTCTTTTTTTTTTTTTAATTTATTTTTTTTCCAAGCGTGTTGAATCCGACATCTGTGATTTGGCAAAAGCGAAAGTCTTTCCTCCATCCTACCTTTTAAATCTGTTGGTGAGGATGGAGAAGATAGGGATAAAACCTTCTCCTGGTGTAGATGTTGCAGTGCCCGGTAGCAAAACCTTCTTTCGTCTTTGAAGACCAACAATAAAGCAAACTTCCATTTCCTTACCATAACATCGTCATGTCACAACCCCGCGAGCTCCACCTTCCCTTTCAAGAGGCTAGAAAGTGGGACTTTAGACAAAGAAAAATAGTCTCAGGTGGGTTCGCCATGGATCATTTTGACTATATTTTAAACATTTAAATGTCAATGCTCAGTCATAGACAAGACATGATTCTTATCTAGCTACATGTGGCTTCCAGTATAAAAAAATTTGAACCCGTGCCATTTCCTGTTGGAGAGAGCTTAAACACAGGGGTGACAAGGGCACATCTATTTTGGATCCTTATTTTAAAAGCCTCCAGATATCATAGAAATCAACTGGCACAAACAGAGGACTTTGAATTTCTTTCATGGCGGTGGCAAATTACGTATATCAATGAAACACATACTTAGTGAAGCGGAAGTGAGCACCAGCAATACTTCAATCAGCTTTGGCATATGTATACATTATTCTGTTTGATCTCATAGGATGCTGGATTTAGATGATATAATACATTCTGGTTATCTTCCTAGAAGTTGGAGGGACGTAAGGAGATATCCACTTTCACAAGATAAAATTAGCACCTCTTTATTTTTCAGATAAACATTCCTCTTTTTTTTTGTCTTTTTTTTTTTTTTTTTCTGCAGGAAAGCGCTGATTAGAGTTACAAAGCATACCAATGGGTATGAGTTTATTCATATTCAACCCAAATCCTATTTATAATATAAAGGAAATAACACTGGTATTACACAGGGCAACTTGGACAGCCTGGATGTAGGAATAGCAAGCTATGCTCAAGCAGGTCTCTTCAAAAGCGCCGAAAGCTGTTATTTGCCAAAGCGATGGTGGGAAAGTAGAGATTTCACTTAAAAATGGACAATTGCACCAGAAAATGGTCAGCCCACACCGATTCTGTTATTTTACTGTGTCTGTTGATAACATCATCTTGGAGATATGAGCTTAAGGTACAAAATATGGAAATTCAACGTATCTTCTTCTGCATCCCATTGTCTTGATTTAGTTCCCACGTACCACAAGCAGCTACCAATGCTACCCAGATCATCTCACAACTCTCATTTAAGGAGAAAATTAGTGTTTTAAAGCAGCCTGGTGAAAAGTTATTTTTTTAAAAGTCAAAGCATAGACTGCTTGGGCACGGGAAACATGTTTCTGGGTAGTTCTGTGTGAATAACGGATTGTTTGGTTCACTTGCCGCTCCAAACAATTGGGAGAGAAAAATGGTTTCCGGTGAATTAAGCCTTTTGTACAGCATGGAAGGCTTTAATGGACCTTTGAACTTTTTAAAATAAAGAAATACATTGCGTTATTTGCAACGTTTCATTTGATGTCAAAAAGAAAGATGGTGACCTTCAAAAGTCTTTTGATGGCGAGAACAATTCTGTGAAATCAACATAATTTTTTCAAATCATTTCGGTCAATTTGAATCTCCGCATTTTGATTTGGGGGCAAAAAACCAAGGTTGAGGTAGTTTTGCTGTCATGTTTATGAAAAAACAGATCATGGGCTTGCCAGGGTGGACTTCATATTAACAGTAGATTGAATGATCTCCAGATACACATGCACGCTCGTATCTTTTTTGGGAACGTGACCATCATATTGCTTTTAAGTGCACGTCGTCTCAGAGCTGGTGGTTGAAACGAGCACTGAGGTCCCATTTCATACCCTCTTTGAGTAGGGTCTTCTGCTCAGTGCTGGACCGGAGACCCGCGGTTATTGGCAAAAGCTCTCTTAAATACAGCGCACCGAGAAATTTATAACAGCGTGTGCAGAAACTTTTGTCTCAGCAAATCACTCGTGCATTTCACATTGCAGTTATGAAATTAAGCCGCAAAAGATATGATCTGTTAAAATATTATATGAGGCCTTATCGGGATATGATTTTGTACCACTCTCCAATGTGAAGCTTTCCAGTTTAACACACGATGACAGAACAAGATCCTTTTACAGGGAGAAAGCTAGATCATTTTCAAGACCAAGTTTAGCAACTTCTCGAATGTCTGTTGTTGTCTGTGCTGTTAATTGGCTGTACGGCTGCAGTTTGTGTGGGCTGGCCATTATAATGTCAATAAATCCAGTGACTGGAAATGAAATTTGATGCAGAATGGGGCTGAGTGGTTTGTTCCTGAGAGTCTGACCATGTGCATTGGCCATGGGATTTCAGTGGATGCCATTGAGTAGCCTCATACAATGTGAAAGCGATTATTTCTGGAGAAAAAGTCTAGGCAGTAGCTTTTTAAATGGGATATCACCAAAAAGTGGCCATTTAACGGAGAAAAGGCAGCTGCAGAAAGGGATTTTTCTCCACTCACTTCCACATCCCCAAGTCATTGAGGGTTCCAGTGTTTCCCTGTGGGACACGGTCAGGAGCTGATTTTCCTCCTGGCATGAGATTTCAGTAGAAAGAGCCCGTTTTGTGGCAAACTCAGCACCCGGAGGTGCTGGCAAGGGAAGCAGAGAGGGAGAGGAGAAGAAATAAATCAGATGGGGAGAAAACAGCCGCCGCGGGGCTGCGGGGAGTGGGGGGGGATGCCCTGCAGAGAGCAGAGGGGGTGTGGGCAGGATGCACGGCAGGTCCAGCACGGCTGCGGCTCTCCCATCACCGGCGTTTCACTTTCGAACACGACCAGCTGCTCAAAAAGCCCCAAATTTAGCATTACCCCCACTCATCCCTATAAAAAAATTAACTCCCCAAAAACACCCTCCCTGGAAAAGTCAATTAATAGGAGAGAGCCCGAGGGAAGGGAGAAGCTGGGAGGTAGCAGAGTGCGATGGCAGGCCGGCGCGGACAGATCTTCATGCCGACGTTGGATTATTAATAGCGAGAGCACGCCATGTGGTTCTTTTTCCACTCACGCCGACGGCAACTGTTTGTCTTCTGTTGTCCAAATTGTTCAATTCACGGCGGTCTAAAAATTGCAATTTCCGAAGGAGCGCACCGCGGAGGAGACTGAGAGGATGCTTGAGTCAGTGTAATAGCAGGTTATATTAAAAAAAAATAAAATATCAAATGCATGAAAAAAAAGAAGTTAAAACTGCATGACAAGATCTTGCTAAATCTGCAGACCTTGTTCCCCCAGAAGTCAAAATGAGGGGGATAAGAGAAACTTATTGTCTATACGTGAGTGTTTCTATACATTTGCAACCCCAGCCTCTGCATCCCCCCGCGAGCTCAGATTTCACGGGGGAAGACGCCGGACCATCGAGCCGTTCCAGCAAAGAGCCACCATTGCTGCAATTAGCTGCAGAAGCCCAATTTGGGGGTTTTCTCATTAACCTGTCATGTCAAATGCTGTATGATAAGACGGTGAAAACTGGGGGGGGAGGAGTGGCGGTGGAGGGGTAAAAGTTCATTTTGCAAAGCAAACAAACAGCAAGTCACTTGATTTTACTAATTATCCTAGCCTGTGGCTCTTTCAGCCATTATTTTTCCCCCCTCATCAGCGTATGAACTGACAAGATAAGATAGGAGCCAGTATTTTCTAAACTATCCTGGCTGACGGCGTATACAGATAATATGAGGATTCATTTGCAAGAGCGCCCAGAAGATTAATTGATTTACTTGATGTTAGAGTAATTGCTCATTAGAAAAATAACTGCTGGCATTTGCGGGGAATGAGCGTCAGGGCGCACCGCAATGCGTGCACCAGTCTCCAAGCGGTGTCCTAGAAATTGTTTTTTGGGTCAAGAAGGGCAATTTATTTATAATAAAGGGCAAATTATTTATAATAGCATGAAATTATAAATGCGTCGTTATAAATTCTGGGTCTGATCCTGAGCCCAGTGACACCAGTGGGTGGGTAAGGGTTGGCTTGCACAGTCTGTAGAGTGGACCTTTTATCTATACACTTTAATAACAAATTAAATTATGAACTAATACTGGTGTGCTTCTCAGACTTGAGATTTCCCTGAAATACTGGTGGGTACAGGCTTAACTGGCCAAAAAACCTTGAATTTTGCCAGTGCTAATTCTTTAGATCGTATCTAGCCTGTGTTCCCTCTTTCGAAGGTCAAGGTCTGCGTTTTTCCTCAACGCAAAGCCCACAAACCTTACGACAGACGTACAGTAGGAAACCTGAACATGTCCAAGCTCAATGAAATCCAGAGATGGGGGGGAAAAAAGGAAAATTTAATGATTATGTGATTTGCCAAGGACCTTACATTAAATCAGTGTAGAAAGGTGAAATATGCACTGCTTTAAAAAGATAGTTTTGTGGAGTTTTTTTCACAATATAATAACTAAATGGATGTTTGAGCATGTGTTACCTTTACACGGTGCCTTTTATGAGCTTTTAGAGCATCCTCACCAGGGGAGAGCACTATGCAGCTCACAGCAGCCAGCTGCCATCCTTACCATTGAAGACGTAAAAATCCGAACCTTAACTTCCAATATCCAATTTTAACCCAAAGCCAGTAAAACATGTTATGTCAGAATATGGCTAGATCTATAAAGCGGGTTTCAGCAACATGTTGCAGCTGGTGCTGCGTATTTATAGCTTTAGGGAAAAAAAAAAAAAAAAAAAGAAGACACAACAGCCAACACACACTGGAAAGAGTAGAAAGCATTTTAAACAGTAAATTTGTCAATGTTTTTTCTTGCTGCTGAGTCGGACTATGGGTCGGCACTGGTTTAGATTAGCCATGTCCCGTGCAATTTGACAGTAGCGACATGAACCTGCAGTGCACGGATCTGAAGCAAAGATAGGAGGAAGGAGGAGGAATTCAGGGAATGTTTTTCCTCGGAGCGCTGCCGAAGCGCCGACGGTGGGACCGGGGCTGCGGTGACAGCGTTAACACTTCCCAGAGCCGAGGACCCCGACGCTGGAATGGCATTGCCCACCCTGAAAGTGAGAAGGTAAAGTTTATTTTTTCTATTTTTTTTTCTCCCCTTTCTCTCGCTCACTCTCCCATATACAGAATGTACCAAGACCACCAAGAGTGGCCTTTTTTTTTTTTTTTTCCAGGATGATGTACAATTCGCATTTGTTAATAAAAAAAAAAAATTTCTGCCTGAGGTCATCCACCTAGATTTTTTTTTCTTTTAAACAGGAAACGGGTTTCAGATGTTTATATGTTAAAAAGTAAGGCTGCTAATCTGCCTACTCATTTAACAGGCATTGACAACTGTCAAATCTTTTCTCTTTACATTACTGGGTTTTGAGCTGAGTTAGGTATTTGCTTCATGTTTTTTGGTTTGGGTTTTGTTTGTTGGTTTTTTTTTTAAAATCAGCAAAATAACTGCTATCGTGCAATCACTCGCTTTCTGGATTTGCTTGCTAACACCAAGCAAAGCTTCCTCGGAAAGCGTAATCCAGCTTTTACCATACGGTGAATTACGAGTTTTTATGGTAGTTGAGATGAGCTCTTCAAGGAGCGGAGTTTGCAGGAAAGTTTGAAGGGCTGCAGCTTCGGCGGCGGGCGCAGATGGTGGTTGTGTCTGTGAGATGCGGCGTGCACGTGAAAACCTGCAGCTTTTAACTTCCAAGCCACTAGTGATAAATAGATAAATTAATCCGCATGTCTAGATTTCCTTTCTGTCAGCACTACGCACTTAGAGACTTCAATAATTGCGATTTTTATATTTCCTTCATTTTTAGCCCATGCAGGAAAGCCTGACAATATTCCACCAATATTCTCTAGAGCAGGAACAGCCCGATGGGCGCCGCAGAAGATACCCGAGACACTGCGCAATGTGGGCTCGGCATTGCCCACGATTTCTAGCGTGGATTTGCCACGACGCGTTTTTTTTTTTCCCCCAAGAGCTTGTCACATGTTCTTCACATTTCTGACCCGCATTTTATTCCCGCTTCTCATCTCAAATGTGCACCGGATTTTTGTGCATCACACGGAGCCCAAATCCAGTTCCTGATGTTTTATATGCGTGAGATTAAAATTAAATTAGTGAAGTGCTTCATTAACAAAAATGATGAAAATCACACAAAATCTCTAGGTTATCTTCCATTGCAGGTAAAGATCCTGTGGACTCTCATACACCTTTATCTGGAAAACTACTGAGGGATCAGCTTAATTTTCTATTATTTTTGAGAATATTGCCGAACTGTGTGTATGCTATTTTAATAATTATTTACGTGGTGTAGGTAAAAGGCAAGGAGTGAGAAAACAGGCGTAAACTTTACTGACTGCGCTGAAAGAGAAGTGATCCGAGTGCTAAAAGATAAAATTGTGCTATTTTAGCAAGCGCAAACTGAGCCCTGGAAAATATTTTTCCTCTGAATAAAAAACCCCAACTTTTGAAGTTACATTATACCATCTAATTAATGATAGTTTTTCTTTCTAAGCCTTCTAGCAACAAAGCCTGGCTTCTGACCTGAAATTAAAAGGGAGCGACAATCCACCGTTAAAAATCTATGCTAAACATACACAGTATTTAAAAAAAATAATAATAACAAAAAAATCAACAAAAATGGCTTTATTTGCACAATTTTGGCAACCACAGAATACATCCCATCTGGTTAATTTTGACTTGGTTACGTGAAAAGCCTTGCACTGCAAAATACAGGCACATATATAAATTACTTTCAGGCGGCATACGTAGCGTAAATTTTCTGTGTGATGGTAATTTCTGTTCTTCAAAAAAAGGTGAAGATGCAGAACTGCAGGAGGTGTTTATCCCCCATTTTAGGGTAAAGTTTGGCTGCTTTACATCGCAATTCAGAGAGGCGCACCAGAAGCACGAGCCTGATGCCCAGTTCTCCGAGCAAATAACCTCATTTAATCTAAAATATGGACTTTGGGAATTTTACTAATTCAGTCAATCAATTATCTGGGTTTTGTTGGTTTTTTTCTTTTCTTCTAAAAGCCAAAAAAATCCATATCTCGCCAGCAAGTTTAAGAAATAAAAAAAAAAAAACCTTCTTGGCACATCCCCTGTAACAAATGTGGAAGCTTGCTGATGACCACAAATATATTGTAAAAATGTGTAAACCAAAGGCAGTGATATTTTCCAAAAGAACACCTGGAAGGTGTAAATCAAAAATATTGTAAACACGTCAGCTGGGAACATACGACAGGCACACTGGGTTGCTGTGCACCCAGCCCATCGGGCTTTGGAAATCCGAATCGATAAATCAGGGGATGAACCTTAGACTAATAAACAGTTCTTTTATGAAAAGGAGATATTCTCTGCCCCTGCAGCCTAACGGCAAACCAGCAAAAGATGAATTTGTTACGTTTAGGAAAAATACAGGGGGTCGTTTCCAATAATGTGATTCTTTAAAAAAATTGCTGCTCAAAGGAACTCTCAAAATCAAGCTCATCTTGCTTTGTGTTTTGTTTAAATTAGCAGCAAAACTAATAACACTGTCGACAATTAAGCTTTTTTCTTAGAAACATTTTTCAGGCATTTATTTCCCCCCCTTAAGCTTTTTAACTGTCGATAAGATGCAAAGGTTATATATTACATCTATGTTCTATTTTGCATTTACATGACCAAAGGCTTGCGGTGAAGCAAAAGGGACTGGGGAAGAAATTTGGAGAGCAGATTGCTGAAAAAAAAATAAAGCATTGCAAAGCAAAAAGACGGCAGGACCAGGCTGCTTGCTTTGCTGCGCTGAAAAAACCAAAACTGGGTTTTTCCCTTATGGTTATCTCAGTCGACTGAAAGAAGCCCTATTAAAATACTATCTTCTGGAAAGCGTCATAGAGGCATGAGGTTGGTAAACATTATAAAAACAACCCCTCATAAATTTTTTATTGCTTTACATTTCTGTACGTTTTACGGCCAGCGCGGGGAAAAGAAGCGACGGTGATTTCTCTGCCTTGATAGCAGGCAGGAACTTTTTTCCTTGCTTTCTGCTCATCAAAATAAATAAAAATGCTGAAGCCTGTTCATTTCTCAGGCATTCGGGGAGGGGGGGGGGAATTATTTCACGCTCAGAATAAACCAAAGGAAAAACTAAAGGCTAAATGAACCTCGCGGCGCTAATCTGTACCTTATAAACAAATATTGTCCTTTTTGAACCCAGCAATATTTTTGTGCGTCACAAAACAGCGCACTTTAGTTCATATCCATGGATGTTGTCTGCTTTAAAATATGCAGGGAAAAACCTGCATGTATGCACACTTCGTACATCTGCTTGTTATAATTATTGTCAGTTGGCCGATGAGGGTTTTCAAATTGCTCCCCAAAACCCAGCGTAGACGTTTGCTTCCTGAGTAGGTATTTATAGTTTCTGAATGAATCAAGTCACGAACAAAAAAAAAAAAAAAAGGTAATTGTGCTTGCAAGTAAGTATTTAAATATTTACATTTTAAATATATTTGCTGCCAGCTTCTGTTAGCAAGAAGAAAAATAATTTGGGAAATTACAACCCTTCCTATTTCCCACATTTTTTAAGATAATAAATGCATATCTGAATTTAGCATGCCCTGAAGCCTGCCTGGCCGAAGTTGAAGGCAAAAAGTGAGCCCGGGCTGATTGCTCACTCGAGTAAGGGTGCTGCTGGGGAGGGAGGGCTGCAGACTTCGGGAGGTGGGGGGGGATGAAGAGTGTCTCTTTTGGGCTGGAACGCCCGAATCGCTCGGGGCGGCTCTTCCCCTGCATGCAAAACCAGGCACCGGCCAGCAGCTGTGCTGATTTCTCATATTATAACCTCAAGCAACAAAACCCCAGGTTACGGCCGGTCTGCTCATCCTCGCGCTTGTCCGACAAGTGTGTCGGCAGGCACACGGCCTTAGTCGTGTTTTCCTGAAACCCTCCAGCGGGGTAGCGCAATGCAAGGGGGAGACGACGTTTAGGGTCATGTAGGTGATGCTGTGCGCCGTATCCCAACCTACACCTCAGCTGAAGCCACGCTGGAAAGTCCAGGGCGCGGGATGCGTTGAAGCATCAGAGGGATGAGTAAGTAGGGGATATCATGAAGCAATAGGGCAGACGGGTTCCTGCAGAGCCCGTCCCTGGGTCAGGGCACATCCCCAGCACCCTTCCTCCTGCAGGTGCTACAGGTGGGCAGCCTCCAGCACCCTCGCAGTGCATGGTTTTAGCCTTGCAAAATTGCTAGTTTCCATTATTATTATTATTATTATTATTATTATTATTATTATTATTATTACTATTACTACTTTTCTCTTGGATTCCTTGGCATCTGTACAGAGGGGGTTTTTCCCATGGAAGTTTCTGCCTTCTGCTCAGGACGAGGAAGGAGGCTTGCTAGAGCCAAAGGAGATGCGAAACCCAAGAGGTGGTTTTGGGTCCTTCCTGCTACCGAGGATTTTCTAGCAAGGATCTGTTCCTTCAAATTTTTCTGATGTCAAGAAGCCACCCAAACCTCCCCCAAAATGATATGCCGAGGTGTCCAAGTCACACACCACCACGTGCTCAGCATGGGCAGACGAGTCCTGTTGGCCACAGGGATGCTCCATGACCTGGCACAGTCACACTAACTGCATGCTCATCCTAGGGTGACAAGTGAATTTTTAAGTGATTTTGGTAAATCATGATGGTTCATAGGATTTAAATACAGGTCTGCAGGAACTAAATCTTGCTTAGATCACTGTTCATAGCCTTGAACTGCTTACAGCAGTTCCTGCCTCTCTAAGACGTGGGACTCCTCCGTGTGATCGAGTAGCACTGGCCGATAAATGTTTGCGAAGCCTGTTGGGAGCCTCTGATGGGAGCCGCACCGGGAGTCGAAGGTATTATCAATACTATTAATCAAACCCAGCAAAAGCAGATGCTGTTTTCTGTTAGATGGGGAAAGTGCTTCCATGATAACCACCCATCCCGTTTAGCCTGCTGTGTTTCTGCTGGTGGCCAGAGGGGACATTTCCATAGACCAACAGGCCAACCACTCTGTTCTGTCCTTTCTTCTTGGTTCATCTCTCCTCCTGGCTCTGCCCCTTCTGCGAGCCGGTCCCACGGTGCAGGCATTGGCCTCTCTCTTGCCCTCGGGATGCTCGTTGTATTACTGCAACCAAAACGCGTGCTAACCAAATAATCCTGATGACACAGTTTGTGGTCACAAATGCTTTATCACCTTCCTCATATGACGAGGGGAAAAAACCCAACAACCCTTTACAATGACGTCAGACGGTGTTGATTTAATTGGTTCTCGGTAAATATGCCCTTCAGCTAACGCTCACCGGGGCAAATTGTCCCTTCTTAAGCCTGTGCAAATAGCATAAGGATCAGACTACAAACTGTGCAAGTACGTGGTTCCTCTTGACATCGAGTTTCCTTTTGTAATCCAGTGGTTTTAGTGCTTGAAGTTTTTGCAGCATTTAATAGATGCTGGTGTGTTTTTTATCCCCAGGCTCCTCAGTGAATATGCCACCAGCTTAGATGGGAAGAGCAGAGATCTCAGGGACCAGCTTTGCTTGCTTTTGCAGTTCCCAAATGATCCTCGCCTCAATTTATAAAGGTTTTTGGGTAAAACTTGGCCCTATTAAAATCAGTGGCAACTTTCCCACTGACTTCAGTCAGGCTGGGATTTCACTCTCCCTGCTTTACCTTTTCATCATTGCCTGCAGTGTGAAAAGCTTTGGTTGGGAGCTTACCAAAGCAAGAAAATCAGCCGGGCTCTGGAAATACTATTGTTTACTTTAAAGCACATTTTGTTTCCATTTTGCTATAAATATAGATGAAGTGAAAATCTGCTGTTGTGTAGGGCCTGTCACTTCAACTGCAGTTTAGCAGAATTTCTCATATGGTCTCTCCAGCCCACAGAAAATCATTCTGGGGATGCTGGGCACAATCCTGCAAGGCATCACATCCTTTTGATGCCTCTGCAAATCAGTGGGAGCTTAAAGTTACTCTGCCTTGGACAAAATAAAATGGAATAAAATCCCACCTCTTCTTCAGAGCAGGCTGAGACTCTGCATCCTGCAGACGGAAAAAAATAGCAGCGAAAAAATCAAAAGGATGACACAGAGTGGTGTTTTCAGCAACGTCCATTTAATTAAAGTGCAGATTCACATGCAACGCATTGAGGTATTCGCTCTGGTGTAAGAGCTTGGACTGGAAGTCTTTTACTTAAGTAGTATTTCAATGAGCCGAGAACACAGAAAATAAGTAGGAAAAGTAGATGGTTAGGAAAGCAAAAGTGGAAAATAAAGGTAAGCCGCTTGTGCTCAGCTTGCTGGAAGACTTTTGTAATATCTTAAGCTCTTGTTTAGTTGAATTAAAACGTACCTGATCCTTGGACAGGCAGAACAAGCCACGTCCTGCCCTTGCCAGCAGGACCGGCACGTGCGGAGCAGGGACCTGGTTTGGGTCCCGTATCGATGAAGGGTTGGCAGAGCCGTGGGAGGGTCCTGGGAGAGGTAATGGGTGATTTTCACCCACTTTTGCAAATCACTCAGCCCTGATTTGCAGCTCTGCATTGCAGCCTCTGCCCCTGCGACCCATTGGAGCATTGGGGAAAGATGTGACTATTGCACCCCACATCTCTTGGGTGCTCCCTGACATCTCAAAAGTGTTATTCCCAGGACACCTCCTCAGCCTGTTTTGGAAGGGAGATTGCCTTTCACAGCCAAATCCTGCCTTACTGCCCAAGATCTGGAATTGAGGCGTATACATGCTCTCAACATGTTATGGAAACCTGCCCTAGACCAGAGTGTTTTATCCCGATTTTAAAGGAAAGCCCCAATTTTATGATGGCTTTCAAAACTCAAAACCTGTAAAGAATAATCAGAACCCCTCAGTTTAGGGATTTCTATGAAAATTAATGCTGGTTTAAAACCACCATCAGTGTGGGGAGACTTAATCCTGTTACACACATTTTCACCTCGCTGCAAATGTAGAAACACCGTGCTGAAAGGCACATACTCTTGGCTCTGTAGACATTTATATGAAAAGTTATTGTTTACAGATCTGTCAGAGATTTAGCTTTGATGATGTAACGTTGGCAAATGTCATATGTAACTTCCCTGACACTGTTTTTCTAACAAATGGCTCTTTTTCTCTGCCTTGACTGAAAAAAAAGGGAGTTTGAAAGGATCCTGAACCTTAAAGCCATTCGAGTTTTCTTCGGCGTCTACCAGATTCGGTTTGATAAAATATCTGACCTCGCACTCCAAAACTTGTCTCCTGGAGAGTGCTGCTGCTACCCCAGTGCTATCACTTACAGGAAAACGTGCCCTTTTATTGAATGTTGTGCAACACTGATTAAAACTAGAGTTAGAAATGAGCTCTCTGCTGTATTTGTGGGATAGCTGAGGGTCTCAAGATGAGCAGGGCTGGCAAGGTGACGTGGTGGGCTTTTCAGGAAGATCTCAAACATCACAAATTATAGTTCAGCAGGAAGAAAAATATCTGTTAAAGTGGGGCAGGGAAGAAGGGAAAGACATCTTCAACTGGCAGAGGGAGGAATTGAGCCCTGGCTGGAGGTTTGGGGGAGCTCAGTTCCCACCATGAGATGGGAGCTGGAAAAGTGGGATGAATTTAGGGGAAAATGGAGCAGAGAAGGAGCCAGGAGAGCAGGAAGGGAAACAAAATGTGTGACCAGGAGGTGTTCGATTAGGCTTTAGCATCTTTTACTTTAGAACTAGAAGCAGATAAATGGAGAAGACACTGTGCATCTCAAGGAACATCTCCAGCCCGCAAAATACCTCCCACAGTTACCCATCTGGTATCAATATCCTCTCTGTGTTTTACGAGCTGTTTTGGGAGATGCCACCACCCAGCTGCTTCCAGCAGCGGTGGGGAAAGGCAGGGGGATGTACAAGTAAACTTTAGCACCTCTCTGCCACCCTCTTGCTGGGACCATGCACCACAGCTGCCACTTTGCCCTGGGTCATTGGTGGAAAATGAGCCAAGGGCTCGCTGCAGCCCAGAGCAGACAAGGAGAGGCAAAGCTGGGAAAAAAAGGGGTGGGTAATTTATTAAAGATGTATGTGGTTAATTAAGGGCACATGGGATGAGAGTGTTTCACAACTTTATGAGGTTGCTTGCCAGAGCTTGGCGAAGAGGGACCAGGCTTGTGGTGGAGGGAAACTCTTCCCAACAGCAACATTGCCCACAAAATGCAAACCAAAGCCAGGAGAAATTCCTTGGGTTTGACCATCTGAGGCCTGTAAATGAACTGTCAACTTCCAAATATGCATTAATTTAGCCTGCAAAAAACCTCTCTTGTGCTGAGCAATTGAGGAAGATCAGGCAAACACCTTCAAGGTTGCTTTTCGGTCAGCCAAGCTGGCTGGGTCTGAAAAGTGGTGTCTGCAGGGAATGGCATCTCTCCACCAGCATCCAGAGCAGCTCGTGTGATGGGGCGGTTTTGGGGAGGAATATATAAATCAGGGGGTGCCAGGTGGAGATGCTGGGGTCTTCAATTTTAATCTGCATGATCAGAGAGGTTCAAGCTTGGTTCGTGAAGAACGGGGCTTGGATTTCTCCATAAAGAACAATTCAAGAACTTGTTTGTCTGTCTGCTTTTTTTTTTTGGATATGGGGGAAAAAATAATCCTCCCAAAGGTTTTAGGGGATTTTCTGGACCTGGCTACTCCCAGCAGATGTGGCACAAAGCTGAAGTGCCGCAGATGGGAGCAGGAGGGTGTTGCCTCCATCCAGCCTCTCCCTTCTTACCTATGAGAGGAAAAGTCTCATCAAAATCTCCCTCTTGTTTCTCTCTCAAACAAGAAAGGTTCCCTGGACACTGTCCAGAGCTGAACTCACTTGGCTCTGACCAAAAAAGCCCAGTCTGGGCTCCAATTTTATTTACCACTCAAGCTTGCTATCCTTAAAAAGCACATTACACTTGATTTCTGGCCAGTCATCCTTTTTTTTTTTTTTTTTTTTTTTTTTTAATTGTCATTATTTGCTCCAGCTCATCAGTCCCAACAAACAGGAAATCCATTATTCATGGCAAAGTAGCAGCGAGGTGCAAACATGTCTCTACGGCTGCTCCGGCTGCGTGTTGCGTGGTGGAAAAGGTCTCCTCTCCCTGCTGAGCATCACTGCCTTTGGTCTGAGGCATGTTCGTAATAACTCCCTCGCCATATCATGATCTTAACTGCAAAAAAGCACTCTTGAAAGCATTTTAGCTAATGCAGGTCTAGCTAATCTTAGTAGGATGAGATAAATGAAAGGAGAAGGAAAATGGTAGAAAGTATCACTATTGGGTTTAGGACCGATCTCTGGAAATGCAAGACATTTTAGCTTCAACTCTTGAAAAACTGTAAAAAAATCACTGTTTTCAGGTTTGAAGTGTTCAATGCCCAGGAGAAGAAAACCTATGTGTTGCTGGGAAGCGATGCAAGCATCTTTCTTCCCATGTGTTGCAATAAGCTCATTACTCTGGCGTGGCAGGGGCCGCTCCAGCGGCATCCCACCTAATGCACTTCAAATATGTTGAGTGTTTTCCTTCCCTTCTCTGCTGCCTCCTAAACTATCCAAGAGAATAATAATAATAAAAAAATCCTGGATAAATATGTATTTCACTAGCACTTGAAATGAAGGTCAGCTCCATTGGCTGAGTCCAGCAGAGGGTTGGTGGAGACCTGAGAAAGGAAGTGAACCCACTGTAATGGAAAACGTTGTCAGGAGCCATCCATTTCGATCTGCACTGCACTTGAGCTCTGCAACCCGGCCACTTGTGTAGCCCACGGACTGTCCCTGGTTTTGGCAGTGAGGGCAGGGGAGGATGGGTCAATGGTTGGAGCTGCCACCTTGCAAAACCTTGACTTTGTCCTTGCCACCCCAGCAGACACCGCCCCCGTACTGGGGGTCTCTGGATGGGACCCGCTGAGAGGGTTGGTGTTAGATGTTGCACGGAGCTGAGCACTTCTGCTACAGACTCAGACCAGCAAATTAAACTCTGCCGGTGGAAACCACAACTGGTCCCCTAAGAATAGTGAATATCCGGCATCGGAGCCAGAGCTAATTCTTGTTCTTGGGAGGACGTGCAAACATTCGGTGATTTGTCATGTTTACCAGTGATTAGCGATCCTTTGACTCACCCATCACTGGAAGAAGAGGATGGCATCCATCAGAGAATTTACCTTGGATGTTGCTACCCGTGCTGCAGGACATCCCAAAGTGGTGCTGATGGGGAAAGAGACAATGGGGCAACTCTCTGAAGTGCAGGGAGCATCTCCCCCAAAATACCACCCCTGGGCTGGCTGCCTCCTGAGCAATATTTTCTTTTGCCTTTCTATGTTTCCAAAAGAGAGTTTCTCCATGATGAGTGCTTACCACTGTTTTCCTGGTGCTCTAGTGAAGATGCTGGCATTAAAAGGAGAAAAGCAAGTTGCTTCCCTCTGCAAGCAGCCTTTCAGTGGTGAGATAATGCTCTTCCCAAAAGTGCGTGTTCACTGTTGCTGGGCCATGGCCAAAAGCAGCCTCCCCACTCCTTCTGGAGGTGACAACAATGCACATGTGTGTCATTTCCTGATCTCTGAATTGCAGGATTGATATTCATGGCTGAAAATATCTGATTTGGAAAATCAACACCCACCTCCCCCAAAGACTCCACCTTCCAGATTGCTTCATTTCTATGTCAAGTGTCTCCACGCATCTTGCTCTCCACTGCCAAGGCTGTGTCCTCCCCTCAGATGACTCAGCCCCACATTGTCCCACTGGTCCCCGTGGGAGGGGACGGGAGCCAGCGCGGCGGTGGGTCAGGGATGTCTCACAGACCCCAGGGCAATGGTGGCCACTCCTAGCCTGTGGCTGATGCCCACCTCCTGTGCTCAGCATCTCACTAGAGATCTCCAGGACATAGTTTCTAGTGCAACAACAAAGTTTTAACCTAAAAAAAAAAATCCCCTAAATTATCAAAATAAATCTAGGCAGGGCCATATATGCCTGATGCACCATGCAGATAGGGGCATCGGTTAGAGCCCTCCTGCGTTCAAGATCACCCTGAGGCTCTTTGCTCCTGGACCTTCTTCAAATGTTCACTCAGTTGGGAGCAAATCTGCCTCATCGTGGCACAATATTTGGGCTCTTGAAGAGAAGAAGCAGCTGCGTCTAGTTCTCCATTTTGCTACTAGAGGTTTTCGGGGAAAAGAGGATTGTATGTGGTTATTTTTGGGGTATTGCACTCCTGGAAATGCTCCACGCAGTAGGAGCCTGAAGAAGGATGGCTTGAATCTCTTCCAGTCACTCTATCTTGTATCTCTGCATTTTGGCAAAACACAGAACAAATGAGCGGCAGAGTCAGATAAACAAGCTTAAGGTAAACATTATCTGCATGTATATCCTGATTTATAATGTACGTGCATCAGTTAAAAATTTACTTGAATTTACCACAGTGTTTTAAGTAATGTTATTAAGAATGTAACTTCTTAGGAAAACTCAGTCTGTTTTTAGCCCAGACATGCAATTAGAGGAATTAGTAACACGATACGTCATCTTCAAGAACACACAGATACAGTGGTCAGAAACCTCATGCAATCCTCTGAAAGGAAATTTTGCTCGCAGCATATGTGAATGCTCTCTTACAAGCCTCCTAATTCTCACCGAGAAATAATTTGACCTCTGAGCCAGCGCGCTGCCCGTTTTGAGTGCTCTGTGGATGAGGCCCTGGGTTTGGTGTCCTCCTTTTCTGGGGAAGAAAAGGGGCAATGAAAGGGTCTTCAAAATGTTCATGCCCAGCGGAGCATGAGGAATCTGCAGTGGCGTGGGTGGAAAGAAGTAGACCTTGTAATTCACAGCTCTCTCCTCGAAGGCACGCAGGTGAGATCAGGGTTTGGTTCATGCTCCTTGCATGGATTTTTTTGGGTGTTTTAGTCTGAGACAGGACCGGCAGGAAAGTCCAGTGTGAGCTTTTGGATGGGGTTTGGAGGCGCATGACATAGTGCTGGCTTTGGAGAGCAGCACCATGACTTTGAAATATTCAGGGTTCCTGCACCAGAAGCATAAATCAAATAACACCTGAGCCCCCAAACTCTACAGCAACCCTTGGCACAGACTCCTCTTTTTAGACCTAAGCGAAGGGTTAAAAGTCAAGGCCAAGAGAGCATCAACTCTCCTGTAGCTCTTGCCACCGCGATGAATGATCTTGCATCATCTCCCAAAACTGTGGCTCTCCACGCCACTGCCACCACGGTTTTGTCTACTCCTGGGACCATGGAAAATTCCAGAAAAAAAAAAAAAAAAGCAAAATCTCTCCATCCCTGCTTCCTTCCAAGAGTTCCAGAAACTCCAGCTGAATTTCACAAATTCAGGAGGCTTTTGGCTAGTTTGCGTAAGCCAGGGTCCAAATTTTTGGTTGCTGAACCAAGCCTTGAGACAAGCCATTGAGGTTTCTGTATCACTAGCAACAATCTTTGCTTTTGTTTTTGTTTTGCTTTAGGCCTGCAAAGCTACTCAATGATGACCTGATCCTGCTATGTGGACGTATGTGAGAACAGCTAAGAGGATCAGAGCCTTCTCACTAATAGCTGCAAATGATAGAGGATCCTGCAAAAATGCTGGAAAAGATGAAAAGGCAAATGAAGCAGGGAAAAAGAGTGATCCAAAAAAGTTTCGGTTTTTTTTTTCTTCCTGTAAGAAATAATGCATTATCTGGAAATCCCACTTTATAGTTTGGAATTTGTTTTTGTGTTAGTTTCTTTCAGTGACCTATTCTGAATAAAGAGCAACCGCAGAAATCGTATACCAAAGCAACAGCAGTGGGTGGCAAATTTCTCCATTACCACAAATATCCTTCCATGCTTGACAGTCCAGATTGGAAACATTTTTTGTTGTTGTTTGTGTATCTCGTCTTCAATCAGTCTCAAAGAGGGGTAGAAACGATCAGCTTGCTGGTTTCTTGACCTAAAAAAACCCGCTGTCTGCTTCTCCCCTCAGCCCCTTTATGAGCCATTGCAATGCTGAGGGCTCTTCTGGTCCACGGGAATGGTTCTGATCCCTCTCTGTAAGCCAAGGGCCAGATTTGCAACCACTGTTGGTTACCTTCTGTGGCATTTCTGCAGAACTGGGGTTTCCAAAGCAAATGTGGGTTTCGCACCTGATGGACTTGCCTAGAGCTGGTGAAGTGCAAAGTCACTGCATTTTTTAAAACTTCAAGTTCTTGGCTGAAGAAATCTCAGCCAGGGAGATGCTTTTACCCAAGGAGGAGGATCCATATGCCCCCAAAATGTGCATTTGTACCTCCAATCATGCACAGCCCCGTTGATTTAGTACATACATACATTTCTGCAGCTGGGGTCTTGCACCATAAACTGTGGCAGGGAAGACTCTTGCCAGACATTCATACAATACATAACATGCTGGAATCCTGATTTGTGCTGGGATTTTTGCAATGCATAAAAACACCACCCTTCCCCAAGCAACACAGCCCCGGTTGAAGACCTGTTGGGTCTGGTGTCAGCCCACAACATCTCATTTTTACTACCAGACTCCCATGTAACGGAAAGCATCATCCACTTCCATTCCCAGATGTGCTTCTGCACAACGTCAAGGCTCGTCCTTGCAAAAGTTGTTGCTGCAGAATAATAAAGACACTGAAAGCAAAAGTTTATGACATGAGCTGCAATCCAGCCCTGCTTCCATGCCCTGTTGTGTGCAACTCAAATGCACTTTAACTGACTGCAAACTTGGGATATTAGCACATAGTGAACCTGATCTGAGACTAAAGCAAGGCGAGGGCCAAGCGTACATGGCTGAAGGGGAAATAACTTCACAGAGCATTAGGCTATTGCTTAATTTGGGATTTTACTGGAGGTGGATACTTTTTTTTTTTTCATTTGCACATTTCTCTTGGTTCGGAAAGGCTAATTTTTCCTGGCTTCTCTTTGTGGGTTTCATATTGAGTTCAAAATTGAATCTGGGCGGTTAGAAATGTAACAGGATACGTGCTGTCCTCAGCTCTTCCCTTGCAGGCTCTCCTGCTTTCGCTGGAGTTTACGGTGAGAACAGTTTTCAGCTTAACAACAACTCTCTGCAGTCATTTATGCACGTAATTTCAAAGCGTGTTAGCCCAGCTCTGCAGCTGCTGTAATTCCTCACCCTTAGCAAAACTCTGGATTTGCCCAGCTCTCAGGTGGTCTCCTTGTAGTTATTACTTTTTTTTTAGATGATAGGCAGTCAAGTCTAGTGCAATCATTTATTTTTTTAGGGGACATGATACCTTCGTGGCCCCACGACCGAGTGGGAAACATGGTCTCTCCCACAAGCACTAAAACTTTGCTGGTATAACATCCTTGGTTGTTTTAATAATCATACTTGATATGATGAAATAACCACAAATGTGATTCGTAACCTTCTGTAGTAAGGAAAAGGTTGAAATTTTAAGAGCTAGGGGAAGATTTTTACACCAACCAACTGAATAACTTGATTTTGCTGTCTACAACAGCCAGAAACTCTCCTTAGTCTGGTGTAAGTGCTGTGAATTGCCCTGAGGAAAGCATCTCCATCTCTGTTTGCTGTGGGAACAGAAAAAACTATTAAATCTTGAGTCTTCCAGCAGCTCCCGTCCTCTTCCCTTTGCCTGTTTCTTCTCCCATTTTGGATCAGCGTGGGGGCGAGAAGCCAGCCCCATGCTGCTCGGGATTTGACGTCTTCATCTCCAAAGAGCCATCTCGGAAATCGCCAGCCGCTATCGGCAAACAGGTCTCTCCTCCCGCTCCACCGCCCCCGGGAAAAGACACAGGAACCTTGTGCAACGCTCCAGCATCAACAACCCAATTTTGAGGTCTGGCAGTTCCCATTAGGCAGAAAAGAACCCAAACTGCCCCAGGCATCTTCACCTTGTTCCCATGCCAGCGCCGAGCCGGGATGCTCTGCCTCCTGCGTGCCCCAAGGGACAGCGGGGACGGCGTGTTTCCCACTCGACATCGCTCGTCATCGGTGGATGACAGCACCTCATTTTGACAGAGGTGCAGAAGAGCTCTGTTAATTCGCCTGCCAGTTCAGCCCTTTTTGTTGTTGTTTTCCGTGAGAACACGATATGTTTATCTAGCTTTGATTTTTTTTTTTTTTTTTTTTGCTTTGTAGCTGAATTAACTGATTATTACTTTCATCTGGCTCCCTCTGAAGGGTCAGATGAAGCCCAAATACTAAAATTGGATGTGAGTGTGTGTATGTATTTTATAATTAATAGGTTGCATACTGTAAGACGTGGGGTCCCAAAAGAATGTGTAAAGAGAAAATGCTCTAAAACTCAATCTTTATTTTGGTTCAACCTCAACAATTTCCTGCAAAGTATAAGCGGTGATATAATACGGGGCAGATCAAACCAAACTCTAATTGTCTTCTGCTTCTCATGCCAAATGTCATCCCCTTAAGATGTGCTTTTCTCCATCTGGTGATTTTGGCTTCTCTGTGTTCCCTGTAAGTCTTTGGACCTTTTGCTAAAATGTTTGTGATATGACTCAGAATAACAAACAAAACACGCAGGACCTTCGTTCAGTCGAGCACAATACTGGCAATAAATGGAGCTGGCTCAACCAGAGGATTTTATAGGGACCCCTCTAAAACCCAAAGGAGAGAAATAAATCAGCAACCGATGCTTTCCTTGAGTTCTTTTTCTTTCTTTTTTTTTTTTTTTTCAGAGAAATCAGAACTGTTTTTCAGCAAAGTTAGAACTTTTCCATGTTTTCACCAAAACAAACAGAAAGCAGGTGCGTGCTGAAAGAATTTTGGCCCGGAAAGCGCAGAGAAGTGCATATGGGTTTTCCTGTGAGTTTTTACAGTTAATGGGCTCAATTTTGCTCTTAGTTACATCAAGGCAAGTTTTGCCATTCCCTTCAAACAAAGCAGGTACGGACACCTACAGAGTCACGGTATTCCAAGCGAGTGTGAGACGTGCAAAGGTAGTTTTCTGGTAGTCTGTGTATTTTAAGGGTTGTCACAATCCCATCCAAAGCCTTCACGGGGCAAAACGGCACACTGCTCACAGAAATTTTACTCCAAAAAATAGAGTTTTTTCCTTGCATAAAAATACATATTTCTGGAAAAGAAAAACCAAATGTGTTCCTATTTTCCAGTAGCCATCAGGCACTTTTTTGGCAGTGGTTTGGTTTTTGCTTTTCTGATTCAACGCCTAGTTTTACCGCAGCTGTGGAAGGTGGTTACGTTCAAAGCCATGTGAGTTTTTCCATGGTTTTGCAGTTTCCTCCTGGGAATTTCTTCCTTTGTCCTGTAAGAGCCCATTTCCTACCGTTTTCTGTACAAGCCCAGGGCATCACCGTCATTGCCATGACCACCTAAGGATGCAGGCCTGAAACTAGAGGCAGCATTTATTTATTTTTTTTGGACAAACGAGCGCAGACATGCGAGAAGAGCCGTTAGCGGGCAGAGCACAGCTCCTCGATGATGGACGGCGTAGCCGAGGGCAGGCACGCTGCAGAGCCTCTGCTTTGTGCCAGCCCCGCCGCGTCCCTCTGCGGAGCACCTACGAGCTGCCGAGGGATATTTGAGCCAACACGTCTTAACGCACAGAAATCCGGAGTGTTTAAAGCCTCCCGTATCCATGACCATAAAAGTACAGCAATTCCATGAGCGCGGATGCCTTATACATGTGCATTGCCGGGGAGAGGTTGCCAGTTTGGCACTTGGCAGCCGATGCCTGACACGGGCAGTAAAACCCATTTGTCACCGAGAAGTGTATTTAATCCCTGTTTATAGAAATCCTAATGCCTTCCCTCGAGCGAATGGGTCTTTCTGCCACGGACCTGGCGTGCACAGAGGGAAAGCCAAGACCGAGAGCAGAGATCGACTTGAACTCGCCTTGCTGCCATCAAAAGGGGTGACATTAGGGCTCAGGGAGCTCTGCAGAAATCCCCTTCCAAAGCACAGCCTCCCAAAGCAGCCGGTGGCTTCCTGCAAGCAAAAGGACCACTGTCCTTTCCTGTCTCAGTCCTTCCTCCTGACGTGGCCATCCCTTCAGAGGGAGGGGGTCACAGCTTTAATGTCCCTCCCGCGAGAGATCCCTTCCTCTTTGCGGAAGAGGCAGGAGAAGACCTGGCTTCTGGCCCTCGTAGTCTTTGGGAAAATGTAGCGAAAAGAGTGTAGCTGAAATGCTCCGAAAGCAGAAAACAACACCGCTCTCCACTTCCCCGGTATGGGATTTATTAAAGAAAGCCCTGGGACGTGAGGAAGGAAGAGCGGCTGGGTTTCGGTGCTTTTGAAGGCTTTATTTACCTGAAGGCTTGGAAAACAGCTCTGCACCGTGCATGATCTCAGCTGTGTAATGAGTTGCAGAAGAGCTGGCTTGCCCAGGTGAACATGGGGCTTTGCATCCCTCACATGCGGTGCAGACCTCTGTGCTCCAGCACAAGCCCTTCCCGAGGGCTGCCACCATGGACTGCAGCTGGAAACGTCCCAGCTTCCCTATGTGCCATCCATATTTTACTTCTTATATGTTGCTCAGGAACTGGGACTGCCTGGGTGAAGGTACCTACAGCCTTCAGGCAAGGACCTAATAAACCGCTGACGAGCCATAAATTGAGATCGATTTTATCGTTGCTGACATCCAGACAGGTTCTGGAGTGCCCTTGTGTAACCCAATACCCCCCTTCCAGCTCTATTTCCCCCTTCTCACCTCTATAACTTGTATTGTTTAGTATAATCGGATTATTGATAATCCTAGAGTTTAACCATGTCTCCGTAAAGGCTAATATATCAGGTGTGTAAGAATTTACACGGACAATTAAACCATAAACTTCTGCTATAAATTTGAGAATTTTTTAAACACTATGAAACCCGACCAGATTTTCAAGCCGTGACTTTTAAGCTCTTGGGTAGACGCACATAGTCGGTGATGCCGAGGATGAAGCGTAAGATCCCAAATTGACCAGATGAGGAGCAGAAATCCCAAAACACCGTTCAGACGTGAGGGGCTGATCCACTGCTGTCCCAGGGAATGAGATGAGGGCTGTGCTTAACAGCACTGAAACCTTGCTGGACTATATCTTATAACTCTGGATACTTTTCTCCTCTGCAAGTTTATAGACACGCAATTAGTTACTGGGCTTGATTGCTCTTGCTTTAGGCAGATTTATTGCACTTCACTCCTGGTGGATGTGAGCTCTTTTCCTGTGGAGAAATAGGAAAAAGGAAAGTAAGTCTGCAACCCGGCTCCATCAGAAAAACAGAGGGCTGCAACGAAATTTGGTCATATCCCACTGTGCGACGGCTGCCGCCTCTTCGGATTTTGTCTGATGGGACTGGAAGGGCTCTGGGGCATTATGGGCTGAACAGAGATGCTGCTAGGAGCTGTCGCAGAGAGAGAACACAAGGAATTGTGTCAGATGCTTTGGGTCGGGGCTGCTGCTTGGAGGCTCATGGGCTTGTCCCGCCTGGTCTGCATCCTGCAGGGGCTCCCAATCCATCCCGTTTGCTCGTTCATTGAATTACGCCCCTTCTCGTCGGAACGGGAGAATTTTCCTGCTGGAAATTAGGCTGCGCTGTCCTGTCTGATAAGTAAATGACATGAGCTTTTTTTGTTTGAAAGGGTTTTAAAAAGACAGTGAAAATTGGGGTTGCTGACTACAGAAGTCAGATTAATTTTCCTTAAAGGGGAATCAGGAAGAGGGGATGGGGACGCAAAAACTACCAGGGAAGTTGTAACTGAATCTATAGGGTTTGGCCAAGGGATTCATAATCAGAGGGATGCTTACAAGTTTCCAAACTGATTGAATGAATTTCCTTTCCCCAGTACAGGTCTGTGTTGATTTGGGTCTCAGCATGCAGCCAAATTGTGCTTTAAAATGATGACAATAACGGAGCATGGAAGAAAAGAACGTGCCATGCCGAGGACTGGACGAGGCATTATCTGTGGGATGGGGGAATATCTCTCATTAGGCCAGCTGATATGGCCGGAGGGGAGAAGCAGGCAAATTTTCAAGCTTGTAAGTTCTTTTTAGGCGACTTTTAGGCATTATTTGGATCCATGTTTTTTCTCCCTGCATCTCGCTCTGACGTCAAAACGCCCAAGCACGGTAGCTGATCATTCTCTGGGTGAGCTCTCCCAGGCTGATTACATCCAGCCTGAATTTCTTCCTGCCTGTTTCACTTCTTCCAGTAAAAGGTAGTCATGCTTTGTATTTATAATCAGTCCCCACTTTTAGTCCTGGATGTTATTCAGATGCATTTTTATATCATTTTGGATTCTCTTCTTTGGAAAGTCCCCGTGGACGTATTGGCCAAAATGAATAACAACCGGAAACAATAAAATGGAGAAAGATAAAATCAGGAAGAGTAAGCTTTGTTTATAGATGTGAACAGCTTTTCCAGTAAACCACCAAATAAAGAGGTTCTTCAAAATTGGAAAGTCTGAAAACGGGGTGGTTGGGAAAGCAACTGGGCTCAAAGAATCTCTGGATTGTAAAAAAAATTAAATAAAAAAAAAAGAACATGACTTTTCCCTCAAGAGTATTTACTGAATGAGAGATAGGAGTGAGTCAAAATGTGCACATCGCAGACATGGCATCACCCGTCCCTGAAGCCAGAGAGGAAAAAAGGTGATGCTCTGCAGAGGCAAAAGTGTGCTTTCAGAAAGGTGCTCTTTGCTCCTTTTGAGCTTGTACATGCATTTATATAAGAAGATGAGCAAACACTGCAGGGAAAAAAAAGCAACTGAGCTGGCTGCTGTAAAGGCAAAATATATTTGAATCTATGTTTTTAGAAGAAAGAAAAAGAAAAGCACGAGCTATGGTAAACTAAACACCATGAACACCTCAGCTCACACATGAAGAAAATTAGTATTAATTATCTGATCATTTGAGTAATTCCTATTTAATTTACGAAGACAGACCATGAGTTGTGAAAGGAGAAATACAAAGTATAATGCCCAATGGCTTCTTTCAGTGTTTTGGCTTGCCTGGCATTCACATGAGCTCTCCGGTTACCCTCTGTCGAGGGTCTCACCTCGAGGTCATCCCTGTGGATGGAAGGAGAGGTGGGAGCAGCTTTTCAACAAGCTCAAATTTTGACACAGAGAGGGCCAGCCCAGTTATGTTTTTTCTTCATTATTTGAGTTGCGGTGACGCCTGCAGACACCTGCGTCTGTCCCCGCTGCCAGGGGTGGCTTTGCCTCTCCTTGGCGATCGGAGCCAGGCGTCTGCTCTGTGCTGATGGTTGTCCCACCTATCCTACAGCGTGGGAGAAGGGAAGATGTTCCAGGAAAAGCAACATTTTACTCTGAGGGATGGACCTGGGAACAGGATGGGACCTGGGAGAAAAACTAGGAGGGTCTCCCAGTAATGTCCAAGGCGGAGGCTGACTTCCAGCCTTTCCTCAGCCCTCCATGGCCATCAGCAACCAGCCTGCAGGATGCCACTGGGGAACTCTGCTGCCCTGCCAAGACTTCCCATGAAGAGCTGATGGGGAGGATGTTTTCCTGCTGCTTCGCAGACAAGCTTTTAGGTGCTGCTTCATCCTCAAAAAAAAAACAAAGCAGAGTTTGTGACCAGAAGCAGGAGGATGAACAGACTGAATTTCTGGGATGGGAAGCAAACCTGATTTAACACCATCCTTTCTCAGTGCACTTCATAAGCACAAGAGAGACCAGCGAGCAGGCAGGAGAGTGGGTGCGTGCGTGCATGTGTGCAGTTAATATTTCTAGTGGGGTCTTTCCCCAGCCCCTGGAAAGTGGAGGTAGATGGCTCCGCACCGTGGGATCGCCATCCCCTTTGGTCTCGCTGCACGGTGGTGCGTGCTCCTTGCTGACAGAAGGAAGAGAGCTGGAGATGACAGGGAGCTTTGTGCTGCCAGAAAGGAAGAGAGCGGGAGATGGAGGGGAGTTATGTGGTGCCAAGGAACACGACTGGAGGGTCGATGGTGGTGCTGATAGGTTTGACATGAATGTAGCTTGGTGAGGATCCAGCTGAACACAGGAGTAAACGTGTGTGGCTCCATGCATGCAAGTAGCTATTAAATAAGCTCCTTTTTCCTTGGAGGAAGGGGCCCCATAACTGATGTTGGCCAGGGATATTGTCAGGGTGCTTTACAGAGGGGAACCTGCAGTGAAAGGAGAAGAGCTCTTTGCTACAGGGAATGCACCAGGATTTTCTCCATCCGAAGCTACTAAAAGGAGCTCGCCCTGGCGCACTCGCACTAAATACATTTTATTGCAGTTCTTTGAATTAAAGAACAATGAAGCGGGTCATCCCTTAAGTAGCGACTCTGAGCATCGCAAGCGCAAACGTGTTGGACTCCATTTGCTGGACGGGGCTCGTAGTTTGTGTTCTGTGCTCCTTTGCAGCGTGTTGGCTCACTTCTGCTTCTAATCTAGGATGCCTTGTTTTCCCAACATCGTTTAATCAAACTTAGATCTAATCAGTGCCAGAGCATTAATAAGTGTGACCCTCCGCAATCCTAAGCAGCCATGTAAAATGCTGGACACAGTAATTTTCCCTGTTGGTCTTTCTGCATCAGGTCCTGAATTCCCCCAATTAAGTTTTGTACCAAGAAATGAGTAATGTTCATTGCAAACTGATGTTAGCGGGACACTTCCAAGGTCCTGCCTCCCACTCCTGTGACGCATTAAGCATGCGGGAAACAAAGCAAAACCCACGTGCGGAAGGATCACAGAGCCTCTGGATTCAGGACTCACCACAGCAACACCCACATGCCTCCTCATCTGCAGCTGCAAGTGACTTAGAGCCTATTGACCCCCAAAAGGCAGAATTTATAAAATAATTAACAAAAGTAATAAAGCTCTAGCTTTCTGGACTTTTCTTCTTTTTAAGTCCATCAAAAAGTCACTAAGTGATAGGCACCAGGAGTATGGTTTCTTTGTGAGCAGGTAATTCCATCTGCAGACGTGGCAAAGCTTTCTCGTCACATCCTGGGAAGCATCTGGTACTGGCTACTGTCAGGGACAGATACGGGATTACACAGGACATTTATCTGGCTGAGGAATTTATATGATCCTGACTTCGTCCTGTTAGCAGCATCTTAGGAGCTAAGCCTGAATAAACACTTTGACCAACTCTTTATCAAACTAGTAGGGAACAGAATGAGAGCAGGAGGGAGAAAATTAGTATTTTTCTTTAAGGGTTCAAGCATGTGTGGTTTTAAAAAAACCCACTGGCTTTATATTAAAGGGTGCGGAGTGGGTTGATAGGAGGTGTAAACTCGCATAGCAAGACTCATTCATCGGCTCCAGCTGAGCAAGGCACCTACGGCAGGGGCAGAGCCGGTTTGCATTGCCTTAAAATGAGCGTGAATCCCTCTGCCAGGACAGCAGATCAGAAACTCGCTGGGCTGGGCGTGGGGTCCGTGCACAGGGGATGCAACACCCACCACGACAGGGGTTTTGTCGAGGTCTGGGGTGTGGCTATAACACAAGTGGGGACAAGAAATAATTAGGACTGGAGGGTGTCTTACATCCCTCTGTTGAATTCCTCCTTCACGGCACGCTCTCCCCGCACAGCGCAAAAACTGGTCCTCGGCTGCATCCATCCTGACCGTGTCAGGAGCATTTCGAAGGGGCCTGAGGACTCCCAGTGCTCTGCCTGACTCAGCCCAGTAGCCTGAACTCCTACAACCCAGCCCATAAGTGTTTAAGGGCTTGTTGTTGCTTTTTGTTATTATTAATATTATTACTGTGCTTGTTCTGGCACAAAACCCCTTTTCTATTCTCTTTCCCTGCTTAGAATTTTGGTCAAAGTTTAATTAAATTTAGAGGAGCTGGAAAAACCACATAATTCAAAAGTAAATGAAAGCAGTGGCTATTGCTGGGGGTGGCAGCCGTCGGTGTCATCCCCGGTCACAGCACCACAGGCAGCCTGCCTGGCCCCGGGGACACGGGGGGACCCGGGCGCTGCCGGGGGGAACGGCAAGCTACTGCAGCCCTGCACTGAAATACGCTTGGAAATGTGGATTTTCCTTTGCTGGAGGAGGGGGAAGGGGGCGAAGGGCTCCCCGTGGGGCTGCATTTGGAGGATGCTATAAGGTGTCCAGGCAGGAGGTGGGGAGCCGCTGCGGCCCAGCAAAACGAAGCCCTTGTTTGTCCCTGCCCGTGCGGTCAGGCGCTGTGGGTGGGAGCGGGGGGATCTGTTTTCCCAGGCTCCCTGCCATCAGGAATTACTGAGCTGCCATGAAATGGGAGGAAATATTTCATTATAGGCACATGCGCTTCAATTTCACATGATGGAAACTTCAGGATCAGCTTTCCTCCTGCCCTGCCTCCCTCCTTTCCCCGCGTGTGCCTCATCCCTGCTGCAGCGGGGTGATGCTGGGCATCCCCAGCGTGGTCCTCCTCACCCCGCATCCTCTCGGGGAAGGGGGGGGGGGGCCGGGGCAACCTCCTTGCAGCAGGACTCTTCCCGCAGCCTGGGGTGCAGCCCCACTTCCCAGTCCCACAGCACTCCCGGGGGGGAGCAAAGTGGGCACAGGCCAAATGCAGACCTCAGCCCTAAAGCAAAAAATAAAAAAAAATTAAAAAAAATTAAAAGGATATGCAAGATCTAACAGAAATCTATCAGAAATGTGGTCTGGAGAGCAGAGGATGGAGGGGGAACCCTCACCAGGGCTATGGGGCCTGCCGAGTACCTTGGTGTATGGAGCAGGGAGGTAAAAAGGAGCTGCAACCACCCAGCAAGGAGATATCCTTACGGGCTCTTTTTATTTTTTGCAAAAAGCTCTTTATTTTGGTGTGGCATCGCAGCGGGAACCCCGCCTGCCCCGGGGCAGCGAAACACAGGGACCCTCCGTCCCACCCCACGCAGGATTTCTGCAGGGCGGGATGCAGTGGGAAACATCCCAGGCTAACCAAAACAACCAGGTGTGATGTGGGGGGTTTTCCCCAGACTGGAGCATTTTTCTGTCCCCAGTCTACCTCTTCTCCCCCCGTTTAAACGAACCCCTTATCTCCCGTAAACTGGAGCCAAACCAGAAAGAGGAGCAAAGCACTAAGGGGGGGCACGAAGGGGGAAAATTCACCCTTTTTGCCTCGGTGGACTGGGAGCCCCTAAGAACTGTAAGTGCTGCCGGGGGTGGAGGGGCACCCCCCGCCTGGGCTCCGGGGTACGAGGGGCGGCGGGGCGGCCCCCGGGGGAGGCAGGGCGGAGGCGGCGGGGCTGGAGCGGGGCGGGGGGGGGGTCGGGCTGGCTCGGCGGCGCCCGCCCGTGTCAGCGGGGTTAATGCGGAGGGTCGGGGGCAGCGCCTGGCGCCCGGGCGGGACCCTCCCCGGGCCCGGCATCTCCCCCCCCCCCGCCTCCCCCCCCCCCCCCCCCCCGCCCCATCCCGGCCCCGCTCTGAGCACCGGCGGCTCCGCGATGCGGGTCCCCCCGCCCCAGCCCCGGGTCCCCACGGGGTCCCCCCGCGGCGGGCGTGGAGCCCCCGGGTCCCTTCTCTTCGGCGTGGGGAGGGGGAAAGGGAAGGAAAAGAGTGGGAATGGGAATGAGAGTAAAAGAGGAAAATGGGTGAAAATGTGTTAAAATTAAGAGAAAGGGGAGAGGAGAGGAGAGGAGAGGAGAGGAGAGGAGAGGAGAGGAGAGGAGAGGAGAGGAGAGGAGAGGAGAGGAGAGGAGAGGAGAGGAGAGGAGAGGAGAGGAGAGGAGAGGAGAGGAGAGGAGAGGAGAGGAGAGGAGAGGAGAGGAGAGGAGAGGAGAGGAGAAAGGGAAGGGAAAGGAAAGGGGGAAAGGAAAGAGGAAAAGGAAAGGAGAGGAGAAGAGGAAAGGAGAGGAGAAAAGGAAAGGGGAAAGGAAAATAGATAAAGGTAAAAGAATAGTAGGAAAAGGAAAATTATAAAGGAAAATGGAAGAAGAAAAGGGAAAAGTAGAGGAGGAAAGAATCCCCTTCTAAGTAAAGATTCATTAAAACACAGACGGTCAGTGTCTAAGGATGCTCTTTACAAGGCAGGGGACGAAATGAAATGAAATTTTTAGCCCATGGGATGAGCGGAGCTGAGCATCCCCAGTGCCTGTGGGGTCTCCCCTCAGCTCTCAGGGCAGGAAGGGGAAATCGTGCACCCACCACCAGCCTGGCAGAGCCCCGGGAGGTCCCGGTGGTGCAGTGGGTGCCTGGGCTCATCCTTCTGCAGCCCAGTCCCGGTGGGAGCTGCCCTAACTGGGACCCACTGGAAGCTGCCCCCTCACAGCACAAGGTTTCCAGAGGTCCCCTCCAGCCACCACTCCCTGATTTCATTCCTCTGGTGTAGCTGTGACAAAGAATAGTTCTTTCTGCATAAAATGATAACGTTGTACCTTATTAAATTACATATCTATGAAGTTTTTTCCAGTGTTGAGACCATATCATATACGCAAAGGCTAAGGCTGGGAGGAATTTTTACAGATGAGTAATAAACCTCTAAAAAGGAAAGATTTATGATGGAAAGCTGACACAACCTTAAGTGGATAATTCAATTTTTACTCACTTTCTTTGTTCCCTACAGAGGCACTTAGAGCTACAAAGCCCAGGCACACACAGGACTATTGATCCTCAGACTCAGAAACCCCCGGCGCTGTTTTCCAAAGCCCCTGCCCAGGCACACTCGCAGCGTGTGCCAACAGCGCTGATAAATACAGACTTTCTTTTTTCGGGGGCTTCCCTCTCTTTGCCACACACAGCCACACCTACATCGCTGCTTGGGTTTTGCCTGGGTTTTCTTCCAACTTCATTTTTCTCATGATTGGGAATAATCTCTGAACAGGTTAAGGTGTCTGTGTCTTTCCTAACGAATCTAGAGCTGTAAATTAACAGGATGCAGATTTTTGGGTGCTCTGATTTTCTTTAGCTGAATTCCGATTTCTTTCCCGGTATGTCACTCAGCACCTTGTTCATCATCTTTCTAATCTTTTCACTAATGAAAAGTTTTTCAAACTGGTAGTGATGCAAAGACGGGTGTATTTTTGATAAAGACACAAGACAAACCAAACTGGGTCAGGGCAAAATGCAGATGTAGAGAGGAAAAATACCCTTCCCCAGACAAAAGCTCCCGGGTTTTCGTGGGCAAGACTTTGCACACCCTGGGATTTGCTGGGCTGTTGCTTCCCATCAAGCTTCTTGTGAGTATAACATCATTCAAAGAAGCAAATATGGAGAAGTGATGAAAAGGAGAAAGATGTTTTCTAGGAATCCTGTAGCTGAGCATTATTTCCTCCCAAACTGTCTGGCAGGGATGAGATTATTTCCATTACAGCTGAAAAACTTACTGCTCAATTCAACATTTCATTGCATTGAAAAATCCCATAGCCTGGGCTGATCAGCTCGGTTGATTTTGAGTCTCAAAATTTAACCTAGCAATAGCCTAGAGGTTTTGGTTTTAAGTATGAAATTCCCAGCATGGAGAATTTGGGAACGATCAGAATAAATACTGTGATTGATCCAGTCCAAAAATCAAGGTATTTTCATTTAGGGAGTGTGTTCATTAAAGGAGGTCATGATTTGCATTTTTAATCCGATTTAAAAAAAAAATTTCAACATCTCAAATATTCCCCTGTGCTGGATAAACCATTTCCCACCTACACACGACAAGTATGTTCTGCTTGTACAGACACTCGTGCTTGCGTGCACACACAACTGCCCGTGGCCCGTTGCCACACACAGGATGATTGCTTCGGCCCTGCGTGCACACGCACATCGTTGCCTGGCAAATGCACTCATGGACACACGCGGGCACAGTGTGCACAGATCACAGCACACTCGTGTGCCTGCAGTCACAGCACACACGTGCAATTGCAGCAGAAAGATGCAATCACAGTCCATGCAATCATGGCGCACGTGCATTCACTGTGCACACGTGTGCAATCACAGCACAAGCATGCAATTACAGCGTGAACATGCAATCACAGCACACGCACACACTCACAGCACACACGTGCAATCACAGCATGTGCACACACTCACAGCACACGCACACACTCACAGCACGTGCACACACTCACAGCACACACATGCAATCATAGCATGTGCACACACTCACAGCACACACATGCAATCACAGCGCACACGCCTGCATCACCTGGCTGCCCACCATACGGTCCCAGACACACCATACTATCTCATGCACACCCGTTACCCACACACGAGCACCCTGCACCGGCACCCACCTCTCTCCCTCCCCCTCTTGCACACACAATTACCAGACACACAGGCATATTTTTATTGCAGCTGTCAGGAACATGAAAAACCTTTCTGCCAGCACTCAGCACGGGCAATTTATGAGCCTGGTCTGTTTGAGTGAGGAGGGGGGGTGGGGATCAGAGAAGAAATGATGGGAGAGAAAATGGCCCATAAATTGTTCGCCATGATTTACACTGTAGTCCATTTGCAGCCTATTCTTTTTTTGGAGCCTCACACACACAGATCTCTCTCCCTCTCTCCTTCACGTTGGGGTCCTGAGCCGGCCCAGCTGGAGGAAGGCAGCGATCAGAGTTCAGTTGGTGCAGACAGAGCTAAAGTAAACAGACGTGGTCATTCAGCAGGCAGTTAGCAGCCTTTGGACAGATGAGCAGGGCTTTGCAGGACCACACACGCAACCCCCTCTAGACCACACAGGGACCGAGCTGCGTTGGCTTTGCACGCAACGCATGCGGAGGGACGGTACTCCTCCCATCGCGCGGGGCCGGGGCTTCTCCGGGTCTCCAAACCCCCGGCCGCTCCGGGAAGCGTTTCCTGCCCCAGCCGCCCCGGTCCCTCCTGCTCGCCGCGTGATTAACTCTGTCACCCAGCCCAGAGAGCATGGTATACATTCCTCGGCAAAAGACATAGTGTACTCCTGGAAAAATGCCACCGCTACTCCACAGCTCATAAAGTCATCTGCTGACCTTCTCTTTTTCTCCCTTCAAATTCGACCCATCGGTCTCATACCTTGCACTTTCATCTCCATCGCTCACTGACGAGGTACCAAACCGGTGTTAGCACTGCCTCCCGCACTGCCCTTTTGACCAAAAAGCCCCTTTCGGGACCAATGCTCTGTGCCGAGGCTGAAAAGGCCTCTTGACCATTCCTGAAGCTTCACCTTGACTGGGGAAACCCTCCCCTGAGCCATTCTGTGTGTATAGCTAATTCATCTGACAATATATAGGTGACCAACACGCTCAGGCACTGCACGGCATCCTTCTTGCTTGAGCGGATGCCAGGATGAAGGTAGAAGCATCCTCGAACCCCACTGAGCCATTTGCTCACATACTTCGCCAGTCCAAGCAGCATCTGCAGACATCCCCAATACACATTCCCTCCGTCCCAGCCTGTTTTCAGATGATGAGCATCACCCCAGCTCTTGCCCTACCATGGTGTAACTGGGTTTCATGGCTTAGAGGCTGTTGGCAAAGGGATTGCTTGTTTTGGTGCTGGTCCTACCAGGACGGGCAGATCTGGAGCCGTGGAGGTGTCGGCATTGAAAAGCCCTAACACCTCTTCGTACCCACCCTGACCTGCATGTCCGGGGTCTCTCCTCCTGCTCCAGCATTGCCTGCTCCCAGCCGGCCGAGCAGAGCCCTCGCCGTAGGAGAAAGCAGGGATTTCCTGGAAATGGCTGAGGCAGAAAGTGGCTGGAGGTCAGAGGAAGAGCCTGCCATCATTCCCACTTCACTATTTCTAGCCCCATCGGCGCGGTGACCTTTCAGCTGGCACATCGCCTCTCCACCGCCCTGCCGAGACTTCAGCCTGGTGGGGTGAGGACTCCCAGCTCGCCTCTTCTGACATCTCCCTGTGCTGCAAAAACCCTCCCAGAAGCACTGAGCTCATCCTCCTTTCAACCTTCCTCATTCCTCATCCCAAACATGACCGTGCCTTTTCGCCCTCTCCTCGAGAATCGCCTCCGGGTCCCCCCGCGATCCAAGCGGAGCTCCGAGGGGAAGCTCCCATCCCCTCCCGCGGCAGCCTCGGAGCTGCAGCCGGGCCAGCGCTTGAGCGCGTGAGATTATAAAACAGATCAGTGTTCGCTGGAGTGAACTCTGAGAAATTACATTTGCCTGTCAGTATCATGTTAAAGCATAACACAGACTCTCATTTTCCCACTACTTTGGCTCCGAGGGCGTTTCGGTCCCTGCTGAGAAACACGAAGGTCGTGGCCTTCAGGTTTCCAGATCTGCCCTTACACACCATAGGGAGATCTGACAACAGCCTTATTATTTATGTATCCAGGCAGGGGCTGCCTAATGAAACCCAGAGATTTTTATTGACACACGTTGGGGCTCTGGGTAAGAGAGAAGCAATCTGTCGGGTGGTTCGCGTAAACACAGTGGCTATTCATTTAGGGTCAGTCCTATGGGTGGACTTTTCGTGCCAGGTTTGACAGCACTTAATTCACGCTGGGGTCACACTTAAGCTTGGGAGTTGGTGATGTGCATCGAGCGGGTGGGTTGTAGCCCGTGCCAGGAGAGTTGAGTTTTTTGCTGGGTGTTTGGGGAGGATGAGCGACGAGGATAGACCCAATTCCCTGCTGTAAATAAGGGGTGAAAAGTGGTTTTTATAAATGCGGCTGTTGCTGGGGGAGGGGGGCGGGGTAGAAAAAGGCGGTCGTGAGAAATGTAAGATTTTTCACGGACAATTTAGGAGACGAAAAAGAGATGCAATTAATGACTTTTCTGCCCAGAAAGTTACTGTGCTTTCTCAGCCCAGAGCTGATCCTTCTTACACCGCTGATAGATGCAATGGAGTTTTTTTGAGCGGCAAAGAAATTATTTTAGTTGTCCAGATTGCTTTGCTAATGCTGCAAAAGGCACCTACTTTGGGGTGCCCTGCGGAGTCCAGTTGCAAGGTCTCATCCCTTGTGCCCTGACCCCTAACTTTGCAGAGGGCTGCCTGGGTCTACTCCGGGTTCAGGAGGAAAAAGAAGCTTTTCTTGGCAAGGAAATGACTCTTAAGTAGTCTCCTCACAAACCAGGAACATGTAGGAAAATTGTGGCTGAGTACATTTTAGTCTGGCGTTTAAAGGACTGAAAAATGATTGCAGTTTCCTTTGGCAATTGCAGTGGGAGCCTGAAGATGTGACCTTTAAGGAGATTCTGTTTACTGCAGCCACAGGCTTGGAGCATTGCGTGATCTCGGCAAATCTCTGTTCTCTGCCTTGGCTCTGACCCCTCCGCCTGCCGTCCAAACTTAACGGCAGTTAGCAAACAATAGAAAGGATACCTTGCAAATACTGGCTAAGATAAATCACGCTGATCCTTTCCCATAGGATCTGAGCAAATGAGAATTGCACATGGCCGTACATCCTCTGCCCAGCATCAGACGTCTCCGCAAGGTGCAAGGCAAAGCGCTCTCAGAGCGCGAAGGAGTCAACGCCGTGTTTAGCTGTGAGAGATAAGCTGCCGAAAGTCGCGGAGCCAGGATTTTTTGCTTGGAGGACTAAAGTAACGGCAATGACAGGAGTCCTCCCAGCTCCAGGTTGAAGCCACTGTGGAGTTAGCAGCCTCTTGAATCACGTTGAGCTGCTCCGATTACGCTATAGACCTGGGAAATCACCTTACGGGCTCCGAGCAGGGTGCATCGCAAACACACGCTCAGTCGTCTCGCTGCAGCAGAGCGCTCGGTGCAGCAGTATAGTCCATCCTGGAGCCTGGCACCAAAAATCTCCCACCTCCTCCATATTTCTAAGAGCTTTTGCTCTTACAGGCTTGAAAACAGCTACAGTTCAATTGCTTATCACTTAACACCCAGGTTCCCTTTCCTCCTCCCTCCCCTTTTCTTTCTTGCATCCAAAAATGTCCTAATTCTCAAGAGTACCAAAAAAAAATTTTTTTTAAATAAAATGTGCCTGAAAGGCGCGTGTGAAGAATGTCATCCTTAATTATACGTGGGCCAAAGTCCAGTGCCAAATGACTCCTCCTGCAACTTCACTGAGGGCTGGAGCAGTATATTAACCGGGAGTTTGGACTGGTGGGATCTATTTGTAATTCATAAGGAAATCCTAGGACCTGCTTTTCCTGCGAGACACTAAATAGAGCTTGTCCTGAAACAATGCTGAAAGGGTTCCCATTGCAAAAAACACTTTCTAGTAAACGGGAGATGTAAATTTAGATCTGGCCCTTCTGAAGCTGCTTTTCTGTCATTGCTGGAGGCACCAATTGTTTCTATTACAGTTTGTTAACAATTACGGACCTACGTTTCAGGCTGAAAAGAGCTATTAATGGCCAAGAATGTTGCTACTTCTTTTCCCTTTCCCAAATGCCTTGTTTTATGGTATCCAATACCTTCCTCTGGTGTGTGTCCGTGTGTCTGTGTGTGTGGTTGAGACTGGGGACAGACAGTCTGCTTTAAACTTCCTCTCCCTGGTGAATTGGAGCGGGTTACCTTGCAATGGGAATTTGGGACGGTTTCCTGAAATTAGCAGGAAAAATATCCAAAAATCTTTTTTTTTTGTCCTTTTTAGCTCCAGAGTCCTATTCTGGGGCACGGAGCGATCCGATGGTGTGCAGCAGCACACGTACGCCTTATCCCCCCGACGCTTGTTTGACGCTCGCCCGAAAAGAAGATCCAAAACCTACGTGCCTGTCCCTCTTTCCCCGAGCCAAATCCTTGTGGTTTCCCAAGACCCCGGGATGGGATGCGACGAGCTGCTCTGGGATTCAGAGGGGACCTCGCTTGCTGCCACCCCAAGACAAGACGGAGAGTGGTGGCCTGTCCCATGCCTTCTCCAGTCACTGCCACCTCCAACGCAAGTATAGGCTTTAGGATATACTAAGGGTACTGGGAGATGTTGGCTGGTGAAGCCTCTGTGGCTGATAAATGGTGGGACGGTACCTGCTGAGCATCCTTTCCCTCTGCTGAAAATACAAACTGTCTCTGGAGTAAGGATACTAGCTTCTCTAGGGAGGGCTAGTTTCACCCCACTGTGGACTAGGATGGCCAGCAAGCAGGAATATATTTCTTTTTGCTGCCTTTGCCCGTGGACAGAGAATAATAATTGCAGAAGGGTGAGCAGCCTGCAGAGAGATTTGCTCCTGGGCGTTTGTGAGAGCCCTGCAGAGATTTGCTCAAGGGTGAGGGAGGCAGCTGGCTCCTGCCGGACCTCCGAGCTGGACCTCCAAAAATTCCCCCCTTGTCTAACAGGGTGCTCTCAAAGTATCGTGAGGTTTTGTAGAAGTCTTTGTAAAGATTTTGTGGTAATTTCTCTTCTGATTTCGAGGAGGATCCCACAGAAACCTGGAAACTCTGTGGTGCAATTGATGTCAGATGGCAGTGCCAGGGGAGTGAGAAACTGTCTCCTCCCATCCCCTTCCCTCCGCATCCCTCCTATGCAAACAAAAACAAGAGGAAAAGATTTTAGCCCCAAGTCTTTGCTAATAAGTTGGTGTATCTGTAACATAGAATTATCCTTAGTGTCTTCCAGCTAAGTTTAAACGAGGAGTCGGATAGGTTTCCTTGCAATTATAGGATGAGATTTAGTTTGCAGTTGATTTGGTAATGGATAACCTCAGTTTTATTCATTTCCTGTTGCAGTGCTATCTGCTGAAAATCAAGAGATCTGGGCAGAATGCAGTGTATGACCACTCTCCAAACCAAGGTACCTCAAATATATGCACGTATAATATATCTAGCTAATGGCACCAGGGCCCAGAGTTATTTTCAGGGAGGTTGAAGTGGAGATTCTCTCCTTTTAGTTGCAAACGGAGCTATTAACTCTTTCACCGCTCTGCTACGTATCAAGAAGCTTCTCGTTCGGGAGGCACTATGCATGGTCTGGTGGTTTGCAGAATTGATTTTGGATTAAGTAAAGAAGGGAAAAAAAAATGTATGTGAGAAACAAGCTTCGCCTCCAGAAGATCCACCGATACCAAATGTGACGTTTATGGGGAGCATGATGTGTTGCTGAAGACACTTGTTTTTGGTGAGCAGGGAGCGAACCTCAGCCTCCAGATCACAAGCAGCCCTGCTCAGGGGCTCGGTATTTGTGCTGGGACAACAGGGACAATAACTCCAGGAGATATTCAATACAGTTATCAATATAGCTGGAGCAACCGCAGTTTGCTTGCAGTCATTCCAGGAGCAGGAGAGGGTGAAATCCATCGAATAAACTATGCAGAGTGGATATTCACCCTGACTTATTTAAACCCTCCTCCTGCATATCTGCTTAATTTTACTGACGTGACCTAGCTGAAGTCGGTGGAGTTGTTCTTTTGCTTGAATATTTGCAAAGCTAAAGCTTTCTTTGCAAAATACATCAAGTGACCGTGATGAAAAGTGCTAACAATAATTAACACTTATGATGAAATTATTGTTGAAAAGTGTTAAAACTAATCTACTATGTCACTATCTTGCAGGGTCTGTATGTAAGTACCAGTGCTGGCTCAGCCACCTCAGACCTGGTGTGAAAAGAGTGACTTGTATTTATTTTGGTGCGGCTCCTCCGCGCTGGGTCGTTTCAGAGGTGCTCTGTGCTGCCGTTCGACAAAAATAAAGTCACTCAGCATCCGAAGTCCCTGCCGCTGCTGAATGAAGCGCTTCTAGCTTCAGACTCCGGGGCTCCTCCTGATCTCGAATCTAATCACTCTGGGCGGCCAAGACGTTAATCCCCAGAGACTCGGAGCTGCCTACACTAATAAATGAGGCATCGTTTGGAAAGTAGTGAAATTTGGACAGGACTCGCCTTGGCTCAGCCTGGCTCCTCGCATTCCAGGCGCACACAGACCGCTCACGGAAGATTTATGCATTCAAACAGGAGAATAACCTCCTGCGTATTTATTAACGTGCAACTTGGATATAGCTTTGTTTCCTTCCCCTCCACACCCTTAGTGTCTATAATTACTGCAAGGCTGAGCCCAGCCAACCTCCTGGCCCAAAGTCGCCCAAAGGGTCCGTGTTTTAAGGTGCTTATTACGCTCTTCCTTTGCCCAGGTAAGCTTTGCCTTAGGTGTTTCTGCAAATTCATTTTCTCCCATCATCACAACAAGAGATTTGGCCACGCTGTTTCTTCTGCTGCCCGCATATTTGCTTGCAGCACGGGGGTTTCCTCCTCTTCCTCTTTAAAAAAATAATAAACCTGAATGGTCCTAATAATCGTTACGAGCCGAGTGCTAAAATTCAAGAGTCAGAAGTAATGAGCTTCTCCAAACGCCTTTTCAGAATCAGCACAGCACAAAGCGAACTGCACCTCTTCTGCAGTGTGAGAAATGATGTCATGCCAGCAGATCCCGCTACTCCAGGAATGTGAATATTTGTTCTTTAAATAACTGGACCTTGACCGAATTATGGAAATGAAAGAGAATCATTGATTTCCATATGTTTGGAACAGCATCCTGATTAAGCTTTCTTTTTAATTAATTGGAAAAGCTAAATGAAATGTCAGTGTCATGCATCTGCTTGAAAGTCCTGGTCATACTTTTGTTAATTTATACTCTGTGCTTTTGGATTCACCAGTCTAACGCAGCCTTGATTGCAAACGTCGGAGCAATTTGTCTTTTAGATCCCCTCTGACATGACATTTGCTTCCTGCCAGGATTTCAAAGAATTTAAGAGCGAGTATTCACACCCAGGTTGTATTCCTACAATTTACAGAATACAGCTTCGACCTTTATTTATGGAGTTTTCTACTTATGAAAAAAAAAACCATGCTTTAAGTGTAGGCAGCTTCTCTGGATACCTGCTGTGTACAGAGCTTTGTGTGTGTCTTTATATCATGTTAATGCTACAGATGTTCCTTGGAAAAACCATGAACTTTTTAAATTACTGCTGAGTGTCGGTCGAAGGAAGATCATATGGATAAAAAGAATCTGAGAAGGGAAAAGAAGAAGTTATTGAAAAAAAAAAAGAAAAGAGAGATTCTTGTGATGAATATAAAATTAAGAGATCAAGAAATATCTTGATAGCTCTTCCTCCCTACTTTCCTCCTTAGAATATACTTTCCAGACATAGCAAAATGGTTTATTCGAAGGAAATTAGAAATACATTTAGGGCTGCTGGGTTGTTTCATTTTTGATTTGTAAGGAGACATGATCTGAAGTAGAAATGCTGCTTTTTGAGTGGAAAAAGGGTGAGCTGTAGCATGTAACTGTGTAAACTAAGGATTGGGTAGCCAAAGGTGGTTTTTACTGCTTTACAGACAGCAACATTAAGGGCATCGAGAAGATAATACCCAGCTACTCAGGCAGAGGCAAAGTAAGGAACGAGATCCGGACCTTTCGTGAGCAATAGTGCCAGTGCGCAGTCAAATTTTCGTTATTAGCCTGAGTTTGTATTTATGAATCCTAATTTGCTTCACCGCGATGCTCTAATAAATTAATAGATTGACTTGTACCTGCATGTGTGTGCGTACATATGCGTGTTTTTATTTATATGTGGATTTGTATGTTATGCACGATGCACAGAAGGTAGCAGTGAATTAGATATTGTAATATTAGATAAGTTAGTACCATCAATAGGAGTTTGCAGTGTGTAAAGAGGATATAGATCCCCTGTATTCAACCTTATATGGGTCTCCTATCACTGTTCTGGGGAGGAATCTGCCATCTCCCTCTTCTAAATCCCATTTTGAAGGCTAAAACCCTTCCTCCATCCTCCATCTTCCCTGACAGCCCTTGCCCAAGCGATAAACTCCTTTCCTTTCAAAACAGGGAAGGGATGCGGGAAGAGGTGGCTGAAAAACCGTGTCTGACCGCAGGCTGCAAGCCCTGCGATCCAGACCCATAACTCCAGAAACATCCCTCAAACTGAAGGTTTTTTTCCCCCTAAATCTGTCCCTGTCTCCAGAGCTGGGCACGGTGATAAGGGACAGAGCCGGGTGTATTTCTGGTGCTCTCCAGATCGCAGGGGTTTGCTGCTCACTTCAGCAAGGTCAGTATTTCACCCCCTTATCTGCCTCTGCTGCAGGTCTGGTTTTTGCCAGCGTTTTACGTACTGCGGTTGAACGTGTCCATCTGGTTGTTCTTGCAGCAATATTCATTTATAAGTTATAGCTGCTAGTTATCGGGTGATTAAATCCTGGGGTTATATAAATAACAATACATATATTAAGCTTTGTAATATTTTAAATAAAATAAATGAAATTGTTAATTTTTCTTCTCTCCAGAGCAATTAAAGAGAGTCTGGAAGTTCAGCGTGGATCGTATTAAATCACCCACAACCTTATCTAAACCTCCCTGGAATTGCATGATAACAAAACCTTATCACTCGTGGGTTTACAGCCCAGCAAGGAGAGCCTCTTCTTTTTCCTTCTCCATTTCCTGCTACTTCTGCTGCCATCAGCTGAGAGCAGCAACGCCCCAAAATTTTGATCCAACCTTTCTGAAATACAACTGCAACCACACGACAAAATAAAAGGAGCTAATTGAAGTCCTTCAGATTTAAAAAAAAAAAAAAAAAAAAAAAAATTTCCTTGGGGTCATGTGCTGGTAAAGAGGCAGGTTGATGCTTTTATTTGATCTCAACAGGTTTTTCCCATCTGGGGAGACAAGGTTCAAATAAAAATCCCGGACATTTTGAATATGAAATGTTTGGCAAAATCCAGACACTGGAACATCTGTTTAAACCTGATTTAAGTCTTGCTTTCTCCCCCCCACCGCCACCCCCGAGCGCATCTGGGATTGCTTTCTCCCTTATCTCCTCGATTCCAATTACAACACCATCTTGTCTGTGGTTTCACTCTTCGTTATGAAATCAAGTTTTATTTTTCAAACCCAGTGAAACCAACTTAATTAAGCTCTGCAACCAAGACACCACAGAGGGACTTCGCCCCTCCTCTACCCAAGGGTGCGAGAGAAGTTAGGTTATTAGAAATGTGATGCATGAGTCATTTAAAGTGGAATATGAGTATTTTTTGGGGGGTGTATTCACCGGTTTCAGTTACAGAGCTCCATGCTCTTATCGGTTTATCTCCAGCTTTTAAACCAGAGGGGAAAAAAAACCCTTGCTGCTCCTATAAATAGGCAGAATATAATATATAATTCTCCAGAAGAGAGCAGTGGTGTGCGCTCCGCTGTGCCGCCCGCTCCGCCCGGACACTGGCCACGGAGGGCTCGGTGAAGCCCCCGGCGCTTCCTCGCCCGCGGGGGGATGCTGGCGTGGGGCGATGCTGGTGTGGGGGGATGCTGAAGCGAAGGCTGCGGGTGGTTAGGGGTGGAAAGCCAGCACAGGAGGACTGGGGAGCCACAAATGCCCGCAAGACACTGATAAATGACCGTATTGTTGCTCCCTGCGGTTTAAAGGGGAAGGGAAAGGGCAGAGGGAGAGAGATAAGGAAGGGGGATGAGAAATAGAAGGGGCCAACAACAGGTCCGAACCAGTTGTGATTTTGCAATCTGGCAACTTTTCCGAGTTTTACTTCTTTTTTTTTTTTTTTTTTCCTCCTCTGGAGGGATTTGTCCTCTGTGCTGAATCTGAGGGGGTGAAAGGCTTCAAGCAGGGTAAAATCCATCTGAAATGCTTACTGCATTGCACTGGAGCTAGGGAAGAGAGAAAATGCTTTGCAAGGGTGGGTTGCTACAGCTCTACATCAGCCAAAGTGGCTCCCAACAACTGCGAATGCACCCCAGTAAACCCAGACCCGCTTTGCTCTTGATTTACCCCAAATTTAAAAAGGAGAATGGGAGCAGTCCAGGGCCAAAAAAATCTCTATATATCAGCTTTCCTCAGCCCCATGACACAAAAACACGGTTAACAAAGATCTTTTGAGGGGAGCAGATGGAGTTTGAACCTTGGAGCCAAGTCCAGCCCAAATCTTAATGAGGTCTACAGGAGGTTTACCTAAGTTTGAAACTCATAACGGGGTCTTTTATGTGCGTTTCTGCTTGCATGTCCGTGTGCGTGAGCATGTGTGTCTGTATATACACAGACACACGGAGGTCATCCTTTAAAAAACTTGTCGGTTGTTTTAGATAACAAAATAACGTTACCTCACTCTTCCACTGGGAACACTTCAAATGCTGAGGGAAGGCCATTTATTTAACTAAGGCAAACCCACAGAAGCCGCGATGGGTGACCACGGTGTATGTGGGTACATGCGTGTGAGAACAGCAACGGGGTTTGTTGCCTCCCCGGCTTGCAAAAAGATTTTTAAAGGTGAAGGGAGTTTAAAAGGACACCAGTCTATTAAAAATGAACTCGAAAGTTTCCCAAGCACAATCTCAAGGAAACTCAAGAGGTGCGCAGCTAGTAGCTGGATCTAATTAATACATGGCTAGGAGGAGACAACCATGAGGAAATGGGGTAAATAGTCTTCAGCTGGAACAATCTATAAATCAGAGCCAGCAATGGTAGCAGTAACGTTCGCCGGCTTGCTCTGGAGGTGGGCTGCATTTTTCAGCTAGGCTTTTGGATAGCCAATGTCCTTTGCTTCAGCTTTTTAATGCATTTTTCTTCACAAAGGGGAAAAAAGAAAAAAAAGACAAAATTTCCAATGTTTTACTGTTGATGGAAAGGAAGCAGAGTGACACAAAGTGCCTTAAGTGTTGTCTTTGTCCCGGCATACATGTACAATGCGCAGGGATGCAAACCTTTGTCCTCAGATGCCCTGGAGATGCCCAGTGCTGCCAGAGGAAGGTGGCTTTAACTCACTTTATTCCCAGCGCTGCTTCGTGTCCTACCATTAGAAAACTATCCACAGAAGGAACTCCTAGTGCAAAGGGTGTCCTGGCCAGGGGCATCTCCAGCGCCTGGTAGCCTATTGCTGTGCCCTTTCCTCGGTCATGTCCCTAAGATGATGTCTTGGTATTGTGGGTCCCTTTTTCACCATCAGATGGGAGGAAAGAAGATGACACCCAGGTGTGAGGTCCACCCCAAAGCACGCGGGGCACCCTTTGGGGAGTGGGGAGGCACGCGAAAACCAAAGCAGTCCAAGGTCGGCACATTTCAGCATTGCCATGTGCATCCATCAGTGCCAAGGCAAGAGGCAAGCGCAGGGCCAGGCAACTGCAGCAATCAGATAGATTTATGGCAGAGAGAAAAAAACAAAATACATAGACAATCTCTTTTCCACTTTCTTATCAGGCTGTTCATTTAATTTTTGAGTGTTGGGATGTTTCCACTAACCCACTCAATGTAGAGCAACTGAAATTCTGCATTTTGCCTAGAAAGCAAAACCAGCGGAGCATTGGAGAGAAGCTAATTTTGTTATAAAAATAATCTTTTATCTGTGCATGACAGAAATATTTATTCAGGAAGGGTACACAGACAGCAGGAGGTCAGCACTCCCACTGCTTGGCTCAGAGGCTCCACCACACTCTTTATTTTATTTTATTTCTTCTTTTTTTTCTTTTTTGACAATTCTTTCCCATAGATATTTATTTTTCCTGAAAAGTATGCCTTGAGTTGATTGTGCCCATCCTCAATACAAATCAATAAAACACAACGGCCCCTGGCTGGGCTTTTTGGCTCAGAGTTTAGGTTTGTTTGCCTCAATGGTCCCACACTGACCTATCTCCTCAAACAAATAACCTCCCCGTCCCTTTGCACAACAAACACCGACTTCACGTCTTCGGTCTGAGCCTCAGGAGCTTGTGGTGGTTGCAGTTGGACATGCACACTTTCCTTGAACTAAAATGTGCTGAGACCTACATAAGATGTTGCAACTCTCTCTTTTTTTTTTTTTTTTAAGTATACGGCAATATTTTTTTATGCTTCTTCTTTTCCCCATTCCAGTCCTAGGAGGTGTTGATATCTCCTCTAGCGTCTCTCCAAACACGGTACCAAAACACATCAGTTAGGACCAACCCTTTTGTCAGCACAGAGATGCCAAAATCTAAACAAAATCCATCATCTCGTTAAGAAGGAAAAGGAGAACTTGGCCCTTGGAGGTGTTGCTGCGTTCCCTTGGCGTACGCTCCACGATGTTTCGCTCGGTGGGTGACGGAGAAGAGGGGGGAGAGGAGATGAGATTTGGGGGACAAGAAAATAAATTGGGTCGAAAAAAGGGAGAAAATGTTTCTGTTTCACATGAACAGCTATAAACTTGAAGGCTGTGTTTCACCCTTATTAAAATACTGCCTGTGCTCTAACAAAACAGGGCATCTGTCAGTGAAGGAACTAAGGAGGATGTTATTAGAATGTTCGCTGTCTCTTTCTATACATTTTCATCCTGCGTAGTGATATAAGCCTTTTAGAGCCCTTTAAGCACCTGTAATAACATTAACCTTTTCATCGAAATGTCCTTTGAGCATAAGAAATTATGTTTATTTAAATTTTGCAACAGGGTAATGATTAAGTTCCTTCTCTATTTTCCTGCTTCTTTTATTTGCACACGAAAAACTCCATCCGGCAAATCGTGGTCAATAGATGTATTTTGTTTAGGCTCCCCTCTCCCTCCCAAAAACCTTTTGTCCCGCAGGTAATCGGGGACATAGCCCTCCCCGCAGAGCCACATGCACGTGGGGATGGGGTGCTCCAGTGCCCGCTGCTTACAAGATGCTGCTAAATACAGCAAAATAAGGGGGTTTTTTGGTTTTATTTTGTTCCAGTTTAACCCAGGCAATATACAGTATAGCTCCAGGTAAGGATAACATTGCAAGGTGATTTCAACTGTTTCTGTAGTGGCTCTGATGGAGCAAACTTTCCTTATAGAAAGAAAATAAATCCCTGAGACGCTCCCAGGGACTCACCTACCAGCGAAACAAAAATCAGACATTTACTCCCTCGATTACCCTATTTCGTTTCCTTGTGGCACCCTAACGAACACGGCATTTTGCTGATAATACACACCTTGAGCGATGCGTGCTTGTGTCAGCAGAGAAAGAGGGAGTGAAGAGAGTGAGAAAAAGACCTGGTTTTGACGGACTTAATCTAAGCCCTGCTGAAAGATGGGACTGAATCAGAGTGCCGAGCGTGCCTGCATCAGTCACCATCTTCTCACGTTTCAAACCTCGGCTGTGGGTGTTCGCCTCTTCGATTGCGGGATGGGCTCTGCTGTTCTGCCAGCCCTTGCCGGGCTTTACCGCATTGCTGGTTTGCCCCAGGCAGGCACCAAACCTTCCTGTGCTTGGGGCTGTAGAAACTCGGGATAAAAAGCCAGTCCTTGCTCCCATTTGGAGCAGGAGGGCTCTGACCCCTCGGACCAGCTCCTAGCAAGGTGTTTTTTCTCCTGGTGTTGCCCAAGGGGTGATTTTTGACTGTGGCAGAGGCTGAGCAGCCCTTGCAGCTCCCTCGGCTCAGCCTCTGCCGGGGTGGTGGAGCAGAGCCTGAGAAGAGAGACCGTAGATGGATGGAGACAGACGGGGACAGTGGGAGGAAGTGCTCAGTTGATATTAGCACGATGGGAACAACAACAATCTAGGCTGCTGTCATGTTTTGTTTTGTCTTTAAGGCACCATGGTGGTGGAGAGCTTTACAGAGGGGGCTGAGGAGGCTGGAGATGTTTTGCAGATGTTTAAGGGGGACCCCTCGCATACAGAGGAGGAGCCCAGCAGAAAACAGGGAGGTGCCTGTTTGAATTAAGCAAGGCAGGGATGGAGGTGGGCTCCCGGCAGATCCAGAGGCCAGGTCTTAAATCTGAAGGACAGAGGATGGGGATGGGCTGCGAGGTGAGGACAGGCAGCTAACATCGGGTGCAGCAGAGAAGAGCCAAAGCATGAGATGCACAGAGAAGAGAGATGCAGCTGAAGGGGCAAACTAGTAAAAAATCCTTTGCAGAGATATTCCGGAGGTGATGGAGCTGGAAGCGCAGGGATGTGCCCAGGCCAGGGACGAGACGGGTGATATAAATGAGATGAAGGGCTAGCCTTGGCATAGCTTGTCTGAACATGTGCATTCCTTGTGCTTGAGCTTAGATATACTGGCTTTGTAAAGGAGGGGTGTGCAAGGGATGGCCTGGGAGCTGATCAACCCTGGAGGTAGACAAGGTGACCTCCTTTATGACCCTTCCAGACCTACTTCTATACAAATCTGTGCATGTGCAAATAGAGACATAGAGTATTTTCTGTGATTCTGTGTGTAGGTAGGTATATTTATCTCCCCACAATTGATTTTGAGATTACTATGTATGTAAACAGAGGGGAAACACTACCATTTGCTAGGTTTGCCTAGTCCTTCCTTGCACACATTTCGGTTTCTTTGAGTTTTCTCCAGGCTTAACTGATTCCATCAGTATTTTGCATGTTACCCACAAAGCATACAATCGGGATTCATCAGAACTGCAGGTACTGAAAACTGCAGAGGAACTGCCGTTGAAACAAATGCATCTGTATTTTCTCGCTCTCCTTTTGGCTGAACAAAATGTGTTCAGCGCACTGGGAGTTTTGACACTTCCAATGGCAAAATCTGGATTTAGAAAAGAAAATTACATCATTTATTATTATTGTTGTTGTTATTGTTATTATTGTTGTTATTGGCTTTGCTTTAGATGGTCCCAGGAATTATCTCATTTAGGGTTTCTCTTACCATCGCTGGAAACCGCAGAGCACTGTGACCTAGGAGGAGCTGGTGAGGGCATACCTTGCTTTCTTGAGCAATGAGCGTGTCACCAAAGCCTTCCCAGGAAACAGCAATTGTAACTGAGCCTTCCAGCAAAATTTCACAGGGCTTTCTTCCCCAGCAGGATAAAATTAGCCGAGCTCTCTCGAGATGACAGCTAAGAACTCCAGCTTCCCTCAGATGACCTCAATGGAGTCATTTGTTGCTTAAATGACAGACAAACGCAGTAATTAGGTCTATTTAGTAAAGGGGAGGTGAAAGGTCAAACTACTGGGCAAACTGTCTCCACCGCTTGACTTGGTGACCAAGCCGGGGATTTGCAGGAGGTAATGTTTGTACAACAACCTGACACGGGCAACAACCCGCCAGCAGGTCCCTGCTCGGCGGCGGGGGCTCCCAGTCATGTTCAGAGCCTGAAATCCCCCGTTTCTAGTAATAAAACCCTGAACTCACTCATTTGTGTCATAAGAGATTAGACCCAGAGGAAGGAAGAGCTGATGAAAAGATAGGCGATTGTATTACTGGGTTTGTAGGTAGGGTAATCAGAAGGGGGATCGGTGGAGAGGGGTTAGGAGACACGGGCCGAGTTAAGTGGGAAATTACTGACCTTTCCCACTTCGTTTCCCTCTTCCTCCCTGGCAATGCTCCCTTCTGTTCTCTTTGCTTATTTGTTTTCTGAACTTGGTTGTGCTTTGTGTGAACAACCCCATGGTGCATCCAGCGCGGCACGGACAAGCCACACCTAGATTTCTCCCTCCTGTTTTGGTTTGGATGCCACAGCATGGAGTTTGAACATCACATGTACATGAAAGCATTGCTTTCAGTGCATCCCAAATCTCCAGAAGACCCACGAACCAAAATATTTAGCCTAAGTGGCTGATTTTGGCAGAACAGTGCAGTTATGCTCACTCCTGCTGGCTGTCCACCCTTGGGGCTCACAGCAAACCTACCACTCTTTTACCCACGGAGCATTTGCAAGATTTCCCTCTGCCGCTTCATAAAGTTGGGGAACACTGTTGGATTGTCGAGTAGCAGAGGCTGTAAATCATGAGCTCCATTTTGCATGGCGGGGTGGTAGAAGAAGACTCTCACTTTGGTTTTGAACAAAACCAGCTGGGAGTGCTCTTTGCCAGGAGCACTGGGCTAGTTCCTTGCTACAGTGCTCCATTTCCGGGCATTTCTCTGGGTTTCTTTTGGGTTGCCCTGCAATGATCTGCTTCTGTACCTGGGCTGTGTGAGGATAGTGCTTAGGAATCCTGAAGGTGAGCCAGGACCCCTCCTGTGGTCCATCACTGTGGTGGTCACTGCTCCGAAGCATGCTCGGCTGCCCCGGCATTTCCCTCTTCGCCTTGCCTCCCCCACATCCCTTCCACCTGAGCCGCTGCCCGTCTCCTCCAGACCCCGCCGTAAAACTCCCTTCCCTTGCGAGGCCTCTTAACCCCTGTCTGCGGGGCCCCGCGAGGAGGTGGTGGTGATGCTGATGAGAGAGAGGGTCACGAAGAGCCGACGTGAGAGTGAAAAGAAAATTAGAAAACAAACAGAGGGGAGGTGGAAACTTGCCCGCCCTTGAAGTGCAAAGACACCCTCTCCTCCCCCCTGAAATGGGCTTATCTTCAAAAAAGAGCCCTCGCGATGATACAAGAAAGAACAGACTTCTCACACCTTGTCTTCGCTTCCCGGAGATCCTATCTGCCCAGAAGTGCCTGTGATCTCAGTCAGACCTCTCTACCTTGCCACTTGCCTTTCAAGTCTGCGGCAGCTGTTTTGCTAAGACGAAGACCTTCCCACTTCATCCTTTTCTCTCTCAGTGATGGCGAGTGAGAAGACAGGCAGCGTTTCTGACGTGATTGGGGAGCGGTAAATGCCATTCCAGAGCCTTTCTTTTGTATATTTTCTTGTGGATGGATTAGTTTGTTTAAAGGGCATCTCCTATTTAACACCTCATTGAGCAAAAAACACGTATGGACAAGATTTTTTTAACCGGCTGCTTATAATGAGCTTAAAGTGCATACTGAATATCTCAATAATTTGCTCAATTTTCAGAAATGCACAGCAGTTAGACTCTGGGCGAGTCATGAAACTTCTATGTTTTATAACAATATGATCCATATTTTTCCACTGTTTTTCTGTCCAAAAGCAGACAAATCACGACATTCTGGATGAACGTTGAGGGTGTGAGTAAAGAATCCCAAACTGGAAATAAGATTTGCAACATTTGGTTTATTTGGTTTATTCTCCACAGGATCTAGTTAGAGTCCCATGGCTTCTGTGTGGACATCAGCAGGAGGGATGTCCACAAGCCAAGAGCAAGGAGTAGCCCTTGTTCACATGGGTTGAGTCATTCTTGCAGCATAATGGTAACGCATTGCTTTCGCATTGCAGTTCTTGTTAGCTTCCATAGACAGCAGTGACCCCCCACCTGCAAAAATGCTGATATTCTTTTAGGAGATCTCCCTTCATCTCTTCCCTATCTTCATTTGACACAAACCACCCAGCAGGTCCTCTGTAATGGGATTACATGGATGAAGTCCTCTTTATCATGAGATCTTTGAGTGTTTACGACCGTTCATTGGTCCTTCATGACACTCCTGGGAGAGAAGTGCCCAATTCAGCCAGATAACATTCCTCTGCTGCTCTGCTACTCTTCCTTCAGAAATCTTTCCATCACTGAACAGCACTTTTTACTCACAGGGTGAAGTCCAAATCCCTTCCAATAGAGTAGGTTTCTTTCACAAAGCAGGCAAAGCCATTTCTTCCTTGGGGAAAATTAGCTGTAACGGCTGTCTCGAACCCTTCCAGCCAAATCAACTCTTATTCTGTGCTTTGTAGGTCACTGCAATTTCCTATGAACTTGAGGGGAGATTTTCTTGGGAAAAGCTCTTTTTTTCTGTAAGTTTTCCAGCTGTTTATTTTCCCCAAGGAAAGTCAAATTATCCTTGAGCATTGTATCAGCAGATGTATGAAAAAGCTGATCTCTCACACAGGAAAAAACCTGAACCAAACAGATTCCTGCATTTCCTGGGCTGTGAATGTTCAAAAATAAGACCCAGACTATTTTTCTTCTAGCAGCAAAATATCCAGTGTGAAATCAAACCATGACCTCCAGGACCTTGGAGGACATCTGGGATTTGGTGACCTTGACGTATATAGTCTGCTAGGGAGGGGAAGCCATTGGCCAAAACTAGAGAGTTTCAGGGACCAGATTAAATTGTAATCATGTTCCAGGGAGCTTGCCAGGGATGCTAATGGACTGATCTCATTCACCTTGATGTAAATCCAGAGTAGCTCCACGAAAGCCAATAGCACTACTCCTGGCTTTGTGAGGAGGTACCGCTGAGATCACAAATTACACATTTCTAATGAAAACAAAGTTAAGGGAACACGTGCCGCGCGTGGAAAGCGAGGGCGTAGCAATGTCTCAGGTCCCAGGCTTTGAATCTCAGAGGAAATGAAACTGGCCTAAATATTAAGGCTTTCGGAGATGTTCTTCCACTGATTTGCTGAGTAAATCAGGAGTACTGATGCTAATTAATACTGTGCCTGTATTTGAAGGCAGGCATTCAGATAGGAGCTGTTGCAGACCCGCGTTGTCTGTGGCATGGTCCTTCAGTAAGAGTGCAGAAGCGCTGTTGCAGGAGTATCCCAGAACAGCTGGAGAGCATCATCAGGATTTCATTTCAGGAGGGTGCTGAGAGCAGATGTGCATTTACAACGCAGCACTCAGCAAGGCAGACCTCAGGCAGAGGCAGACCCAATCCTCCTCTGTCTGAGCTTAAGCAAAGGGCTCTCACCTCCCAGAAGACCATGAGATATGTCCATTTACCACAGCACAGCTGAGGTGCTGCATCTCAGGGATGTACAGGACCTCAGCTGTGTCTGAGCCCTCGGGGATGTGCTGCTGCTTCTTGCTGAATCTTTCCCCTGGAGCTGTCTGAGGATATCTCCGAGGGCTGCTCTCCTTATGCCCTTCCACAGCCTGAGGCAAGGATTTATCTCAAGTGTCTTGCACAAGTCCAAAGAGAAAGGCAGAAGTAAGAAAGTAGTGGTGTCATGAACTTATTTTCCAAAAATTTAGCCGAACATGGTTATTTAAAAAAAAAAAAAAAAAAAAGGCAAAAAAAAAAAAATCTGTGAGAAGTCTGGACAGGCTCCTTCCTTGGATGCACAGAAAATATTCATTGTGAGGTCCCCAAGGATGCTGTCTCCCTGGTTTTAAATCTCATGCAAGAGAGGATAAATAGAGAGCCCCTTCCCCCTCCTCCCTTGACATTTCATTTGTGATTAAGGCACTATTCATCGCTCCTCATCTTCCAAACCCTTTACTATTTATGGACCTGCTGTTTTTCCAGTGGTTGACACTAGCGTGCATTCAGCTCAGTTCTTCTCTCCCGTCCCATCCTGTTCCCCCCCTCCCCTCCGTAAAGGCATTTCTCCATTTCAGTAGAGAAACCACTAGTGACTGGAGTGTCTGTGACCTCTGGGCTGTCAAACTCCCACTAACTAAATAAAAGCAGCCCAAGAGGGAGAGAGTTAGCATAAATCACCTCCCGTGACAGAGACCACCTGGTATACGCTCACTGCATGGAGGTACCCAGTCTATTCCAGCTGCTGAGTTTGCACTTTCCCGCATTTTTATGGACACCGTTGGAGAGATACATGGTGTTTACACAAGGAATGGAAATTTCAGTTTTACTGCATGTAACTGATTTCCTCAGCTCACGGTGGGCAAGCTATTTGATTAGCGAAGCGATGAGGCCCGTCACCTCCCGGAGGTGTATTACAAGCCTGTTCCCAGGTGGGATGGGGCAAGCTTTGGGCTCCTGCCCTGCTTATCCATGTGAGAGCTTTTGCCACATTCAGGGGAAGATGAACAGGTTCATATCAGAGAAGAGCAAGGTCAGATACAGGTTTAGGCAGGCTTGGCTGTTGCCAAGGGTGGCATCTTCATCGTCCACCACCTTCTTGGTCTACACTGAGGACACCCAAGTCGTCTTTCCCCGTGTTAGGAATGGCCGGTCCCCTCAAATTCAGCTTGCCTAATCTGCCGTGAAGCCTTCAACTAATTTGAAGATCAACTGAAGTTGATGTGAAGATCAGCTGCAGATCTGGGATCTGCCATTGCTGAGACAGAGGGTCTGTCTAGGGTCAGATATGGCCATTGCTGATGACTTCAGGTTAGCTACTCCAAGTGGTTGTGAACAGAGCGAATTTGTGATTTGCCCCTGCCCCATACATCTGGTAAAGTTGTTTTAAATTATTTCCAGCCAGGATTGCTACGGTCATATGTTAAAGCCTCAGAGTTTGTTATTAAGTAGTATTGCCATTTTTAAACAAAAAGATGTATATACCAAGCAATGTTTATCAAAAAAAAAGACTTTCACTAACAACAAGGGAATTTTGTTGATGGTCTTCCCTGAACAAAGGAGATGGGGGCAGGGGTGAGAACAACCATAAAGAGGCAAAGCAAAGGTCAGTAACATTAATCCTGTGAAATTAAGTTTTAAGTTTTAGATAAGTTTTGGTGAAGTTTTAATGTTTAGATAAAGGTGATCCAGAAAGGAGGAAGATGATAATTTCCCAGAGATTTATTAAATTAAAAAAAAAAAAAAGGAAAAAATTATACTGTAGTTGAAAATAGCAACCAACAGGTGTGGGTACTTTCTTCTTATCACTGTTTTTCCTGACTGTAGAAATTTCAAAGCAATTTTTTTGTTTGTTTGTTTCATGGGGACAGTTCTTCCCATTAGTACTTGGACGAACAAGAGGCTGAGAAAGATTTCAGGACAGGAACATATTTTTCCATCTTGGAGGTTGCTGCAGCCAAAGTACAGCCAGGGGAACTCTGAAGCCAGCTGATAGAGTAAAACCCTAGGACTGGGTGCACAATTAGTTGTTTTAGACTGGTTCCTAACCCAAATAACTCAGAGAAAAAACAGTTTGGAAATAATTCAGGTGAGATCAGCCAGAAATTATGTTTTGCTTTTGCACAGAAAAGTGAAGCCAAAAATTAGAATTGCAGTGAATGAACCCATTCACGGTGAACCTGCTCACTATGAAACCACCTCTTCTAACCAAGTCCTGCTGACCCTTTGCACCATGTGCTGCGCCTGGCTTCCTTCTCCTGAGAAACCCTGCGGGTGATGCCCAGGGTAGCGTCACAAACAGCTCAGTTAAAAGAGAAACAGCAATGCCAGATTGTCCTCTTTTCCAGCCCAGCCTTGTTCCTGCTACTGTGGGTCTCCAAACTCTCTGCACTTCTGGCCCTTAAAGGAGGAGAAGCTGGAGAGGCAGCTGGAGTGGGCTGGGCACTGCCCAGTTGCAAGCTGCTGGTCTGAAGTGCCTTGATATTTAAAAGATCCATTTTCTTTGCTCCTTTCCCCCTTTGTATAACAGGATCGAGGTATCAGTCTTGCTTCAAGAGTGCCATGGGGTCTCCAAAATGCTGGACAACTAAGAAAGCGCCCAGCTTGAGGAAGATCTCCCTCATTTTATTCAGAGGAGCACCTGGACATCCTACTACGTTGATCCTGCTGGACTGAGTGAGATCCAGCTAGATCTGGTACTCGGGGTGAGCCATGGACACTGGTCCTCAGCACGTGCTCATTGCTGCATGTCTTGCACAGCTTGGGGACCAGCCTTTCACGTGTCTCCCTTGCCCCCCTGTCAGGACAGCAAGTTTGCTTTTTCCTGGAGCCCCTTCAGCTGTGGGATGCCAGAAAGCATGCCAGAAGGAGAAAATTCTTCAATGACGTAAATGCAGTAATAGCACTTGTTAGTGGTATGCGCGCTCCCTGCCAGGCTAGGGGAGAGGAACTTGGGTTTTATTCAGAACAGTGTCTCTGTGTCCCCTTCACATACACACGAAAAAAAAAAAGCAAAGAAAGTCTGAGCCCTTTCCACAGGGTTTACCAAATCCACAAATTTAATTTAGGAGCGTTGCATGTTCTCAGATAAGGGTTTGGTTTGCTCAGGTTTACAGAGTTACATTTAATTGGAGTGCTCTGAGTAGCAAAAACTGAGAGGTCTCCATAAAGACTTCGGCAGCCAGGACATTAATTGCATTATTTTCTTTACAGATAAATCTTATTTGGTGGAGCCAGCATCATCAGATAAAAAATAGATAAGATCAAACCTTGTCTTTAAATTCCAGATCTCCTGGCCTGAGAAAATATGGAGATCAGATTACGGTGTAACTTTTAATGGGCTTCAGAGATTTCTGCCCAAGCGGGATGGTAAAAAACGTAGATCCTTCAAGATCCTGGAAGGAGCAGATATGCCGTATTTGTGCAGTAGTCAGCAGTTTCAGATAAGGAACAGAGGATATTCAGGTCTGATTGCTGCTTCACTGATGTTTTCCACATAAAAGCTGCACTCTCCTTCAGGAAAAGGATTCGAGTCTCTTCAGTAAACATGAAAGCCAGCCCTTATACCGGGTCTAATTCTCCTTGTCGGCTTTGATCCAAAACATTCTTCCAAGCAGGAGAAGGCTGGGGAAGGGAGAGGGGAAGGGACTGGGGGGAAGATTGAATAAGGGAGCCAAGAGGCTGCTCTGGAAAATCACGGCTGAAGTTATAGGAGGGGAATTAATCTTGAGAGGCCTTATGTAGCAGTTTCATCCATCAAGCATGACACCGGTACCATTATTAGAGAGGACGGAAAATTAAATTGCAAAATTATCTGTTCTGTTTCATTGACTGACTTTCTTTCTTTCTTTCTTTCTTTCTTTCTTTCTTTCTTTCTTTCTTTCTTTCTTTCTTTCTTTCTTTCTTTCTTTTTTCCTTTCTTTTCATTCCAGGCATCATTTGCAGCAATACCACTTGCAGTTGGCAGCGTGTTATTAAAAGCACCTGGCCATGAAAGGAAATCACATCACAGGGCATGTTTGGTAGCACTGCGGTGGCAGAGCTATAGGTCCAAACATGCCATGAGAGGGGGACTCAGCCGAGGCGCTGGGTGGAGCGAGGACCAGGGGCCTCGTGCAGGCTGTCCTGATGTGCCAGGCTCAAGGGTCACCGCTGTCTGTGGCATGGCATCGCTTCCCCTGGGATCACGGCTGGCCGCCAGACTTGAAGTTCCTGCTCATCTCTAAACATGGGGACACTCAATCCAGCAGGAAAGATGCTGGAGATAAGAAACACTGGCATGGGGTAGAGGTCACCTATGTTTTTATTCCTCTCTCTTTCTCCCTGACGCTCCGATGTTGTCCACCTCCATTACTTGCTGTTTTGGTCTTTGCTGCCCCCCTTCTCACATTTCCACCAGAGATATTTCATCCTAAATTCACACTCCTTCCTCTTCCACAGTGTCTCCTCTGCAACTTCCAAACCCAATTTGAGACCAACAGGAACATGGTAATTTAAAATCAACAACAACAACCTGAAAAAAAAATCCCCACTGGAAATTATTTTTAAATAACTGACCCCCTTAACAGCCTTTTTCTTTTTCAGTCCAAACACAGGGACACCCCAACATCATGGGAATTCCAGAGAAAAAGGGACTAGCAGGGAGCTATTGCCCAAATTTCAACAGCCCAAGCTGTGTCCCTCTCCCAAGTGATGTGCAAAGGGTAAACATGCAGAATAAGGCATAAGAAGTGGTTAAAAAGACTCAGTATCCTTCAGACGCCAAGTCTTTTAGTAAATCAGAGGAAGAATTTATCAAATAATGTCAGCAGTGGATCAAAACTTAATAAGTGGAAGAGTTCTGGCTGGTTTTGAGTCCTACATGACTATTATCTCATAAATAAAGTAAGGAAAGAGAAGAAGCAAAGAAATGACCTAAGTATCTCTGAGTTGTGCTGGTGGAAAGATCAATTCATAATACTGAGAAGAAATGTTAATAAATTGTCCATCTTGGTGGGAACTGAACCCTGGGGTTCCCATGGCCTGCCATCAAAAATAATTTCTTTTTTCTGTAGGTATGCATATATATGCATGTGTATTTTCAATCACCTATCAGAATTTGTGAGCATTTGGGGAGTCTGGTGAAACGGCATTATGTTAAAGACTGAATTGTATGCAGCAGATGGTGAGGTTTGTACCAAAAAGCTTTGCTCTCTCTTATTTTTTCTCTGCCTGATTTCTGGCTTTTCCTGGCTGTTGCATTGAGGAGTAATTTGTAGGGGTCAAGACATACACTGTAACTCCAGCACTGTATCTTATGCCGCTACTGTTTCACTGACAGTGGAGAGTGAATTCTGTACAATAACAACAATAAATAGTAATATCCAGCTCTTGTGAAGCTCTTTAATCAGAGTTTCTCAAAGCATTTTTGCAAAAGGTGGTTACTCTACTGGAGAAAGTTTTTCAGCACCTTCGGTCAGGAGTTTCTCCTAGTGATTGGAATTGATTTGGCAACCATGAGCCATGACTAATGTCATGGCCAGAAATCCTACAAGAATTGGTCCAAATTGCTGCAGCTGCTCTGCAAAGGGACACGGAGATCCTCCAGCACAAAAGGTGCTGCACTGGCCTCTCATGGGGTCCTGGGCTCATAGACTCGGCTTTGGTATCAAAACACCTCATGGAGGTGGGTGCTCAGCTTCCCCAGGGGCTTGCTTTTCTGCTGTGATCAGAAAGGGTGAGAGATACCTCTCCATAGCCTTCTTCAGAGACAGAGAATCTGAGGGTAACATTTATTTTTTTTTGCTTTTTGGGGGCCCGGCTTTTCTACCATCAGACTTGGCGGACACAACAGATGTCCTTTGCATTGATTGTCTCACAGCAATAGAGAAATTGCTGCATCCAAAGGAAGCAACATAACCTAGCAGAGCATAACCTGTGAGGTTCATTCCTCCCTCTCAGGCACTGGGAGAGAATATCCCAGTGAGGTCTGGGACTCCCGTCTTAGTTCTTTGCAAGTTTGACACAACCCTCCTGGGCTGCCTATGGCAGAAAACTGACCAAGAGATGAAGATTGGATGGACAGATGGATGGAGGGAGGGATGGATGGATGGATGGAGGGTTGGATGGCACTCACTCACACAGCTCTGCTTGCTAAGCTAGAAGGAGAGCAACACCTAAGCAACAAAAATACGACAAAGAGAAAGTAATTCTCATTTTCCCATTTTACTCCAAAATTGCACGTAACCCAGACACAGCAGTGATGGTCTTAGATTAAAAACCAAGCTAGCCGAGAATACAAGGAAGCACAAATGGTGGTCAGTAGCTGGCTCTGGGGCTACTTATCTGTGTCTGTCCTGGCCTCTTCAAGTACCTCCATCACAATAAAGAAGTCAGAAATGCCCCTCTGCCCTCACCCCAACCTCTGGTAATAAATCCAGGGAGAGGCAACGTATAGCACAAGTGAAGGACTGTGCCAGAACTGTCTCCGGAGCAGCACAGCCAGGACGACAGAACCAGGAGAACATAAATTTCAGCCTGTTCTGCCTTATACCATGAATGCTGAGAGGGAGAAATGTAATACAAGCCTCTCCCAGGCCATTCCTGTGCCAAACAGCAGCCTCTATATCATTTGTTGGTTTATTATAAACAGGCTCCCACTGCAGTTTCGAAGCAGATATTTTTTATGAATAAACGTGGGGCTTCCCGCCCCCCCCCCCCCGCCCCGGCCCTTGCAAAGCCATTGCTTGCAAACCTTCACATCTCGATGTCAAAAAACCCAAGCGGCCCTGCAAACCTTGGAAGCGCAGCGGTGTGTTTGGCTTCTGGAGGCGTGCGTGGGGCGCAGGGGTTATTTCGGGGTTACTCCTGGAAATCCCGCTCGGAGACTTGTTATCATTTGCCGTTCCCAGACTCGCCTGCACTGGGAGGTTCCGCAATGTTCCCTTCATAAATGATTAGCGGCAGTTTTAATGTTCATACCCAGATTCCCTGTTTACTGCTTATGCAAAGGCTTTTTCTTCTTTTTTTTTATTTTGTTTTTTCCATCAGTGTAAACACAGTTGATCACTTTATATCCTCTGTATATTGTTTCTTAATATGAATGAAGTGAAGCAGGCTAAGCAGCAGTCATTCAGATTATGGCCTAACATAAACTTACAGTGTGTTGCAAAGTGTTTGGTTTTGCAAACTGTGAAAACGGCTTAAACTGTGTAATAAGAACATGGCCATATCGTTAGCACTTAGCATTTGATATTTTTTAAAAAATTAGGACAAAGATATCTTTGCTGCATACAAATTTGATCTATTTACCTTGCTTTTTTTTTTTTTTTTCTTTCAGTCTTTTAAAACAACTCTCACTGGACAAATGTTATATCTGCTACTGCGTAATCCAAGACAAACAAACCTGCTGTGAGTGCATTTAAAAGAAGCAGGTTCTTGCATTCAAACGAGGTTAAGAGAAAGAAATATTTGACCTTTTTGCCAAAAATATTATGGCTTACATTTGTTTTTTATTTTCCTTTTATTAAATCACTTTTATAAACCACTCAGAAGTTTAAGTTTATTCTGTGACAATTAGTTTATGGTGTTTCTGAAGTGGATTTAGATTTGAGTGATAAAATTACAGGTCAAAATTACAACCATAATGGAAAATACTGGTTCATGTTTGGCTTTGCATACCACAACTGAAAGATTACTAGCCATTGCCAATAAGCAGGAGGAAGTAAAGATAATAGTATATGCATTTATAGACATGAGCTGGATTCCAGGACATGCCACAGTAGATTTGTAGAAGGTGAACTGGAATATTTTAGCTGTGTTTCATTAATGGAGAAAAATCTGGCAGGTTGGAAAGAAGTAACTATAGGTCAGACACTTGATTTGTATGATCTTTCCAGGAAAAACACAGATCTTTGAAACCCTCGATTAAACAGCTTTCTGAATCACAGTTCAGCTGCTTACATCACGGCATAATTCCCTCTTTCCTTTGTGTTTTCCAGAAAAACCCCGGAGGTGGTCGGGATGTTTGCTTGGGATGGATCTTGTTGTTTTTCAGGGGGGCACTTATAAAACCGGAACGCTCTTCAGGGAATGGGAAATATCACCAGAACAGAGGGTTTGCAGCTCAGCTCGATGGTCCTGCACGATCCCAGCTGGTGCAGAGCCTCGCGGCAGTCCTAGCTCAGGCATCGGTCCCTTTCTCCCGTGCGCTGCCTCTTCCAGGACGCTCCTTGCTCACGAATCCCATGGGATGCGTGAGTGCCAGGTAATGCCAATCGGACATGAAACATCCTGGTGGCTCCCATAGCAGGTTGGGTTCCTCCTTCTTCCTTCTTCCCCTGAAGACCTGAAGCATCAAGACCTTGCCAGCAATGGGCAGCAATTGAATCCCATCTTCATTTGAGGTGCCATCCTCCAGGTCCCAACCCCAGCTGACAAAGAGTATGTGTCAGGAGAGCTGCCGGATTCACCTCTCCTCCTTTTCCATTCTCTTTCCTTTCTTTTTTCCTCCCTTACTCCCTCTTTCCCTCACCAAAGGCCACGGTTTTTCCTCCTCTGTTGACCTGCCTTTGGTTTCCTTTACTTGATCACCTGGCAGAGCAGACCCAAAAAAAGAAAGAAAACCCCCAAACCAGAATACTATTGTTCTGCATGTACAGAACAATAAAAGCTCGAGCTTTCAAAGCAGTTTCACCTCCCACTACCTTGTAATAAAACAGAAGGAAAACTAGGAGGTTTTCCGCAAAAAAATGTCTTTGAAGCAGCGCAAATTCGAAAGTTTGCCGTGGACCAAGGCGGTGCCTTTTCACCGTGCGTAAGCAGGGAGTGGGGCAGGTGCCAAACGCCTGTGAGCCTGTAACTTCTCCTACCGCAGCATCTGCACTCGCAGCTCTGGAGTGAGCACATCTCCCTGCCTGGTTCGCGGTAACGCCCAGAGGAACGGGTGCCCGGGGGAAAGAGGGTTGTGCACACACACGGGGCGGGTGGGTTTTAGTTCGAGTGGGTTTGGGGCTGGTTGTACACTGCAGCATCCATTCCTCAGCTGGCATCTCTCTCTTTTGCTCTCAGTGGGTGTTCAGGCGTCTAATAACTCGCATTTATACCATGGTTACACTGCAGTCATAGCATAACTGTAAAGTCAACCAGCTACAGACACAAATCCATTGCAATTTAACCTTTATTATTTTGGATGCTCATGGGGCATATTGTTTAGGTCTGAAACATCCTATATTTGGTTTACCCAGAGTACATCCATGATGAAAATCAGCCCAGCTGAGCTCTGCAGTTTTCCAAGTGTTTCCAAATTTGCTGTTACATAGGACTCGATGATCTTAAGGGTCTTTTCCAACCTAAATGATTCTATGATTCTATGAATTAACACAGCCCTCAGGCAAAAGAAAAAACAAACAGGTTACTTTTAGACTATGAGAAAGCGCTATGGAAGAAATTCATGTTTAGCGGTCCCCAGGTAATTTTGCTTTGATGGCTGTAGATGGCTCAGAGTCTGCTTAGCATCCAATTAGCTCTGGGAAGTGGGTTTTCTTCTGATTGCTAATTTGCAGATGCAGAGCATTATGTGAAAGTTTTGCTGCTGAAGCGTTGTGATGAGCGCTGGTTAAAAACCATTCTTGCAGAAATTCAAGCAGGGTTTTTCTAAGAAAATGAGCCAATGTTGTTGAGAAACTGAAAACATTAGTGGTCTGAAACAGTGTCATTATTTTTGCTGTAAAAATGTACAGGGTAGTTTGGCATCTCCGTCTGACATCTGCTCCTCATTGTCTTGTGCCAATGCAAACTCATCAAGTCAGAAAAGATGAAATATTCCCCTCCGCTCCCAAACCCACCTCTCCTCTGGCTTACTCTGCAGCTGTCAGCAGCTCGGCCACCTTGGTTTCATTACTGAACCGTCCTCCCCGGGCAGCCACTTTTGCTGCTGACAGTTATGCTCTGAGTCTTGCTGAGCCTGTTTAAGATGCAGTTTCCCCGTGGCTCTCCGCATCGCCTTCCTTTCCAGCAGAGTCATGTAGGACAAAGCTCCTGAGAAACCCCATGTCTTAATGTAGACCCATGTTGATGAAGGTTTTAAGTTGAGAGTCTGCACTCCCCTTCACTAGGGAAAACTAAGCAATATCAGACAGAAAAATATGAATGGAGAAACTGGAGGTCCAGAAAGATGGACAGCATAGAAGCATAACCATGAATAAAACGGCATAAAGGAGAAGCCAAATGAGAAGGAGAAAAGGCAAATATTGCAAATTTAAACTCATTAAAGCCTTTCAGATTTGACACAACTCTACCTGGTGTATGCATAGAATCACAGACTAGTTTGAGTTGGAAGGGACCTCACAGCCCATCTAACTCCAACCCCCCTGCCATGGGCAGGGACACCCTCCACTAGCCCAGGTTGCCCAAAGCCCCATCCAACCTGGCCTTCAACACTGCCAGGGAGCCAGGGGCAGCCACAGCTTCTCTGGGCAACCTGTGCCAGGGCCTCACCACCCTCAGAGTGAAGAATTTTTTCCTTTAATCTAAATCTACCCTCTCCTAGTTTTGCTTGAGATAATGAGTGGTTTGCTGCCAATTGAATTAATAACATTTAATGATGTGGTCATTAAAAGGGGAAAAGGTGGGGAGGGCGAAGTAGGTCCCCAGGAGTTGTTGGAGGGTTATGTAGAAATTCTAGAGCAACGGGAGTTGCCAGGAGAAGAGTTTGGGGGAAGAAAGCAAGTCAATTTGTGCTGAAGAGAAGAGTTGTGTTTTCAAATCCAAAATAAAACAGCTTTAAAACAAACCAAAGACCCAGTGGATCCAGGCTTCTGGATATAGCATTTGAAAATGTTGGCCCTGAGTGACGCCTAAATGTGTTGTAAATGCTGGTGATTGCATACACACATCCATGCGCACACACAGGGAGGCCCATAAAAACTTTGCTTTATGGGAGCTGAGCCTGAGCTCAGAAGCTCAAGGAAGCTGCAAGTCTCTCTGGGCCCATCCGCACAGCCCAGCCGCCTGCTGCCGGCGTACGAGCAACATGCAGCTGCAGAGCAGCTGCACCAAGACCCTGAGCCTTGAGTGGCCCCACAGATATCCCAGGTCTGGAGCATCCACAGAGCATTGAGGACGCGTGCAGGGGTAGGAATTGCAGAAGGATCATCAGCTGTGCTGAAACCCCATTAATCCAGCAGCTCTTCACATCCCAAGCCCCGCAGAGGCACTCAAGGTCCTTGCCCAGCACCCGACCTCACTCACTCTGCTCAGCAGCACAGGGCTCTCGTTACCTGGGACTGGCCTGAACCTCTACCCATCAGAGGTGAGCCAATCCCATCATTGCTGTAGGTGGGGGGTTGCATTCCTGGGGTATATTTCTACTAGCTCAGCTCTGAATGCCCTTTCTGGCTTTGCTCTGGCCATAGCTGGTTCTTCTGGGGATGGACCCTTGGATGGTGTTTTTCTGCACTGGCATTGATGGTTCCTCATCTTGGTTAGGCTCCTGGCTGTGCTTCCAGTCCAAATCATGCTTGAGTAATGCCTTTGATTTCTTTTATTCTTTGCTTCTGTTATCTCCAGTGTAGGCACCTGGATTTAAACATGGCTCTCTCTGCTAAGCTTTGATAGTCTTGTCTTGGTCAAGATCTTCTCATGGGCTCTGTTCCCAGCATACTTTGGAAGCTATGCCAGGCATGCAAGGGCATTTAAATCTGTGCCCAAAAGGTGAGCTTGGACTTGAGCCTGGATTCATGCCCAGTACATGATTAAGATATTGGTATGGCTTGTAGGACTTCATTCAGGAATTCTTTAGGATCATTGCACTGCTGTGTATTTGTTTTGGAAGGAAGAAAAGTATTGCTTGAGATGCCTCTACCAGGATCAATTCGACTTTTTTGCATGCCATGTGTGCAGACAGCAGCCTGGGGTTAGGAATGTATAGCTATGAAGTGCTGAGATTTATTTTAAGACCTGAGCTTTGGGGAGCCAAACTATTGAGCTCCTCTCTTGGCAGAGAGCTCTTTAATTTCAGATTTTTCATGGCTGCTAGCATTTATCCTGGTTTGGGCTTTTCCATGTTCTTATTTCCATGTAGTTGGTACCGTTTCTGGATAGCAGCTGAAAAGTGCAGTCTTCCTTCAAGGTTTGCAAGCAAACCAGTGAGCTGTCTATTACTTCAAACTGGAAAATGTCCCAAACCTTTCACCACTCATCTCAAGGTATCGACAGCTCCAAGCATTTTCTCTAAACTGTTGATGTTGTTGGTATGGTTGTGATATTTTCTCCTTAGTTGTGAACTGCCATGCTTCATTTCTTTGTTTATATAAGTCTCATAGTGTTCATTAGAAAAGCCTGGGCTGGAAAAAAATGTCTTGTGCATAAAGCAGTTTGTTAGGGGGAAGGAAAACCAAATCAAAGGCTATTGAGTGATGGACCTACATGGTATGATCTATACCACACTTTCAGGGCAGTGGTAGGCAGGTCCAGAGTCGGTGCTGATTTAGTGGGGTGCACAGGGCTGGCAGCTTCCCACCCCCTGTCAGCGCAGCTGGTGAAGATCTCCAGCATCTGGAAGGTGAGCTGCACTAATAGGTCTGATGACTGGAGGTCCTCGAAGGCTTTGCAATGAGTCTGATGTGTCCAGACCCAGGGTGCTGTCTGAGGGTGAAGGCTTTTTGCGTGGTCTGCATTTGCTCTGTGCACTGTGTGATCCCTGCACCGTGGGGTCTATGCAGGAGCACTGGACAGGTCCTTTGTATCCCAGATGAAGAAGTCGTGGCTCTCAACAGTCCTCAACCACCTCTTAGACTGTTTTCCAGGTCTGTGCTCGCAGATGGCTCCCTGATGTTGGGCAGAGAAACCAACTGCCAGGCCCTTCCTTGAAGGGCTGTTAAAGTGGAGATGTAATGTCCAAGCTGCTGCTCACCTGAGTCTGCCCAGCCTGGGGGAGGGAACGGGGGGTTTGTGCCTTGTAGATGTACCCAGAGCAACCTTAGGAGTCACACCCAGATTAAAAGCTCTTCTCCAGGCTTTTATGTGGCAGAGGGACTTCCCTCAGTTTGTCCATAGCCCTTTAGGAGTTTTGTATTGCAAAGCCAGCATTGGTCTAGGTATTTCTGCTCCATAGGGGCCACTTCTGTCATCCTGATCATCTACAGAGGGGTTAAGTTCCCTGTATGAGATGCTGATTTCATTACAACCCTCGGCTATAAACACTGCGTGCTGCAGCACTGACTATTTGCTGGGTGTTATTGGCAGATGGAAAAGTGTACGCATGGGCCAGGAGATCAATTCAGCCCCTTGCTCTCTGCCAGCAAGTGAGTTATCTCCATCTCAAGTGATTTTTATTTCACGTCTTAATCTTATTTGTAAATGAGATCCCCTGATGACACAATGTATAAAACCTTGGCTTGCAGCGCAATGTTGCTGAGATGAAGCTGGAAGGAGCTCCAAAATGCATAAGCTATTTTAAACATGAACTTAAAATCCTTCTTCTTCATTTTCTCCCTGTTTGGACTTATTTGGGCTAAGTGCATGAATGAAAAGGGGAAATGTTACTTTGAGATGTAAAGCCGGGGGAGGGGGGGGGGAAACATACCTTGTGCTTAGATGAGGAACCAGGACCCTGATGGAAGCTGGTTTCTTCTCCCAATTCTGCTGTTTTCCCGAGTGCTACTTAGTAGATCACTTCTCATTTAGTCCAGGTCTCCTGCTTTTTCTGTAGGATTTAGTCAAAACTCAGATCTGCCTGTGAGAAGTTTCACGGGTGATAGAGGTAGTTGCTCTAGCTCTTGTTCAGATTGCTACCAAAATACTCTGCTGCAGCTTGAGGTGATTATATGGGGAGGAAGGATTTTGTTGAGCCTGGTCTTTCCTTAGTTTCATGTGAGGATGTGTTTAATTAGTGAAGGTAACTTATATCTACTTCTACATGGTTAAATGCATATTGAAAGTGCTATTTCCATCTTCAGAGATGTTGAAGTAATGGCTTGATTCCAGCTGGACCTACACACACAGCTACCTCTCTTGATCTAGCTTTGATCAAGTGTGACTTTACCTCATCCTGACCTGCAACCCCATGGTTGTCTTTGCTCAGGTGAGAAATTGCCTTAAACTCAGTGGAGTGGCTCCATATGTCTTGTAAATACATGAATTTCCCCATGATGGTCGTTCAGGCAATGATCATGTGCATAGCTGCTGTTAGACCAGCTGCATGGATAGAGCTCCTTGGAGCTTGGTGCTCCTTCCTGCTGGTGACGAGGTGTGGGACCCCCCCAGGCATTGCCCTGGCGGGGGGGGGGGGGTGTCAGCTCAGGGGTTTTCAGACTGGAGCTGTTGCTCTTGGACAGCAAGGATAAATGACACCCATGGGTGCATCCTAGGAAGGACAGTTGTTGTGTGCAGCCATTTGTGGGATCTGCTCTGAGATCTGTCAGGAATGATGTGCAGAGGGGATCCTGCCTTGCAACAGGGAAGAGGAGATGGGGGCAGGATTGTAAGATCCTGGGAAATCCCTCCCAGCCTTTCTCTGAATTCATGTCCAGATAGGGCTGGGAGATAACTGCATCCACCATCCAACTGCTAGGATTTCCTTAGAGCATGAGAAACAGACTTTTTATGCCTCTGACCTTGATCTAAGTTTGTTTCCTTTTAAGCTGCTATTTAAGGGGGGGGGGGAGGTGGGCGGCATGCAAGAGAAAGAAGGAAAGTTTGATTTCTTTAATGTTCATGGAAGCAAACGATTGATAACACTTGCAAGAGCCAGGCAGAGAGCCAGAGGGATACTGCATAAGGCAGCTTTGCCAACGAAGTACAGCGCTGCTGGCTGGGGATGCAAAGCTCTGCTTGTTGTTTACGAATCCAGGCCACCCTTTGAGATGCTCTTGCCAATTGCTTCAGACTGGAGGGAGTGTTGCACGCTGAGCTTTATGATCTGAACAAATGCCCACCAGGGACTGGGTCAGGACCACCAGCTTCATGGTCCTTTCCAAAGTCTGCAGGCAGATGGCTTCCTGGCTGGGAGGCAAAAGGATTAACTCCTTCCACCTTGACTGCTACTTTCATGACAGCTTTGGTTTTGAGGGAAGTTGTGGGGGTTTGCATTTTTTTTAAGAAAAGGGAGGAGAAATGCATGAAAAAACCCCAGCATTTCAGTTTTTATTTGCGAGTAGAAAATAGTTCTTATCACAGCTCTGGGAAACTATTGTTCTGATTTTTATAAATATGCTTGTATTCCCCTTGACTTTTTTCCTCTCCCTCCCCACTTGCTATCTCCCCTGCCGTATGCCCTTGGCTGCTTCCCAGACACTTCATGATGCAAGAGAAGATAAGCTGTTACAAGAAATAAAAATCAGAGGTGCTGCACATCTCACAGTGCCCTAACTCAAGTCCTTGCCTGGAAATTCCCATACATTCAGCGTAAAGCCTCATGATTTTCACCGAGACACAAATGATCCCAACTACCTTCTCTCCTGGATGGAGACTTGCAGATCCTACTTGGGGAAGGGAATCTCTTGTTTCTGCCTCCCTGGGTTCCCCCCTGCCAATGACATGTGAACAAAGCCTGGGTAACCTTCCCGGCATCTGCTCTTGGCCAGGTGCCCTTTGCTGACAGCCTTCATTGTGCTGGACAAGGCCTGAAGGTTAGAGGGGAAGAGGAACCAGGAACCCCCAGGCACAGCTAGATATTCAGCAGTGATAAGAAATTTGGGATGAGAGGATGGATTTTCAGGGTTTTGGAAAGTGAAAACCCCAATGCCTTTACTGTGTTTTGAAGGCACTCTTTCTGTAATGCTGTGGACCATTGATTGGGAGTGAGAAACTTCAAGGATATTAGAAAAACAGGAGAGAAAAATCCCTTGCCATGTTGTTTTCAAACTTCAGCCCCAAGGATTTAATTTTCTTCTTCCGGTGACTCACAGCATGACATTGGCTCTGTTCTCCTTCCTTGAAAAGGAAGTAAATAGGACTGAGCAATCTATCTTAAATATATTTTAACATAACATATATCAGATTCCCTTTTGCAAAGTGTAATAGCTTCTTGGGGTGGAAGGTGCTGTGCACAAAGCCAAGCAGATTCAGAGGGTGTAAATCACTGCGATGGGACAAGGTTTCTAAGAATTAATCACCTGGATCTAGGACTCCCTTTGCAACACATCTGCATGCTGCAGGGCTTGGTGTAGTTACCCTCCAACACCCCTGTGAACTAAGGCTTCTTGTGCAGACGGGGAGCAACTACAGGCCAGCTTTGGGGGACTCTTTGCAGACAGCTAAAGCACTTGAGCATGCAGAAACATCTCACGCTCTGTTTGCAGCACGTGGAGAGTCACAGGGCTGGAGGAAGGAGCCAGCAGAAGGCAGTGATGCTATGGCAGCCGCTCGGGAGGGCTGGGCAGTGGGTGTTGGATCCCTTTCCTTGCAAAACCAGCCGGGAGGAGGAGATGTTTTATGGAGAGAGGAGGAGGGGAAGAGCTGACCCCACTAACGCTGTCACGTTGCGGTGCCTGCTCTGTGTTAAGGGAGTAGAGGAACGGTTAGGTTGTTGCCCAGCTCACCCACAGCACTCTGCCTTGCCTTAAAAGAGGCAGAAATCTAAATCCCTGGGTAACTTCAAAGCAACTCAGGGAAGATTAGGCTCTTTCAGAGTCAGGCAGCAGATGAGGAAGAGGGAGGAGTGATTTTTGAGGCTCAAATGCTGCTGAGGACCCTTAAGCCCTCTCTCTGGGGGGGAGGGGGGAACTGGCCCCTCTGTTTTGGAGATGCTTGTAGCAGATCAGGACCCTGTGGCCTGTGCTACCCCCTGATTTCTATTTCCCAAGCTGCTGGCTCTTACTTCCTTTCTAGCTGCTCCCTGCTCCTCTTCATTAGCAGCTCTCAGCAGTGCAAAGGAATCGTACTCAGAAGTATGAGTTCATCTCCTAAAACTTTGTTCTGATGCCAGCGGGTCAGTCACTTTGCAAAAAGAAACTTCCCTTCAAGAAACGCTATCCCTTTTGAGAAAAGGCCAACAAACCAGAAAAACAAACTATCAAAAATACTGCCTTCAAAAACACTCCTTAACTTGAATCTGTTTCTGGTCTTGTCCAGTTGGATGGCTGTTAGTATAAGCACAGCCTCCTGTGCTCTTGTAGCTCTGCCAATGACCTACAAACCTGCTTCTGTTGGGTGACTTAACCTGGCCACCCTGTATAAAGGATGGGCAGAAGGTTTTGGCAGAGGCAAATTGAAGCCTTGCGCAGTTCCTGTCCCATTAGAGGAGCACATATGCTGTGTAAGTTGCTGACCACATATATCCACCTCTCAGCTCATCTTGGCTTTGGTCTGAGGACTGTCTGGAGAGGCTGGTAGCTACCAGAGAATTGGTACCACTGGAGTTGTTCATGTAGACTTCTGGCCATCACCCTTGTTTCCCGGACCAGGATGCTTCTGGGGAAGGAGTCAGGGTATGTCAGGCTGTGGAGGTGGCACCAGCCCTACCTGATAATGAGCACAACACATCCTTGTCTCATAGCAATACCAGGTGCAGCTTTCAACCATTGCTCATGAGACGGTTATGTGTGGAAGCCAGCACCTCCTTTGAAGGAGTTGTGGTTTCAGCTTGCCGCTCTTGCAGTCACTGAACCCTAGGAAGAACAGCACAGCCTGGCTAACATTTGGTTTGAAAAATGTTATCCTGCACCTCCATGTCTCAAACCACCCAGACCCCAAATCCCAGAGTTTCTTCTAGTATGTGTCACTTTATTTCCTCACAAAGTCCTTTCTCTGCTGGAAAAGATTTTTTCACACTGAGCAGCAGTGAAGGCAGCTGAAATGTGTTATTCCTGTAGTGAAATAATGTTTTCCTAATCTCAGCATCTTTTTTAAGCATGTCCACATGTAGTGCACTTCCAGAGCAATTCAAGTCCAAGGCACAGCTGCAGGGAGTACTGAGAAAGGTTTAACTGCTGGCACACTCCAGGACTGCACCTCTCCGTGTTGGACACTGTAAGAAACTAAACCAATTACTTGCCTGCCCCTCTGCTTGAGTGAAATTTTTATTTGTGCTTTTTCTTTACTTCCCTCTTGTTCTCCTCAACAGAAGCCAAATGTACAAGGTATGCAGAAAGAGGGACAGAAAGTGTTTTAAGGAAGAGCACATAGAGAAGGAAGGGTTGGTAGCATGGCAGCGCTTTACCTTGGGTTGATCAGTCTGGCTGCATCAGAAAATCTCCAACTCAGAAGCGTGGGACATCCAGAGCGGCTGCAGGTCATGGGGGCCCAGGCAGTGAGATGTCATGTACCAGTGGGCGCACTGGGCTGAAGGCAAGGACTTCCTAACCCTCTGTGGCAACTTGTAGGGAGCAGTCCATGTGGGCAGCCGAGTGCCATGAAAGGTAACATTGCCCATGAACTCCTTGATAAAGCACTACTTGTTGAGGTTTTTCTCCCGGGAGTATTCATAGCCCTTGAGGTGCTCTGTGTTGGGGAAGGGCTTGTATTTCAATCGCTGGTTGAGGGTCTGGGCAAAAGTGGAGATGTGCTTTCTGCTTTTAAGGCCAGTGACTTTCAGCCAAGCCTCCTTTGAGATTCCCACCTCAAACCTTCATCTCTTCCAAACACGCTCGGCTGAGTCACACTAACAGCATTGCTCTGGATTGAGCTTCTTACGTGGGCACGTGGAGGGCAATCATGACTTTGGGCTTGGGACCAGACCCTGCAGTCTTGCCAGTTGCCACAACAGAAATTCAGACTTCAGGAGTTCAGTCAGAGTGGTTGCCTGCATCCCTGTTGATGCTCTTTCTTTGTTTTCCATGCTTCCTCTGACAAGTGACCCATAGATAATCCCCTTTTCCAAGAGGAAGCTGAAATGGTCACCAATTTTCATTCTTAATAGAAATTTGGCCTTGCCATGGCAGGGGGTTAGTGAGATGACGCCAGATCATTGGACTGTTGTAATTGCTTGATGGTCATTCCATTAATGACGATATTGCTAAGGTTTACTTAAGTACAACCAAGTATTCCATGCAAAGAACTAGAATGGGCAGTCTGGAAGGTGATGCGGGATGGAAGGGACCTCAGGATGTCCTTTATCCAACCTCCTGCTCAAAGCAGTCTTGGGTATAATCTCACCAACATCAGGAAAATCTAGAAGTAATACCATTGAAGACAGCATTTTACTTTACCAACCATCTGCCAGAGATGGCAGATATTTTACCTGGGGTTTCTCCCTGACTTCCTCATGGAAAAGACTGCACAGTGGTTCTTGGAAAGCACGGAGTTATGCTGTTGTCATTGTTGTCGTTATTGCACTGCTAAACTCTGTAGTTCTTCCATTTCACTTCAAAGCCCTGGCTTTCCAAATACATGGAGGACACTTTTCAATATTTGCTATTCAAGTATTGTCTGTAACAGTAACAATGAGAGGCAAATGACATTGTTTTGTTAATAATTTAGGTTGATTAGTTCACATGATACTACACCAGTCCTGTTCTTTGACTGGGTGGATGTTCAAAAAGCTGCAAAGACTATTCCCTTGTGCCCATGCTGATGTTGTCAGGACCAAGTGGCTTAGGAAAAGTGGTAAGGAGTCACTTGAATGTCAACTATCTCACACACGGGGCCATCTCGTGATGGCTTTTACCCTTTTGAGGTCTTGTGGCTCACTTGTCCAAGACCATGATGATGGAGAAGAGTACATTCCATCTTTCCTTTGGCTACACGGTGAGTGCCACACCAAATGTGTTTACCACACCTTGGGTATGCTTGAGGCCCTGCCTTTGGCTGCTAACAAGGGTGTAGGATGAATTCCACATCAGGATGTTGGTATGGCAATGCTGGTTTGAAGGGTAACTTCAAAGACAGGCTGTGTTGGTCTGAACAGACTCAACTTTTAATACATACAAGAAAGGAGACCTGGAGAAAAATCCAGCCTGGCCAATGTTTTAATATAGCTGTCACCTTTCATTGCTGCCTTTTGTCTTTACTCTGCCACCACTGAGTGGGCTGCTTATGTTATTAGCTTGTCTAATTAATCTAGAATTGTTTTTTTTTTAAATAGAAGTTGGCTTCTAACACTCCGGTGCAGTCCTGAAGACTGCAATGTGCAAACCAGTGCCCTGACTGCTGCTGCCAGAGCCTCCTCTTCGGAATTAAGACAAACTCCCCCATTTCTCCTCCTCTTTCTGCCTAGCTGACCAAACTAGACCTTTCACGAATTAAATGCACCTCATCCTATTGCCACGGAACGGAACATGACCTTCACACCTGAGATCCAAGGTGAGTTCTAACTCTTGCAAAGCTTCTATGAGTCCTGACCAACAGGTTTGTCTAGCATTAGACAAACCAGTAAGCAATAGCTACTTTTGACTACTCAGCTGCTTCTAAGCTGGAGGATATTCCTGATTGGTAAAAACACTGGTAGCTGCAAAGGACTCTGAGTAAAAAAGAATAAAGCCCATTAGATCTAACCTTGAGCTGTTTGAAATGAATCCTTTACTATGCTCAGTGTGTTAAAGAATCCAGTGTGTTTTCTTCTCGATAGCTAGTTTATATCACCCTTATCTATTCAGTTGTCAATGTAGGCCTGTAAAGCAGTGATAAAATACATCAGGGAACACGGATCTGATCCAACATGTCCATTTATTTTTTCCCCATAGGCAGAGATGAAGATACAGCAATCTTGAAAGTATGTAGCACATGCTGCTGTTTTGAGCCCAACTAGACTTTTAGTGTCAACCCTGATCCCCTATTCTCTTTAGGCTCTTAGGCTGATGTTGTATATCACTATCACACTTAAATCTATAGGGTACCACCTCATTTGTCAATTGCCACAAAGCATTTTTGCTGTCAGCCAGGACGAGGTCCATATTCAAGTCATGATCAAACCTTGGACACAGAGCGTGAGCAACAGCTCCAGTGAATATTCCTGTCAGTACATGGATTAGAGTCTTCTCTAAAGCACCTCCTGCCAAGGGTCTGATGTCATCTGTCTTCTCAGATCAGGGAAATGGTGTGAATTCAATTTTTGTGATGAACAAATCCCTTTCTATGAGAGCACTCAGGCTTGATACCAAGAATTAAACTGATTACTTTTTTCCCTTCCCCCCCATCCCCACCCTTATGAGGTAGACACTGGCGTTTACTGTGGTTATAGTGTATAGGAGGAGATGGTGATTTATATAATTAGAGCATCTCAATGGACAAAAATTCTTAGAATAGTAAGGACTGGGCCCAAGTCTGAAATCAGGAATTTAGAACACTTAAATCTAAGAACAACTGGAGGATATTGTGGATCCCATCACTCACATTCAGTAGTGGGCACATGCACCAAATTGGGCTTAATACCAAGATCTGAGCTGCAAGTATTCCTGGTTCAGGTTAGGCTGGACCTCAGCCTTTGCTCTAAAAATGATGTAGCAGGAGTGTAGGTATTGTTTTCTGTGAAAGCTAGTACCAGTACATCCAACTCTTTTTGACCTCTGTCTCAGGACTGGTATTGACACCTGCAACCACAATGAAAAAGCTTAAATCCCACCCAAAACCTATTGCTTAGGTACTTCTGAAAGCAGGAAGCCAACAAGTTGGAAACAGACTTGAAGACTTGCATGAAATCCAGCCCCAGTTGTTCGTAGCATGGAGCAGAAGATTGCTTATACACTAGTTCCTGAGCTGGCTGTACCCAAACGCAAGCAAGATGTGCTTATTGGTGATCCCCATGGACATGGGACATGACTAGGAAGTTCTTTGAGAACATGCATCATGGATTTATTTTCTCTCTATTGCTGATACAGCCCCAGTAGATGAGATGTAGACTCCTAGTTTGGCAGCGACATCCCTGAGATCATATAGGTCAGTGCATTGCCAGGTGCCAAAGCAGGTTTCTCAGTCGGTGTCTCCAGAGCATCTTCCTACCCACCTGGAAGCCTTTCCTGGGAGCATGCAGAGAGCATGACTTTTCTGTAAAACTCATCAGCTCCATGGGGTTTTTCCTCTTTGACTTAATCGGAATTAATTTAAATAAGGGTTGAATCAATCCATGTTGCTTTGATATTGTTTGTCACCTTTTATCCCCTTGGTACTTGATTCTCTTGAACTGCTAGGGTCTAAATTAGGCAGAATAGCCAGCTGACAAACCTCTCCTGAGCTTTCTTGGGAATGCAGCTCATGTTGCCCCATCCAAGCTGATTTTAAACCACGTAGCTCAAGGACTACTGTGACAGCACAGCATTCAATATGAGCTAACATAAGTATATACCAAGCTCCTTGAAGTGGATTTACAGTTCATTTGTGTTTCTGCACTGGGGATAGGTCTACTGATTTATGTCCAGCCTATATATGTTGACACAAACTGCGGCCTCCCTGAGCATCATGAGATGCCTAGCATTGATGATGGAGGGTTGCATGCATCCAGGGGAAAACTGGCTCACAGCAGCTCAACGTCTAGGCATGTCCTTACTTCAGCTGACAGGTACAACCTCACCCAGAGCTCAAAGCATTGCAGTGCTGTAATCCTCAGCTCAGTGTGTGGTTTGGTGACAACCATTTAAGATGGACTTCAAATCTGTTTTTATGGGGTGTTGCCAAATATTAAAAATCAATTTTCAGTGTTTGATCCCATCTCCTCATGAAGAGATTTTAACAGAACCTGGAGTATTGCTCAAAGCTTAGTAACAGCAGCTGAAAAAATAAAAAAAAAAAATTTTAAAAAATAATCCTTCTGTCACTGCTACCAAGCTGAATAAAACCAGGAATTTAGGCCTTGATTCAGCAAAGCACTTAAATGAGCACTCACATTTTAGTGAGCACACTTGCCATGGGTGGTTTCTGTTCCAATGCCTTGCTCTCGTGACCATTCCAAAGGATTATTAGTTGTTCTTTAGAATATACCTTTCAAAAGAAACTCTTCCTCTTTCCATAGTGTGTAGTCATCAATCCAATAACCCTGCTTTCTGCAATGGAGTAGGTTGCAGAAATGCATTGTAAGAAAAGATAAGTGGATTTTGGGAGTGTGTTCACCAAAAATGGATTATTTTTTTAATGAGAGACTGAGTATTTGATATATAGATTTAGATTTGGCAGGTGTTTTGACTATAATAACCAAGATATTGCAGTAAATTTAAAGCATCTTTGCCAACCTGCAGAACTTCCAGTTTGGATAGCTTTCCTCTAGAAATGGATATAACTTTTAATGGCTTAAATCAGAGTAGAGGAATAATTTAGACAAGAAACAAGACAAAGCCAGCCCTGTTTCAGTCCGTCCATAAGTAAAATAATGTTTTTTCCTTCTTGTGTAAGCATCAGCCTGACCAACCTATGATTCTCCAAACTCTTGTTATAAGTGGTTGTTGCTCCACCAATTTCGTGCAGTGTGAGGTCTGAGGAAGTAGCTCATAAGAAATTGCAAAGTAACTTGGGATGAAGCAATGTTATTTGTCATAATAATCACTAATCCCTTAAGAAAGCAGAACAATGTTTGGATTGGATGTATGGAAAGATTAAAATTTTAGCCTACACTTGAGTTTAATTCTCTTGATTACAAGGTGTTCGTTAGCAGACTGTAAAAAGTTGCTTGTAATACTTTTCAATCTGCAGTGTTTACAAGTCTAGAGGATATTCAAGAAACTAGCCTTTCCTTTAGCAAACCCTTCCCTAACTGAATACCCACCCAACCGCTGGAGGGAATGCCCTCGTCGGAAACAGATAATCCTTCCTCAAACAAAACCTTCCTTTCCTTCTTTTTTTCATCCTCTTTTTCGGCCGCTGCTGTGCGGTATCATGTCCTATTGTATTATGTTATCATATCTTGTCAAGTTGTGGCACGGTAAAAAGCAGCTTAATGTGGTGGAAGGAATGCAACGCTCTCCGAAGCCAGCATCTACAGTAATCCCCTCTGTCGTCTTTCCTTCCCGGAGCCTCTTCAACACATTTTGCACAAAGTGGAATCGATCAAAGCTTCTCATTTTCATATCTACATGGTATAATGTTACCTAAACAAGAAGAAAAACCTCAGTGTGAGATATCAAAGAACAGACCTAATTCCCAGAACTCATGCCCAGTATTTTTGTTGGACCATCAGTGCTTGCCTCTAAGCCAGAGAAACAGCTTAAGCCACAATGCTTAGATTTTTCCCCTTTACATAGATTTGAAATGTGTCAAACATTTGTAGTGCCTAAATCCTCATCTTGTTTCCATTGACTTTGACAATGGAAGTGTGATACTTTATAAAAATCTGGATGGTTTGCAAAAACCTTAGCCAAATCAGTATAGGGATTTCAAACCACCGCAAAGTCTTTCGGGAGAGGGGAGGGAAACAAGCACCTTTTGAGGTTGTGTTTCAGACCAGTTTCTCCCATAACCATTTCTCAACTGTCCACTTCTACTTTAATTGCACAGGGATTTCAGTGACATCTTTACTTCCCAGTAAAATGCATGGGGAGGGATGCCTTACATACCTTCCCTGCCTAAGTTGCATAAAAATCAGTTCTGCCAAGAAAGTGAGTGCGTTTTGCGTGCATTTGAACTCTCAAATCAGTTTATATGGTTTTAATTTCACTTGTTGGACCTGTTATCACGTTTCATCCTTAAAAGTGATTGAACTTCTTATTTCTCCTCTTGGTGGTGGGGATGGTAACAGGAGAAGGGAACATTCTATTCTGTTTTATTTTTAGGTATAAAATCACAACATTTAAGTCCTAGCCCAAGTGGATTATAAACTTCAGAGTAAAGCAGGTCCCATTTCTGTGTTTTGTTTGTACAGCATCTAGCACAATAGGATTCTGGCACATATCTATAAGCATTAGGTTAATGCAGATGATGAAAAAAGGAACTTCTTGTGGGTGAGACATGATTTACCTTCTGCCCACTTCCAAATACCTCAAAGCTTTGCCAAAATCTCTATTTCAAAGAAAACTGGGATATCATATGTAAAACTTCTAGAGAGACAAAGCTGTGGTTGAAGGAGGTAAATTAAGGTCAACTTAAAAAGAAGGAAGAAAGCCGTGAGCTTCTGAGCTCTGTGTGTGCATGTGTACATACAGATCTGATATTGCTGTCTGGATAATGAACCTGTCCTAGGAAGGGACTTCAGTAAGAGTTGCATTCTGCTTCCCTGAAACAATCCTACAAGATGCTATGAAGTGTTCCCAAGCAATGCATCATCCCAGAGTGTATCTGTGGATGAAGCATTAAACCTGTCCTGTCAGAAGAACAGTATGTGTTTTCTAGCTGCAGGAAGGCTCTCATCTGTCTTTGGTTTGGTTTTTTTTTTTTTTTTTTTTTAAATTCAGCACCAGTTTTTCAACTGTGTGTTACCATTGATTCAACCTACTACATCACTACTTCAAGCTACTGTTTCAAGACTAGCTCTGCAGAGCCCTGCTGGTCCTTCCAGTGGGATGTCTCCAGCTCTAGCTGTACACAGGGAGCTCTCCCTTTGGTTCTATTCATCCCCAGGATAAATGGGTCCGGTGCCTCCAGCTGTCCTGCTTTTACAGTGATGTCATCAGGCAGAATGGCGATGGGGACTGGGGGAGTATCAGCTCTGCAAAGCAGTCAGCTCAGATCCCACCTGCTGCACAGCTAGATGGGATTGATGTATTTCCTGAAGCCAGGCTAAGAGAAGGCCACCTGCAGAAAACCAGGAGCTTGTCTGCCATGTCCGGGGCCACAGTTCAATACAGAATGCAAACAGAATTTCTCTAGTAGCATTATGGACATTTCTTGGCAACCTGGTGGGGTCAAATACCCTCATATCTATTTTTCCTGAATAATTCTCCCTGGATTGATGGCAGCTCAAGTCTTCCAAGCTTGCAGGACACTTTAAGCTTCAGTTGCCCATACAGCATCAAACACTCAGCAGATGTCCTTTCTGCAGCGTAGCAAGTTGTGTGAGCCCAATCCCATGCATGTGGGAGTGTATGTGCAGGACAGAGGTGTGCAACACTTGGATGGTGTGGTCCAACAGCTGAAGTCATGCTTGTGGTATCACAAATATGAGAGTCAAAAACTGTTTAAAGAGTTTCCAAGTCAAACACTCGAGCACATTTCGTAGCCTTTGAAATACAGCTGGCTGAAAACTCCTGACAGTGTGATCTATTAGGCTGTGGAATAGTTTCCCCAGGGAAGTGTTGGAAGGGCTATCATTTGAGTCATTTAGTGCTGAGGGGAATATACTATAGGGAACAATCCTTCATTAGGTGGACTAATGGATCTTTCTGTTTCAAATTCTAGTGTTCCTACAAAAAAAAATAATCCATTGACATCTTCTTGTTCTTCCATATGCTCAAATTGGCAGGGCTGTGGGGCTGTTGGCTACATTTTTTAGCTTTTGTTTATAAGGCATATAAATTTATCAAAGGGGGAGGGTTTCATGTGTCAGGCAAAGTGTGTAGTGTCAAGAGCAATCTAAAGAAAACAGTCATGGGGATAAATGAAATGCACATACGTTATTTTCTAAAAAGCAGGGAGACATGTAGATCCTTCTTGAGAAGCTTTAGCTCTGAGCAAGCTTCAGGAAGTGAAGACAAGACAGGCAGCTGAGTCAAATTGAATGTTGACTTCACCACCCACTAGTGGATAGCAGCTCTCTGGGCTTGGCTGGTGTACTTCCAGTGCACCTCATACTCCTTTCGGACTTTCTCCTGGGGTAACAAACACAGTTATGTCCTGTGTTTCCTTCGGAGCATGTGTGATGTGTCCTTTTTGCCATGTGTTGTTTTGCATTAGTCGTTCTCATGCCCTGGATGTAAAAGCATCCCAGCTCTGGTCCTCTGGCACTGAGTGTGGGAACATCAGCATGGTGACTTTGAGGACCAGGTGGCTGCTTTTGAGATGACAACTGCTTCCTCCTCTCACAATATTCCTGTGTAACCTTGAAGATGCCACTTAGGTCTTTGAGATTGCTTATTATAAGGTGCAAGATAACAGCTCTAATGGGCAGTTCTCTGCTTACTGTCCTGTCAGGCTGGATCATCACTGGCTTTGTATTATTGATGGAGAATATGGGATCTGCCTCCCCAAACCTTATTATTAAGACCTAGCAGGAGTATTGTGGCCTTTCTCCTGTGGACTGCATAAATTAGCGAAGATCTGGTCACTTCAGAGAGAGCCAACTCACTCATTGCTTCCTTGACTGCAGCCACCATAGATGCATCGTTGACAGCCTGGCCTTTCAGAGGAGAAGAGGTAATACTGTCCTAACTCCAGAATTTATAGTGGATTTGGTGAAGGGCTATTTTTTTTTTGGGTGAAACAGCCGTGGCTTCCCACTGTTTTGACTATTTTCCAGCAATGATGATTTTCCCCTCTGTGCTTCTTTTTTTAACATTATATTTTCCAAGTGGACAATCCCAAAGGTGGCCAGTTTAAAGGGGGGGGGGGGGGGGAAGAAAAGAGTCATAGAGATATTTTAAATGCGACGTGAATTTTATGCCAAAAAGTGTCTTTTCCATATTTATAAGCCCCTGTCATCCCCTCTCCCTCCGCCTCCTCCTGCTTAAAAGGAAACTCCATTACAAAGGCAGGAAAGAACATCAAACAAACCTCGCTTGGCAGCCATGTCTATATGTGAAATTACTGTCAGAGTACAAAGGAAGACTCAAGATTTAGAAGGTAACATGTGACAAGAGAATGCCGTCCTTCTCAATGTCTTTACCTTTTGTTGGTGAGAACTGGGAAGGGGTTGGTGGTGGTGCTTTTTGTTTTTAGAAAAATCTTGCCAATTATAGAAAGCCAAAGACACAAATCACTGCAAAACCCTGCAGGCTGTGGGTGATTTGGCTTGCTGTGAGCCATATAGATCTGAACACAGCAGCAGTGACTTCAGCAAGGTTTGTGTGTAGGCATGTGCTCACCCTTAGTTCCATCCTTCAGGGAGGTGGGTACGTGTTTGGGCCACCCGAGGAGCAGCCGTGGTGTATGGTCACACAAGCCTTTGATGGAGCCATGTCTAAGCTGCTGGGAGCTGACTCTGAATGCTCCCAAATCACCTTGGTTATAAGGTAAAATGTGTTTAGCTGAAGCAACCACGCATGCTTTACATGTGGCCTCGGCAATGGTTTTAAGCAAATGTGTTTTATTTCACTAGGGAAGCAAATTAAGGGCTTGTAGTTATTCCTGCTCATTGAATGGAAATTAATTCATGGCTTAATGTAACAGTGGTATCCTGTGCCTTGAAGTAGCCGTATGCCTCATCTTTCTCTTCGTCTTGGAGATTGTCTTTATTAATTCTTATTCATGCTCTAGCAGTCCTTCCTCTCATGCCAACGCAATACTCATTTTCCACCCTTTCCAAGTGCACATGCTGTAGGAGAGCAGAGGAGCAACACAGGCTGCTGGTACCCCAGCCCAGATCCCCCTCTGCATAGGCATGTGGGACAGGAGAGATTGCAGTCTACTACCCTCACCAGCCTTGGCTGCTTGGGGGGTCTACTCACAAATTTAGATATTCAGGTGTTGTGACAGTGTTTGTAACCAAAAAAAAAAAACCAAATCAAGGAGCTGGACGTCTCACTTGGGCTTCCCACTGCGGATGGGAGCATCTGCCCTGCTGCTCCTCTACCCTGCAGTCCCAAATGAAAGCTAAGCTGAGACCAATTCCCAGACCTAGCCCTAAACTTGTTTTCCACTTAAGTATTTATCAAATGTTTGCTTTTTTAATCTGGTTCTTGCCTTGTGTGGTACCATGGTCCATTCCCTCATGGTCCTCTGTGCCAGAACGCCTGCAGAAGAAGCTGGTTCATACTTTGTGTGGCTGTTAAGGTGTGAGTCTCTCTCCTTTGTTCTTTGAAAGAGGATTTTTTCTAAAAGCAAAGCTCAGTAAAAGAGACATTTTTAATCACTCTCAGTCTTGAGAGCTATTGAACTCATCTGCTGTAATTAAGACGTGAATTTAACTTTTCAAAGAATGGAAGCTTTCTTTTTTGGCTGCTGTTGAAGTGCGCTACAAGGTCTTTCCTCCTTTATTTTAGGGGACGGAGGTATTGTTTGCTTGGTTTTTTTTAATACAGAGTTGATCACAAGCTACAAGTGACATTTGTTGACCTCAGGCCAGACACTCAGAAGCACCACACCAGCCATGTATCATATCGCTGGGGAAAATAATGCCTCTTCCTCCTCTTTTGAGAACAATATAATTGTGTCTTTTTCATTTTCCCCTGTAGGAACAGAACACTTTTGAAAGTCTGTCCAGGGAGGCATGTCTGCAAACCTGGTTTACAGCCACTTTCCAGTCTCATCAGAAGTTTTCTTGAATGAGGTGCAGAAAGTGACTGAAAGCAGAGGGGAAGGCAAAAAAACTCTCTTCTGTGCATGCACGCACACACACACACACACATGAGACAGAGACACTGGTTAGCAACATAAACAAAAGGTGGGTGGTAACCCCAGAGCTTTTTTTTTTGACAGCCAGTGGTGGCAGTGATGAATTTGTGAAGTTATCTAATTTTCCACTGTTTTAATTAGAGGCCTGGGCTATGAGACCTAACAGCTGGGTTCTTTGTACTGCTTTCTGTTGCCTGACAGAGAAAAATTTCTACCGTATCTTCAGCCAAGCTTTCAGTCTGACCTGAGCAAATGAAACTTCTGGGACTCATAAACTGTGGTTTCTGGGCAGATTGCTTTTTGAACTGCTCCTTAGCTATCCTAACATGCAAAGAACACAAAGGCTTACAAATTGAACTCCCTTTGTACTTTAAAGCTAATGGTGATGCTCATTAAAGAGGTAGGAGGAGAGCAGGAGGGGAGGGAGGAACTCTCCCCAGCGTATTAGAGGACTTATCAAGTGTAAAGTTTCTCCTGATCAGACACAGCGGAGTTGAGGCCAGTTGGGAAGTTATAATGCTCGAGCCCTCAGAAGACAACGGCTTTGGTTGCAAAGCATGACCAGTTGAGCAACTTAATTTATTACTCAGTTCCTGCCAAGTGATTTTTAAAGCTTTACATTAGACTGAATGTGCATCACAGTTCATCACCCCTCTGCTTCTCAAGGCATGCACTATAACCACTTTCTTTCACTATAATCCAGAAGGAAAAAATGTCAGAGGAATTTTTAGACCTGAATTCAGCTAAGTCTTAAGTCTTTGCTTAAATCCCATTGGAGTCAAAGGAATTAAGCAAGGTTTTGACTTAAAGCATATACTTAATTGCTTTGCTGAATTAGAGCCCATACTCTGATTTTCTTCCTGAGGAGTGCTTCATATTCAGAAATGTGTTTTCATCCTATAAAAGGCCATCGCACCCTCTTTCCCCACCTGTTCAGCTATGGCAAGCATCCTTGGGGCTGTTCTGCTGCAGGCGTCAAAGGGACTTGGTGATGACAAGGGTACTCAAGCCAATGCAATTTCAACAAACCAGAAAGTCATTTGATTTGCAAGAAACTTAGTGAAAATAGCTTTTCTGTAAAGGTGGTTGAGTAATGACCTATCACTCAAGCAGTTGTGAAAGAAGAGCCCTTTACAGCATTGAGGTGAAGAATGGTGCTTTTAATAGCCACGGTTTCAGTCCTGGCTTGGACAAAAATTTAAGGCATGTCCAAATAGTGCAGCAGATGAATTGTGCAGCACAGTGAGGGATTTCAGGCCTTTCATCATCTACACTGGGGACGGGACCATCATCTGCTACAGCCTCCTTCCAGCCCCCCTGCCTGCACTGCATCCCCACCAACTCCAGGAGGAAGGGTAGGGGAGTGAGTGTCCAGCTCTTGCTCTGGTCCATGGCTGGAGAGCAGCAACACACCCACCTGTATAGACTTGGGAACTGGGGAGGCATTTTTGTCCCTCTCGGATGGAGGAGCATCTGGTCCTCATCCAACTGTGTTCGTTCAACCTTGAGAGAGCAGCTCAGCCTTGCTTGTGCTGCTGAGAAATCTTGACCCAGCACTACTGTTGTCTTCCTCAGAATCCCATTCTTTGGAAATATCCCAAAGCTGTACTGCAGAACCTTGTTTGGAGAACATCAGTTACGTACACATATGTATTTAACCTGTTGAACACCGTGGATTTTGATTAAAAGTTACAATGGCTGTAATGATGTCTCTGTGTTGCTGGAGGTGCAGAAAGTAAGTAGTGCATAGTGACCAAAATTGATAGCAAACCTGGTCAAAGACTGTGATGGAGCACATTTTTGGCCATAAGTGTCAGTTCAAAATATTACACCAACACAATGTTTTCCAAGAAAACTCCTTTTTTTCCCCAACATGGTAGGAAGTGTGACTTCATGGCAACATAATCGTACGTCATTTTGATGTCATCACAGAGATTTTCCCCATAAGTTTGGATCTTGTTGTATCCAATGAATTCATCGCTACAGAAGGGAATTTGGGGTCTGCTGATTCATCTTGTGTGCAGTGTGAAAGGAGTGAGAAGGGAGACGGCAGTGCTCCTTCGTTGGGGGGAATCTCTGTCTCCCTGATGTGCAAAGTGAGACTCCTTCCTGCAGGCACTGACTCTGCTGCTTTCCCTGCATACGCAATGGGATAGGATGGAGAAAAGTCTGTTGTGATCTTCCCTGTAAATTGTTGGGTGGATTCCTCCCATGAAAAAAGAGAGACAGATTTCATCTCAGCCCAGTTCAGAAAGGTCTCAGACTCACAAGTCCCTCTTTCATGGAGAAGTGCTGGCTCTACTGGGCAAAAGTTCTTGTTTTCTGCCCTCGTGTCTCTTTGGGCTTGGCCTGTGCAGTCTTCATGTTAGGTGCGGCCTTGGCACAGCTGTGCCCATGTGGAAGTTTTGGGTAGAAAGTAGGGATTCTGCCTATCCTGAGTCTAATTAATGGGACAGTACTGAGTGCATTTTAATGGAGGCTACTCTGTCGCCCCATGTGGAAACATCTGTACTTTTCTCTGGGATGAAGTGATGGCTGACATTAAGCAGTTTCCAAGTCCCAGGTGCCGAAAGTCCAACTAAGATGGGATTTAAGCCAAATTCAGGTTGCATTCCAGTCTGTGATGAAAGGGAATTTTGAAACGTTTGAATTTCCTGCAGAGCAGAAATTCCATTTCCCAATCAGCTCTAAATAATCATTTAAAGATGGACTCTAAATTGGGATTGTTTTAATGTGTCATCTTGGTTTTAATTGCTTATAGTCCTGAATAAATGTTATCAGACCATCAGGGCCTAAGGATGAAGCAAGAGCTGGGTGGTGATTCAGATGGGATTGCCTATTGCCAAAGAGGAAGTCCTGGGACAGAGATGACTCTATTGCTAGAGCAAAAGGCAAGACAGTGAACTCTCTGTTTACAGTGGGCCACTGAAAGAATGGGATAATTGCAATTATCAGAGTGAGGCAGCATTTTAATGACTGCTTCATTTTAAAAATACATATGTAAATCTCTGAGACTGTGGAGAGGTGCCAATTTACCCTGACCGAGTAGTGGACCTATTATCTCCTTCAAAGAGCTGGCAGCTTTACCCATGGCAGAGGAGTTGAACATGGGAGCAAGCTGTGCTCTGTTCAGTTAATGAGACACAGTACCAGGCATGCACAGACCACACCAGGAATCGGAGGAGATACCCACAGCAACAGCAAAGAGAAGAGCGTCTTTTGCTTTCCCTTATAGTAACCTCTGTTGATGGCTTTGGAAAGAGGAGGGCATGCAAGTTTTTGTACAATCACCTGAATTCATCTGTAGGAGTTTGATCTGGGGAGATGCTGAACTGTGGGTGTTTCTCATCCACCACAGCGGGTGGTGAATACTTCTGCTCCTACTGTTCTCCCTCCTTTTGTGTGCTTGCCACCCTGCTCTTACCAACTTACCTGCTTCCCTGTTTCAAGCAGTTTTGCTTCACCAGAATACATGTGGTCCATCTTCCCTGGGTCATAAGTGATCCCATATTTCCCAAGTCAGTCCAAGATACTCAACTCTGTGCTCTAAAAATCCTCTGCATTTGGAAAGCAAAACTTCACTGAGTTGGACTTTGTTATAATTCCTCCCTCTGAAAGCTGCTGATGCTGAATTTCTGAAGAGGCCAAAGGAATTAGGAGCCAGCACCCGCTGGGTTAGATGCTCCATGCCCTTTAAAGACACTTGGGTGGACTATCTTTTGTCCAACATGTAGACAGAGGCATACAAATTATTAGGAACATGTTGAGAAATCAAGATGCCTTAAAGGATAAGACCTTTCTATGCATGGGTTCTGGCCAAATTCAGCCCTGTACTATGAGTAACTGAACAGGAGCTGTGCTCTTAATGCTGAATTTATTAGTCTTTTTGTTTCAAGGTCTTCAGTAATTACCATCATGTGACTGGGGTTCATGGAGTTAAGAATGTAACACGTCCTGCTATCTGGTGTGGGAGTTCTCATATACACAACCTAAAAACGCGGAGAAACCACAGATTTATGAGATCATGCTTTTTAAGTATGCCCTTGTCCAAGAAATAGTAGTTTCTAAATCACTCGCACTCTACATTCTTACCGACATATTGAATTTGCTTTTATGAAGTAGGCACCGGTCCATGATATTAATTGCCATATTAGTAAAATATATTTAGAGAGCACTGGAGATTTGCCATGTCACTTTCTAACTCCTTCTCTCTTCTCGACTTGTGGAGGGAAGGAGGGGAACTGCCGCCTGGATGCTTGCCAGGCCAAGAGGATGGATTGACGCACATTGGAGAGCATGAAAGCTCTCACTGAAATATGCTAAAGACACTTTAAATGGTTGGCTGAGCTCTGGTTCACTGATTTCATCTATCGCTAAAATCTCCCACCCACATTAAAGAATTTCCCTCTGATTTCTTAGGCCCCAAAGGTGACCGTGATGTAGTTTGATGGGTCCCAAGGAACAGATCTTCATGTAAACTGGTCACAGCTCCTCTGAGTTTAATGCCGTGAATTTTGCAGCAGTAAAGGAAACTTTGCTTTAAAAATAGGAAAAATAAAACACATTCACCTATTAGTCACCACCCCAATTAGGAAGCCTCATAAAGAGCTCTCATAAAGAGCCTTCCTAATTAGTCCTGTAATGCCAGGGACCTGCAAAAAGCATTGTGTGAGGTGAAATTCAATTTTTTTTGTTCCCCAAGTCAATAAAGTCTGTCCATTATTTGCCAAATCTGCTTAACAGTGTTCCTCCTCTGCATTGTCTTTCAAAACAAGGCTTCCAAACAAGCAGTTTGACAGTGAAGATGAGATAAAAGATAGAAAAATAATTTCCATAGAGGGTCCTGGTACCTCTACTCAAGGTACAAATTGTCTGTTACAAAACTTCTTGGAAATACGGATTGACCCCTACCTGTGGGTTCAAAGGGGTCTGTTCTGCTGACGGTGTTGGTTCTAGGGTACTCATTTAACAGAGCGTTTAAACGCTTGAGGCCATTTGTATTCATTAGAGTGATTAAGCAACTGGCTGACTGGGACACATGTTTAAAGTTAAGCATGACTCTTGGTGCTTTGTTATATTGAGTTTTGCGGGCTACACTCATGCGGATGATGTGTACAGCTACTCTCTGTCCTCCCCTGACTTCTACTATTAATCTGATACCCTTTCCCAGCTCTTGCTGATTCATTCCTTTGCTGTTTCTTCCCTGAGCTTGCTCTGTGGAAAAAAAAAGAAACAACTGGCTCGTTGGCTTTTACCGTCTCGGAGACGTTAACTCCTGTGAAGACTTACCCTTCCAGGAAGCATTAAGCATTGAGTTTCTGTATAACGATAGGGTGGCTTGGATGACATTGCAGTAACAAGCAGCAAAATCAGAGATTATTTCAGTGATGGCAACCTAATGTCAAAATACTGAGGGCGCAGTTCAACACTGTAAATTAATCTTCACTGCTGCTGTAGTCCTGCCTTTTTGCTCCCGTGCCATGTTACCCACAACCCTTCCCTTCTGCTGGCTCTAGGACTTCTCTGACCTGGCTGAGTGAGCAGAAACCACTCTATGATTTTTGTATGTCTTAGTTTTCATCATGGGGTCATGTGAGCATATAAGCTGGTCTTAAGGATGAGTGAGTGGGGGCTATAGCCTTATACCACCCTTTGTCTGTCTGTCTTGGGTTTTTAGTTTGGACTTTTGATTTTGCAAAACTCCTTTCTGAAATTGTCAAACCTTCCAAACCTGACCTGAATTTTCTCTTCAGGTTAATTCACAAATCCAAAGATCCTATTTCACCTGCCACTGCAAATTAACTTCCATTTTTATTGTAGCCTCTCAATTCTCAATAATTTTATCACTCCTGAAGTACTATGCCTGAATGCACCATAGTAAGTTAAACGTAGAAAGGAATATTGCTGTCCATGCACAGACCTCTAGCAGAGAAAGTCCCATTACTCCCTAGAAGAAACCCAGAACTAATTCCCTCCCGTGTCCCTAGCCAAGACAAATTTTCTGCCTATAGGACACCTGTCAAAGAGGAACAGAGTTTTTATAAAATAAACAAAAATCGTGTGGTGAGCAAGCTCAGGGAAGAGAAAAGAACCAGCCAAGTTCCGGATATCCTGGACAGCAGTTTTCATGCTTCCTTCAGCTGTCTTGAAGAAAAATATCATCTCTTTCTAGCCAATTCTAGTTTTATTTTCAGCCTAAGGATCATGCTAGGAATAACTGGATAGCATAGATGAAATTTTCTTCCTTGCCTAATGTAATCAAAGGCTTAGTGGACAAGGTAAATGATGGCACGAGCTATAATTAAATGTTCTAGGGCTTGAGGTATCTAACTGATCTGAATGTCAAGAACAGGATGAAAAATGAACTGAAAAGTGCACAAAAGGGACCTGTGTGGATGTGTTCCTTCTCTCCAGGATGGACCAGGATTAAAAGGTCGCATTCCAGCAGCCCTAAAACATGGTGCTGCTCAGACCTGGCTCACAGCTTTGGGCTTGCCCAGTGTTTCAGTAAAGTTAGGGAAGGACTTTGGGCTCCTCTTCTGGTGTCAATGGATCAAGATGAACTGCGCTCAACTTTGTGGAGAGGTAAGCGTTGAGCCAAAGTTGGAGAATCAACTGATGACTTGTGTTGGGATTGTGGCTGAGTATGTCCTTGATGTCCAAGCGGAGTTTTTGCCTCCTTTCTTTGTAGCTGGTAGGGTACCAATTAATAAACTTGAAGAAAAGATGATGTGGCCTTGCTGAACTTGCCCTGGATTGAAAACTCAGCTATGTGGTGCTAGAATTCTTTCTAATTACTTCTGATACCAAACATGGACATTCACACTTCTTCAAAGGCTCTGTTTGCGGTCTGTTATGAGGTCCCTGGCCCTCGTGTCTCAAATCCAAACACAAGATGAGACAGCAGATGGATGCAGACAGGCAGGATTAATCTGGTGTCTGTTGGACATACTCTGTCTCCCTGTTTAGTTCCTGCTTGGCTTTTTCTTTCTCTCTTGACCTTGGTAGGCCTCTTTCCCTGCCCTGTGCTCTCTAAATAACACTCTCCCCTATAACTGTATCTTAAAAAAAAAAAAAAAAAAAAAAAAAAATCCCAGATTCACTGTTCCTAATTCAGAAGCTCAGTTCAAATCAGGCAAAGAAATTGAAACAAAGACCAGAACAGTTTAGCCAAAACTGAATTGCCGCATGTTTTAATTTGCTGCAGTTTTCCTGTAGGCAGCTCAGGAACCTCTGGGTGTTTTATTTGGTAAAGTGTGAAATTACATTAATGCTGGGAGGTGGAAGCCTTTCTGTCTTTAGCAGATACTGTGCGACTGTTTATCCACAAGCTAAGAAAATGTTTTTGCAGTTGGCTGATGTTCAGTCTCATGAATAATATTTTGCAGAGGAGTTTTCTCTCTGATTTGCACAAAATGATCTGTGCATGTCTAGGAACAGCTTTATGGTTATTCTGCTTGAAAGCAAGGCAGGTTTTTGAAATCACTCCTGCTCCTTGGAATATCTGTATTTGCCTTGGCATCCAGGCAATGCAGAAACTAGGAACCCCGCAGAGGAGATTGGTTGAACAGAGGAAAAGTTGCTTTATCCTCTGCAGATTGTGAGAAGAATGTTATCTCTGAATGAATGATCTCGTTCCTTAGAATAACTGAAAAATATTTAATTACTCATGGTAGGGTGGAGCCACTTCTGCAGTCTGGCTCTTCTTGCATTTGAAACTCATCAGTGTTCAACCTTTCCCCCCCCCCCCCCCCCCCCAGAAAGACTTGTTGCATTCGAGCTACCTGAGCCTAATCCTGCTTTTATCCTGGGGTAAATCAGCAATCCACCATTCAGTTCAGTGTATTTCCCAGTGATTTATCAGGATACAGCTTTTGGGGCAGATTTTCAGATCCTCACCATTGGAGAAAGGCTTTAGGTAGCAAATTCAAGACTGTTTACTGTTCTTGGACTCTTTAGAAATGGTTCCCCCACGTCCAAGAGTCTGCAGGCCATGCAGTGAATGTCAGTTGGCGTAAATGCAGGTATAGGACCCTCGCAATATGACGACTTCCTTGAATTTCATTCTCTTCTTCTTAGAAAGGGAAACCTGAGACTCCCGAATCAACATTGGATTGTTCCACTCATATAAAGCCTACGTAAAGTTGGCATAATACATTGGTCAGGCTTCTATTTCTTGTTTTTTTGTATTTTATTCATTGCTCTTGAAGGGTAAAATATTTCCAGCTTTTGAAACACGGTGGTTTCTCCTCATCTTTTTTTGATTTTGAAAGAGATCTTTACTGCAGTGCAGTGAAGCACAAACGCTTCTACGCTGTGCTGGAGCAGGGGCTTGCGCTGGGTCTGAGATCATGATATGCTTTGCTAGTGACTTTGTAGCTGGCTCTAGAGACTGAATGAAAACACGTGCTCAGCTTTGGGAAAGCACTGCATCAGGATAGAAGTCAGTGAGCACGTATAGCGGGCAATAGCACTGAAGGAAACCTCATGTGTAGGTTTTATGATGTTATCCTTTAATTTTCTTACAGCACTTTCCTATCCTTCCACTCTCTTATAAGCAGCCTGTTCATAAGAGTTCTCAATTTGATATCCTTCTAGGATGAAAGTGCTAACTTTGCTTTTTTCTGCTCAGAATTAATGACTTTTTGCAATATTTTCCAGGTTTTTTTTTTCTTTTATATACTTTGCATATCTCTCAGTTTACCTTCTAGCTGAGATAGTTATGCCATTTCAACTGGGACCTGGTAATAGTACAACCAAGGGAGCTGTAAACACAAATTTTGTGATGTTGTCATTGGGAGAACCTAAAGAATATGAAGAGATCCCAGCCTGAGAAACTATTTCTAGCTTTTTGACCATCTTCAGCATTATTGCAGTGTCAGAGGAATGTAACATGTTTTAAACAAATGAGTCATTTTTTGCATTTTTGCATTTGCACTGGCAAATCAGCAGATCCATCACTTACCTACAGCAACTTGAGTCCAAAGTCAATCAAAGCTTTTCAAATATTTGTTGATAAATGAGCTTTTCTGTAGTCTATTTACTTTCCCTATATAAAGTTAAAGGAATTTATCTCTGGAAAGATGGAATGACTAAGCAACATGGGAAAAAGCTATCAGAAGGCAGTGACTTGGGGACAAGATTTAGAGGGCTTGTTCTTCAACTTTTTCTTAAGAGAATAAGCAACTATCAGATGGAGACAGTGAAGCCTCTATGCACTTTTGACCAGATTTCTTTGAATTTTAGTCTGACCAACCCAGAAAGTGGTACATGGGGAGAGACAGTATAATAAAGTGAAATAAAATCTTTCTCACTGTTCTAAGATCTGTATTGTGAAGACTTTCCCAGCTGAAAACATTCATTAGATAGATTTGAGAGATGCTTATGCTCATGGAGCCCATCTTTGCACAGACATCAGCATCTGTCTGTAATGACAGGATCAGACCTACCATCTTTTCTCGCTCAAGATGACCCTACCAAGACCCCTGTGTTATGTGCATATCATCATTTGGAAAGCATACACACACTTCGTTGTCGGTAAGTATTTTTTTCCCCATGTCTATTGACACATTTATGATGCCCCTTGCTTTTTCTGTTTTGCAAGCAGCATACAAAGTGTGCCTTGGGAAAATATTTGCAGAAACTTTGGCAAGGGTAGCCTTAGCTTTGCCCTGTGCTTCCTGCAGGTCCGTGGGGAACCCGGTCTCCTGAACAATGGGCTCCAGCTATCAGCCCTCAATGGCTTGACCTTTCTGCATTTCGGCTGCAAATCGCTGTGTACACACACAACATCGGCTGTACTTTCTCAGCCCCAATTGTTTGAAACTGCCTGAAAACTTCCTATTGACCAAATGGATTAAAATGACCGCATTGGTTTCCCTCCCCCACCTGCTTGGTATCAACAAAACAACTCAATTAGTACAATTTGTAAAAAATTCTACAATGGTGGTGCATTGTTATTTCCTGCTCGCACACCTGATGATTTTGCACCCCATGCTGACTGGGAAAAAAATTTTGAGCTCATTAAGACTGCTGATTGGGCTGAATGGAGAAAGACTTAGGGGTGAGACAGAGACCTGAAATGGTCATTTAAGGATGACAGATAAACAGGAGGGACATGGTGGGAATGAAAGCAAGGGGACCAGAGCAAGCAGGACTGGAGCACCAGGAAGGGAGTGCATTGCCTAGGTTCGGCCACCTGAAGTTTCAGGAGCTCTTTGGGCTGGGGTGACTCTCTGGGTGTGCTCTTCTTCCCTGACGGTGAAAGGATCTAGTTAGTTTTACTCAAACAAGAAAGCCTGAGCTGTTCATCTACCTGCTGCTTTTTGCCTTGTCTCTATTTCAGCATCCCTCCTCACCAGGGCTTTTCAGAGGAAACCAGTTCTCTCCATCTTACAGATGTGCAGAGGTTAACTTGCTCATTCCTGTGGACAAGGAGGACATTACAGCTTAGCACCCCAAGACCCACCTCCAGCCACTGAGAGACACCCATCTCCCTCCCCAGGAGAGGCACAGATGTATTAGCTGTAGCTCCTCTAGGTTAATTGGTGACTGCTCTTGCTTCATGGAGACCCGTACAATTGTAGGAAGATACAAAAGAGGATAGAGATGACTCTATTCTGTAGAAACCTTCCTTCTTTGAGGCTGGTTCTTTTGTAAGAGCATCCTCAGCATGTCCTCTGGAAGGAGGCAAGTGAGCAGCTGCTGCTCTGCTGTACCTGACCGTCCTGTGCTCAACCCAGGGAGTAGTTTTCATTCTTGTTTTCCCTCCTGTTGTGGAGGAGTTGCTCAGGTCCTGATCCCTGCACATCTCCTGGCTCATGTGTGCACTTAGCAAAGCTTGTACATCAAGATGTCATTTGAACAACTGGGTGAATTTTAAGTGGGGCAGATATAGGTGTCACTGTATTTGTACTTTGCAAAGACTGAGGAAGGCTGTTTGCTCAAGATTGGACCTCTTTGGCAGTCTCTTGTGGTTCTGTCCATTTTCTGTTGCAATAAGAAAAAAGAAAGAAAAAAAAAAAAGAAAAAAAACCCCTCCACTCATCTGCAAAATTGAAAGCAGAAGGCTGGAACTGTATATGAAAAACTGGAAGAAAACTTCCTCTGGACATCCTGCGTGAAGTGATGCCATCTGCCAGACTGAACTAGTCCAGAAGCGGCCAACCTGGAGCTCCTGGTTCTCATACCAGTTCCCTGGGTGCTGCAGCAGTGAGCCATCAGGAGCTGCTGGATCAGGCATCTCAGGATCACTGTCTGCATGATCAGCCTGGTCTAATCCTGCCAGAGAGCACTGGAGCCCCTGGGGAGCTGCTGGCATCCCTCCTGGACTCCCATCTTCCCGGACTTTCCAAAATGGAAGCTAAATCTTGGTCAAATGAAGACATGCATGTGGTCTGCAGCACTGGGAAGGTTGGGTAATCTCTATTCCTGCATCCCCAGTGTGCTCTTCAGCTCTCTGTTTAATGCAGGGATCCACCCGCTGTGACACCCTGTGGATCCTGTACTACCTTGATAAAACAGCTCTCCTGTCGTATGCTTCGAGCAGTGATTTTTTTGAAGAATACTGGGATTATCAAGGTTTGGATTAGTGAGCAATTTCCTGAGTTTCTCAACATCATAAATGAGGTCAAAAAGGTCTTTTTGAATGGAACCCATTAATCTCCTTGTTGTTAGCAAGGAAACGTTGAAAAGTGCAGGTGTTAACAGTCGCTGTGTTATTTTTGGGAGAATGTGAACTGAAACACTCACAGGAAGCGTAGTATTCCCCTGCCAGCATCCTGGAGTATTATTTTAGGCAGCAGAACTAAGGGTTATGTGCAGGATTATGCTTTCATCACACCTTTAGGGCTAGAGCACTTCATGTGCAAGAATTTTGCCTGGAGCATTTCTTTTCTCTGTCTCTTTTTGAAAATTAAAATAATCACTGTGGTCCCTGTCAACCTGCAGCACTATGAGGCAACTCCTGGGTAAAAGCAGGACAGAAGTCGGTCACCGGATCACAGAAGGGATGCTGCTCTGCTTAAGGGATCATTTCAGCTTGCTCTGAAATATAGCAAGGTGAGGGCATTCATTCCTCTGGCTGCTCTCTGAAAGGCTTCTTCAGCAAAGCCATTTTACAAATATGCTGCTGGAAATGAGCCCAGGTAGGAGCTTTCGGATCTGGATCCAATATCCAGCCTGTTTGCTGACTTTAGGACCCGTCTCTGGAATGAGTAAAATAAATGAATGGGAAGGGATCGGGCACGTGTGGAGATGAAGTGACAGGGTGAAGGTCCCAGAGTGCCTTAGTAGCAGAGTAATCTGAATTTGGAAGAGTTTTAGCCATCAGTCTGCTGCTACCTCCTGCTACAGACATTTCTCCTAATTGAACTTCCAAGCCCTGTAGCTAAAGCAGGATCCATACCCTTGTAACAACAACCCAGGCTTGTGTTTCAGGCACACATCTAAATATGTTCACCAGTTGAAAGGTTTCCAAAACATGTGAACTTCTCTGTGCGTAGCAGACAGAGCTGTTATATGTTTTGATGGCAAAGAAAATGGGGAGAGGGAATAAAATAGGAGAAAAATATTCAAATTAATGTTAAAGGTAATGAGTAGTAAATAAAGTAACTTGGTTGAAGCGCGGTTTTCCAAGCGTTGATGCCTTAATATAATATGACCGTAGAATTGCTTGTTCTTGCAAAGGATGACCTTATGTGGATGCCTCTGCATAGCCAGACAAAGTTAACGAAGCCACATCATAGGGTAAATGTCAGGCAGCATTGGTGGCTGAGTGAATGTGCTGGCTGGAGAAACTTTCCCCAGTGACATGAGATAGTTATAAAAAGAATCATCTCCACAGAGATTTGTAGGGAAGCCATCCAGGATCCCTCAAGAAATTAATGACCCTCAAAGATGAAGGGCTTGATGTTCTTTTCTGATACAAAAATGCTGAGCGGAGGAGCAAAGTCACCCCAAACTTTCCCACTTATTTGTTTTGGTTTGTTCTCCTTTTTAAAGAGTGATTACTGGAGTACATCAACTCTCTGGCCAATAGAACTCGTAGGGAAAGGTCACCTGTAACCTGAGTTTGTCCCATCAGCTGATTAAAATCTAGAACATAATCAAACAAGAATCTCACTGAATATGTAAGAAATTCACTTCCCTTCTCCACCAACCTGTCTTGCACTGCCGCTTTGGTGGGCCAGGCAATTTTCTTCTGAATATCTAGAATTTGAGATGGGTTAGTCATCTCCAGGCACCCTTCCAAGGAGCTCTTTTATTGGCTACAAGTTCTTTTTTAGGGTCTGTGGAGTTTTGACTAACAAAGGAGGAGCAGCTTTTAAACACTGCGGAAACAGACTCGGCTGAGCAAAGCGTGGACGCTCAAGGTCTGCTCCAGTCATGCCTATGGACTTTAAATTGGGTGGTGGGATCTCTGTGTGGTTACTAGGTCTGCAGATACACAGCTATATGAGTGTTTAGCTTTGCGTTGCCTCAATAATTACCAGATTTGCATCCAGTTACTATAATTATATGATTAATCATAGCACTCCCTCAGTTTTAGTGCTGACTTAGAAATGGCAGAAAAAGCTAGGTTGTTGCTAGCACGTGTACCGAACAGCGAACAAGGGACCTAGGAAGCTCCCAAGAATATAATGATGGCAACTGTACAACACAATCCAAATTGATTGTTTTCCCCAGCTAGCAGACTAGTAATGACTCAAAATTTTCAACCCTCTCTTTACTTAGTGTGTTAAATGTTGTTTCCCAAGGTGATGGAGATTTAAGCAGAGCAGGCTGATAGGCAAGCATCCTAGCCCACCAGCACCGTCGTGTTTCTGATAGGGGAACTAGTGATTGCTGGCCAGTAAAAGGCAAAGGGAAGATAACTTCCCAGTAACTAAAGTCATAAATACTCGCTTTCACCTTAAATGGGATTAATAAAGATACTCCCTTCTCTTAAATGCACTAATTTAAAATAACGCACCAACTCCCCAGCACATTTTTTTCTTTACCTGACATCTGTTCAAACATCTGCTCAGCAGGACAAGAATGAATCATATTACACTGATTATATTTGCTTAATTCTACCATGTAGTCTTTGATCCACATCAGGTCGACATGCTAGCCAGATACCACAAAAACCAAACTTCAATCTGTGTGTTGTTGCGCCGAACAATTACAATAAAAGGCTCAGATCTTGATTGTTGGCTGTATCGACACAGCAAGGAGAAAAGCCATTTCTTGTTTGCAAGCTGCCGTTTCCACATAGCCTGTGTCTGTCGAGGGGAAAGTTTTGCATGTTGTTGCTCGAGTTTCTCCCCATGAAGGGTAGTCTGGAGCAGACTAGAGATTTCCTCTGGATGAGGAAAGCTCTTTCCTGCTCCCACCATACAGGAGGTTGTATGGACCTGTGCAGAGAGCCGGCACTCCACAGGGCACTGTTTCCCCGATGCTCCTCGAGCACATTTGACATCCGCAGTGGGCTCCCCCAGGGCTGCTCCTTCATCAGTTGTTCCAAAATCCTCCTTAAGGCTTTGGAAGGGGAAATCTTCTTTTCCTCATTACATCATTCCAAAAGGGATGCTGCAGTAAGAGGAGGATCACAGGCAATTTGATTTTTTCCTGTGTGTACCATAACCTTTGGCATTCAGTCTAAACGAGCTCTACACACATGCGTGACAACTCTCCTCCGCTGCAATATAGGATTTCCAGCGTGTGCCCTTTCCAAAGTGCTGTTTAGAATAATCCCCTATATATGTGACTCAGAAGATTTCTTTTGATTAAAAAATAAAAGGAGGAGGGAAGAAGAATTAAAAATCACCTAAGCCGAATGATTTTATTCCATGGTTTTAATTAGGTGGTTGGGTGCATACCAAAATCGAGTTACCGCACATTTGGAAGCATCTCAGGCAGCCGTACAAATTACTTAGTTAAAACTAAAAGCTTCAGAAATCCCATGGATTATGTGGAGGCCCAACTAAATCTTCATGGGACAAGGCAGAAGAGGAAAAGCTGTTTTTATTTACATTTGTTAAAGTGCTCATTGGGGTAGAATATACAGTGCAGCAAGATGATAGTCTCTTCATATTTTTTTAAAATGTGTGTATATAGATTTTTTTTTTCCTAAGATGGCATCAAAACTCTCCGAGTCCAAGACAGCAAAACAGAGAACTTCAGAACTGGAAAAAAAATGCTAGAAGGACCAAAACGAGCTCTTTCTATCCAGTACATCTTGGTTGTTTTCTCCCAAATTTTCCTGTGATGTGTTGTGACAGACTGGAGATCTTCCCCCACTAACATTGTTTATGAAAAAGTTGTCCGCACCTTAATTAAGAGGCAGTTAATCAAAGAGCTGGGATGCCTGTAGATATGCAGGATTTTCATAGCTGTCAACAAGGGTTGTTTCTAGCTCCAAAGGTAAAACAGGGCACACAGGTGGGAGGACGTGCAAACACTTTGGGGTAGGACATCTTCTCCTGTGTGCAAAGTGTGTAGATGAGCCCATAGGCTGGACCTCAAAGCAGCTTTTGATGTCAGCCGAGTTTTCTAGGTTTACTCATGACCACGGGCTTTTTCTTTTATTCCATTTTTGGTGCCCATATTTTGAGGGATGCTTTCACTCTTCCAAAAAAGATCAGCCCAATACTGGTTAAAAATGGAAAAAAAAGGACAGAGAAAGAGGAGGGAAACAGAAATTCTGCTGTAGAAATTATCTGGGCATCCCATTTTTCTCCACCAATAAAAATGAGGAAAAAATCTCAATAAAAATCCATGCCCAGGGAAAGAAAATATCTTTGGTTAGTCAAACCCGTGTTGTCTTGGAAAGGGGAAAATGTGCATTGAATAGTTTCCAGCTAGTTTTAATTGGGACATCACTCGCCTATGTTCCTTAGAGGTTTATGTCAGGGTCACCTAGAGCGGGTGGATGAGTAGCCTTTTGTAGCATCAGCATGAGTCCAAGGTAAGTGTAATGGGTTGACCCTGGCTGGGGGCCAGGTGCCCACCAGAGCCGCTCTATCACTCCCCTCGTTCACAAAACGGGAGGAAAAGTAGAACAAAAAGCTTATGGGTCGAGATAAGGGCAGGGAGAGATCACTCACTAATTATCGTCACGAGCAAAACAGACTGAACTGAGAGAGGAAATTAATCTAATTTATTACTAAGCAAAACAGAGTAGAGGAATGAGAAATAAAATCAAATCTTAAAACACCTCCCCCCACCCCTCCCATCTTCCCCAGCTCAACTTCACTCCCGGCTTCAACCTCCGCCCCCCCCTCAGCGGCACAGGGGGACGGGGAGTGGGGGTTACGGTCAGTTCCTCACGCGGTGTTTCTGCCGCTTCTTCATCCTCAGGGGGAGGACTCATTGTTCCCCCGCTCCAGCGTGGGGTCCCTCTCACGGGAGACAGTCCTCCACCAACTTCTCCAACGTGAGTCTCTCCCATGGGCTACAGTCCTTCATGAACTGCTCCAGCGCGGGTCCCCCACGGGGTCACAAGTCCTGCCAGCAAACCTGCTCTGGCGTGGGCTCCTCTCTCCACGGATCCACAGGTCCTGCCAGGAGCTTGCTCCAGCACAGGCTTCCCATGGGGTCACAGCCTCCTTCAGGTGCCTCCACCTGCTCCGGCGTGGGGTCCTCCACGGGCTGCAGGTGGAATCTCTACACCCCCTCATCCTTCCTCCATGGGCTGCAGGGGGACAGCCTGCTTCACCATGGTCTTCACCACGGGCTGCAGGGGGATCTCTGCTCCAGCGCCTGGAGCACCTCCTGCCCCTCCTTCTGCACTGACCTTGGTGTCTGCAGAGTTTCTTACATCTTCTCACTCCTCCCTCCGGCTGCAAAAGCCCTGTCTAACTGTTTTTTCCCTTCTTAACTATGTTATCACAGAGGCGCTGATTGCCTTGGCCTTGGCCAGCGGCGAGTCCGTCTTGGAGCCGGCTGGCATTGGCTCTGTCAGACACAGGGGAAGCTTCTAGCACCTTCTCACAGAAGCCACCCCTGTAGCGCGCACACACACACCCCCGCTACCAAAACCTTGCCATACAAACCCATCACAGTTAGTAACAATGAATGTTAATGATACTTTTCGTTTCCAGCCCTCACGTGTTAGGGAGCCCAGCACCCTCCAAGGAGGGAAGGGGGAGCAGAGGACGGACTGACGCCCGCTGCAGGCATTGCACAGTTTCTTCATCTTGACATGTTTGGGTGTTTTCTCAAGCCAAGTTTCCTTGTTTTTGTCCTGCTCCCCTGCTCCTTTCCTGGTACAATTCACACACAAAAAGCCCTGTTTATAGTGCCTAAGACGCCTCGTAAATAAGCCAGGAGGACCGTAAGAATTTACTGGAGCCCAGCCGGTACCTGCCAACCTCTTGTGTTTAGATGTGGGTGTCCTTTGCGGGGAGTTTTTGTTCCTTTCAGGCATTGAGGGAGTGTTTGGAAGGACCCTAGAAAAATTTTGGATTCTGGAGGTTTGGAGTTCTATGCCTCCAGGTTTCTAGAGTCCAGCTAGCTGGTTCCCCCCAGCCTCCCTCTCCCCACTTTTCTGATTCAAGAGTCACTCATAAGTCATTTTTCACAACATATAGACTCCCTTTGGGGCTGGAGCATCACAAATCAGAGCCTGCCTCTGGGCTTTATCATCTTATGAACACTGAGACTCCTACGCTAAAGCAGTTGTGATGGCCACAGAATAATTTAGGTTGGAAGGGACTTCTGAAGGTCCTCTGGTATCAGTCAAAGCAGGACCAGCGTTGAAGTTCCACAAGGTTGCTCGGGTCCATCTAATTTCTTATAGGCAGGGAACACACTGAAAGCCTTCTGCCAGAGCTGGCAGTGATCAGCTTCTTTCTGGCAGAAAGGCCAAGCACTTTAAGCATCCCAGAAAGCCAGATGGTTCCCTCAGTCCCCTCGGAGCGAACTCTCCAGGCTGGGTTGGAGGTAGCTCAGCAGAGTGGCATTGTGGATTGAAGCTTTCATTCCTGGTTCCAACGAGTAACACTCGTAACACCTTGCCCTGCTCAGGAGGAGGGGGGGAAAAAAAATCAAATATTAATGCGAAGCAAAGACCAATTGGCCAGTTAAATCATCCAAAAGGAAAGCAGATGCAAAAGGATGACAGTTTCTTGTTTGTCTGCTGGCCAATTCTGTTCCTCAGGATTTCAATTACAAACCTCAATGCCTGGAGGTGGCAGGAAAGGCTTAAATTGTTCCACGCAGAATTGCAGCTCAGATGGAAGAAAACGTATTTATTTTTCCTGACGAGGATGGGGTCACGGTGATTTCTCCTCACTGGGTTCCTCGCCATGAACGCGCTACAGGGGGAAGTGTGGGCTCTTGTTGGGCTTCCAGAGAATTTCCTTTGAAACCTTTCGCAATGCCTCTGAAAGTAAGAAAAATGTTCCCATTCATTAATGCTCTGGTGCAAGAGGGAGGGAGAGGAGAAGGAAAGTACATGGTCAACTAGAATAAATGCAGCATTGCTGGGATTAAAGGTAGAAAAAAAGGCAGGGGGAACCACCATTTTTCATGGGGAAAGAAAAGAATTAAACTTTATAAGGAATGGTTTTGCCAGAGCTCAGTGCAGCCTTTTTATTGTTATTATTCTAACTGTTGTAAGTCAAAAGAGATCTTCTAAGATTTATTCTAGTCTGTGGTTTTGGATTGCTAACCGATAGCTGACCACCTATGAAACATGAGAAAACCAGACTGGATCAAGCCTCTACTCGTGTGCAGACTGATCTGTGCAGTTGCCAAAGTGGTTTGTAACTTGGGGAAATGACATCCCCCTCTGTCACATCTCTTCTCTGCCACATCTTTTCTCTGTCCCCTGAAAAGCTTTCCATCCGGGCTTGAGGAGCAAATTCCTGTCCTAATAATATTTTTTAAAAAAATCCAATCAGATAACCAAATTTTCTCCTGCTTGAGTGGGTTCTCTGCTGGACATGTGTGATGGCCTCAGTTTTTGTCATGGTGGAAAGAAGCCACTGTTGGTTTTTGTGTGTGTGAACAGGAGTGAAGAATCAACCAGAAAAAGAATGATAGATTCAAGATGGGATTTTGACCGGTGCAATCAGGGATAGGCTGCAGTGTCCCCTCTGCAATGTCCCCTCTGCAGCCTCCCCTCTGCAGCCTCCTCTGTCCATCCTCTTCTCCTCGGTGAGGAAGCCAGATCGACCAATATCAGACCATGCTTGGCACCAGGCTCAGCCCATCTGCCTGGAAAATTGCCTGGCAAAGCCAGCAGCAAAATGAGTTTTCTCAGCTTGCCAGTAAAAGAAAAACCTTTATCACATTCTTCATAACCATAATTAAGGCGAGATTAAAAGGGACCATGTGAAGCTGTTGGTGTTGAAATTATATGGAGTCTGATTAAATGCCTTTATTAAAATCCCATTTAACCTGCACATGCAGGAAGAGGAAAGTTTCTGTGTGCAGAAATTTGATTTACCCCTCATAAGCTGAGCTTGGCATTCATTTTACCATCTGCAAAGACCTAATTTTATTTTTATATATATATATATATATTTCTTTTAAAACATGTGAAGAAACTTTCCTGTTTTTCTGGGCATTGAAGCTTGCAGGAAATGTATCACCACATGAATTTTTTTTTTTTTTTAACTTTTCCAGGTCTGCAATCACTTAGACTCTGATGCCTAGCCCTCTCTTTGCAAATATATTCCCATCCAATTTTATTCATGTTGTTCAATGTATATTATATCCCTAGAAAGAAATTATGGATGGAAGTGACAGGACCTGGCAGTAAAATCTCATCCACTTTGCAGCTTCTTGCTCTCATTATGCTTTCAGCAAGCTTATTAATTTTTAAATTAATTAAAGCAGAAATTTCCAAGAAAAAAGAATTATTCTCTCATAATAAACATACCATTATTCTGAGCCCTTGTAAGGACCAAGGCATCAAAGAGTTGGTTGGGGGTTTTTTAACTTTAAAAGCAAATCACAGGGAGATGGTGATCCAACACCTGATCCTGAAATATTCTCCGCTGTACGGGCCCCATCCAGCTGAAATTTTGTTGGCGGCAGTTTTTCCATTGGGTTGTGTCCTGTAGGAAAAGTTTTACTGAAAATAATAGCAATTTGTAGGAGCAAACCTTGTGTCTGCACAAATCGATGAACTGGATCAGCCAAAGCCCTGTGCCTGTGCTGTCACCTGGAGTGACTGACATCTGTCACTCAGGCAGGCAGTGCCTTCTTCATTCGGGACTGGAGATATAAGAAGTGAGGACAGCTTGGTGGGGAGAGGAATGAAGCGATATCCTCTTAAAGAGAAGGCTGGCAGAGCTAAAACAGATTTATCCAAGTACAGGGTCATGGGCACATTGGATGGGGCTGGAGAGGATGGGCAATGGTGAGGAGATGAGGTTCCTCTTGAAGAGCCAGAGCTGGATTTTACGCTATGTACGTATACATACATGTTGTGCAATGTTGGAAAACGGGTTAATGCCATCCACATGCTTCTCATGGCCCTAATTCCAACTTCTGAAGTCAGTGGGAAACTTTCCACCGACCTTGAGAGGACAGGGGGAGGACCCTACAGCCGTGCTGTTGTCAGGGAGATGCTCGGTCCCTGCCTTGACCTATTGTGCAAACCTCGTGCTGGCCATGCTAACGGGAAGGCAAATGCCCAGGGGGGTCCTTAATGCATCTGTCACCGCTGTCTCCCGGCTGTTCCTGTAAGGCGCAGAAAGGGATGCTGTTCTCCGATGGGTTCGCGTGCTCCCGAGGTTGCATCGTTTAAGGGTGGGATTGTCAAAACTCTTTCCATGGACCTAATTCTGCTCCCGGTCATGCTGTCGGGAGGTAGCAGGGGTTCCTCTGGTGAGAGGGAGAATTAGCCATGGGTGCATGCTGCAATTTGCTTTTTGCTTAAAAAGCAACACTCTTTTTTTTGGTGAGTTGGAACATTGCAAAAACATAAAAGCTCAGAAATCAAAGGTTTCCTGTTATAAATAATCTTGTATCCCTTAGGCATTGAAGGGGAAAATATAGCCAAGATTAGACTGAAAGGTTTTGGGGGCTTTTTGTGCTGTTGTTTTTTTTTTTAAATTTAAAAAAAAAAAAATCTAAAAATAACCTGTTGGTGGGAGGTCGAGGTAAATGTTTCTTTGCAGTTGTTTCAGAATATGTTTATTAGTATAGAGTGTCAGTTTGTCTTCCTGGCATGAGTGTTAGAAATACGTATGTCTCCACTTCCAGGGATCCTGGATCTCATGTTAATGGGATTCCTTTTAACAGAATGAAAATTTTACTCTGGGAAACATACAGTGAAAATCTCTGCTATTTGATCTCTTTAAAAATCAGTTGCTGCTGATTTTATTCAATGCTACATTTCTGTACCCAAATTTGCAACTCTTTTCTCAGTGGCAGCAAAGAGAGCAGTGGAATTTTGGATCTATTTATGCACTTGGTACCCAAAATATCCTTAGGGCAAAGGTTTTTACAGCATATGATGGTGAGGTATATATATATAAAAATACTCTATTTGTTTCAGAACTATTGCCTGATCATTTACTTTGAGGTTTCCAGCTTCTAAGAAATAGGGAGCAATTGTTCTTTATGCCCTTTGTCTGACACTCATGATTAAATGTTTGTCAAATCTTCTTCCTCTCCTTTCAGCTTTCTCTTTTCCCAAGCTATAATTCAGGTTTTTCTCCAGGTGTAATATTTTAAACAGAGTGACAGTGATTTTTTTTCTGCCTTTTTTTTTTTTCATTGAGTCATACTGTGAGGTCTGTCTTTAATCCTCTACAGAGGATATTCAGTTCTGGAAATATATTTGGTATCAGGAAAATCTGTCACCTTGCTAATCTGTTTCCTTTAATAATTAAGTACAAAAATGTTTGCCGATTTAAACAGCATCTCTCTGCTGTCCCTTTACAGATACTGCATGCATGAAGGTATCTGTAACCTGAGTTGGGAAAAGTGTAATTGCATCCTGGGAAGGATGACAGAACGGTGCTGGTTTATCCCTTCTGCTCTGGACTGTGGGGTGATACCTCTGCTGATGGCACAGAAGGAAGCGTTTTGACAATTAATGCCATGAACATGTCCATTGCCCCAAGGTTGCATTATACCAGCAGCAGCGATGGCATGATGCAGTTGGGTTAATCTGTAATTAATACTAGGAGAGCTAGTGAAATACTTGGAACCTATCTAAAAATAGGTTTTGGCGTGAAAACCTGTAATCTGTGCAAGAAGAAAGAGCTAATGTTTCCACTTATGAAAGGCATTTTACAGGGCAGCAGTAAAAACCTGCACAAGTCCCGTTAAACCTGAGCTTGTTGGAGCACCACGGCTTTATTGCCCACAAAGGTCACGGCACGTGCTGACACCACACAGGTGGCTCATGTCAAAGCAGAGTCCGTGACCTCCTGCCTTTGGGGAGGGAGGTCTCCTCCCGGCCGTGCATCATTCTGTTGTGCCTTGTAGGGCTTGCTGATAGATGATGGGTGCCCACCACAGGGTGGGCAGACTGGGCTAGTGTCAGAGGTCTTAAGGCTATTGCTCTTTCACAAAGAAAGATGAGGAAAAAGCTGATGAATCTTTTTAGAGTAATGAGAAACTCAGTGATCCCGTGGGAGGATGCAAAAGATGAGGGTCCTTGGCTCCACCACTGACCTGCTGGTTGGTCTTGAGCAATTCACCCTGGTCTCCACATGTACCTATCCTTTATCCCAGAAGGAAATCCTCTTGGGCAAGACCCTGAAGTCCTGCCGTGCTGATGCATGGACTCCTCCAAAGCCTCCAGTGTGTGTCTGTACAAAAAAACCTGTACCGCAAGGCGCTATGATGCTCTTCAGAGAGACATGATGGTTCACAGGAACATAGCTAGATGGTGTTGTTAATTAAAAGGGAAGATTAAGCCTATTCCTGCTATAAATAGTGTTGAAGAGCTTTCTCTTTTCCATCTTGACCACCTGTAGAGATTCTTGATTCAGAGTCAAATACCCTACTGCTTGATCCTTACAGCAGACCTCATGCCAAATACTCATTGCCCTCTGACACCCAAGAGTTACATATGGACAGGAGCAAGACTTAGACTCAGGAGGAGGAAGAAGAGGAGGAAGAATTGGACTCAGGCCAACATTTTCACCATTTTCATGGTGACCATATCCTCAGTTCTCTTATCCTTTGCCTCAGCTAACAAACATAGGTTTGCAGTTTGAAGGCACAAGGAGCTGAGACTTTTGTGGAGTGATTATGGTGGTCTGTGAGTCCCACTGGCAGGGATTTCCATTCACTTGTGTTAATGAAAATGAGTCCAGTGATGTAGATATCAGTGGAAACAAGTGTCCTTAGATTTTTTCTGGACAACCTCCAAAATGTTTTGGTAGGATTATGTTTCTGTTTTATTTCCAGGTTTTATAGTATTGTAGATAATATAAAGTTAAATAAACTAGTCTCGCTCCTTTGGTCTGCACTTATTTATATCTACCATTTCCATGAAAATCAAGAAAAAACACACACGTAGGGTCAGAGTCTTGTTCCATATCAAATTTGCCTGAAGTTAATTGAATTGCAGGGAATATCTAAGAATGCTGCAAAAGTAACTTCTGGAGAGAGTAACCTGAACATGTCTTGAGATAAATTTTCAGTGGGTATAAAAACCAGTACGTGTGCATTGGGAGACTATTTACGCTTTCATGTTTTCTTTTCTTTTTTTTTTTTTCTTTAAGTTCATATATACACAAAGAACGCAGCTTGAAGTAATTTTAGCAAGTTCTTCTCTGGTGAAAATTAAAAAATATTAAGGGCATGTGCCAGTTGGTTGGAATGAATTACCTTTTGATACTAAATCCAAAGAAAGAAATTTTGCTTGGTAAAATGAACCGGTGCAAATTTTTTTAGATCTTGCACATTAGACTCCTAGCCAGCTACGTTACGATGTGATTCTTTATGACACAGCTGCAATAGCAAGTTATTAATAAAAGGATTAATGGTTAGAATAATAGTAATTCTCAGCAAACCATGTGATATGGGAATACTGGAATACGCAACGTGAAAATGCAGTCATATTACTGTAAAAAATCTTGCATACTATGTACGCATCCATATGCACACATATGGTTTCATAATATATCCTAGATTGCAAAGAACAAATGGAATTTAGGAATGATTTGGTTTACAGTTCCCTTAAGTAACATTATCTTGTTAAAGACATTAACCTCAGGCCTTTACTGTTATATATTTGCTTTTATTGTTTTCATCCTGGGGAGCAACCTGTAGGAGAGACACTCAACAGGAAAAGAAGGTTCAAAGGGCATCAAAACATTGATTTTCAAGATGGCTGAACAGCTGTCTTGGGAGCACTGTGCAATTATGAAAAACAGACATCTCTGTTTAGCCTTCCTTATTACTAAAAATTTCCACATACCCTTCAAGCACTAATAACTGGGGTATGATTTAGCTTGGCATCATCGATTTTGCTCAATGGGCTTCAGTACCCCCACTAAGCAGAATTTAACTAGAACAAATGTATTCTTCTGTGCACTATACACAACCGAGTGCTGGCAGAAAGACTGAAAATGAGTCAAATAGCCCCTTCCAAAAAGATGCCTCCCAACACAACTGTAGTGATCTACGTGGGATTTGTTATTTCTATTTACCCTTGGGGCTTTTATACACTGTTTGTTTGCTGTGGGTTTATGGGTTAAGTATGCACAAATCTTAGAATAAACTTTAGGAATAACGTTTCCATTTAAGTTGCTTGACAAGTCCATTTTAAAACCCCTCTGGAAGCCTCTGCATGTGCTCTCCAGAATTGCTCCTATTCCTTAAAACAGGTGTTCTTCCTTGGTTTCCCTTCTCCCTGCTGAAGGCCAAAGAAGCTTTTTAAATGCCTTTGGCAAATCCTACATTGTCTAACACGTCATCTAGGGACAAATTATACAGCATGATGAGTTGTGTCGTTTCCAGAGCATTTGCCACTGCTTCTCACCTGTGCTTTTAATGAGCAGGGGATGGGGTAATGCTGTACAGTCCCAATTGCATCATCCCCTCATAGGCTCGGCTGCACAAATGCTCTGAGCAGAGAGGTCCTAAGCTGCCTCCGGTTTGACTCAATGTGTCTACATGTGCAAATACCTGCTGCCTCCTCTGTTGCGTCGTGCTCCCAGGTAGAGGCAGTTTGCATCTCGTACGTTGAGGATGGAAGTGACTGGGCTGTCTATGGAGTGCTCCTTCCCGATGCAAAGCAAGTAAAATAGAGGTGATGCCAAAATAGACAAGACCATGAGAATGGGATATTCTAGGGAAAACCCAGCTGCTCCCAAGGGAAGGAAAAAAAAAAATCCCAGTCTAAAATATATACGTTCTTTGAGTTCCATTACTAAAAGAGAATTCAAAGTTCCTTTAATTTCTTTCCCAAATAAAATAGCTTCCCTCTGGAAAGTACTTGGTACACAGATGCCCCACACACAATGACTTCTGAGCTCTTGCCTCAAGGTTTCCAATCTGGGGCAGCTTTTTCATGTAGTCACAGCTTCAAAGGTCATTTTAAGTACACGATGCTTTTTTTCCATTTGCAGTTGTCCTCTCTTAGTTAAGGCAAAGACTTAGTTAAGTGACATCCATTCAGGAGGTCACAGCACACAGTTCACAGGAACAACCAGGCTTTTCAAATTTCTACCAGCTCTCATTTCAGGCTGCTTGCAAACTCAAGCATCAATGTCTTTAATCAGTTACAGCTGAAGGGTTATTTCTTTCCCAGGACCACAAGAGATAGAAGCTGATTAAAACCAAAAAAGTATATATGCCTGAAACTGTGGGTTCTGGAACAGAAAATAGCAGCTGAGATGATGTACTGTCAAATGATATCACTGTTACTGCCTCCACCGGCGTGAGTGTTTGGGGTTCTGTCTTCTCTGCTGTTCCCCAAGGATGTAATTAGGACGCAGCGCCGTAGGTCTCCATTCATGGAGTTTCCTGGAGGCCAGCAGCTGTCCAAGGGCTTTTCCTTTTGTCTTTTCAATAGCCTAAGACTTAGGAGTTTGGAGCTATTCCTTACTGTCATAGCAATTTGCTGCAGAGAGAAAATGAACAAGTGCTGTGAGAACTAATAGAGGACGAATCAATATTTATTCTGCATGGATTATGAATAAAGACATGTTTCCTAAGGCACAGATGAATAAATGTATAGTCAGATGCCAGCTCTGTATTTAAAAGATACATTCACAGCATTTAAGAACATGTTGCCTTTTAAAAACATTGAATTGTGGTTTTGTCAATGAATGGTATTATTTCCACCTTTAAAAACAACAACAACAAAAAAAACCCCTTACAAAATAAGCTGGAATACAAAGATCCAGGAATGGTGTATTTGAATGCGTGAAGTCATCAAAATCCCTTTTTTCCCCACTTATCCAGGATGCTCCAATAATTTTTTCCAATGTGCTTCGAATAAGACTGTAGGATTGTGTTGTTGGATGCTGACTGGTGGAAAATTGGTTATTTAAATTCCAGGAAATGTCTGATTTTTCAACTACAACTGGTTTCTAATTAGGGAAGAATCCAACTGTCAGCCAGCAGAGGAATTATGAAATGTTAAAATCACTGGGGGCGATGGAGAACAATTAACATTCTCAGCCGTAGCGTCGTTGTTGTGCTCTCCAAACGCTGGGCTGCTTACCTTGCAAACGCTCGTGGTCTGTTCGGCTGAGGGATCCTACGGGAGTTGCAGATGACAAGAGAACAGTTTATTGCTTAAACTCTTCTAAGGTCAGCAAAAAGTCATGGAGGCCCAGAGTTTCTTCCCATTGAAGTCCATAATCAAAGGTTTAGAGCCAAGTGAGTCAGGTGGTGTGTTTCAGCACAGCCCCGTTGGCTTCGGTGCCTTCAGTAGGATGTGCAGCCACCGAGGACCTGACACGCTGGCCTTGGTGGGAGTGGGATTTCTGAAAAGCGGTTCAAGATTTCTCATCAGCTTAGACAAAGCTGCGTGTTGTGGTCCAAAGGCTCAGGAGCCAGAGCCAAGCTGGGCTCTTGCTGCTGCTGTGCTGGGAGGATGAATTGGAGGAGGAAGGTGAAGGCAGAAAGACAGAGCCATAACGGCCAGGGTTACGGTTGGATTGGCACGAACAAAACAGCTGTAGCTGCTCAACTAGAGCAGGCCCAGATTTGTGATTCTGCAAAGCTTTTGGTGGGACCACCTGGGTAAGGGCAGATCTGCCCTTAATGCTTGAATTTGGGTTACTGGTTTCTTGCTTAATCCGTGGAAAACAGTGAAAGACACTGAACTGTGGAGCTCCATCCGAAGGCAGCCAACCTACCCAGCAGGAATTTGTACAAGGCAGTTTGGAGAGATGTTATCTTATTCTGGACTGTGATTGTTATTGTTTTCTTAGTCTGTACCTTCAGTTTTGATTTCTAACAGCCTAGTAATCAAACTGAATGTATTGATATCTTTTGAACTGCTATTAGTTTGAAGCTGCCTTTGCATCATCCTGGTTTTGTGCTATATGTAATGATTTGGCACTATCATATTGTGCCCACGTGCCTTGAGTGAGAAGCCAGTCTTGTGAGATACAAGATACATGCATCTCCCATCAGCATGAAAGGATACTGGCGGGAAGACAAAGTAGCTTGGAAGAAGTTTCGATATTATCTGAAAACTCAAAAAGTCAAGAATGTGTTATAGTTGGAAGCAATCAACAGAGATAAGGCTGTACTCCAGGAGGTGGAAAAGAAGCAGCCAAAAGGTGACCTTGAGGGAGTGTGTATGTGTAAATACAGAAAGCACTGAGTGTTAGAAACGATGGTCATTGCCTGGGACAATGATGACTTCTTGGACACCCTGGGAAAGGAGAGAAAGTCATGCAAGTTCTGCTCTGCTGCTCTCGTTGCCCAAGTTACAGGAAAGCTCAAGCCAACAAGTTGGATCTGAGCACCCTTGTCCAGATCCAAGTTTCATCTGCTTGATTTTGTTCTTGTTTATACGGGAATGACTTGGCTAGTGTCAGCGCTTTTTGCTATGTTGCAAAATCGGTGGAAGTGGGATCAGAATTTCGTCCGACCTGATCTATAGCAAGTCAATCCTACGACGTCACATTAGAAACTCAAAGCTGAACATGCAGTCATGTTCCCATGGTTCTGAGATGTTGGACCGTAGGGCACTCAGTCATCCTCTTGTCCCTTGGGAATCTCCCACAGGACTGAACCTACAAAGGGTATGCTGGATTCCCCTTGTGTCATTGCTCTGTTCAATTCATTCAAGTGAAATCGCCAACACAGGATGAGATTGCTTTTCCACCGCTGTGCAGGAAACAGCATGAAGACCTCCGAGCCAAGAGGCAAGCTTTCGGTGCTCAGATTTGGCCCTTCTAGAAAATGCAGGGTGAGCTGAGAACTTGGGCTCTAAACCTGGATGAAAGCCTTGGCTCAGATCTACTGATACCAGTCCTATCTCTCTTTTGGGGACAAGATAAATATTTAAGAGTGCTCAGCTGTGTGTTTTTGCAAGGAATATGTATAGTCTCGGATAAGAAGATGAGTCACTATTATGAGATAGTGCCTGGCTGTTACTGGAACACTGTAAAGCAGTTATATTAAGAATACATTAAGGAACAAGTTGAATAATTATTTAAAGATGAAAAGTCACATTTCTCCACAAAGAGAAAATGTTAAGAGCTCTATGACTTACTGCCTCCTTTCCAACATGTAGAGTTTCACAGGAAAGGACTGATAAACCACAAAAACCCAAGGAAAAGGGCAGAAAGCATGTCCCACATGTGGTGCCAGGAAACAAAATTACTGTTATTTGCTTATTAGATACTGCTGTCTTGGTAGATAAGAGATACAGGTATGAATTAAAACCAGACATTTTTGGCCAAGCCTTGATACCACTGGTCTTGGTGAGATACTGCATTTCAGCCCTGTGCACTCAGCATAGGCTTGAATGGCAGTGATGAATGGCAGTGATGATGGGCAGTGCGATCTCATGCAAAACCTGTGAGGTGTAGCAAGACCTGGAAATCTGAAAAAGGTGGATTTTGTAAGAAGTCACCATTTCCAAGAATCTACCTCCTTGATGTGGTCTAGAAAAAGGTACAGAAACAGGGCAGGCAAGGAGGTTTACTGTATGATGCACGGAGGATGTGTGAAACCAAGCAGGAGAAAGCTCACGCAAAGGACTGCTGTGACTTCAGGACCAGTCCAATACGGATGATGTAACTGGAAAGAGCTGAGACTCTAAAGACTTACAGGTTTACAGTTGAAGTTAGCAAGGAACCTTCTCACGCTGTTCTCGCCATGCCTCGTTATTCCCGTTGATTCAGACTCGTGTCTGCTGGAAAACAGGAATCAGGGTGACAGCACCATAGTTTGCAAAAAGTGCTTGGAGAGGATGGTACGACACAGGGGCACGGCTCAGCACCCAGCAAGCATCCCTCCAGGAGCACATCTCCTTAGCGTGGAGATGACACTTCACACAGAAAACATGCATCAACCTGGTATATATATTCTAGCCTTTAATTCCTCTTATTTTTGGACCCAAATAGGTTGTATTAATTAATTTGATAACGTATATAAAATACAGATATGTATGAAGCAAAAGCTTGAACATTATTCATAAGAAATGAGTGCAGAGGCTGCTGTGAGTAGATGGTGAACTGGGCACCAAGTGACCACAGATATTTGCTGGTCTGACAGGCAACTTGACTTTAAATCATGATTATTAAGCATCTATGTCAACCTGTTTGTTAGGTTAGGACCAAAACCAACTACCCTAAAAACTTAAAAAAATAGAATAATCCTCCTCCCCCTTCCATCCAGCCTGCTGGATTTCCAAACTTGGAACAGGGTCTAAAGCAGGGAGATGACATTACACACAGCCTGTCAGCGTTCACTTCCAGAGCCCAGGCAAAGCAAGACAGCCTCTATCATTACAGGTGGAAAATGTTTTTAAGCAAAGTTTTTGGAAGAATTACAACCCCGCGCGCACAGCGGAAGACGACATTTTTCTTTGCGCTTTATCAGCCATGTTTCCGATGCGCGTGGTCCTGCGATGTCGGTTTGTCCGCTGGGATGGGATGTCAGATAAACAGGTAGTTTGTACTTTGCTGGAGCCTTCCTCATCTTCAGCCAGGAAAACCTGCCGAAATCCAAGATATAAAAAAATAGGAGACCAGATTCCTGAATAGGTGCAAGTTGGCGTGCCTCCATGGCGTCGGTAAAGTTACACTGATTTATGCAATGTGCGAAATCTGCTTCATGGTGTGCTGGTATAGATAATATTTCTTTTCCTAGGAAAAAAGTTATAATGAGAATGAAATTGTCATGGTTTTGAACAAAGCTTTGGAAATTCCTGTTCTCACAGTTCATGGGGAATATCACTTCTCAGGGGAGAGAGGAATTGCTTCTGGAGGATGACATGCCTTCCTCCAGTTCCATTTTGGAAAAGTCTGCACTCGTTTCTTCAATACCAATCAAACGACACAATAAAATGGATCATCAAGCACACCTACTGCTGATGTTGTCTGCATTTCACGGGAAGATGCCAAACCCTAACAAAACATCCAGCTGTGGACCGCCTGGGGCTATGGGCCTGATCCAGCAGCAGGACTGTGGGAGGGTGGTCTTCCATGACTCCGATGCCAGTGCTACTGTGGTCCCCTGAAGCTGCAGCTTCCAGCACGCCTGGAAGCACCAGGAGTGGCTGAAACCTGGGGTATCTCCTGGTGCCTCCTCCCAGCAGGGTCCCAAGATGCAGGGATGCTCAGAGGAGCGGCCAGCACAACAGACCGATCCAGGATTTGGGTATCTTTCATCTCTGTGTTGCTTCAGATCTTGTCCTAAAACCATGGCTGACTCACAGGTGTAGGACTTTCCTGGCAAGGTTCTGCTCAAGGAGCTGGGTGGTTTTGACAAACCTTTGTGGAAAGAAAAATACAAAATAAAAGGATATGACATAACTGATTTAGTTACCTTAGGTCAGTAATTAGTAAAGATACGATGTAGCCTCATATTGTGGTAAGAAATACATAATTAATCCATTGAACTCACCACCACAAGTCACTGTTGAAGCCAAAGGACTTAATGATTCCAAACCTAGCCTGTAGTATTATGGGAACATTTTTGCGTTCAATTTGATTAGTTTGGGAAAAAATCAAAATCACAGCAGTATGGATGAAATAAAAGCCTGCATGTTTTGGTGCGGGACTGAAACCTGAGTCAAAGGGTAGAAGGAAGATAGAGAAATTTGTGGCAGGTTATTCCATAACTTCTCAGTTTCGGGTTTCTTCTTGGAAGTGAGGTACCGGAGAACAGGAAAAACTGCTCCAATCCAAGCAGACTCCTCAGTTTCAAAAGGTAGAAAGCTCTTCCTTGCTCCTTCGCTAACCTCCCGAGCAAAAACCATGGGCATTTGCTAATGCTTTTGCTTATCGCAGCCTTCCCCCATCAGCAGATCTCTGCCGTGCACTTCAACTTGAACTTGACCACAAGTCAACAGGAGGCCTTGATAGATAGACAGATAGTTTTTGCGTGTCTTTTCAAGCCGGTTCCCTTCAACAGGTGTTTGCTGTGTCTGAGGTTACTTTGTTTATATAACCCTTGTTCCATTTGGAAGGATGAAAAATATCGCTCCGTTTTATTGTAAACAGACTTAGGTTCTCTTAAACACTAAAAGGAAAGGTTACAAGATTAGTCATAGGCTTCTCCACCCCACCACCACCGCCACCTTGCTTTGCTCCCCCTTTGAAAAATGTATTGGAGCCAGCAAACCTCCCCTCGCGCTGACATCGGGGTGCGTGCCGTGGCTGCTGGAGAGGGGCGAAACCTCCCCAGGGCTCCAGCCCTGGGTGCTGCACGGTGCTCTGGACGAGGTTTGCTACGTGGGGGGTCTTTGCGTGCTGTGTGAGTGCTGGCTATCAGTTTTCAAACACAAGCTTGGATGAGTGTCCAGGTTTTATCTTCTGTTTGCTGCCAACAATTCTCATTTTGATTTTTTTCCCTTTTTTTTTTTTTCCCCCCTTTCTTTTTTTTTTTGACAAGCATCCATGAGTGAAAGCTCCATCACGGAAAGACAATCTTTTATAATGACAGAAGCAGAGCCAGGGATCTGTGTCAAAGGGCTGAGATACTGCCTTACTGAGAAAGCAGAGCGAGGGCTGGCCTGAGCTTGGTGCGTGTATAAGGTGCATTTGGAGAAGAGATGGGAAGGATGGAGCCCGCTGGGATACGTGTGGGATGTAGCAAAACCAGGCTGTCAGCCAGAACTGGACAGTTTTACTGGGGTCCCAGTGACCCTAATGTAGACAGACCTCCCCATGCCTTTCGGCAAGACGTTGGCACGTAGCATGGTCATAGCCCAACACAAGGGCAGCCAGCCCTAGGGCTCAGGTTTCCCCTGGGCTCTGCAGAAAACTCCGGTGATGTGTATATATGAGCTCTGCACAAAGCCTATGCTCGAGTCCTCGAACTCGAAAGGGGCATGAGCATCTTGACAGGGCCTCCTAACATAAGGCATGTGTGCGTGAGCCACGCTATGAATCATCGGGGCCTGGAACGGAGCTTTATTTAGGATGCAGAGTCAGAGAAAATTCCACCCTTGCCCTGGGAGTAGGGGAAAGCAGGTGTTTTTTTCCATAAACTGTCCTTAGCCCTAAAGTTAACGGCCATAAATTAAACAGGGGAGGGGAATAGCAGATGTTACTCTAGGAATCCACGTGCATGTATCTGAAGGTGAAAGCTAAATATAGGTTTGTTTTTTTTCTTTTTAAATCAAAATCCGAAGAAATGTCCGTACCTTTCTCCTTTCTGGCTGACAGTCAGGTCACATAGTTTCAAGAAATGCACCTTTCCACCTTCATCCCCAGACTGACTCGTCCCTCGGCCCCGGCACAGGTCCCATGGCATGGCAGGCTGCAGGCATCCCGCTGCCCCTGCTCACCTCTGGCTTTTGCCACCGTATTGCTCCGCAGAGAGAATCGAAAGGGATTTGTTGCAGCCTCTTAGTTGAAAGAACCCCCCTTGTATTCTTAATGAGATCTATTTCTTCCCTTTTTTTTCTAAAATCCCCAGATTTCCCTTCTCCCAATCCCTCTCCCCCATGAACCCCTGCTGAAGATGCACTGGGAGCCTGGCCCCCAGAATCACCCGCTATTGCTGTCTGCATGTCCCCATTGCTCGTGCAGGGATGGACGAGGCCACCCGGAGCTCTCTGTGCCCTCCCCGCACGGCTCAGCCCCGGTGCGACACTTCCATCCCAGCCATCCCTTCCTGCCCTGGACGCAGGCTGCAGCGCTGAGACCTCACCGGCACCTCGCATGCCTTCGCTCCCCCCCCCCCCATGGCCGGTTTACCTAACGGCCTGTATAAACACAGGAAACATGGTTTTTCAAAAAAAAAAAAAAAGAAAAAAGAATCAGTGCGCAAGAGTTTTGCAAGAGGCGCTCCATTCAGCAAGACAGGGCTGATGGAGACGAGGGAGGGACACAGTGGGGGACACAACCTGTGCACTGTCTCTGCTTAGTGTCCCCATGATGGGGACACACACACACACACACAAAAGCCCCTGGGAAACAGGTGAGGGCAGGATGAAGAGGAATTGTTGGTGGGACAACGTCTAAGCTGTATCTGGGTGGGTGGAGGGCTTTTGGGGCAGGTCGGTGGGTTTTTGGGGGGTGGTTGATTATTCAGATTGCCCAGTGGGCTGTGTGTGCACCTGGGGGAGGTGGGCTGCACATCTGCTGTGTAAATAAAATGGGAAACTGAGGCACGCTGGAGGTGCATTACAGGAAGGACAAAATAGCTCCGTTCCCCAGTGCCCCCCAACCCCAGTCCTTGCTGGACCCAACCACAACTCTTCGTTAAGCATCAGGCAAGTCCTGCAGCCATGCATGCAAAAACTAGGCACCCAGATGTCAGGGCGATGGGCTCAGTCTGTCCTCCTCGCAGGCTGCCCTCTGCCCAGCCACAGATGTCTCCCTGTGAGTGAAGCTGGTTTAGGTTTCTCCAGCCAAGATGATTTTGTGTCCTGCAAGGGGAGAAGGGGATGCTGCTACCCACAGATACAGCTCACACAGCATCATTTGGCCCAAGGTCCATGCTCCGTGGCCACCTTGCCTTGGAAAAAGCTCTCCAAAGGACATTGCTTCAAGTTGGGCATTTAGGAACACCCCAAAACACCCTCAGCTTTGCAGTTCTATGTAAATTTATTTAAATTGTTTCTTTGCAAACAGGGCCAGGGATACAGGGCCACTGGGGTCCGCTCCCAGAGCTGGGGAGGGGGAATCTTCAGCTGCCTCTTTGGACCTTATTTCCAGTTGTTTTTCTGAATAGATACTGAAGCTCCCAGCTCCTCCAAACGCAGCAGGAGGAAAGGAAGGGAGGAAAAAAAAAAGAAAAAGAAAAAGAAAAAAAAAGAAACCAAAAGCCCTGGGGCTAAATTGAAGCCATTAGTAGCCTCCAACCGATGACAGCGCAATAAATTACTAATTAACCTTCAGGGCGAGTTCAACACCTTGGGGATAAGTGTGAAAACATGGAGTAATAAGCCCTGACAAAGCCGGGGAGCGGCAGCTCCCGCCGGACCGGGACATGCAGCACTGCCTTCGCTTTAGGGGCGATTTCCGAGCGGGCAGAGAGCAGCAAAGTGGGGGCATCGGGACGGGGCCTCACCTGGCCTCAGTCCTGAGACCTTAAAAAAAAAAAACAAACCCTGCATTTCTGCCTTGTTTTTGCAAAACTGCGTCTTACTCGGATGTCTGGTTTAGTGCAGCCACGTTTCATGAGAAAAATATGCCACCCACCTATGGGAAATGTCTTCAATTACAGAGAACAAGGGCTGTCTCCGGGGGATTTTGTTGCTGTTGTAATTGCACCAATGGATCAGTGCCTCGGAGGGACTTTTCCAGGGCAGGCAATTGCCCTGAACCCCTTGGCAAACCCAGGGGAGGTTCTGCCTGAATCCGAGAGCAGCCCAGACCTGGAGGGCTCTGCCCTGGGTGCTGGGGATGGGGCACTCAGCACCAAGCCCCCCTTGGCTGAGTCCTGCCCGTGGGGTAATCTGCAGAGGTTTCAGCGCAGAAATGCTTACAGTGATTAACGCTGTGCGGTGCTGACCTGATTAGGTCAATCTGCCTCATTAGGAGAGACAATCATCTATTGCAAAGAATTTTTTATACATTTTGTGTGTGTGTATATATATATATATATATATATATCTATCTCACTGTGTTGCAAGAAGCGGAAGAAGATCATAATTACCCCAACCTGGGCCCAGTCCCTGCAGGTTTTCTGTGGTTGTTGTTTGGATTTTATTCTCCGGCAAGGGGGAGAAATGCAATCCCGACCACCCATGAAGTGCGCGGAGCTCTTGGAAACACGAACATGTTGGGGATGGGGAGCTGCGATCGCTGGGGACTGGGACAGGGTTGTGGCAGGGGATGATCCCCACCTCTGTCCTCGGTGATGATGAAGAGGCAACATGCGCTCGAGGCAGCAAAGGGCAGCGGGGCTCTTCCCACATCAGAAAAAAAAACCCATACAAGATTTCACCTCTTGCCTGCCATAAGGAGGAGCCCAAAGCCACCCCAATCTGTACAATCAAGAGCTCTGAGACACCCCCTCTCTTTTTAATTTCCCTCCTGGTGCTGGAGCAAGTATTTGCAAGGTTCATTCTTTGGCATCTTGCTGCTGATCAAGCAGGGGACTTTGCCAATAATATTGCATCAAGGTCTTTTCAGTTGTAATGGTGTATGACATTTCTGAGACCAGATATGGCTCAACTAATCATATTTTAATAGCTCTACCTTTTAGGAATGGACTGGCTCGGAGTGTACACAGTAATATTTTAATTTCTGAGCCCTGATGAGCATAATTTTGAGCAGGTATTCAGTTTCTGTATGTTATAAATCGTGCTCCCAGATGTTCAATGCCAACGGGCTATAAAGAGCAACTGCACAAATATAATATTTAATACCAAATGTCAGTTTGGGTGTTCCACTCAATTTCCTGGAAAGATCTTTAAACTCGTCTTATTTAGCTTGAATACCCAATCAGTTCCATACTCCAGCCCGAGCTATGTAATTCCGCATAACTAAGTTCTCTAATTTCTGAGATGCAAATGTAGAGCAGATGTAAAAGGGGAGTGGAGGGAAGGGGGGATGTTCCTGCGCTTTCAGCAACACTGGTTATCAGTGCCGGTTGGATCAGAGAGGGAAAGGGCTGCCAGGCTTTGCAAAAAATGCAGCCCCCAGATGCTTTGGACCTTAACTGAGAGCTATTGGCGAGGAGGTGGGTCAATTAGATGGCCCCAGCCCTGAGAAATCAGCCTGCTGGGGTGGCCAGTTCATACTGGGAACAAATGGTGGACCTGTCCTGCTAGCAAAGCCCTGTCCCGTGAAAGGAACCTGAGCTATCAGGCAGGCTGAAAGGAGCACTGAGATTTCAGGGGGCTGGTGATGAAGGTGAGCTTATGGCTTTCTCGGCAGCGGGATGCGACAGGCAAGGAGCTGTGTTCCTCTGGGACTTCTCCAAGGTAGACAGACTCACTTCTTGCTCGTTGCCCTGCTGTCCCACATGTTCCTCTTCTGTCAGTCTGTGGCCAGCAGTTGTCTCATCACCCATGAGTAACCTCTTTGGTTGGCCAAAACACGTGCAATCGATGCCCGTACGGCTCCTAGCACTGCCAGTGTGGCAGTGTGGTGGGAGTCAGTAACACCAGAAGAAAGACCCTTTCCTTCCTCGGAGCCCTGACTCCTGCCAGCCCATGGCTGTCCCCTCCACAGACACCACCACTCTGGTCCAGAGGGTTCATGTGTCAAACCCGACACAGTTCCCCAATGAGCCAGTCCCTGTGGGTCAAAATTGGGGCTGGGGGAGTCCCAAGGGACCACTCGGTCTAAGGGCTCGCTGGTCTGGCAGAGGGAAAGGGGGGGCATAACCCCTGTAGCAGTCCCCACGAGCACTCCCAGGGCTCGAAACTTAGCAGCTGCCACTCCCGGCACGATCCATCACCAAGGGCTCTTTGAGAGCGGTGAAGTTATTTGACCTTTTTTTCTGCTTTAAAAAGAAATACAATAAAAATGCGTTTCTAGCTGCAGCTTCAAAAGGAGAACTGACCAAATACCATATATAGTATCAACTAAGGACAGCCACAGACTTCCTTCCATCTTTTTGAGCCATCCCCCTTCCTACAGCACCATCCAAGTTGCATTAATCATGGGCTTCTTCAGAGTAAACGGGATTAATCTGCCCTCTCACCATTTCCCTGATGTTTTGCAGCAAATCTTGGATGCATGCGGGATCCTGTGCATCTCGCAGGCTCGGTGGTGATATGATGCAAAGGAAACAGTAGCTATTTCTATCAGTTCGAGCCTTGCAGTGTTTCCTGCTCCTCCGAGCAGATCCGTCCCAGGTGGTCAGAGCCCCATACACACTTAGGTCAAAAATGCTCACTTTCTCCGTGCGTGCTTGCCAGAAATAAAAACTTTTTGCTGAGTGACCCATCCTACTTCTTTGGCTTAAAGATCTCAGCAGCTTCAAAGGCTGCTTCTGTGTCCTGGGCTTTGGACATTTGTTCGGAAAAAGCTCAGAAAGAGCTTCAGAAATTGAGCTTGGTGAATGTTTCTACCTGTCAGTATCTTTGACCCCCTGGGAGTTTCTTTTCTTGTTCCCAAATGCATTTGCTAAAGGACTCCTTGGAGATGCACTCAGTGTTAAACAGACATGCGTAATGCAATGCATGTATTCATAAACCGTTAAAAAAACCTCTGAACCCTCTGTGCTTTATCTAAGCTAATCACAGTCTTCCTCTCACATGGGGGATATAGGTCCTTCATGTCATGTCCTGGTATCATTATAAACAAAACTCTTTAAAATGTCCTTTTTTCTTCTTTATTTTTATTTTAATGGGAAAACTGCTCATGTATTCTGCCACATGAAAGTCGATTTGCCTTCATTTGTGGCCATGCTGATTACAAAGCCTTGGAGATCTTTAATTAAATCGCTTGGGTTTTGTGTATTTCTTTCAAGGAAAACCATCAAAATAGCATTTGTGACTCATTACAATTATAACAGCAACGCTATCATCTTTGCCTTCTTGTATTACTTATTTTGATCAAAAACGCTGCGTGCCGCACATACCTTTAACAGCTTGTGAGCGTGCATCCCTCCTGCACAGGGAAGAGGATGCTCCCCAGCAGCGCTGAGGCATGGCTGGCCTTGGCATCTGTCAAAGGAAACCGAGCACGTCTCTAGCTGGTTTTATCGCTCTGCTGAAAGCCACAAAGTCAAGGCATTTCCAAAGCCAAAGCCCATGAATGACTGGAATGTGCACAGAATTTATTCTGGACATATCCACGTCATTAGGATGTCCTGAAAGTTGTCGCATGTTGCAGTCAGCACACTCGTACTGTCCTCTTGTGCCCAAAATTGTCCTCCAGAGGGTTTGTCTCTTGCTCTTTCTCCTTTTTTTTAAGAGCAACAGAGCCCTGGCAAGGTAATTTGGTGTCTGCATCGCCTGCTCTGGCCCTGCCGCCAGGTGAAATAAGTGGCTGCGGTGAGCACAGAGCCCTTGTTCTGATGAAGATAGTTGTACACGGTCACATATATTAACTGTGCTGAGTTTTTTGTTCTCCATTTTTTGACCCCCTCTGTTATGTCAGCACATGCATCTTGTTTTGACAAGGGATGGGGCTCGTTCACTGCCTCCTGCAAAGACACTTCAGCCCAGCAGGTAACTGATGCCATGACAGCTCCCAGCACCTTCAGAGCTCCTCCAGCTTCAGAGTTCAAAGCTTTCTGGGGACATTAATGCCACCAAACCTAGACATGGGGTCATGGGGCTGTGCCACTATGAGGAGCCATCCAGCCTCCTGGGGCAGAGAAGTCTTCTTAAAGACAGAACTTTCCTTGGAGAAAGACCAGAAATAAGAGAAAGGCTTTTAGGGGCACTACAATGGGGAGGAGAAAAGGGCTGCTTCCCACCCGTGCTAATCTGGGACACTTTGTGGCTTCTATGCTAAGGGCAGACATGACCTGAGTTATTTTCCTGAAGATGGGGTCAGGATATTCCCCTGCTGTTATTCGTAAGGAAGAGGGGATGCAGCTGAGGTCCCTTCACTTTTGCATGAGGTTCAGGGTAGGTCTGGCTGCAAACTGGATGGGACCATGAGGGCTTTAGGAGAGGACCAGGGATGGAGTTACTGACTCCCCAGCTGATCGCTGTGGAATAAATTGCAGAGAGGCTTCCTGATTGTGCAAGTTTATTTTAATCAAAGCTTGAGGATACCCTAAAACCACACTGCTCATTTGTCTGTGGTCTTGCAGGACTCCTCATCAGTGGTGGCCTCAAAAGCCACCCTTCACACAGTCATGTCTGAGTGGCAGGGAGGAGGAACACATCCCTCTTCCTACTGCTGCTTCCACTTCCTGAGAGTGGGGAGAAAGCAGTCCTGGCCCCGATGCTGTCGCACTGATGATGATTGCCACTGGCACGTGTTTCCTTGTGTTTGGTTTCCGATGTTGCGGGACATCCCTGTTGCCTGGCGAGTGGCATGTGGGTATAATCAGTCTCAGGCAATTTATTTTTACTGCCCTGTATAAACACTGTGCTGAAATTGTCACTCTGATTTAGGAGGTGCCAGATTTTTCTGTTAGTGATTTTTTTTCCTTTTTTTTCCCTTTTCTTTCTCAATACCTTCCACTCCATCTCTGGAATGACACTTCGTGAGCAGCTTTAACCAAGGATTTCCCCAGTGATGGCACATGCTGTTGAAGTCTGAGCTCTGTCTCTCCAGGCTTCTCTAGATGCTTTCTTGGGGACTGCAAGAAGGAGAGGATAAAATCATCTTTCCCTTTTGCCCAGCATCCATTTTGTGTGCTGAAAATAGAAGTATCATTTTAAATGAGCTGCTCAGAGACACATAATCACCCAAATACAGATGAAATCATTTAAAAATTTTGAAACTGGCAACCTCATATATTTTAATTATAGACTACAGTGATATTCTGCTGAAAGCAATTATGTCGTAGCTCTTCCCGCATACACAGGCAGTCCCAGTTGTGCTCTACAAAGACTAGCGGTTAAGCATATAAGGCATCATGTATGTATTTTTTGAAAAAATCTGTTTTTTTCAGTGCTTTGAAATAAGGCAAGAAATTCACTGTTCTGGACATGGCCTTATTGCATATACATGGGGTGTGTTTAGGTAGGCAAATGTAGGTACGTTGATTGCAGCAGCAGAAACATATCTGCTGCGAGAACAACTTTTTTCTCCCACTTTTTGAATGGCCTCTTGTTTTCGCTATGGAAATGGCCGTCCCTGCTTCGTCAGTAGTTTTTAAGCTTGCCACGGCCAGAAAAGATACTTCTGTTTAAAATCAGAGAAACGATCCACTAAAAAGCTTCAGATGAAAGATATCTATTTCACCGGGTTGGACTGGCCAACAAGTGTGGCTTGCTGAAATGTGGTTGAGACACTCAGATACAGTTCATGCTACTGATACCCCTTGCTCTCCCTTCAAAATTAGCCCAGATGAATGGGGCCTTTTGTAGTGAGGAAAGAAACGGGCAGAAATCACAATAATCTCTTTCTAGCCAGGCCTCTGTAGCACAGGGTGAGTCAACGGCTCTGCCTGGTGCTGGAGAAGAAGGAAAACAGCAATTTCTCAGTGGTTTCCTTGGCATGTTGGAAACTGAAGGCGATCTTCTCGCATGCAGCTCGTTGCACCTCAGGCCGGTCACTCCCGTTGACTCCGTTCCAGCCATTCAAGCACCGCGGGGATGTGAACCATGAATCGCATCCTTCACAGCCCAGCATCATGGCTGAGCAGGTTTGTCCCGGCCAGGCATCCTGGTACCCCTTGGGTGATGGGAAGTGGCAAGCATCTTCTGGCTTTTGAGAACGGTGGCTTTTGTCTTTTCCGTGCATGCTTCCTGGGCCAAAGGCTTTGCTCTCGGTGACGAGTTACACTTCTTTCCTGTTATTCTAAAACTAAGTACTTTGCACATTTGGGAAGTATTATTAAGTAATAGTCTGAGTGACGGTCTGCGGTTGGAGTTAATTTCTTCCAGTTCTCAAAGTGTCTAATTACACTTTCTTCAATGCTAACTGTACGGATTGTTTCAAATGTGCAAAGACCTCTTGTTTATATTTATAAAAAAAAAAAAAAAGAGAAAGAAAACACTCAGTTCATCCCTCTGGAGTGAAGGTCTGGGACTAGAGGCATAACTCAAATGTCTTCTGACTTCAGCACCATTGGTGGTTCTGTACATCTTCCCCCATGTACCATTGCAAGAATAAAAATGAATGGGCCAGATGCTACCTGGTGTAAATCTAGATCATCCCTTTTATACAGTCCCAGTATACCCCAGCTTAAAGCCAGGTCTGTCTCTTTAACTTAGACCCGTGTCAAGTGAAGACACAGTTAGGCAAACATAGGCAACCTGTTTTAAGAAGTCATGCCCCACTTCAGTTGCAGTCGTCGTGGTGGGGACACCACGACCGGCTGCCCGTGCCCAGTCCAGGGTGATGGAAAGTGAAGTGGGCACTGGAAAGGGCTTCACGCTGATGTGTTTCACCCCAAAGCTGGGGCAGGATGGGAGAATGTACATGGGATCTCTGGCACATTGGATGAAAACAGTAATTTGGTAATCCACCATGACTGGGTTGTGTTTAGAGATTGTTTGAGCCTTCCTTCAATGGTGGATGTAAAAGCTACACAGCTTTCACGTGGAGACATCTCTCAGAAGAGAGATAAACTATTGTGAGGTACATTCTACCTCTTTGCTATGGCCAATTTAGAAAAACAAAGACATCCTGCAGCTGATTTTTCTGATTGCAGTTTAAAATGCATTAAGTGGGTGGCAGAGGAGGGAGGAGAGGGGCAGAGCTGTTGGTGGCACTGTGGGAAAAGCCAGAGATGCACATCACCCTTCAGTGCCCAAGGGAAGGCACCAACAGCTTGGTTGTGCTCACAACTGCTGCTGACCATCACCTCAGCTTCAATTCAGGCTGATCACAACTTTTTTGTCGGTCCTTGACTTTGGCCATGCTCAAAATAAGGATTTCATGGTTATCAGATTTTTGTCCTGCTGTCAGACCACAGCAGGGAAAAATAATGTGGAGAACTGGGAAGGGTGGGCAAGATGGGCAACCGTCTCACGGCAATGCACGCAGCTTTGTTTTGCACGGGTGGTTTCACGTGATAGCCTGGGCTGGTGTGGTCACTGAGTTCTCTGAGGGATGGACACGTCCAATTCGAACGCGGTGGCCTGCAGGACTAGACGTGGTATCCTTCAAGACTGGGCAAGCTCACAATGTGATTTATTTTTCTTTCCTGGGGTTTGTGACTGAATCAGACGGGAGAGAGGAAGTGAAGGTTTGTTCTTTCTAAAGATTTATTTCGTTACATCTGCAACAAGTCAAGAAGAGAACAGGGTAGAAAGGCTTTTGGTTTTGGGCCTGGAACAAAGCTCAGTACTTGAGATAAACAAATGGGGGGAAAGGAATTATCAAAGAAAGAGCTGGCCACAGACTTTGTTATGAGCTTTACTGTAACAGGCTGAGAAACTTTGGTAACTTAAACCAAACTGAAAGCGGACTGGACTTGCAGGGTAAAAGGAAAAGCAGATGACTGAGGTACCTCAAGGAAGAAAATGTTCTGTCTGCCTGCCTATCCATCTCTCCTACATCGCTGTTATATGTGGAGATACTTGAGATGGAAAATATCCCAAGCTTTGGATTAGAGGACCCAGCAGAATTCTCAGGTGTCCCAGTTGCCCTGCCGTTGACTTTGACAGCCATGAACAAGCTCTGTTGACTCACCCGTCAGACAAAGCAGTGGTGCTCTCAGTTTTTACAGCAAGCACCGAGATACCCAAGTGCAAGACAACATGTCAGTACTGATGCGGCCAGGCATTGTGTACCAGTGTGTTTTACCTGCCAGGTGTGATGTGTGGTTATATACACACAGCCAGAAGCTACCTCTACACACAAGACTTTTCTCTGGGTTGGCTGCAAAATTTTGAAGTATTCAATAGCAAGTAATTTTCCAAAAATGTTGTAGAACAACAAGACACCTTGTCCAAGTTTCCACTTTGGTAAGCAGGTGTTAATAATTCCTACCTAGTGCTCAGGCCAGTGTAGGAGCTGAATTGTTTCATGTAGGTCAGCAGATATGGTGAAAAATAACAAAAGATCTCAGAGATACAGTGTTTGTTAAAAGAACAGAATTTATTTCTCTGTAGGGAAAAAAAAAAAAAAAGGGAGAAATGATGAAACCTTCATTTCCACAGTGTTAAATTAACAACAGCAAAAACCACTCAAAAGAATAAGCTGCATGTTAAGTAAATTTAAAATAATTACTATAAAATGAATGCCAGCTTGCTTTTCTAATGTTTTCAAATCCTGAGTCACCAAAATCCCTTACAGCACCACCTAAAAAGCTTAGAGGAGTGTGCCGGTCACAGCTACCCTCCACATATCCTTAGGACCCCAGTGTCCCTCTTAGGAGGTCAGTGCCTCAGGCTCTCAGCAGGAGAGATAACCCCTCCAGAAGGCAGCTCACCCCACCGCAGGTCTGACAACATTTACCAGTTACCTGTGCTGAGTGCTCCTTATCTGACTGATACGCTATCAGCCCTGCTCAGGGCACGGCTGGTGAGATAGCAAAGTGGCACAATTAGCAGTAATTAGCCTAGTGAGAAACTGGTTCTATGGTCATTCTGGGGATGGAGCAGGTCCACGTCTCCTGGTCCCTCCAGAGAAGCTGGTGGGGTTGGGTGGCCATTGGCCTGGTAGCCAGGATGGATTTTGTGCTGCCAGTTCCCTCTTATTGTTGTGCGTGATGGGGCTGGGTTTAGGGGTAGACCCCCCCAGGAAAATGGGGGGATAGTGGAGATGCATCCACCATGGGATTGTAGGGTGCATGGGAGGCTTACACCTCCGCACGGGTGCACAGGCAGACCACCCCACAGCATTGTAGAGCCATTGGCCTTACTAAAACTGGCCAAGCTGATCTTGCACGTGATGGTCCATGACCATAAAGCACCTTGCTAGGACCTGCTGCTCCTCACTGGGCTGCCTGGGATGAGGAAATCGTGGTCTGATGGGAAATTCAGAGAACTGGAAAATGTGAGTCCCTCTAGCACAGTGTTGCTGGGGGGTTTCTAAACCAACAAAGCCCTTGAGATGATCTTTGTCGGTGACATGGACAGTGGGATTGAGTGCACCCTCAGCAAGTTTGCCGACGACACCAAGCTGTGTGGTGTGGTCAACACGCTGGAGGGAAGGGATGCCATCCAGAGGGACCTTGACAGGCTTGAGAGGTGGGCCCATGTGAACAGCATGAAGTTCAACAAGGCCAAGTGCAAGGTCCTGCACGTGGGTCGACGCAATCCCAAGCACAACTATAGGCTGGGCGAGGAATGGATTGAAAGCAGCCCCGAGGAGAAGGACTTGGGGGTACTGATTGATGAGAAGCTCAACATGAGCCGGCAGTGTGCGCTTGCAGCCCAGAAAGCCAACCGTGTCCTGGGCTGCATCAAAAGAGGCGTGACCAGCAGGTCGAGGGAGGTGATCCTGCCCCTCTGCTCCGCTCTTGTGAGACCCCACCTGGAGTATTGCGTCCAGCTGTGGGGGCCCCAGGACAGGAGAGACATGGAACTGTTGGAGTGAGTCCAGAGGAGGCCACGGAGATGATCAGAGCGATGGAGCACCTCTCCTGTGAGGACAGGCTGAGAGAGTTGGGATTGTTCAGCCTGGAGAAAAGGCAGCTCTGGGGAGATCTAATTGCGGCCTTCCAGTACCTGAAGGGGCCTACAGGAAAGATGGTGAGGGACTGTTTATCAGGGAGTGTAGGGACAGGACAAGTGACAGGTTCAAGCTGAAGGAGAGTCGATTTAGATTAGATGTTAGAAAGAAATTCTTTACTGTTAGAGTGGTGAGGGACTGGAAGAGGTTGCCCAGAGAGGTTGTGGAGGCCCCATCCCTGGAAGTGTTCAAGGTCAGGTTGGATGGGGCTTTGGGAAACGTGATCTAGTGGAGGGTGTCCCTGCCTGTAGCAGGGGGGTTGGAACTAGATGATCTTTAAGGTCCCTTCCAACCCAAACCATCCTATGATACTATGATTCTATCATTCTATGACTCAGTCATCAGTACGTCCTATAGAAGAAGAGGGGAAAACCTCAGTAAAGATGAGGTTTGGGTTATTTTGTGCACACACAGATTTGCATGGCAGCCTATCTCGGTTGCTGGGGAGGGTTGCCCCAATTATGTGCTCCAAAAGTTGGCTTTGCCTGCACTTTCTAAGCACTCACCCTTGAGGTGAGGGTTGTCTGTCTCCAACCCACATCTCAGTCCTGCGATGTGGTCGGGGATGTTCTCCCTCCTAGTGCAGGGACACAGCTCGTGCATGGTTAAATCCCCCGTGCATGACATCTCTGAATTAACAGGTCAGCCGTGACAGTCATTGGTGTTGCTGGCCAGAAACCTGTAAAGCAGAAGGGAAATGGTTTTGGTGGCAGAACTACAAATACTCAATAAAGCGCAGCTTGTTTCGGTGCTTTTTTATGTGGTTCTGTGCTGACTTTTCGTCCCCTAATTCACAGCAGAAGTGAAGCAGAGTGTAGAGGAGATTGAGCATGAATCCTTTATGCTTGGTTAATGGGAACAATTACAGAAGTTTCTTCTTTTTCTTTTGCCAAGCTGTGATATGAAATCATTTGCTGGGTTCCTGTTTCCATGGAAACAATTAGTTTCAAACCATTTTTATATTAACACATCAATGAAATGATTAACTAAATGAAGGCCAACACTTCATAAATGTATTGTCTCATGCAATAATCGAGTAGCTACCAAGTACCACAGCTAAATGCTCTTAAAATGCAATGAAACCAGCTCCATAAAAAACTTCCAACTGTGTGAATATTTATTGATCTGATATGGCACATCATTTATGAGCCAAAAATACCAAATGTGGGTGTTTAGGTGTTGCAGCGCTTACTGGCTTTTGAGTAAAGCCTCATTTTCTTGAAGGATCTGGTCACCTTGAGCCATCTCCAGGAAAGGTTTTAGGGACCTGTTGTGTAATGCAGACGGACTTCAACTGCCGATGATGCCAAGAGCTGCCCATCAGCCGCCGGTCCATCTTGCAGGCAAAGGCAAGCCAAGGGCAGATGACTTGCAGGACCTCCTAGCCTTGTGGTTAGCACGCTCACAGGGACGTGCCTGGTCCCCAGCCTTTCTCCAAGGACTTTCTACATATTTTCTCCTGAAAAAAAAAAATATACAAAGAGTCCACCCGGCAAGGAGTGGAATTCAGAACTCTGCCCGCTCCCTCCCAAGCACATCTGGGAGCCTTTCCCTCGCAGAGCTGAGCAGCTGCACAGTGAGAGAGGGAGGGAGGGAGGGAGGGAGACTCCCATGATCTGCCACAGAGGAAAGCAAGGGTTGAAATGGAAATTGAATTCAGGGATGGTGCGGTGGGTGGCTCAGCCCTGAGGATGTTCAGTGGGAAATGGGACAGGATCGCAAAGAGGTGCAGCCTGAGCTGGGTGATGGGCAGGGCTGAATTCCTGGACTTCAGGCTCAGTAGTTCGGTTCTGAAAATGAGCTGCTTGCTTAAAAGTTTTGGTACGAGTTGGAGTAGCTTATTTTAATGAGTAGTTGGGGAATAATTCATCATGCAACCCTCTATATTGGACCCTGAATCCTTATTTCACTGGGCAACGGATTGGAGTCTTTGTTGAGACCAGCCCTTAGAGAAAAGGAAATTATGTTTTCCTCTTCATTCAAGAAGGATCTATACAGAAGTGATTGTGCAAAAAATAATAACTTGATTTCAGTTTAGCAACTTAAAATCAGAATTTTGCTTGGAGCATTCTCTTTTTTCCCTTTCCCCTCTCTTTATTGAAATATGTTCTTGGAAAGTGATGTGATGCACATGGAAACAGTCTCTCCCTGTTACTGATGAACAGTCAGACCACATTCACTGACCCCTTCCACAGCTATTTCTTGGATGAAGCCAGTTAGTTGGCCCTTCCAGACAAATGCAACAGGAATTTCACAAAGAAACTTCACATGAAATCATTTTTTGACCTGATCCCAAAGGACAACATTTCCACATGGGGGGGAATGGTTCATCAATGTGTACAAAACGGACTCTAGCTGACCAGTGCAATAGTATTTTCTGCAATCCTTCCTGCTGACAAGCTAGCAGGTGGTTAATTACCACAGCATGACGTGAAAATAAATGTTCTATGATGGATGAAAGCAATACACAGAGCTGTATCTCCATCCATTTGAGATGGGGACCCATCTACTTCCGTCTGACAGAGCTGTTTCTCCCCTTCTCCTATGTGCCCCCCTGCCATATGACTTTTCTGCTTATTTATACTTCACTTTTTGATTATATCACAGCATCTCAGTTGCAGCTCATGCTAAAAGCATCCTTGTTGCCCTACGAAAGAACCAGGGATAAGATGACGCCTAGCAGGGCTGGCTGCCTTACCCCATCCTTCCTTGGTCCACTTGGACCAAGTTGCATGACCAAGGACCAAAGGTGCAGAGCATGCACGGGCCACCCTCACCCAGAAGACCTTGAAGCTGGGATTGTGTCTGTGCCTGATGCATGTTTGCATGCAAACAACACAGATGGGCAGCAAATCTGGAGAGGAGAACAGACTCAAGTCTGCACTTAATGGCCAGTGTAAACATCCCCTTGAAATCTCTTTGCAGAGCCAGCCTCAACTGTCTCTCTGCTATTCCCCGCCCCCCCTTTACCACCCAACCCCCTGACCTTGCAAAAATATGTCTCTGAAGGGTCAGAGCTTGAGCCTGAAGCAAATGCTGATGCCTGGGATCAGGGGTGGGTGGCCCAAAGGCTGGACAGTGCAACATTCCTGTACAGGGTCTCTGGTTGAGATAAGGCAGCCCCACGCTGTGATTTACTCCAAGGAAGCAGAGATCGAGTGAGTCCTGCATGTTCCCTGGCAGATGAGGCAGGAAAAATCCTGTAGAATAAAAACCTTTCAATCTGTCAGTAATGGTTTGCTTTAGAAAAACATGTAATTATATATAGCTAAAAGCACCATGCTGGTCTGGACCACAAGCCATCGCTCATAGCCTCCAAGCCCAAACGCGCTGGAATATACCAGGGACTGAGCTCATTTATTTCTGCTTCAGTTAACCCTGGGCCAAAACCTACTGTTTTTGCAACTTTCTCCTGGTTGGACTTCAGTAGCAAAGATGAGACGAAGAGCAGCAGTGCTTCCAAGTGAGAAGAGCCCATGTGAGATGCTTAAATTTTAGGGCTTGGGAAGGGTCAGGGCTTCAAAACCAGATTGTTCTCCCCCACTCAGGTGAGCATACACCTACCTAAAGCCAACAACTCCAAGTGCAGCTGCTTTGAGGAGAGAGCAGCGAATGCTAAAACAGAAGAGTGACCTCCATCCCTCAACACCCTCTCTGAAAGCTGGTATTGGCAGCCTTTCTCTCCTAAAACTGCTCTGAGTCTAGAGAATAGACCTGCAATGGGTCAGCAGCAGGTTCTCTCTTCTGCCAGAGACATTCGAGCCTGCAGTTGACCCTATGCAATGTGGGTGCTTCTAGGTTCGGGCAACAGGCAAACTCAGGTTTTAGGACTGCAGTTCTGGGCTGCACTGACTTATATCCAATCTTTTTACCTTTTTTTTTTTTTTAATCTCCAAATTACTGTATCTACAGTGTTTGAAAAGTCATAACCCATCCACAAAACAGCTGGCTGGAAAAGAGAGGATGAGTTCCCAACCCAGAGGCCCCGCAGAACGGAAAGATAAAACAGGCAGAGTCTGAATTCTGTCCTCAGGGGGGATTTCTTCAGGCAGTTTGGTGGGAGGACGGTGTGTATGTCCCCACCAGCCCAGCCTGCCATTTCCTTCACCTAATCCCTCACATTCCTACCATGCTGCACACACTGAGCCAGCCCTGGGCCTGGGGAAAGGGGACCACCAGCCACACTGATATGCAACCCCCCCCCCCCCAGTCTCCATGGAGGGATACCTGCAGGAAGACTCTTCCAGCCCCATAGCACATCCCCACTGGGGTACAAATATAATCCCAAGGCTCACAGCTAAGAAAAACTGAAGATACCGATGCGTAAGCATGGTTGGCATGACCATCAAGAAAGCTTTGGACTGTGCACACTATGACCACAAGATAAGCAGCACATGCATTTGCAGAAAGAGTCACTTTTGCAGTAAAAGCAATGCTGCAGTTAATTCTCTGCCTCTGACCTCTCTACACCTGCAGTGCTGAACCCTGGGGCACCTGGTCCAGATGCCACCAGCCCCAGTGAGAACTTGGAGCTATCAACCAGCCAGTTTACCAAATGTGACTGGTTCTTCCTTACATCCCTCTGACTTGGAGCCAGCCGGCGGCTCAGGATGCTTGCCTAGGAAACATGTTTCCAGCAGTGGTGGGTAATTGTTGAGAAATACATTCAAGGAGAGAGGAGTCCAGATTAGCCTGAGTTATGACTCCACATCTAAGGTCACACTGAGAATGTGACATCAAACCCAGGACTGAATTCTTTTAATATATAAAAAACCTTCATCGAGCACAACAGATGACTTTGGAATTTGAGCACGCACTTTTTTCCCATATATTTTATTACGCAATTTCTTCTCCCTAGAAGAACACCAAGTTCTCTTCTTAGTTTTTTAAACAAATGAAAAGAGGTAACACTAATAATCTGGTCCACAACAGCCTGCAACAGTTTCTTTCATTGCTTCAGCGCAGGACAACACACGGTCTTAACCCTATCTAAGGAAGCTCGTTGAAGTGAATCAGGTAACAAATAGAAAACATACAGTTTACACAACAGCATGCAACTAAGAAATCTTCCCTTGGCAAAACAATAGGGCCATTGTATTCCCCTTCTGAGCAGTTGGTAAACTGTACTAGTCCAGAGCTGTAATGAATTAAAGGCTTTTCTGCAGCAGATACAATTCCCGTCCGTTACTAAGAAAAGCACGTTGTCTGAGCATCTGCAACATGCTAAATGCACACGTTCATGTTACCAGCATAGTCAAAACTTGCAAAATAATAGAGGGGAAGGTGATTACCAGATTTGAGTGACTCAACTCTATGCTCATTCCTCCTGTTTCATAAGATATTGTTTCTCAATAACATGGTAGCAGGAACGCTTACAGCCAAAACGGCTGCTGCTTTGATAGCAGAGCTTGGCAACCTGGTTGGATGGACACGAGTGCTCTGACAGCTCCTCTGCTACCTGGACTATCAATATACACGGTTGTTGGACTCTGTCCTTGGAGGTTTTCAAAGCTTAGCTAAATGAAGCCATGGCTGACCTGATCTAGCACTGGTGATGGACCTGCTTTGAGCAGAAGTTTGGGCTGGAGCCCTCTGAGGTCTCTCTGGATCATGCAGATACCTGCTGAGGCAGTGGCATTAGGACAGTAGATTACAGCATGGGGTATCGAGGCACCAGAGCTGGCTTTGGGCAAGGTACTAAATCTTCCCTTGACTACATTTCCAGCTCTAATCAGTCAGGCTGCCCTGTATTGGATGCACGCTGCTCTTTTGGCTGGAAGGGCAGAAGTAGAGGTTACCTGGCAATAGGTGTGGGGCATTTCCAGTGGGTTCTGCACCACCACTGGAAAGCTGTAGCTCTTTGACCACCAGAAATGGTTAAAACTGGTCTGTTAGCACTTCTGATATGCCTGTAGTGGCAATTAGGGCTTACCGTGAGACAGAAGAGATCAAATCCCAGTGGTGGAAATTAGGAAGTGAAATGCCAAGAACAATAACTAGAACAACGTCATGGATTTCCTCTGCCACGATACTGAACAAGTGTGACAGGGAATATTTTGATGGCCCTAAATAATTCAGAGCATTGGTTGCACTTAGGAAATCCCAACTAAACATGCTCGATGCTTGTGTTTTGTTTTTAAATGTTAGTAATGGTTTGAATTGCTATCAGTGGTACACATCACTGGAGTGGATCCTGAGCTCCCGTCTTGCTGCTCCATGCGCTCCAAACCAGTAAGCAGCTTAACAGAGCTGGGAAAAGGGAGCCGAGACCTGTGAAACAGGCTTTCTCCTGCATCCCCTTTCCCAGAGCACACACATACCATGTGTCATGTTGAAACTGGATGCACCTGCTAGAGGAGCTGTGTGGGGGCAGACATTATACACCAGTTATAAATCCTTAGGCTATCAACAGCCTTTAGTAAACATTTGGACAATCCTTCCTACCTCTCGCTCGTCCAAATATTTGCATCATGCGGGGCTGCTAGCCGTTTCCTGACATGCTGCGTATCTAAGAATATCCTCGGATCGTAGGTCGGTTCCAGCGCACCGTGATGGATAGTCTTATTGGATGAAATAAATGGCTTGGGGAGAACGAAAAAAAAAAAAAAAATCTATCTGTCTCCTGATAATAAATCCAGGTCAGGATGGAGTGAAACAGCTTGCAGTCGTGAATGGTATTTTTAGAGAGCTTTTAGGATCTGATCTGAAACACCCAAGCGTTAATGACGAACAGCCCTGAGCTTAATTAGTGAATATACTTCCCTTGGTGACTTGGACCACTTTGGACCAGGCTCTCAGAGAAATGGTTGAAGATGCTCCTGAAAGCTCTTCCTTCCTGCTGCGCTGAGCGCAAGGTTGGAAATAGCCCAAGCCAACTTTGGATATAAAATCAGAGCCTGCTGCACCGAAGCCAAGTTTGGCAGCTCTTCCTCCAGACCAGAGCATCTCCCAGGTGAATCGTGGGAGGAGACCACTGCAACGCACGGGGCTTGTAATCTGTGTGCAAACCATCTAATGCAGCCGAGTTGCCAAACAGAAATAAAACATACTTGTTTTCTTAATGCAGAGAGAACAAAGCAGCCCGGACTCCACTTTAGCAGTTAATGGGGTTTAGCAGTTAATTGGGTTTAGCCGTTAATAGTTTTAAACACAAAATCTGTGTTTTGTGATTAGGACTGCTGTGCTAAATAACAACATTCGGAAGATTAAGCCTTGAAACACAATAATTTTAGTCTTCTACTCAGTATGCATCTGGTACTTCATGGCTAAATATATACTATAATAAGGCAGTGGGTTTTCTGATAGTGTAGCAAAGAAAATAATCGACCCTCAGCTTAACTGCAGGATAAAACTGCTTAGGGTACAGTGTGGCTTTTCCACTGCAACTTCAGTTCAGATCTTTTGTTTTAATCTTCTCTCCCTCTCAATAAAACCACCAAACCCATGAAAAATAAAAGCAACACGGCCCACTACTGTTGAGGCAAAGGGTGCTATAAATGTGTTTTCTAATTGTGATGTGGGGCTAACCCCATGCAGAGGGTTTGCTCACCCTCCCCGTTACCACCAGGTAATTCTCCTCTGCCACCCCCTGCCCCGTTTCTCCAGCATCTCCTCTCCCCCTCCTGCCTGGTCATCACTTCCTTTTGGGAACCCCAAAGCTCCGACCCCTCTTTGGACAGACTAAACAACATCTGCAAAGTCGCCTCTCTCCCCTCCAGCCGGGGGAAAAGAGCTGGTCCCAGATGGACAGGAGAAAGCCGGTGTCACTGGGGAGGGCGAGCGGGGCGAGCGGGGGGTGCCGGGGAGCAGGGATGTGGCGGAAGCATAAAGCACCTGTTGGGAGGCTATTTAGGGATTAGCCAAGTGCTGACAGACAAATTGGCAAGATTAATAAGAGCAATCAAGGCTGTGTGGGCTCGAGTTGTGAGCTGACATTAATGTGACATCACTTTCATCTGCTTTTGCCTCACACCGCATAGCTGGTCTGCGGCATCATTAGTGCTTCTAGAGAGCAGCACGGTCAGATGTGGGGGTTGCAGGGGGGGGCTCTGTGAGTGTGTGAGTGTGTGTGTGTGTGTGTGTGCACGCACACGTGTGTGTCAGGGTAGGGGACAGCCCTTTGTGCCCGTCCTTTAGCTGGTCCCCACACAGGGGCTGCCCGCAGTGACCGGCACAAGGGCTGTCCCTGCTTCAGGGTGAGCACCAGCCAGGGGCTGTGTGTTTGGGGGACCCCTGGACACCCTGCCCTGCTGCCCCCAACCCCCGGCACCTCTGCAGGGCCTACCTGGCTCTAACGGTGCAAGCTTGCTTTTGGTGACAGTTTCTCCAAAGCCATCTACTCTACTGGGTTTGGGGTTTGTTTTTTTTTTGCCCTGATAATCCCTCCTACAGAAACGCTTAATGTCACTGGGAAAAAACAATGTTTCCCCCATCAAAAAAAAAAAAAAAAAAAAAAAGAGGGAAAAAAAAGCATCACGGAATAAAGGCTAATTCCAGGTGTGAAGAGAGAACAAAGAAACCCCCTCAGTGGTCAGCCCTGAGCCCTGCACTGAGAATCTCCCCTTTCTGCAGGGAGACGGTTCAATCCCCTACAGATATTTTAAGGGAGAAAAAGGTGTTTTCAGAGTGCTTTTTTGCCCCTGCAAACCCAGGGGGAAATCCTCCCTACAGCTCCAGCACAGCACAACCATTGCGTGGGGAAAACTTTGTGTAGGGTTTTCTCATTTTTCCTTTTTGCCCTTGTTTTCTTGAATCCCGTCTCTGCTAAAATTTCAATCGCCCTAAATTTTGTCCTCGTCCCCTTCCAGCAGCGACTTGTTTACGCTCCAATTTTCTTTGTGCTTTAGTCAATGAGGAATCATAACAGTAGTAAAACATCAGAATGTACAAATCCTCCAGGTCTGCCTGGCTCTGCTCTCCTCCGCCGAGAGCTTTTGCCCACAAAAGGAAAGTGTTGAAAAGGAACGAGATGCCAAACGCTGCGCGCACGTTTGCTCACAGAGCTCCTGGGGGGAGAAGCCCTCTCGCTGGGATCCAAAGTGGATCCCTCCACGCTGGGAAATTATCGAGTGTGGGGGAAAAAAGATTCTGCAAAAATCTGATTTTTTTTTTTTTTTTTAACTATCACTGTCAATAATTCAAGCATGCAGATGCACGCGGAGACAGAAACAGTTGAGGGGAGCAGGAATAATGTTGGAGAGAGGGGTTTTGTTAAGAAAAATGGAATGAGACTCACCCCAAAGTCAGACTCTGAAATCAAAGTAACAGGCTGATGATTTCTGTTCCCCCCCCCCCCAAAAAAAAGAAAAAACCCAACAACTTTCTGTATTTTTATTTTTACGTAAATTGATTAATTGATTCCTGCTTAGTTAGCATTTAAAAGGACTGGAACTACATATTTGTTTTTTATTATAATTAGTATTTTTACCATTTTAAATGGGTAAATTACCGGGGATAATTTCAAGTTCTGCCAAGCTCTACCCGGCAAGGACAAACCCCTGAGCACGACTCGCCTCCACTGCGCCCGCGATTCCCCCCGCACAGCCGAGGTTTTGGGGGACCCGTTTGCCACCGGGAACCCCTCTGCGGGGTCAGGGAATACTCGGGCGCATTCCCCCTTCCCCTGCCCTCCTCCAGGAGCCCAGGGCTCGTTTGCGTTGTTTTTTTTATGGCTAATTCTTGGAGATGCTTTTCACTGCAACTCTCCTCCATCCCTGCCCGCCGCGCCGGGAAATGCAGCCCCGAAACCGGTGGGGGGAAAAGGCGGCACGGGGCTCCCCAAAGATCCCAAATATCTTTCTGCTAAACATAATAAATTTAAAAAAAAAAAAAAAATCATATTTGCTCCCAAAAAAACTGATTAGGTTTAAAGTACACAGCTTAGACCAATCCGGCAGCAACATCCCGGGCATTCAGTGGTCTGTTTGTAATCTCAGCCTTTTTCATTAACATAAACACTACTTCAACAAAAATATACACGGCCACCTACTAAGCCAGTGAAGTCAATGAGGAGCCGGTCGCGCCGCTTTCGGTGCGGGTATTAAGTCGGGTTTAACGGGCGCGGAGCAGCGTGCGCAACCTGCAGGAGCAGGAGCTGCGTGGAAAACCCACGCGAAAATCAGTGTTCAACCTGTGTTCTCGTTCATGCCCCTGCCCCGGGGGGGGGGGGGGGTGTGTGTGTGGGGGGGGTATAGGCAGAGCCGTTCACGCACCGGCAATTCCCTTCTCCGGGAAAAAATTAGGGAAACAATAAAACATGAAACCAAATCCCCCCCTACCCAAACCTAAACCCGGGGTGTTACTCTGTCTTGCCTGCGTTTCGGGGCGCCCAGGGGCCCGGCTAACGGCAGGGGCACGGCAGCGGGCTGCCCGCGGTACCAGGGCCGGCAGGTTCCGGGGCGCTCCGCCCGCCGGAGCGTGTCCCTCCCGGCTCACCCGTTTTCCACGGGAAAATTATATTGTCTATGTCTTATTATTGGTTTTACAGAAAATTAATTTCTCTTTTCATACTTGCTTTCTTGCTTGCATTTTTTTTTCCTTTCGTGCCTTCTCTCTCTCATTCTCCCCTTTTCTCCCTTTCTCTCTTTTTTCTTCCCCTTTCTTTTGCTCTTTTAACCTTTCCCTTTTTCTCTTTTTCTCTTTTTCTCTTTTTCTCTTTTTCTCTTTTCCTTCCTTTCTCTCTCTCTTCCTTCCATTTTCTTTCTCTTTCTTTCTTTCTTTTTTATTTTTCTCTTTCTTTCTCTTTTGCCCTCTTTCCCTCTTTCCTTCTATTTTCCTTTTGCTCTCTTTTTCTTTCTCCCTTTCTTTGTCTTTTTCTCTCTTTTTTCTTTTTTCCCTTTCTTTCCTTCTTTCCAGGTTTTCTTCTTTCTCTATATATTTCTCTTTCTCTTCATTTCTTTATTTCCCTCTTTTTTGCCTCTCAATTTCCCTGTTTCTCCGTTTCTTTCACCTTTCTCTCTTTCCCACTCTCTTGCTCGTCTTTCTTTTTCTCTCTCCTTTTTCTTTGTTTCTCTCTTTTTTCATATTCTCTTTCTTTCTAGTTCTCGTTCTTTATCTCTTTTTCTTTGTCTCATTTTTTTTTCTTTCTGTCTTACTGTATGTAGTTTTGTATGTTGTTTTGTCTGTTCTGTCTTTCTTCTTCCTCACGCTCTTGTTCTCTCTCCTTCTCTCCCCTCCAGGTCAGTCTTTCTCTATACCCATTTATCTATTTCAGTACGTGGAGGCACTTCTGTTTTCCTCTTCTGGGGCTGCGGGACAAACCAGTCCCAGGGCTCCGCTCCAGCTTTGCTCTAAAACCTCTTCCCGATGTAAAGAAAAAAAAAAAAAAAAAACCAAAAAACCCCCCCAACAAACCCCCCTTTCCTGATATGCCAGCGCAAATTGCACAACACGTCTGTAGTGGGTTTAATCACAGCAGTTTAACCTTAGTCGGGATGCCAGGGCTGCGCAGGCAGATTTCGATACGGTTTAAATGTTCAGCAACGTGCCCCGACGGCACCGCCCGTGGTTTTCCCCGTCCCACGCGTGACGGGGGGGGGGGGGGGGGGGGGGGAGACGGGGGACACGGGCGACCCGGGGCTGCCTCTGCCCCGGGCACCGGCAGCTCCCCCGACCCCGTCCCCGCAGGAGCTCCGCGGCTGCGGCTTCAACCCTCCCTTCGGGGGGTGGGAAAACCACCGCTGCGGGGGGGGAGAAAAAGTCTTTGAGCCCGCGGTGTGTTGAGTGAAGCGTTTAAATTCGATCGTTTTCAAAGGAGAAAGGAATGATCTTGTAAGAAAAATTATTGTGCTGCAACCTAAACCCTCGGGCAGCATCTTTTCTCGCAGGTAGCCCGCAAAATCTGCTGGAGAAAGGGATTTGCTTCCAGCACCTTGGGGGCCAGGCAGGAGTTCCCCCATTCACCCATTAGGGAGTTAGATGCAAAATGACTTTGTATATTTTAAGAACTGGAATTTAAGGAAAATTAAGAGCGCGGAGCTGAGGGCGCTCTGCAAAACGCGTTGGGGGGGGGGGGGCGGTGTTTATAATACAGCGAGCGATTCTGAAAAAAAAAAAAAAGGAAAAGCAAAACCATTTCTGGGTTCGTTATTCGAATTTTTAGTGAGTTCTGCGCCAGTTTTGGTGGGAGGGTTAAATAGATTTCTTCTCCTTTCCTCTCTGGCTTTCACACACGGACATCCCCTTCCCCAAAACCCCCAGATGCGCAGCGGGAAGATGAAGGTACTTGTTCCCGTTATCAGTCTTGATTCTCACAAAAAAAAAAAAAAAAAAAAAAAAAAAAAAAAATCCCAACTGCTTTACTGCAGAAATCGGTTAACTTCTGGGCATAATAGCCAGTGCTGCGGAAAGCCTTCACACCTCGGGTCGGGCATTTCATATATCCACTGAGCATCTTTCCCGGGAATGCCAACCGAGCACGTTGTTCCCTGCAGAACATTTTTTAAACTCTCCCCAAATTCACTTATAATATTTAACTAGGGACCGGTTGTACAAAAGGGATCGTTTTACGAGGCGTTCTTCTGTTTTTCTAAGGAGGTGGGAAAGATGTTTAACCAATTTTTGGTGTGTTTTAACTCTCTGCGCCGGTGACTGCAAAGCAAAGGGGGGTCACGAATCTGCAGCACCCCGTAGTGTGGCTCCAGAGCCCGCTGGTGCACTACAGAGCGGCCAGGGTCCACCAATTAAGCGACACATCATTAATTGGGAGTTTACTCATTAAAAAATAAATAAAAATAACGATGGAAAACCAGTTTTGCCGGGACAACTTCCAAGAAAAGCCATCCCTACCTCTCCGCAAAGAGGGGAGCAGGGAGAGGGGAACTGCGGTTGTTTCCAGCGAGGATTTTTCAGGGTGCTCGTGAACAGGAGTCCCGAACCTCCCCCCGCTTTGGGTTGGGGAATGGGGGGGGGGGGGGGGGGGGGGCATTTAGATGCGGGATTTATTATAGAAACAAGGTTTGAAAAAAAAAATAAAAATCAGGAGTTTGCCCTGGGACACAGGCGGTAGCTGTGCGGACTGACCTCGGTGCGGACACGGGGGTGTCCCCGGGGCGGGCAGGCAAAGCCCGGTGCAGCCCCTCCGACCCGGGCCGCGGGCCTTTGCCTTGGCCGGTGCAGCCCCCGCCTCCGCCTGCGGTGTGCTGCCCCTCCGAGCAGGGGCTGCAAGGCCGCTCTGCAGCCCAGCCCCTCTCCCTGCAGCAAAAGACCCGGGGAAACGGCCCAGGGGTGGTTTTTTTGTTTGGGGTTTCTTCCCCCCCCCCCCCCCCCAAAAGGGATGCTCCTGGGGTCCCTCAAGCAAAAGACGCTTTTGCAAGTGGGGCGGACCTGGCCAGTCCCGGGACAGCGTGGGAACTCCGTGGGCAGAAACCAGAGGGACAAAGCTCCTCTGCTGCACCAGGGACTTTCTCGCACGCCGAGACCCGCCGGGGGCTTTCCTCCCCCGGCCAGGTACCTGCGCAGGTCGGTACCTCCCGGCAGGTCGCTGTCACGGCCCGGACATGGTGCCAGCCTTTCCCCGCTCTCCCGGGGGAGCTTTGCGCTCAGCATCCTTCGCTGGCTGCATGCCTCCCCACGGGGGACCGTCGCCTCCTGCGTGAATGGCTCTGCCTCCGCAGCCCCCTCTCCCCGCTCGGCAGGTGACAAGGCAGAAGGAGTGGTTGCTGCTGTGGACCCCGATGCTGGGGACCCCAGGGACACTTGCCCTGGGGACCGCCCGGGTGTTGCACCCCCACTTGCCTCCGGGCCAGGTGATGCTCCTGCCTCGGTGGTCCCGGGGAGGATCGTGCTGCACAAGGTCCTTTCTCCCTCCGAGGACACCACCCGGACCCGCAGCACCGGGGACCGACCCGGGGCTCTGCACGGTCGCAAGGACCGCGAGGGTGTCGTGTCCCCCCCAATCCCTCACCCCCCCACACCCCCCCCCCGGGGCTTTCTTCTTAGGGACCCCGCTGCCCACACCCCCGGCCCAGGGGATCGGGGTACCCCGCCGCAGCGGGGGCGGGAGGCCACATCCAGACACTGCTGTACCCCGGGACTGAGCACCGAGGGGCGGCACGGGGAGGCCGTATCCTTCCCCAAACCCGTCGGGTTTATTTTCCGCATCTCTCTCTATATTTAAGTGTAGGGGAAGCTGCCAGATTGGTTATTATTTAGCCCGACAATATACCGTCCCTTCGGCTTGTAGTACCCGTGCAAGAAAATAACGGTTTCCTCCTTGATTTGGGCAATTCCGTTTTAATTTCTCTCACCTCTCCGTACAGACGGATTTTGTGTGATACCCCGAAACGGGGGATCGGTGACCCCCGCCTGCCCGACTCTAAAAATGCCCTCCTCCGCTAGCACCGGCTCACCGGTGCGATTTCGACAGGGGTTTGGTTTAAAGTTGTGAAGAAAACAACGAAAAAAAGTTAAATCAGCCTGGAAAGAAGGCTAAGCCCCGAGGAAGCCCCTCGCCCTCCCCGGTTGGCGGGGACTCCCCGGCCCGGCTCGGCCCGGTTGGGCTTTTCGCTCCGGGACACGTCGGGGGGCTGGAGGCGATTCCCGACCCCCAAAAATTCTGCGGATCGAAATATTTCTCTGGCACCGCCGTTCCCATTTTACCGCTAACCCGCCGCAGTTTGGGGCTAAAAAAGCTGGAAATGGCTCACCATTTTGTCTGCATGTCACACTACTCTGCCAAGGAGCTGGCAGAGGAGGGCATCCCTTCCCGAGGGTCCTGTTTGGTTTGGGGGCATCCCCAGAGGACCCCCCCCCCCCCCCCCCGAGGGAAGAAAACTTGTTCGAGAAAGTATGGATGCCTCAGCAGTGCCAGCCTGGATTTACACCTGGATTTATACCTGGATTTACACCTGGATTTACACCTGGATTTACAATTCCGGCTGCCTTTAAAGACGGACTTGTTTGCTGAGGATGGCCGGGAGCATCACTCGCCAGGTTCCAGCTCCGCTCCGGCTCAGCCCAGCTGTTTCTCTCGGTACCCAGGTCCTCGGGTCTGAGCCAGTCAAAAAAGCATCCCTCCGGGAAAGTATTCTAGCTATCCGTCCCTGAGCAGGGATATAAATACCCGGAGATATTTTGAAGATCTCTGTGGGAAGCGATTGTGCCTAAGTGGTAGCGCTCGGAGCTTATTATCGCTGGAACCGATTTGTATTGCAGGGACTGGGTCCTGCCAGAAAACGCCTAAAAAATCCTGCGCTGAAGGCGGCTGTAAATTCCTGTGCTGTAATATTTCATCGAAGGACGTCATGGAAAATGTGGGCTTGGGGGGGGGGGGGGGGGGAGTCTCGGGACGGGCAGAGGGGGGAAAAGGGGGACAAAGGGGGGTGGGAGAAATGTAAGATTTCCCTTTTTTTTTTTTTTTCCCTTTCTGACCAAAGCCTGAACTTCTGCCTGAGTTGAGGCGGCTGACAGCCAGCCCGCACCTCCCCGCAGCCGCGTTAGGCACTTGAGCAGCTCTGCTCCGCACCCGCTCCCAATTTCGGCTTGTTTTTCCCCAAAACCTCCTCCGGATTCCACTCGGTGCCGGAGGCCGGGTTCTGCCCGCACGGTGCCCCGGGGATGCGAGGGGCCGGGGATGCTCTGTGGGTGCCACCAGGAAAGGGCCAGCGACCGGGCACACACACACACGCGTGAGGCAAAGCGTTGCCGTGTGATGTACCCGCAAAAATTGTTGGGGAGTGCCTGTGTACCCCCTAAATACCACTTCTCCCTCCGCCCGTTCACCGCCCCCCCCATCGCCCCCCTCCTCAACATTGAGCCCCTCGCTTGAACGCACCCCCTCGGCCTTAAACAAATATTTAGGGATCGATTTGCCGCGGATTTGAGGCCAGCGGCCACGGGGATGGCCGCGACTGAAAAACAAAAAACCAAACCAAAACCCAACAACCCCCCCCCCCCCAAAAAAAAAAACCCCAGCCGAGGGAAAAAGCCTGGTGATGGGGCAAAGGGGGAGGGGGGGGGGGGGGGGGGAGTCCTGCGGGTGGTGTTAATGCAAAGCAGGGGCAGCGGGGAGGGGGACATGAGGCGGTCACTCCCCTCGCCCTGGGTGGTCCGGACTCGCAGGAACACCCCGGCCCCTCTCCGAGCAGCACCCAGCCCGCCTATAACAATACCACCTATATACATTTCCATACTCGGATTACACCCGGCCTGGTTGCAAAGTTGACTTCACTTAAGCAATTAGCTAGTAAAAATACCTTCGGCTCAGGAAAAGGAAGAAAGCTCGGATTTGTCTATTTTTACACAAAACACTGCCGAGTTTTGGGGAGGGGGAGGGAAGGGGAGCGGGTTTGGGAAGGAGCCGGTTGGGAAGCGCAGCGGGGCCGGGGGTGGTCGCGGGGAATATGCGGGGCCGGGCCGGCAAAACGGGCTCCAAACGGTGCCGGGATTAGCAGAGCCAAGTGTTTTAGATGATTCTTCTCCGCCCCTCTCCCCCCCGCCCCCGCATCTCTCCCCCGCCGGGGGCTGAGGGTGGACCTGATTAAACCACCCAAATCACCAGCAAACGACAGCAAAAGCGAGTCCCGCTCATCTGCGGGGGCAAACCCGCATCTTCAACCCAGAAACTTTCCCGTCCTCTCCCCTCCAAAAACCCATCCGAGGCCCATCTTGAATCGGAAAGTGCTTCTGGGACCTGCGAGGAGGTTTTATAAGCAATAAAGTGTCACCACCAACCCCTCTCCCGGCGGGTTTCTCTCCCCTCCATCCCTCCAAGGCCGGCACGGTCAGTCCGTCCCGCACACCATCCTCCTCCTCGTACATCACACACGACACGGCCCGGCTTTTCCTCCCCAAAAACCGTCCTTTCCTTAATTCACAGGCTCGCTTTAAAACCCTCCAAGGTTTCTGCTATTCCCACGGCGAGGCCTATAAAACACGCGGCGATATATTTCCATATATTTCCATTTTAACGTTTGCTGGCTATAATAAATACATCGGAAATCAAACCTTCACACTCCGAAAAGATACTGCGAGGGGTGGAAAGGGCACTCGTGCAGGAACTGATTTTCTTTGAAGAGGAATGGTTTGATTTTTTGGAGAGGGTTGTTTTTTTTTTTTTTGCTCGGAAATATTTTATTTCCTAGTGGAAACGCTGCCGGTGGCGACAGTTTTGAACGTGGGTTTTACACGAGCAGTTTGTGTTGTGTTTCAAGCCCCAGCCCCGGGTGTTTTGGGGGCAAGTAGGGGACATTCAGTCGGAGAGGGATGTAAAGAGAAGAAAAACCGTTTTCGCCCCCGGGAGATGGGAGAGCATTCGATGAGGAGCAAAGCTCGGGGTTAACGATGCGCTCCCCGAAAAAAAAATAAGAATAAAAAAAAACCATCCAGCGAAAAGCGGAGGGTTTATTTTGTACCAGCCACCCCGGGGCTGTAAGCACCCGGGGAAGGTAATCGCTTCCCGAAAAAAGCAATTTTGGGGGATGATTTTCCCTCTCCCTGAGCAGCCGCTCTGCTCCGCGCCCGGCGGCCCCGGACGGGAGGGAGCAGCGGCCGCCGCCTCCCCGGGCAGCCGGAGCAGCCCGATCTCCTCCTCCTCAAGGGAAAAGCTCCAGAAATAACTGCTTCCTCCCTCTCCCATCCCCTCCCCGGGTACCTGCCCCCGGCCCGGGGTTTGCCCAGGGCGCTCCCCTGCCTGTCCCCGTCCCCAAAACTCCCCCTTTGCCCCGGGAACAGCAGGGCCGGTGCTTTCTGCAAGACGAATTATTTTGCGGAGAGGGGGCAGAAGATGGAAAGGGGAAGGAGAGAGGGGGGAAAAAAAAAAAAAAAAAAAAAAAAGCCCCTGATGTGAAATCCCTCTTGGTTGTATCACAGATGTGACAGGCGCCCCGGAGGCTGCTCACAACTGCTCGCGAATAAAGCGGAGGGAGTTTGGGAACCCGATCGGTATCTATCTTTCTTTTAAAAGGTCTTAAATTATCATTAAAAACTTTAAAAGCGAATCTTGAAGACCGGGTGTCCCCTCTCTCTCTGCAGACGGTGCAGCGGGACGGACCCACAGCACTGCGGTGCGGCCTGCAGCGGCGTGGGGGAGTTTTTCCTTCCTTTTTTTTTTTTTTTTTTCTTTTTTTTTTCTTTTCCCCCTTCCTTTCTCTCTTCCTTTCCCTAATCTTGAAAGCGAGCAGGCTGCAGCAGCCAGCACATCTGCTCCGCTCCCAGCCAGCAGCCCTGAAAAGCCCAGGCTCCTGCAGCCGTGCCACCCACCCTCCCACCCCCCCCCCTCGGAGCGCAGGTTTCCACGCGCGATCCATAAGAAGGTGACAAAGGTTTAAAGCGACTTACCTTGAAGAGCGAGTGATAGCTCTCCTGGTGGGGCGATTCTCAAAAGCGTTTTGTTTTGGGGTTTTTTTTTTTTGGGGGGGGGGGGGAGAGAAGAGAACAAGGGGTCTTTGCCCCCCTGCCTTCCTATTCTCCTTCCCCCCCACCCCTTGTGTGTGCCCGTGGCATCCGCCAAAGCCGAGCATCAGGCTCCTGGCATTCAGCTGTAAACCTTCAGCACAGATTTATATACCCCCCCCCCCAAAAAAAAAAACCAACCCCACCAACAAACCCAAAAAACTAACCCACCCTCATCCCTAAAGCAGCCTCGGAGCAGATGAGGGGTCCGAAGCCTGTTCCCATCCCCGGACCGGCGGCGGAGGCAGAAAAGGGCATTTCGAGAGGCAGCAAGAGTTTTCGCCGATTTCTTTTTATTAAAGCACCCCCGAGCCCGTGTTTACATTGCGCAGTATAAACATCCTGCCCGGGCCCGCCGAGCTTAAAAGAGCGCACGAAGAGGGGGTTTAAAGTGGGTGAAGCTCCGCGCAGCGCGGAGGCCGCGGTCGGGAAGCGCCTCCGCTGCCCCGCGCCGCCCGCGGAAGTTCCGCGCTGCCCGCAGGCCCGAGCTGCCGCGCCCCGGCCCCTTCCACGGCCCGCGTGGGGCCCTTCCCACCCTCCCCCGTGATTTTCAGCAGAGGCGCGGGAGGAGGGGGGAAGGGGATGCAGGGCGGGGGGAGGTGGGAGTTGCGGCGCTCCACGCAGAGCCGCTGTCACGCGTGACACAATCCCCCCCCCCCCCCGCCATATACGCGGCGCCCCCCGTGGCGGGCAGGGATGCGTCGCGCAGCCCCCGTGTCGGGCAGGGCGGCGTGGAAAGGGCTCTTTAAAAGCTGCCCAGCAGCTGGGAGCGGGGAGCGGAGGGGGGCCGGGACAGGACGGCGGAGGGGGCCGCCCGGGAGGGCGTGGGGGAGCGGGTCGGGGCGGGGATCTCCGCTCCGCTCTTACGTCTGTCAAGGAGCGGCAGACGCCGCTGCAAGAGATAAAGTAAAAGGCGAACGGCGGGGCCGGGGGCAGACTCGACAGCCACCGCGATGGGAAGCAGCTCCCCGCAGCACCGGCAGCGCCAACCCAGCTAGAGCCGCCGGCGGCGGGGGGGGGACGGCGGCGGCCCCGGGAGCCCGGCCCGCCGAGGGGCAGCGGGACAGGCGGCGGCCGCCGGCTTCTCTCTCGCAGCAGCCGAGCTCAGATCGCTTCCACCCGCCCCCCCACCATCCCGCCTCCCTGCGCCCCCCCCCCCCCCCTCCGACCCTCCGCCTCTCGCTCGCCTGCTGCAGCCGGGCTCGGATTTAGGGATAAAGTGGGAGGAGGAGAGAAAGGGGGGGGGGGGGGGTGTCGTCGCTTCCATTTGTTTATCCACGGAGGGTTGAAGTCTCCCGGTGGAAAGAAACCCCGCCGGGGGGCCGGGAGGAGGCCGGGGGTGGGGGGGGGTGAGTGGCGGCGAGCCCCCAGCAGCGTGGCCTTTTGGGGGGGCGCGTGGGGGAGGGTTGCGGAGGAGGGCCGGGGCTGGCCGCCGCGGACCTGGCCGTAGATGACTGCAGAAGCGCAGCAGGCTCTGTCCTCTCAGCCCCCTCCTCCTCCGGTGCAGAGCAGCTACGGCCCCATGTCCTCCGTGGCCGAGAAACAGCCGCAGAGCTCGGCCATGGACGCCGCCTCCGCGGCTCCCGGCGGGGCGACCGGCAGCGCTCCGGGCAGCGGCGGAGCCCCGGGCAGCGGCGGTCCCAAAGCGAAGAAGACCAACGCGGGGATCCGGCGGCCGGAGAAACCGCCTTATTCCTACATCGCCCTCATCGTCATGGCCATCCAGAGCTCACCCTCCAAACGCCTGACCCTCAGCGAGATCTACCAGTTCTTGCAGAGCCGCTTTCCCTTCTTCCGAGGCTCCTACCAGGGCTGGAAAAACTCGGTGCGCCACAACCTCTCGCTCAACGAGTGCTTCATCAAGCTGCCCAAGGGGCTGGGACGCCCGGGCAAGGGCCACTACTGGACCATCGACCCGGCCAGCGAGTTCATGTTCGAGGAGGGCTCGTTTCGCCGCCGACCCCGCGGTTTCAGGAGGAAATGCCAGGCGCTGAAGCCCATGTACAGCATGATGAACGGGCTCAGCTTCAACCATCTCCCCGAGAGCTACGGCTTCCAGGGCTCGGCCGGCGGGCTCTCCTGCCCCCCCAACAGCCTCTCCCTCGAAGGGGGCTTGGGGATGATGAACGGGCATTTGTCCAGCAACGTGGAGGGGATGGGCCTGGCGGGACACTCCGTGCCCCACCTGCCCGCCAACGGTGGGCATTCCTACATGGGCAGCTGTACCGGCTCCTCGGCGGGGGACTACCCGCACCACGAGAGCTCCGTGCCCGCCTCCCCGCTGCTCGCCGGCGGCGGCGTGATGGAGCCCCACTCGGTTTACTCCAGCTCGGCCTCGGCGTGGGCGCCCTCCGCCTCGGCGGCCTTGAACACCGGCGCGTCCTACATCAAGCAGCAGCCCCTCTCGCCTTGCAACCCCACGGCCAACCCGCTCTCCTCCAGCCTTTCCACGCACTCCCTCGACCAGTCCTACCTGCACCAAAACAGCCACAACACCGCCGAGCTGCAAGGTAAGGCGCGGACACGCGTGGGAGAGACCCGAAACCGCCGTCACGGGGGTCGGCCGGGGGGGCTGCCGACGGGGCGGGTGCGCTCTGCGGACACGCGTGGATCTCCGCCGCGCCGAGCCGCACCCGCTTCGTGGACAGTTGTAATGCACGCCGGGGAGGAGGCCGCCATCCCCCTGCTCCTCGCCTTCCTTCCCAGGGGGAATCGGGCAGCCGTCGGGGCTCGCTTCGATGGGGGGGACCCGCTCTCCGCCGCTGCGGGGCTGGGAGCCGCCGGGCCGGGGCTCCGCTCCCCCCCCCCGCCCCGGGCGGCTGCTCTGCCGCCGGGGCTGCGCCGGGCCTAGGAGCGGTGGGCTCAGGCAGGCGGGGAGCTGCGGGGAGGCGAGGCTGGCGATGGGCCCGAGGGGGTCTTCCACCTCCTTGGGGACTTGGAGGGATCCGAAGGGAGAAACGAGGGGGGTTTCCCCACCCGGGTGTCCTCCATCCCCGGCCCCCGCCATCAGCTCCTCTCGGGGTTGTGTTTTCCAGGCCCATCGCCTCCCTCCACCCTCCGCCCGTGCGGAAGTCGGTGGCCCGGGCCCCCCGCAGCCCCGCAGCCCCGGCCCCGGCCCCGGGATGGAGCTGCCGGGGGTGGATTTGCCCTGGCTCCTGGGGAAGGCGGAGGTTCGGCCGGGAGGAGGCCTCGGGAGGGACGAGGCCGGCGCTGGGCTTCGTCCTGCGGCCCAACTTCACCTCGGGGAGGGCGACTGGGGGCACGGGGGAGCCCTGGGAGCCGTGGCCGGGTGAAGGGGCAGGTTTTGGGGGTCCCTGCACATCACCCCGGGCCTTCGGGAGAGCAAGAAGCGCCTGTCAGGAACGGGTGTGAAACGGCGCGTTAGCGGGTCAAAAACACGAAGCGAAACGGGCAAAAAGCATCAGCGGGGCCGGTACGGAGGGGCCGAGCCCGGGCACAGCACCGAGCCGAGCCGGGCCGGGCCGGGGCCGCCTGCGGGCACCCTCCTGCTCCCGGGTGGGTCCCGGTTCCGGGGGAACGCACCCAAATCCGCTGGAAAACGGAGCAAAAATCCGTCCCGAGGAGCCACCGGGCCCGGTCGCGGCCTTAACCGAAATGCTCCGGATTAACAGCGAAATTAACGGCGCCGGAGCGGCGGGGAGCGCGGATGCCGAGCGGGCGCTTCTCCCCAGCGCACCCCAAATTTTCGGGGCGTTTTTATGTCCCGAAGCGGCGGCAGAAAGGGCAGGAACAGCCCCGCTCTCGGCGGCGTTTCGCCTTCGGCCTCTGCGCCCGGTCTCTGCCGCCGGCCCCGGTGGACGAATGTTCTTCCCCGCTCCGCACCCCGCGGACGATCCGCGCGGGCGGAGACGATGGGAAAAGCAAGTCGACACCTTCAAGAGGGCAAAACGGGGGAAAAAAAACCAACCCAACCTCAAACCAAACTAAATCTCGTCTCCTCGAAGCCTCCTTGGGCCGCGCCGTGCCGGGGCCGCGGGGGTTTCCTCTGCCGCACCTGTCCGCGCCCGCGGAGCCCCGGGACCGCCCGTGTATTTGCGTGCATGCAGAAATATACCCAATTTCGCGCTGAGACCCGAGAGCTGCCGAGGGTTTGGGTTTTGGTTTGTGGGCTTTTTTTTTTTTTTAATTTTTACCCCAGACGGCGGCTTTTTTTTTTTTTTTTCTCCCCCGCGCTCAACCTCCTCTACTAAACATAATTCCGATGGCTGACAATCTTTCCCCTCCCCGTCCCGCAGGCATCCCGCGGTATCACTCCCAGTCTCCGAGCATGTGCGACAGAAAGGAATTCGTCTTCTCTTTCAACGCCATGGCCTCCTCCTCCATGCATTCAGCGGGCAGCGGCTCCTATTACCACCAACAAGTGACATACCAGGACATCAAGCCGTGCGTTATGTGATACGGGGCGGAAAAAACACCTCCTGGGGCCGGCAAGGCCTGACCCCGGCACCGAGCCCCCCCCCGCCAGGACCTTCTCGGTGGAAGGGGGGGTCTCTGCAGACTGGCTTTGTTCGGGAGGTATAGACAGACGCCCCGGGGAGCGGCAGGGGACCGGGGTGTGCGGCCCCGGGGCTGAGCCTGCCCCGCAGCTGAGCATCGGCCGGACCCGGCCTCCAACGCGGGTCTTTAATCACGGACGGTCTCTGCCTTCTTCTGCTTCTTCGCTTGGGGTCGGGTTGAGAGGAAAGCAAAAGCAACCCCCCCACCCCCCACCCCCCCTCCCCCCGCCCCGCTACCACCACCACACACCCCCCGCCCCGAAAACCCCGACTGCGAGTTTGGGCGAAGGGTTTGAGAAAAAAAAAAAAATGAGGTTTTGATGCTTCTTTAAAAAAATTACCAAATTAAATTACTAATTCAGTTTTGTAATTGGCATTGAGCGATGCCACCATCCCGGTCGGTAGGCGCAGAGCCGGATCGGGATGGGGCGGGGGGGGGGGGGGGGCTGGAAAGGACCCCGACACCAAAGCCGGCGCATCCCGCGGCCCCTCCGCGCTGCACCGCGGGCAGGAGCGGGCTCGCCGCCGGGTCCCCCCGCCCCAGCCCCGTCGGTCCCGTCTCACTTCGAGCCCCTTCTTCCGAGATTTTTTTTTTAATTTTTTTTTTTTTTTTTCCCCCCGGTAAACACCCAGTGGGCAAAAATCTCTCAGAGGGATTTTTTTTTAAACTATTAATTTTTTTTTTTTTTTGCCTGCATAAAGACTGCAGGATCAGACCCTATGCAGAGACAATAAGGCACTTTGAAAAGAGACAGCCATGCTCATTCTGTTATTTATTCTACATTTTTTTTTTGTTGTTGTTGCTAATAATCGAGACACGAGTAGTCTCAGTTGATCAGTATTAAATCGGTGAATCTCTGTTGGCAATATTTGCCATATAGATTTTTTTTTTTTTAGTTAACCTTTGTAAATTTTAAATCGATCATGGTCTCTGTGTAAAGACAATCCTCCATATGTTTTTATAGAAATATATATATAATGAAGGATTATTCCCCACCCTCTCCCCTCTATATTTTTTCGCCCTGACTTTGTACAGTTCGTTGACACTTATTTTAATTCTTTCTGCACTGTATAAAATTGTAATTATGTGGGGTTTTTTTTTTTTCGCCCTGCCCTTTTGTGTACGTTTTGTCCCTAAAGAAAAAAAAAAAAAAATCGAACCGAAATAAAACATGTATGTTATTTGTACATGGGCTTCACGACTGTATGAGCAGCAAATAAACGAGCATGCGGTGTAACACGCGTAATTATATCTGAGGAGTCTGTGGCCTCCGCCGGGCTCCGCGGAGCGCTCCGCAGTGCGCGGAGAAGCCGCGGAACTCCCGGCCCGGCCGCTGCAAACCTTCGTGTGTTAGATGCAATAATTTCCCATCTCGGTGCAGACTCGAAAAGGCCTTTTTGGGGTTTGGCTGCGGCTTCCGAGGGGTCCTGTGTTCCCCTCTTTCGCTACGCAGAAATATTTAAAACGCGGATAAGGAAACGAGGAGGGAGCAAAACGGGAGGCGATTTTTATTTTTTTATCCTTTTTAAAATTATCATTATTTTATTCCCCCCCCCACCCCCCGAGGAGAAAGCGAAAGGTGGTGTTTGACAGCTCTGTGCCTCTTACTCGGAGACAAGGCTGTCGCTGCAGGGCTGCATCCGCGGCTCCTTTTCTCTCCCCCTCCATCCCGGGAGGGAAACGGGCATTTTTCGGGCAGTCCGAGCCGCGCATCCCCGCGGAGCAGCGCCGGGATCAACCCCGGCTCCGCGGAACCTCCGCTGGTAACGGCCGAGGAGCGCGCTAAAAGTTCCCACCGGTTTTAAAATAAATTAAAAAAATTAAATAAATAGAGATTTTAAATAATTTTTTTTAAAAAAATTAAGCAGATAAACTCCTGCACCATCACCGTCCTGCCCTGGACAGCGATAAATCCGCAGCGAGAGGAGAGCAGGCAGCGGGGACACAAGCCCGGCTCATCTGAAAAAATAGGTCCTTTGGGGTTTATTTGGTCTAATTAAGGATACTACCATATCCAGGAAATTTTTCTTTAATCCGTGGGCCAACATGTCTGTATCAACAATCATACTTTGAATATACACGCACATAAAAAAATGGATGCGCGCGAATTAATCTGATTATTGGCGGTGTGTTTCTGTCTTTGTATAGGAAAATTAGGTTACTGCACACTAATTAGCCCAGCTGTGTGTAATCAGCTTAATTAAAAGCAAAGTTAGCTGGTAGCAACAAAAAAAGAGGAATTATTCTTTTAATTAAGACAGGTGGGAAAGGCTTTATCAGAGTTGGTGGAGGCCTTTCTCAGGGTGGGGTGGTTTTTTGGGGGGATTTGGAGGGGAGTTGGAGGGGTTTGGCGGGGTGTTTGTTTGGTTTTTGGTTGGTTGGTTGGGTTTGTTTTTTGGAGAGTAGGTCTGTTTATGCTAGTGGCGATCTGCCTGCAGTATTTATTGGGGTTTCCCTGGTTTTATGCCTTTATGGGTTGATCCTTCCCTTCATTGTCCGCACTGCTGCCCATCCCTGTTGGAGGTGAGTCGCGTTGTTACCATCCTTTTTATATACAAGCTGAAGACTGAGGTTTTTGCTCCTGAAGCACATATCTGCGCTAGGTGTGGCTGAGATAAAGGTCCAGGGTTAGGAGTTCAGTCTCTGCCAAGTGGTTCTTCCTTCCTTGAAATCTCACTGTCACTCCTAGGGTTCATTTTCATCCTTCAGATTAATTTTGGACTCGCTCGTTTGCGTGCAGTACCGATGCCTTCACAGCTTGGCCTCCGCTGGGCTGGGAAAGGCCGGCAGGCACCTTGCAAGCTTCAGGTCCCTCTTGAAGGGGTTTGATACCTGGTCCCCAACAAAGGTTTACGTGATTCATTTTTCTCCTTCCCGTCGGTCTCCAAACCTGGAAAAACAGAACCACCGCATACCGTGGACGCCACATATTCCTCAAGCCAGTGAGCGCAGTCTAAACAGACAGCTCTCCATCTCAGACACCTACATCAGGGACGAGAGGATGAAACCCCACAGGTTCCTGCCCCCAGTCCTTCTTCTGCACGAGACAAACCTGCTTTTTTTTCCCTGCGTATTTTGTCCCAGGGGACGGCAAAAAACCTAGCCGCTTTCACAAGCGGTCCCTTTGTACAAGCTCCGCTCGTACGTTTGCAGGGTCGGTTGGGCTCTGGTAGGAGGCGAGGAGAAGTGAGTTTGCTCAGAAACGCTGTTGGAGCCCTGTAAGAGGAGATGAGACATAGGCTTGCTCAGAAATGTGGTATTTGCTCACGTAACGACCCAGACCTGCCCCGTGGTCAGCTGCTGTGGCTCAGTTCAGTATCAGCGATCTGATCTCTGCTCCTCATCACCCACTTCCCAATCTGTAGGTGATACAACACCGCAGTTTTCGTTGGTTTTTTGGCGTTTCTGCTATAGGAAAGAGTTTCTCACTGGGGCTGCCCTGTGCAGGCCCATAAGTTTTCTACATGGCTGAAATTTTGGAGCGTGATGAGAAATAGGGCCTGGTGTCTGCAGCTGGATTTGGCACAAGATATACCCCTGTCTCAGGGGACCTGGGGGGTCCCCAGGTGTGCTGCACCCAGAGCCACGTGCTGCCATAGCAAGGATTTGGGTGGCAAGGTGTGTTGGCAGCCTTGATGCTTCCCTCTGCTCCTCCCTGGGTGCTTCCTCCCATTCCTGCAGGGCCACCGTGGAGCTGGAGCTCCACACCTTCGGCTGTCACCCGCCCGTGGGCTTGTGTCCCCCGGGGGGTGTTTATGAGGGGCACACAGTCCCGTGTGGGGGCACAGCTTGAGTGAGCATCCTGCAGGGATCCCAAAGCAGGAACATGCGGTGTGGATACTCTGCAAAAGGAGACGTAGGGCTGGGTCCCCCGTGGGACATATACACACATTTGGGGGTGGTCCATGGGGTGATCTGGGGCCCTTTTTGGGGGAGGGGGCAGCATCTGAGCAGGGATGCCATCGAGGTCGAAAGGGGGCATTTGGAGGGATCCCCGTCGGGGGGGGGGGGTAGAGAGGGGCCGGTCGCGGTGGGGGATCCCCATGGGGGGGGGGTAGAGAGGGGCCGGTCGCGGTGGGGGATCCCCATGGGGGGGGGGTAGAGAGGGGCCGGTCGCGGTGGGGGATCCCCATGGGGGGGGGGGGTAGAGAGGGGCCGGTCGCGGTGGGAGATCCCCATGGGGGGGGGTAGAGAGGGGCCGGTCGCGGTGGGGGATCCCCATGGGGGGGGGGGTAGAGAGGGACCGGTCGCGGTGGGGGATCCCCATGGGGGGGGGGGGTAGAGAGGGGCCGGTCGCGGTGGGGGATCCCCATGGGGGGGTAGAGAGGGGCCGGTCGCGGTGGGGGATCCCCATGAGGGGGGGGTAGAGAGGGGCCGGTCGCGGTGGGGGATCCCCATGAGGGGGGGTAGAGAGGGGCCGGTCGCGGTGGGGGATCCCCATGGGGGGGGGGGGTAGAGAGGGGCCGGTCGCGGTGGGGGATCCCCGTCGGGGCCCCGGGGCCGGGGGGGGCCGCGGTTCCCGGGGCGGCAGCGCCACCTGGTGTCGGCGATCGGCACCGCCCGCGCCTCGCCCCGCTCCCCGCCCAGCCGCGATTTTCTCCAAATTGGGCTTAAAACCGGGCCGGGTCCGGCGGTTTCTGACCTTTTCTCCACGGGATGGGTGTTAAAGGTTTGCTTTCTTTTTTTTCCTCTTGTATTTTTTTCTCCCTTCTGGCATCCGGAGCTGTGCAGGTGAATGTCCCTTTATCACATTTATCATATTTATCGTATCAGAGTTAGCATCGCAAGATTGGTGATTGAACATCTCAGGCGGAACTCGTTTATGGGCAACTTCTGGATCAGGCCTGTTCTGTGCCCAGCTGGGATAGATGGTGACACTTGGGATGACAGCATAAAGTAGCCCGTGAATACAGACACTCAGCAGGCGATGCTCTCAGATAGGGGTGGTAACCCAGCCTCACAGAAAACTGAGTCCCTTGGAGACTTTACTGGTGGGAACAGACACCTTGAGTCTTTAATGGATATTTGGAAGGCCAAGTTCTGAGTTTGGTACCAACTTCTCAGCAGGTAAAGGCTCAGAACCATCAGAATAATTGGGTCCTTGACCTCAATTTGAGGTCTTCCTCAAACCCAAGAAGTTTGGGACCTGTGTACCTCTGGGGGTCTGAGCCACAGTTCTTGCCACTCTTGAAAAGGAGGCTTCGATGTCTATGTCACTGAAATGCTTTTGGAAGACCACACCTGAAGATTTGTTCCCTTTCCATGCATATTTGCAAGCACAACTCCTGCCCGACACCAGCCTCTGCAGGAAAAGACAGCGCTGGGGTGCTCCGGTGGGCTTTGCGTTTGCACAGCCCTGCCAGGAAATCTTTGCCATGGGGACGTAATATCTGATGAGGCAGGGGAGTGTGCGTCTAGCTAAAAGAGCCCCCCCGCCCCCGATGAGCAGGAGATGCCCTGAGTGCTAACAGCAGCTCAGCAATCGTGAGCTGATGTTATTCATAGAAACAATTATCAGATTGGCTCAACAAGTGAGGAAAGGCATGCAGATCAGTTGGGTTTTTTAAAATAACTTTCACTGCCAGTATTCATCTTGCACAGCAAGAAACTAAAATCAGAATATTGTTAAGGAAAGATAACAGAAGGAATAAACCTTATTGTTATTGAGCCTCTGCGTTGCAGATCTCGCTGCACAGACTCTTTGAGACCGATTCCCATTAACACAGGTTGCTCTGATCCATCAAACTTCTGATAAATGTTTTACCTCTAATCTTAAAATATTTTTTGAGGGAGATGCAGAAAAATTGAGGTGGATTGCTGTGTAGTAAATGCCAATCTCCTCTCCTCAAACACCTCGCAGGTCCTCTGAGAGATCCCAAAAAGTCTGCAGACCACTGGTAGAAGCATCAGAGAGCGAATGATAATCCTAGAGATCCAAACATCTCTGCTTAATTATGGAAAGAGATGCGGGGACACTGGCAGTACCACTTTACTTCAGTAGGACTTACACTGGTGTAAATATATGCGCCTGAACATAGGCGTTTCTTTATTTAAAGCAGCAGGAGTTGAAAGACCCAGAACGGTACAGAAAGTGTAGTTCTGCGACTCAGCTCAGCTTCAGGCTAATTACTGAAAAAATAAGCAAACACACCTGGGAAAGCAAGGCGACAGGGCCTGGAAAGTTTTGCAGGTTACAGTACCAAGAGTTTACTCGGAGCAGAACTTGCTACGGCAATTGTGTTGCTCTGTGGCGGTAAAGAAAAGCCGCTGCAGACCCGCTACCCGAGTAACGGCCTGCTTCAGAGAGATGGAAACGCCACGCTTCGGAGTCTGAGCAGTGCAGGTGCCTGGGAACACTCTGGAAACACTATATCCCTCTGGAAAAATATAAGTATTACTGTTGTCTGAACAATTACTCAAAAATACTAAGGAGTGGCAGCAATGGATACACTAATGCCTAGAAATGTAGAGGTTTTGCAGTGTTTCCTGAATGTTTCCCTTCATTCCCTGCCCTTTTTTTTCCTCCCGTCTAACAGTCCCGTGTGTTTGTCTTATGCCTTAACGAAAGAAAATCACCCTGGTTTGGCTTCTTGTGTTCCTGCGTGGGATGGGCGGCCCATAACACACTTAGGTGACTTGCCAGACCTCTGGAAGAGGCACACCTCAGGAAAAGTATCTCAGTTTCTCTCTCACATCTTGTCTCACAGGCCAAGGGAGCCATGGTTTGTCCCTGGACTGGAGAGGCTTGTGTTGGGGTGCCTTGACTGGAAGGCTCTGCTGGAACAGGAGGACCCGCAGGATTGCGTGTTTCCCAGCCACGGAGTGACCCTGATCAGGATGCTGCAGCTCTCTGTTGGGGAGCAACAAGATGTCCATCGGGGACAGCAGGTACCTGTCACACAGAAAAGTCCAAAGGCCACCACGCTCTGGGTTGTTTGTGGGGTTTTTTTGAGAGCTTTTGATGAGTTTCTAGTCTGTTCTCTCCAGTTGTTTTCAAAAGTGGTGGGAATTACCGATTGCATCTAGTCTATCAGGAGCCATCTCTGCCTTCCTCATTTTCCCATCTGTAAAAGGTGGATGTTACTGGGGCCGCTGTAAAGATTGACTAGATAGGTCCGTATCCTGAACTCATTTCTCCCAGTGACTTCAGTGGGATGCCCAGCCCAGAACAATGGCAGGATACATGACCCTAAACATTTCTGCAGTGCTTTGAAAGATGAAAAGCAGTGATTTTTATACCTATGTCAGTGTAGGGGCAGGGAAACGTTTCATGATGTTTATAGCAGACATCACGGACATTACACATGAAAACATGGGGAAATGGTGCACTTTTCTTGTAGGGAGATAATCTTTAATAGATGGCAACGAGGAAATAAAAGCATTCGTACACAGCAGCCTACCTCACGGAGGGGTATGTTTGCCTGAGTTACATGGCCACAGCCACAGATGTTTCCTCCAGAGCCAGAACTGCTGCATGGGGCTGTTCCTTCTGAGGAACCGGAATGAGAGAAATCCCAGCACACGCTTTTCCTCCCCCTCCTCACGCCTTGCTCCAGTTGTGGAGAAAAACACAGCCCCAGTGCTAGATTTTTGCATGGAAACATTCTCCTAAAAAACATTTGTTTCTCCCTTTGGAGCAGTAGAAGACGATGAAATAATAATAAAAATAAATTAAAAAAAAGACATGACTTGAAGACAGTATTTAACCATCCCTTTTCTGAGATATTTTATTGGTCTCCAAAGATAATGGGCTAAAGCCTCTGTCCTTAAAGACTGCTTTCTGGGAGGGGACCAGGGACTGATGTGCGTGGAGATGCCGGAGGGCTGGATGGGGACCTGGCGGTGGGATGCAGGAGAGCACTTTGCTCTCTTCCCACCCTGACGGTGAGGGGTTTTTTCCCCCTTTTTCTCTCCATGGAAACAAACGATGTCTGACTCTTGTCACTCAGAGAAGACTACACAGCAACATGGCTTGTTTACTCGCTGTTGTCTTGGGTGGATTGAAGCTGTGTGGCCTTGTCCTTGTTCCAGGAAATGCATGGATGTAGCTGGCTGAAGGAAAACCCTAACGATTGTATAGTTTTCAGTGCTGAGTGGCAGTTAGCCACCTCGCTTTTATTGTTAGCAGATTACAATGTTGCCTCACTGCTCTGTGCCACACACCACGCTGTGACTAATATCATTCAACAAAAGAAAATCCCCTCCAAAGTGACCATGTTCTCGAGCCCAATGGATCTGGTAGAGGCTCCATTCATCCGATACTGTTTTCTCTCTGCATCTCTCCCACAAGTGAGGATAAGAAGGGCAGAATCACCCTGGGAAGCTCACATCCACGATGTAACACCTAGGGTGGTCGCTGTTGGATCCCACACCCTCCCAGCTGCCATGAGCGGACCTGGGTTTGCTCACACCGACCAGCCTCCGGAGCTGTTCGGCATCTTTCCCCATTGAACCCTCCAAGAGGGGCATGCAAATAACAACATGCTAACTTTGTTTGTGCCATGAAAGGAGCTGGAAAGAATGCACCGAACCACATGACAAGCGAGGACATCAGGCTGTGCAGAGAATAGAAAGACTTCATTTTTAATTACTTCTGAACAAAGTTGGCTCAGTAAAGTATTTCCCATTGTACTGCTGAACTTTTCTTCTCATCACACAGCAGTGAAACACAGGCTCCTCCGTTGCTACAAGTGAACTAAAATCAAGTCTGTGCTAGGGATCACTTCATTCCCTATTAGAAGCAGACTACCCATCTATCACCAGTGTTTCAGACTTTTCTGCAGCATCCAGGCACTTCTTTGCCACTGTAGATGTTTTTATCATGAGAGTCTTAAGAAGCAAGACTTAAGAATCCCACTGTCATTACAGAAAGAGACTGAGGGTTAAGTGCTTAAAGACACCCTCTCCCCATTGCTCCAGGCACGAGCGGTCACAGAAAGGCCATTCCAGAGAACCAACTTTAAAGTCCTAGACTGGTGCTTCAGTCACAGCAAGAAAGAGGGGATGTAAGGGATGACATTCACCTGAGGCACAAACTGTATCTACGTAGACATAGCCAAGTTCAACCTACGTGCTGACAGCCACAGCTACAACAGGTACAAAATGAAGACTTATTACTTAAGGTTCTCATCTTTAAAGCATGTTTATTTGGACTGTAAATTCTTCATGGCATAGACTTTATGGTTAAACGTCTTGCGTGGTCTTGGTCTGGGCCAAAGGAAAACATAAGCAGGCTTCAGTTCCTCGAGTTTCAGTATGAGACCAAAGTCCAAGGATTCACTGAAATGTATTGCGTGTCAGAGTTCTGTGGATTTAGAGAAAAGTCAGAAGTGACTCGTGTAACTGATGTCTTCCTGAGCATGCAGAGAGCTTGAAACAATAGATCTAAGCAATGCAGACTGCCCCATTCACTTTTTCTTCAAAATCTGCTGTTTCCTCAAGTAGGAGCTTGGTCTGTGCACAAGAAAAAAATCCACATTGTACAGCTAAAGACACCAGACGGCCATGTAGGCGTGTGCCTTGGGCAGTCTTGCATTATTTAATTAAATAGCAATTTAGCATCTTGCATTGATATGTCTTTTAGCTAAAGATGAGCAACTCTCCAAGCAGCAGTAAGGGCCCCATCCTTGTCACCGCTTCATTGGTGTCCAAGACAGAAATTCCATTGACTTCAGAGCGTGCAGGCTCAAACTCCTGCTATGTTGGCACATGACACATTTCAGAAACCATAAGCTATACCCTCCTCCTCACAGGTAAGCTTATAGAACAGTTTTGCTGCAAGACATGCTGCTTTTTTGCAGAACGTAAATACTCAAGTTCTGTTTTTCCCCGTGGGATTCCGATAGCAACCCAGCTGTAATTTCTGAGGACGTGAAGCTCCTTACTACCAAACCTCTGCAGAAGCTCTTAACCCTTGTGAGCCTTCGGCAGCTTCAGGCTCCATTTTCAACAGCTGCCGGTACCAATTCCTTCTCTGCAGGTTGTTGCTCTTGAAGCAGAGATGACAGAAATGAACTTGTACCTGCACTTCAGTTCGCTGCTGGTGCAGATGGGTTTGTGACAGGCTGCCAAACTCAGACCTAGAGCAGCTGCTACCTTGAATTAAAAACACTCTTTAATGACTTTAAGATGCCAAGGCCCAAAAGACCTTGCTGCTTATTAATAACGTGGATCAAAAATGACTACTTAAGTTAGACATACAACCACAATAGCATCAACATCGTTATTCCAGTTCATTGAAAATGCTAACGAATGGTGCATTAGTTTAAACTTATAGTAATTATTTTTCTTCTCTGAGCTTAACTTCAGTTACATACCACTGCCTAGTTAATATCTTCTCGCTAGTGTGGTTTGGCCAGTTAATTGCCTATTGGAAAAGTAACAAGATATTAGGCAGCACTCAGCACTGTGAAATGTGGTCTCACAATGTATGACAGAAAAAAGCGACAGAACTGCAGAGATCTGCCCAACTGGATACAGACCGGGCGCAGCTCACCCTGCAGGTTACACACACAACCACAACTGCAAACAGAAAACCATCTGGGTGTGTTCGTCCAAACAAAACCGGTCACTGGCTACATGCAGCCTCCAGAGCAAAGCAAACAAACATAACATATTTATATATCACATAACATCTAAATGTATCTGCATTGAAACTTCAGAGGTTAAGAAAGGAAATAAGGTAGAGGATGAAATTCCCACAAATTTGACCAGAAAGGGCTGGTTCAATCTGTAATGCAACAGGAAGATCAGATGCTGGAAGTTTTCAGTGGCAGAATAACTGCTTTTTAACTGCTAAGGTCACCTGGGCATCTTCACCAAAGCAAGCAGTATTGCAAGAGTCAAAAAGAACATCAAATGATCATGTTACTTAATTTGCCATCATTTGGAAGGGGAAGGCAGTGATGTATAATTATTTTTTTGCTTTTCTTTCCTCCGCTTTCTAAGCTTATGATGTAATGAGTATGTTTAAGTAGTAACATAACCCCTGACTCTTACCCTTGAAGTGCACAACTCTGAAACAAGACGCAGAGGACTCCACAGTGCTTATGTTTTAATTCAGACTAAGTGATACTGAAAATAATTTTGAGCTGGCGAAAAAGAGAGCATTTTAGAGCATGGCCCTATTTTTTTTTTTTCCTTCAGAACCCTTTCCTTTGTTGACCTTACAAGAAGCTGAAGCAATGCTTTCCTTGAGCCCCTCTGTAGAGTACATGATAACGATGAGAACTTTTTATTTAATACTGTACAAAACATCTGACCCTTGAGGCATAATAACGTGCTTAAAATATACTTAACAGTACCCTCTGGCTAAAAAAAGTTTCCAACTCATACTTAGAAAAATATCCATTTAGATGCTTACTTTGACTATGTGCCCAGCATCAATGGCAAAAGTGCTTCTGTTTAGAAAGGATGGTTCAGCCAAAATTCAACTTGTTTTTCAGGAATAGGAAACCAAAGGAAAAAAAAGAAATAATAAAAGCCATACCAAATAAATCATAATTCTCCTTTACACTGTAAGTGAATGTTCACGTGTATGCAAATATTACTGTTCAAGCTAGTACTCGATAGCACTTTCACAGCGAATGCTGCCAGTGCTGCTGTCTAACCCTCACCACTGTCTGATGTTGTGGGTGCAGGAAGACCACACTGGTGGTGACAAAGGCACAGCAGGAACAGGCTTTACTACTATGCCCAGCAACTTTTCAAACAAATCCATACCAGACTGGTCACCCACAAGTTTTTGGCTATGGTCTGTCTGCTTTTCATTTCTACCACAATGATTAATATTAATGTAATTTCACAGAGGCAATGGAATCACACCAAATTATAAGAGACAAGACAAATCAAGAAAAGCATCTATTTTAGAATTATGTTTCCATGAAAAAGGCACCTCAAGTGTTTCGGGGAAAAGCCGAAGAGAAAACTGGTCCTCACTTTCCTCTGCCAGACCGAAATAAAAATTAAAAGGTTTACAAAGGGCTGAATTAAGAAAACAAAGCTGAGAAAGGGGCTACCATCTCTTACACCTGATTAGTTATTACTAGAACCCAGTGACTGAGCCAGTGTTTCCACAGCCATTCTTCAAGAGCACAAAAAGGGTGATTTCTCCCTCTGGCCATTTTTATGAAAAATATGCTGAAAACTCCCAACAGACAAACCCCATTTTTTAGTAAACAGAACTGTAACCCTTAAGACAGATTTTCTGCAGCTTGCTTTTAAGCTCACAAGTACAAATTTGCAGGTACAACCATGAGATGACAGAACGTAACCACCTCGCTACATGTGGCTGCACACAGCTACCAAGGGGCAGGTTTTTGATCCAGGCCTAACAAACGTACACACCAAACAGCAGATCAACCCCTGGTCAGTGAAAAACAAATACACAGAGTGTGGGTACTCTGTGAATAACCATTTAGAGAAATGGCCCCTCTGTCATCTAGCTTGACAAATACACTTCGCATGTACAACTGCAGGAATGAGGCAGGCAAGTCAGCTGTGAGACGTATGCCTCATTTGTTTGGAAAGCTGGCTTTGCACTTTGTTTAGCCTGCAGAAATCAGAGGATACACTAATATCCTTGAAAACTTAGGTTGGCTTCTCACAAAACAAGGAAAACGCCTATTTTTTTCCTCTATTCATATTCATTTCTGACTATTGATTTCTACTTGCCCTTTGTTTCTCTGATTCTTGGCCAGCTCAACTCACAAAGTATTACCCCCCAGGCTCAAGCCTTTCAAAGAGGATACAGCACTCTCTGCAGTTGCTTTATCCTTGTAATCGAGAAAAGCCCTGTGTTGTGCTCCTTGCCAAACCAGTCGTAAAGGAGTTGCATGGAATTCCCTTAAAGCACATTTCAGCTCGCTCACTCTTACACTGGGAGGTATGTTCCCCACATACACAGTAGTAATCATGCCAGATCCCTCTAATCTGGGACTTAAAGAATAATTTTCAATATAATGTTGTCCTATTTGAGCTGAGCCCATAGCAGCCTGCGATCTTGTATTTTCAGCCATCGCCTTCTGATTTAATGCTGCTGGTGGGTTGGCGTTTGCCAAGTCTGAATGTTCATCTTGGACGGTAACATCCTTGCCAGTCTGCTTCTCTCTGTATCGAAGGGTCTTTAGGATGGGGATTTTTCCCAGCATCTCATAGCTGACCTAAAAAGGAGGAAGACAGATACAATGATGAGATTTCTTGCCTTCCAGAAAAAGATGACGACCATCAGGACCCATTTGTGCCATAAAAAGAGATGAACCTTATTATATTGCTACCATTCAGAGTGCCAGAGCATTCAAAATGTTACTAATTGCTGGCCTGATTCTGAAGTTGCTCCCTAAATACACACTGCAGGACAAAAATAAACATTAGTTACTCTTTAAGCGAGCAGCACAATGTAGATCCAGCAGGAAAATCAAAACCAAACTCAGAACTATTTGATTCTGACATTTATCTATCAGAGTGCTTTCAGACTCACATTCGCATTGTTATCCCTTAATATTTGCTTTGACCGAGGGCCTATGCTCCTGCTCTGGCAGAATCTGACATGCCTACAACTCATCAGACCATCAGGCACTTTCATTCTGCAGACCTCCTTGCACTCTTTTCCCCCAAAACAGGATATCCCGTAGGCTGGGTCATACAATGGGGAGGGACGACGGTGTTAAGTTTGCAGCCGGGAAGCGTGCCTTGCAGCGCGGCTCCTCTGAGTGTGGGCCCAGCTGGAGGCACGTTCTCTTGGTTGTGGCACATCACCACAGCCTCCCTCTTGTCATCTGACCTCACACACCGCCCACAGCTACTCATCAGATCCCACATCAGTCTGCTGGGTTGGATCACAGAACGGAAGAGCGTTTGGACACTATACTTCAAAACTGTGAACTCTCTATCCCTTCCATCCACCCTAAGTTCACAAGCAGCTTTTCTGGAAGGGCTCTTCCTCTCAACAGCTGAACCCTATCCATCTCAGGCATGAGATGCCCCAGGCTGCACTCAGTGACTGGCAGGAAACGCAGTGGTTCCCTAGCTAATGTGGTCTAGCTCTTGGCTTGCAGACTGCAGTTGCAAGGAGGAATAATTCGTACTTGGCTGCTGGACAAGCAGAACATCCATCAACACAAGATCCAATTCTTAAATTTAGGGAGCAAAACAGAGCCTAGGGAAGTGATGCCTGAGCTAGCAGAGACCCAACCTAGTAGCCCACACAGTGTGAGCAAGCCACTCTAGCAGGGTACTGCACCCAAACTTACGAGCCACTACTTCTCAGCAGGCTGTGCTGGACTAGCACTAGCATATGCCGGCTAGAATATGTCTGCAGATCTCCCAGCTCAGATCTCTCTTATCCCAGAGCCCCTGAATTCCTGGTTCTATGATTACAGTCAGAATGAGTTTGGATCTGGCTGCACCACAAAGTCTAAAATTTGCAAATCTCTAGGGAGGGTAGCCCAGCTCTGAAGTGACTCGAGTAAAATCAAAGACATGGTGGGGGCAATATTAGGCTTTGGTAACAGGCAAGCCAGTCAACAGAAGTGTCATGAATGTTCCCAGGGCTCCTCTTCTGAGGAGCAAACAAGCAAGTTTTATTTCAGGCTGAAACTAAATAAAAATAAAATTTACATAAAGCCCATCCTAGCTTTATCTTGTTAATATAACATCAAATAGCAGAATAGGACTAACCAGTATGGGCAGAGGCCACCTCCATTCTGCCACACTGCAGACCCAGAGTCAAGGTGTTTGGGATCAGGCCCTTTAAACAAGCAAACTTTATGACGAAGAACATTTCTGAACAAATCTGGCCTGATCTGGCAGTCAGCACAGAGAGGCAAGGACTTCCTCTGGGGGTCTGGGAGCCTCCGCACTCTGAAAGGTACATGCCATTTTCAGATTTTGAAGAGTTATTGCTCTGTGGATTCTTGGACTGATTTGTTTTTCTCAGCCAAGAACTCAGACTGCTGTGTTTGACAGCAAACTCCCCTTCCCTGGGCGATACAACATCAAACCAATGGCTTAAGCCATTTCACTTTGTTTTTACTGGCCAACAATTAGGAACATTTGTTGTCCTCTGTCAAATTTCTATGTGAAATGTAAGCTCTATGCTAATTAAACCAAACAGGAAAAACATTTTTCTATTCTCATGCAACTAATCACTCCTGGACCCAAAGCACAACCTCAACCTCTTACCAAGTGTACCAGTTCCTTTCACGCTGAAATTAAACTCAGTTCCCAAGACACGGACTGAGTGTTTAGTTAGAAATATCAATGCTACCAAGGGCAAACCCTTACCACTTTGTAAATTAAGGGACTCAAAGAGATGGGTACTGAGAGGATGAGCTCTGGAACTCCCAGTCTTTCAAGGGCAAATTGAGGAGTGGAGTTAGATAATCCAAGGGCCAAAATACTCTCTTAAGGGACTTCAACTGGCCAGGCTTCAACGTAGCCTCTCCTCTCACGAGAGCGACCAGTAGTTTTTGGCATCTTACTGGAGCTCTTTGAGCTACTGTTTCAGGCTCCCTGCAAACTCAGGAAGCTATAGTTACAACAGCATATACATCTTTGCAAGGGCTATGAACTAGTTTTCTATAAAAGCTGAAGCTCTGATCAAACAGCACCCCATGAGGCGAACCTATCATTACCTTAAATTCAGCCCTCTGTAGAGATAACAGTACCAAAGCAACAAAGGCAGTTGATTTGGCACTCAGATTTGTTTGCAATAGAAAATGTAAAAAATCTACGTTAGACAAGTTCTGACAGTGTCAACTGACATCCTGGCCCAAAAGAGAGACAGATGATTTACCTTAACGGTCATTTTCCCTGGGGTCGAGGAGAATCTTTCAGCTGGGCCAAAGCTTTCAAATCCTTCCCTACTTTTCCCCACTTTTATGTCAAGGAAAGGCAGAAACTCAGTTTGGGATTTCAGAGTTTCAATTCAACTAACCAATTCACTACCATTTTTGGGGTGCAGGGGGTGAGAGCCAAAAGGGCAAAGGGGGCAGTGGGTGGCAGAGGAGAGGAAAAAGCTTGCTCTGCTCTGTTGCAAAATAGCAAACAAAAGAACTCTGTGGTAGTACAATGTGTTGCTAATTATGATCATGCAAAAAGTTTCTTTTGTCTTGTGAGCTGTGGAGGATTGCAGTGATTTATTTCCACGTGGAGAGAGGCCAAAGATACTCCTCCTTTTTCAAACAAGCTGCACGTTTCTTGGTCGTGTGCCGGCTGGTCACTCCTCCCTAGCCTTGCCTACTGCTTTAGGCTAAGCCAGGCTTCAGGGGACTTGGGTTCTGCCCCAAGGCTGGTTGATCCACTTATGTGGACCTGGGCAAACCCAGTGGTGGAAGCTTCTTCCCTTGCTCCCCCCATCCCTATAAAATCAAGGCCAAACCATTTATTGATGTTTGTAAACTTTGTATTGAGTGTTGGGATTTAGCTAAATGATTGGCTTTGGCAGTGAAGGCAGCTGAAGAAGTTTTCTATTATCCCTTGACCACCAATTCCCAGGCCAGTTCCAAGCTTCAGCCCTCTGGGGTTGGCCAACAAAAGTGCTTGTGGGTCTGCGCTATAAACTCAGTAACTGAAGTGATTCAGGTTAAAAATAACTCCACCAAAGGCAATCAATCATTTAACAATCCTGCCTACTCCCTGCCATAGCTGGGAGAGCTTTGGGGAAAGAGGACAGCAGGGCAGATGAATTCTTCTGGCACACAATTACCAGGCTATGGGAAAGGAGCTGAGAAGGGAAATGTGGCCCCTTTTTGACAGAAACCTGAAAAAAACAGAGTCTTGGATGCTGACTGGCAACACAAATCTCCCAGCACTTAACCCTGAGCATCCGCTCTTACGACACCTGGTTTGGTCCCAAAACAATGTAGTGGCAGATGGACTTCTGCAACATCTCTGCTGAAACATTGGGTCTCTCTTCAACCTCTGTTATTCCAGAACAGTGAATGTAGCCACTTTCAATATTTTGCTGGCGAAAATGAAAGATGTGTTTGTCCCCTGACAGAATGAGTAATGCTGACCCCTGATACAGTACAGGCCAAGCCAAACACCACTTTGATTTCCCTGGCAGCAAAGGCGGTACAGTTCTGATGTATGGCAGATGAGGGAAGAACAGCTATAAATTGGAGAGCACGCTAGGTCTGCTATTTAATTCTGCTTCACACAGCTACCCATCTGCACACATCAACTGACAGAAGAACACGTGGCTTAAGATGGAGACAGATGCTGCTGCTGCCCTGCTGTGGAAGGCTGCAAACAAGACCAAACAATCTTTAGTACAGCAGACCCACCAGCCCTTCCAAGTATTGAGGCTGGTAGGGAGAAGGTGTTTGAAAAAGTCATCTTTATCATCCCTGCGGGGTGTCTGACCCTAGACTCCTCATAAAGGCTTCCAGGACAGACCTCACTTCTCATGTTGTCTCCTTAATCAGTTGCTTATTTCAAGGAGCACTGAGTTCACAGGGGTGTAAAGCACAGACAAAGCCAAGACAGTTAGGATGGGCCAGCACAGTTGAATATTTTATCATTCATTTGCACAAAATGTCCAAATATGTGCACGCAATCCGAGGGCATATTTCTGGGAGCTGGCAGCCCATGAAGTCTGCTTGTGTCCCTCAGGAGAAACTTATGCAACCCACATTTGGAATCCATCAGCAAAAACTGATTCCAGGGACTCTGCAGCAAGGGTCAGAGTTGCAAAGGTGTTGAGATGTTTAACCATGCGTGGAAGCATGCCCTGCTCACACTATCCCTCCAAAAAACAAAATAAAACAAACCTTGGCTAAACTGACAGCAATTTTCTCCTGATGGCAGCACTGGTCCCCTGCTGAAGCTTTTGCCAGCTTCACTGTGTGAATTTTCTGAACTTTAAATAACATCATTTTACTTTCCAAACACTCTATCACAAACCCGAATCAAAAGCTGTTTCTTGTCAGATAGTTCGCATCTCTGCCACTGCATACTAAACTCTTTCAACATTAGACCCAGGGATTTCCCCCAGTTCATTTCGTTTGGGGAAAAAATCTTTTCCTACTTCTATAAAATTCTCAGCAAAAGAATGATTAAAGAAACAGAAGGAAATGCTTACTAGAATCTAGTGATTTTTCCACCAACTAGTCTCATTTCCCTCTTCATGACCCCAAATATTTTAATTGGGCTGTAGAGTTTCAATTTAAAATAAGCGCAGCACAAATAACTTCGTAATTGTGACAAATATAATAGTGTCACAGATAAAGATCACAGCTACCCATACAAAATACTAAATGAGAAAGTAAGTCGTTTCGTGAATTTAGAGTTCCCAGAAACAATGGGTTAGATTTTCAAGACAGATGAAGCCAAATAATTCTCCACTGGCATCCAAATAAAGTTTTCCAGAGTGCTCAGCTCTTAGCAGCTCTTGCTGTCCTCCAAGAGCCCACACGGATTTCTCAAAAACCTGAACTCAGATGCAGAAAATTTACCCATATACACATTCCAGTACTGCCTTTGTATGTAGAAGTGTTTCTAGAGTACCTAGCACTGGTATTGACAGTGCTTCTTTGGTATTAATAATACTGTAGCTCTTGCACTTCCTTGGAAGTCTTTAAACCAGCATTTCTGTGACAAAAATCATAGCAAGTAATTCACATCTTCCTGTTTGGAAAAACATACTACCTCAACAGCAAGAAATAGCTCAGCTGGAAATTCTGCACTGAGAAGAACTGAAAGGAGGCAACTGAGGGCAAGTCATGCCAATTACCCCAAGAAGTGAATCATTTGCTCACAGAGGAACACCTATTTACCCCTCCCCATATCTGACACGCTACTTCCTTCCTACATAGCACAAACAAAAATCACTCCAGGAAAATGCAGTACCCCTTTGAGCACAGAAATCTAGCCTGGAGACATGCATTTTGTTTGCTGCATAAGTACCTTCTTAACTCTTTCAAGCTGAAAACAGAGTGTATGTATTAATGGTTAGTTATCATAACAGCTTCAGGAAAGCACATCCTTTACAACAATGCTTATCTGTAATCCCATGTTTGCAAACACCTTTAATTTAAGGTCTTAAATCATTGTCTTGGCTTGATCCAGCCATGTTCTGAAGGACCAACTTTTTTGTAATGTGTTTTACACATCACACATCTTAACAATAAAGCTAAGCTACTTTCTGTTAACAAAACACCACATTTAGAAGTGGGCTATTTATTTACTCACTACCCTTTGGTTCATTTAGTTTTGCTCTGAGGAACAGGAATGCACCAGTAAAGCCAGGATTTGAAGGAAAAAAGGATGTAGAGAAAAGGATGAGAAAAGCATGTAGAAGCAGCCAGGAAAAGTCAAAGGACAAACACTTAAATAACCCGTATCGAATCCTGCATTTTTAACACCCTGTTGATTAACTAGACCTCCCACCTCCAAGACCCTCTGTGCAAGAGTTGATCATACAGTTACCATCACAAACACAAACATATACACATCATTCAGCTCCCTGTGAAAGAATAATGCTAGTTTCTTTCTTCTTCATGTAGACACAACACTTTGCTCTTGTCTCAGAGTAAAAGAAATGTAACGATTATCCCTGCTCTGGCTAGTATTCTCCAATATTCTTATTTAATCAACATATGCTCTGAAGAACAGCCAAAAGTAGTTTTACCAAATGCTCAATCATGTAATGTGCTCCTTAGTCAGTGAAAGCTGTAGAAAATTCAGCGAGAGCTGTACTTTTCAGGCAATACCACTAATGTAGAGATTACTATAGGAAAAAAGTTTTACTGTCTCATGCAAACTGACTAAAGTCAGTGAGGTGCAAGCTTTAGATATGACTCTGTTAAGCACCTCCTCAAGCTTTAGACACAAGCACAACGGAGCTGTGGCAAATACTTCATTAGTTTATAAGATGTATACTATAACATTGATCTTGACTTTTTCCTCTAAAAAGCAAAGAAATGCAAAAGTAACATCAAATTTGATACATCTCTTGGGACTGACTGACTTTTCATGAGTGGTAAAAGTTGCACAAAAATTCAGCGGCCCCTGAAAGGGACCGTGTTCCCCAGACCTTTGAAAAATGTCGTTGCTAAAGGGAATCAGACAGGGGGAAAAAAAAAAAAAAACTGTTAGCAAGGCCACTTACTCAGATTGAAGTCTGACACTAAGACAGACAGACTGTGATCAAAAGTATGTTGGCAAGATGGATGGAGCACAAGGGGTCGGCCTTCAAAACAATTACATTCAATAATATTCTAAAAAAATTACGATTCAAAAATAATTCAACGGAAAAAATGCACTAGTACAGACAGAGCTTTTATTTATTTATTTATAACCTCAAATCCTCAACCACAGGCAGGGTAAAATACTCTCCCACCACAGGAATAAAAATAGTACTGGCTAGAATTGTTTGTTGTAGATACATTACCTTAACAAATTTAACTCTTTTTGCTGGTTGGCAAGTGCTTAATAAACAACTCTGGATTTCCCTAGAAGTATTCATTACTAATTCCTCAGTGGTTTTTGCAAGACATAGGCACACTATTCCTCATGTCAGTGTTCCTACTGTTACTCAATCATGTGGGATTGCATCTGCTCCCTAACTGGATGATTTTAGGAATGAAAATCTAATGACAAAGAAAAAAGTTTTCCCAGCATGAACTTCCAGTAAAACAATTCACTAAATGCTTTTTCTGAAACAATTTGTGAAGCTGCTAAATTCTCTGACAATCTTGGGCGGGGGGGGGAGGGGAGGGGCAGCACAGGAGGCCTAACCTGTAAAACAATATTTAACAATAAATAATGATTCATGATTTAAAGCAGTATAAAGTCACTATTCCTCCACCTGAAAATGAGCTCCAGCCACAAATTCATCTATCCCTTGAAAGTTAATCCCATACATCCGCTACATAAACAGCAATGTACCAGCCACTAGGTCACACTTTCCTTTCACGACCAGAGCAGCACATATTTTACCCATTCCACACAGCCTAATGCCATAAAGTTCTTTTTATGGTACTGCCGCCAGAAAACAAACAGAGCCAATTTCAATGAGCACTGAGGAATAAAACACAGAAGGTGGAAAAGCCCCTCAGCTTACATAAACTATTATACCGCAAACGACTACTTAAAAAACACTACACACATATTCTGCTGTTTTGTTTCATCTGACAAACACGTTTGCTCCATTTCCAAGTATTTCTAATAGAACAAATGTGTTTATATGTAAAAATAGGGGACTTATCAACAGACGGACAGTACAGTAACTTGCCTTATGCCATATTATTCCCTGAGGTTTCGGTCGTTTGCAATTAGTCTTGATAGTTCTTGTGGGAGTGAGTATATAATCCACAGTTAAATCATGATCATCAAGAAGATCTTCTGCTATGTCAACCACCTGCAAGGAACAAGAGATTTGGTAAATAGTTAAAAACAAATTCACTAAAATTGCACACCATTCCTGATGTCTCGCAACATATGAAAATGTCAATGACATTGGAAACAAAGTAAAGATGCAGCACCAACATCATTCCAAGTCTGTTCTTCGGACATACCATTCAGTATCACAGTGTTCTGACTTGTCACTTGAGAGGGGATGTTTGAATTTACCTGGCAGTCATGCACAATAGTAATTACAGGTGTATCCGCCTGCACTGCACCCATTGACACCATCATTGCATATTCCATGTCTGCATAACCTTCCCCTTTTCCAATTCTCCAGCCTAAAATACACAAAAGCAAACGGTGATAGTAAACACGGAAACAGCAGAGGGAAAGGCTGGTAACTGTCAAAAACATGCAATTTAACTAAGCTGCTTGCAACAGATAAACCAAGCATAGAGTTGTAACTTGGGAAAAATTCAGATCAGCATCTCTCATGGAATGCAACTTTCCTTGGAATCAGCACTGAAATCAAAATAAAACATTAGTTTCAATGAACACCTGAAGGATCCCAGGAGCCCCTCATTCAGAGTAAACCAAATTTGGTCCAGTAACATAGAAGCTTATTTACCCATTGTAATTAGAATCCTCTGTTCATGTCAAACATAGATTAACTTCATGTGGGTAAAGGGGAGTCTGGGCCACACACAAGGAGCATTTTATTTTTAGGCAATGGATAAAGTCAGGTGAAATTTTTTCACCACCAGCAAATCTTCAAAATGCTAGAAAATGTAAAATCTGATCCCCAAATAGGTGATGAATCAGAAGCTGTAACACACGTCCTTTCACACACCCTGTGAGAGCAGAGCAGATCCTCTGAACAGGGAGCCCTCATCCTTTTAAAATAAAATTTTAAAAAATGTAAAAATTGCTTGCCTGAATAGCTCTACTGAAGGCCAGAACACTGGCCTGCATGCTCTAAACCACACTGCTGCCTGCCCACTAGGTGCTGGCAGCATTGTTGTAAAGCAGGCACTGATTCTTCCTGGTTGGACTGGGATCAGTGACTTGTCACACAGAAGAGACAGAACTCAAGACCGTAATTCAGCTCCAAAGATACGGTCGTGTCTGCCAAAAGGAACACGTAGTGTAGCCTACTGACATTGTGAATCGTGACTCAAGACCCTCCTCCTGAAAAGCTTACAAGGCTTTATCTTACCTTTTTCAGAGACAGCCACTGATCCTACAACAACCAAGTCCACTCGTGCTTTCCCATCGAGACCTACAGGCACGCTGTATTCTTTTATACCCTGCAAGAAAAACATAATTTGAGGTTTGCAGATTACAGAGTCTTCCAACCAGTGAGGCAGAAATCCAGAATATTTTGATAAAGCCAAGTAACTCCCCACGTTTCGAAGTGTTTCTTCCATGTATAGCCAAGCTGTATATGTCTGGAAAGTTATCCTCCAAGGAATCCTAGAATACATTCCCTATTACAGTGACAAGAATGTTGGCACACTTCAAGGAGAGCTAGGGGAGGTGGGGACTTTTCTAAGCAAGGTTACTTATTTAGGATCAAATACTTGTATTTTGAAACCCTTTATTTGGCATCTGTTTCTAAAAATGAGGGCCCTACCCTACCACTACTAACTTAAAGTCGTAATACGTAAATTCACGCTTATGAGGAATATCAGAGCACTCCAAATTCTTAAATTAATTTTCACAATGTTAATTTGGAGACAGACAGCTACAGCATAAAGACATTAAGCTGCTTGTCTGAAGTCACACAAAATGCTTTACTGAAGTACAACCAGGTCACAAGCTGCATCACTCTCCATTTCACACTGCATCCACTGCCCTGCCAGTTTTTCCACACCTGTATCTTTAAAAGCACCTTCCTAAGCTGCCTACATGTTCCCCGAGACTATACTCCTTAACACTTTGCTCTGTGATCGTTATTCAGGATGTGCCACTGCCAAGCTAAGCTATCTTTACCAAAACCTTGTATCTAAGGTACTAACGAACAGAAAAACACGCTGTTCCTGACAAATGAAAAGAAAAACCTTATAGTCCTGTCATCCTTTTTTAATCACCTTTCTGCCCCCTAATTCCCACCCACACCTCTTCAGGCTCCTCTGTGAAGAACATATCCTAACAAAGTTCTGTCCAGAGCTGCAGAAATTAAAAATGGTGTTTACTTGGGCTTTCAAACAGTGTAATGTAAATCCTCCTCACATGTTTCAACTTTATGCTAAGTTAATCCTCACAATAAAAACCCAAACATTTTCTGTGTAGAGCACAAAACCAAAAAGATCAGTAATTTGTGGCTGACTATCAGTAATAATGCTCATTATCCACTTCACAGCAGACTGGTAAGAATTGTTTGCACAGTGCTTTGTAAATATAAACTGCTAATAGCATTTATTCATTAGCACGCCTGGTTGGGGGAAAAAAAACCACATGGTGGTAAGATCAGAGATCAGATATGAGGCCTGAAGCTGGTCAAGAGAAAGGTCTCTTTCAAAAGTGCTCTTCCACGTTGAAAAGCTTAATTAGTTAATGACTTTAATAGAAGTTCCAACAAAGAAAGTCGCTACTAATTACCATCCATTTAAACCCTCAGTTGCATACAAGATTACTGTAGAACTTTATTGCCTGTAGCAGGAGACAAAGAACGAAATAAAACCTCTATAGCTGGCCTATTCATTTTGTACAAGTTACATCTTCCTAACAAATAAAGATGCGTATAAAATAACGCAGGTTTGGCTGCCAAGTTACTTTAGCTGTACACTATCAAATTTTAACACCAGAGGGCAGCAACACACCACACTTCAAAACAAAACTGTTACATTTTTGCACCTCAGCTGACACAAATGACAAAGTTAATGTTTCTTTAGACTTAGGATTCTGAAAGAACTGATCTTTCATGTTTATTAAACCCTAATATTTTATTGACCAGATTATGCAAAAACCGTAAACACTAAAATATTCCTTAAAGGGTTCACTAGCTCAAAACTGCAGAAGAATATAGGAGTACTATTTACTAGAAACCTAAAGATCTAACTCACCTATGAAAGTTGTTCATCATGTTCCAAAAGGCATTTACAAAATACACCATTCTGTTAATAAAATATAGTGAAAAGACTAAATTTCCTCATGATTTAAGTACCAACAAAAAAAATTATCAATGACAGTTGGGTACAGAAAACCAGGAATATCATGCTAGCAGAAAAATATTTCAGGTAGCATCTAGTTTTCCAGCTTCTAGTTGCACTATCATAACACAACACTCTTCTACCTCCCCCACTCTGCATTCCTACTTGAGACGTAGCACATATTCGCAGGATCTCCTTAGTTGCACCTGAAGGTGGAACAATCTTATTGAACAGCCCAGTTCTCAGACGAGGTGTGGGAACCAACAAAGTCTTCCTTGCCTGTGTAACAAAAGAAGTTATCACATTAAAAGGAGCTGGGCCACTAAAAAAATATTTTTACTGTCCCATAGGTCTCCAGGTGGTCAATCATCTTATTTGCTACAGAGCAGTTAGCATTGCTGACTGCGTAGTGCTTGTAGATGAATGCCCTCCAGTACAGCAAAATTCTGGACATGGTTTTATTTAATAAATAGATGGCAAGAAATACCTATTGATCTAAAGTGCACGTCCACAAATGAGCTACACATATAAGCTACTGAACATGCATAGGTTTTGGGGAATAAGAATACAATGATGGTGAAACAGCTCTTGCTCCACTGAAATGTATGAACTTCCCCAAACCCTACCTGCACCTTTGCAATCGCCGAAAAGGCAAAACTGTCCTTACATCAGCCACCTCATGAGGCTCAGAATTTGTAAAGCTCCCGTGACCATGGGATGCTGTCAAGTGCTGCACTGCTGTCCCACTCTCCTCCTCATGGGTGCAAAGGTGCCATTACCTGCAGTGCAGCTAGCCGAACACCTTCTAGAGGTTTGTCAGGATCCACTTTAATCTCACATGCTCTGTTGAACACATCCAGCTGTTTAATAGAGCAGCAAGCCTGGTGAGATCCCTGCGTGAAGAAAGGAATTGAGAGAGAACAGAATACGTTCACTTACTTCCAGTGTTAGAAAGCGAGCATTCTTCTGGGGAGCATCAGGATTTATTTTTACAGTATTGGCAGCTTTGAACTCCTGTAAACCCAGAAGCCTTGTTGCAGCATGGGAGGCACCCTGTTTTCATAAGATACCAGTGCATTACCAAGGAGTTCAAGGCAGAGAAGGGAAATTTACAATCTTTCATCCTATAGAGAGGCTGATTTCCCCAGATTTTAAATATGAGGGAGATACTGTGAATTTTGCAACGTTTTCTATGGGTAACTCTCACATACCAAGAGATGCTGAGAGCTTGACCAATATCTTGCAGGCGTCAGAAAAAGAGGGGATCCAAGTACAGTCACTTAGCCTGACCTCACCCTCATTCACACCTAACTGAAAGCTGGAGATCAATTTCCCTGTTTAGTCAAGGAATACAAAAGGATCCCTTTAAACACAAGCCATAGTCAGAGACCCTTAATGGATGAAAACTTTCTGGACAAGGCTTTCTCTTTACAGAGACTACAGTGAACTCAGAAGATTCACTCCTTAACTAAGATGCTCAAGTTTAGCAGAGGACACACTCCTCTCGTAATTTAAGCTGCTATCCCCTTGCTTAAGGGCATAATAAAGTCTCAGGCTTCCTCTGCCCGCTTCAGCGCCAAACTAAGGTGGAATGTTTCTGCCAGTCCTTTGAACAAAAGCAGAGCCAATCTCCTAATGCTGCTCTTGGGCTAAAATACCCAGCACACGTCCCCACAATGCTATTTTGGGCATCATTTCTTCCACATATGCCAGATACGTGGCTGCACACCTTCAGCTTGGATTAAAACAGGTAGATGGTAAGCAGCGGCCAGAGTAACTGAATACTTGAAAGTCCTCTTATTTCTTCCTCCCACTCATCAAACCAGGGATGCAGCAAAGCCAGAGCAGGAGGAAGGGTTCTCCCACCACTGCCCAGCAACAGTCAGCAATAACTTGGCCACCACTCACATCTCAGCAGCACACTGTATGTTCACAGGCTGAGTCCTACAAGCCAGGTGATCTCAGCTGTCCATTCCAATGGTCCTGCTGAAGGCTCTGGGGAGTGAAATCCAGTTTCCCCACCCATAAATACATTTCACTCCTTCGCAAGGTGGTTTTGTATCTACTCAGTAAAACACTGCACACACCTGCCACATCTTGTCAGGTACAGATACCTGCATTTCTTTACTTGCTGTAAATTATAGGTGCGTGCTACTTGTGTCACGGTGTTTTTCAGAGCTCTGCCACCCTTTACCATCACTCACCAACCGCACAGCCCACAGAACCGGCGGTTCTCAGCTGCCCGTTTGAGGGCAGGGAAACTGGGGGCGGGGGGAAGGCCCCGCCGGCCTGGGCTCCGGGCTCCAGAGCCCGGCGGATCCCGAGGCTAGGAGAAGAGGAAGGAAGCGGCCCAGACCCGCAGCCGGGTCGCCGTACCTTGAAGTTGGGGATGCGGCGGTGCACCGGCCGCGGGAAGTCGGCCAGGCCGCTGGCCTCCAGGTAATCCCACACCTTCTCCCGGACGTCCCACTTGGAGGCACCTGGAGGAGGGCAGAGCTGAGGGCTCGGCCGGGCGCCTCACGGGGGAGCGCTGCGACCGTCGCCGGCCCGGCCCGGCCCCTCCATCCCCCTCCCTCACACCAACGGTCGCCCCCAACGGCCGCGCTCGCGCCCCCCGTCCCGCCGTGACGTAGCGCGCCGCACCGCCTCACCCGCGCGCAGCCGCACACCCCCCTCCATGGCTGCGCGACCGGCAGCGGGGAGGAGCCTCCGTCTTAGCCCCGCCCCTCGCGCATGCGTCTACGGCGGCGCGGCGGCGCCAAAAAAGCCGCGAAGGCGAAGTGGAGGAGGGTGGTGGTGGGATGGCGTGCGGGGATGGCGGCGGTGGGGCTGTTCGGGACGGGGAAGGGCTGCTCCTGGTCCGCCTTCACCTGGGCGAGCCGAGCCTTCGGGGAACGAGGAGCCCGTGCTCCTGCTGGGGCCCCTTTTTTTGCAGTGTAAAGGCTGTGAGGGAACCGAGGCCTAATGGAGGGTCCTTCCCTTTTGGGCCTGGTTTGAGGGGCCAGGCAGGAGCAGTGTGTGGTGAGGAAACCATCGCCATGATGGCCTGGGCTCCCTTCTCTGGGTGTCTCTGCAGCTGGGCAGCTTCCGGGCTGTACTGTGGTGCCCTGCAGCAGAGGCCTGCTGGGTGTCATCCTGCCTGGGTTCTGGGCGAGCCGTGGGGGGGATCGCACACCCCAAAACCTGCCCCAGCACCACCCGCCTTTCTCAAGGCAAACAAGGGATGTGCCCTGCCACTAACATCATGAGAGGGACCCTGAGGTTGTAGGAATACTGTGATCCTTCAATCATGTGTTATAACTGGGGGGGGGGGGGGGAAACACCTCACTTCTCATAAAATAAATTCCCAGCTCAATTATTTTTCCATTTAAAATGGGCTGGCTAAAAATAAAACAATATCCCAGCCTTTCCATGGGCTTCCAGGTCTGCCAGCTTTCAGGAAGTACACTTCTCACTTGTGTTTAATAGGCTAGTAAGTGATTTGTTTGCATGATTTATTATTTATAGAATTAATGTATTTGACAATTACCCCAAGAAGAGGGAGGCCGTTGAGAATCCCGACATTCCTGAGCGGAGTGGGATGGAAGGGTCATGGGAACAATGAAACAGAGGTTTATTTTAAAGTGTGTCGGGGAAGGGGGATAAATGGCTTTTGAATTTGGTTTCTAATCTGCTTGGCTTGGATGCTACCGATACACATCCACCGTCAGAGCTGACTGTTGCTCTGCCAACCAAAAAGCGGAACAAATTCGGATGCTCTTCTCTGAATAGTTACAGATGTATAGCTGGGCAGATGCAAACGCCTTTTCTCTTTGCGGCTGCTGTTGATTGCTGAACTGTTTTTTTCACAGTGCGAATCAAAGGCCAGGACTCCGCTGAGTTCAGGAGTCTTTTCCCCCTCCAACTATGTGTGTTTTTCGAACTCAGTTTAATATCAACATATTGGGCTAAAGACTGCGGAGCAGCTGCGGTGAGCCTGAGGCTTCACCTTTCCACCAAAGTCCCTTGTAAGCATTCAAAGAAAGTACTTAGAGCCCTGGTTCTGCAATGGGGTGCGTTTAGGAAGAGCCTTTTCACTACCTCGGAGTGCTGCTGGAGCCAGTGGGAATCTGTCCAGGCATAATAGACCACCCATGTGGAGCTGGGCCTAAATGTTTGAAGCTCATTCCTCCACTTCCTACTCACGGAAAACTCCCAGTGACTTTGATATCTCTGCGGGGAGTTCAGGATCAGGCCTTTGGTGAGCAATTTACAACCTCTCTGTAATTCAGCGTTGCGATTTGCACTCCCGGGCTGTGAGTGCCGACGCTGTCTGTCCGTCCGCTGTCACCCAAAATCGCCACGCTGCAGCTCATGAGACTCGTTTCCACTCCAACGTACTCTCTTCCTCCTTTCCTTTGAGGAAAGGAAAGCGAGTGAGGTAGCAATGGTGCCGTTAATTAATACAGTAACTATCAAGGGGGGCTGAGATCCTACCAGACCACCTACATCTCCCTTCCAACCTCCGTGCAAGACGCTCAGTAAAGCTCTTTCTTCCGAAATAGAGGGCCTGAGCTGGCTTTCTAGAAATCAGGGTGCTTTGCCTTAAGCAAATGAGGAGTTTGCTAATAGGCGACATCTTTGCTGCTGGTGCAATTCTCTGCTTTGATTCTACAGGTCTGAAATTTGCTCCGAATTACTTTTCCACGGTCTTTTCTATCACACACACTGCAGCCTTTTGCATTAGCTCTAGCAGCCTGATGTGACTCGTATGGATGCCACCGGAAAGCCTCTCTCTTCAGCGGGAAGCAGGCAGGGCCGCCAACATGTCTCTTGGAGGTGCCTGAATCATTTCTAATATCCGTTTTACCAGATTGAATAAAATACTCTAGTGAAAGAGGTTAAAAAAGGATCCTGGGCTTTCATACAAAAGACAGCATGCAGCTCTTGCTTGAAACACCCACAAATTGTGGAAAAACCTAGAAAAAGGGAGTGCCAGATTAATACAAACCCTGTGAACAATGCAGAAAGAAACTCCTTGTGCTGCAGGAATCATTTCTCTGAAGTGAACACACAAGGGCAGCCACGGAAAACAGATGAAATGCACCCAAAGAGGAGCCCTAAACTAGCAATATCACTCTGCTTGGTTTTCAATATTGAAAATTAAAGATAGGCTACACATTTTAAAAGTTACAGTTTTTAAGTGAGGTTTTCATTCATACTGCATATTAGCTGGGTACCAGAAACTAGTCTTTCAGGCCACTGAGAAATGGATTTCCATCTGTGAATAAACAGTTCATGACCGATTTTTTTGTGCTTACGAAATAAGCCGGCAAAGGAGGCACATCAGGGCAGGTGAGGCTGGCCCGGGCTAACCTGTTTGAGCCCAACAACATCACCTGCTGCTGGAAAATGGGTCTGGGGCTCGTGTCAGCCCCTGTAGCCAGCGGTGGGTGCCCTCTCTGGGTTGCTCACCAGTACAGATGCCAAACTGGTGAACGAGAAGAAAGCCATGTGCATCGGTGGGTCTTAGCTGGACTGATCCACTTTTTGCATTGCCAAGACATAGCTTTTCCTCTTCTTTCTTTCTTTCTTTCTTTCTTTCTTTCTTTCTTTCTTTCTTTCTTTCTTTCTTTCTTTCTTTCTTTCTTTCTTTCTTTCTTTCTTTCTTTCTTTCTTTCTTTCTTTCTGTCTTTCTTTCTTTCTTTCTTTCTTTCTCTTTCTTTCTTTCTTTCTTTCTTTCTTTCCCTCTTTCCCTCTTTCCCTCTTTCCCTCTTTCCTTCTTTCCTTCTCTCTTTCTTTCTCTCTCTCTTTCTCTTTCTTTCTCTCTTTCTTTCTCTTTCTTTCTCTCTTCCTCCCTTCCTCCCTTCCTCTCTCTCTCTTTCTCTCTTTCTCTCTTTCCTTCCATCCTTCTTTTTCTCTCTTTCTTTTCTACCTCTCTCCCGTTCTTTCTCTCTCTCTCTGCCTCTCTCATGCTTTCCTTCTCTCTTGTTCCCATTCCCCATTCCCTTTCTCTCTCACACACTTCTCCCTCTTTTCTTTTTGCCTGCTCACTCCCTCGCCCTCTTTTTCTTTGATCCACTGTCTCGTTTCCCCCCTCTCTCGGTTTTTTCCCCCTCGCCTCCTTTCCCCTTATCTCTCCCTTCTCCTCCTCCCCCGCGCTGTACTCCCGCACAACCGGGCACCGGGGTCGGGCAGCCGGTGCCGGTGCGGTGCCGGTGCGGTGCCGGTGCGGTGCCGGTGCGGTGCCGGTGCGGCGGTGCAAGCCCCTCGGTGTCCCCTGGAGGGCAGCACACGCCGCGCAGAGCCCCCGGGCCGGGCAGGTGAACGCTGCTCCCGCCGCCGGGAACCGGCCGCCGGGCACCGGCAGCGCCGAGCGCTCGCCCGCCGAGGGGCCCGGGGAGCCGGCGTGGGGAAGGCCCCCGAGGAGGGGAAGGGTTCAGGTTGTTTGCTCTCGGGTGTTCGCCAAAGGCAAATAAAAGCTGCGGAGGGAAAACCGTCGCCTCCCCGCCCGTGGCTGTTCGGTAACTCGGGCAAACGCCGCTGCCGGAGTCCCGCAGGGGACGGGAGGGAGAAAACCCGCCGTGCCCGGGAGGAGGGAGCGTTTCCCCGGTGCCTCTTGCTCTCTTGCTCGAAAGGACTCCTCTCTCCGCGCTCCCCCGTTTGGAAGCTGGCTATTTTTCATAATGATGATTTCTTTTTTTCTTCCTGAAGTTTGGGGTTTTTTTCCGAGCCCGTTGATTTAGTCTCTGTTAAATTTTCAGCCGCAGCAAGCAAAGACCTATTGCTGCTGCTTGGTTTTCTGTAGAAAATAATCTCGGTAAAGTTTTCAGCCGAGGAGAGGTAAGATTATTTCTAAGGTTAAGAGGTAAGGTTATTTCTCGAGAGCGTACCAGGCTTCTAGGAAGGGACAGCTCTAGGACGCCGCAGGGGTGGCTTTGGTCAAGCTTTTGCTTTTAAAAATTCCTGCCTTTTAAATAGTTATATTGTTTAAGAAATCCTGTGTGCTTATGTACGCTAAGAAAACGCCCTGGTTTTTAGGAGAAATGTGATTTCTTTGAAAACGGAAGATAAAAATGTGAAGTCGTTCTCAAATGATTCAAGAAAAAAAAAAGTAATAAAAGTTTTCTCGATGGTAGTACATTTACATGAAAAGTATCAGCAGACCTCGCAGAATGTACTATTTGTTTTCATTAAAAAATCCCCCGGACGTTTGCTCCGTTGATGAAACCCTCCCAGAACATTTACATTTATTTCCATCAAAATTAAATAACAATTTCGAAGCGTCCGGCGAAACTTTCCAATCAATTTTTCCATCGCGGATCATTTTTTAGCCATACCTCCTTGTAGAGAAGCTGCTTCTTATTTTTTTTTATTTTTTATTTATTTTTTTTTTTTCCCCCCTGGCTATCGCATAAAATCGTTTCCTTTCTTATGAAGAAAATCTCCGGTAATTAACAGCACCGACGAGTTCCCACGGCCGGAGCCGGCTGCGGTCTCGTCCCCGCCGCCCCGGCTGGGAGCGGGGAACGGACCCTTCGTACCAGCAGCCAGCAAAAATCACGATCTGACTTTGGGGGGGGGAGGAAAAAAAATAAATAAATAAAAAAATCTTTGTTTAAAGCCTTACGAAGCCCCACAAATTGCAAGGAGGGCAAGGCAGAATTACAGTGTAAGAAACCAAAAAATCACCGCTTAGAAATCAGAGCAGGAGCGAGCCGGGCTCGGGGGGAGGCAGCGGGAAGGAGCCCTGCCGAAGGGACAGCTAATTAATTTCAATCTCATCTTGGTCTCTTCGGGCTCGAATCGATTTTGCAGTAACTATATATTTTTTTTTTTTTTAATTATTATTTATTTATTTATTTTCGGAACGGGGAGAGGAGAATTCGCTGTTTCCCACCTTCATTTCTTCGCTGGGCAGATCCACGCTTCTCCCGAGTGGGACAGGACAGCTCGCAGCAGTTTTCCCAGTACCTGAGTTTACACTTGGTCACCATGCGTCCCTAATTGTCCCGCTCTGATTGCCTCTAATGAAATCATTAGAGAAAAGGCAGAGGGGCGGATTTCACACGCACAAGAAAATCCACCTCAATGACCGGAACGAAAAAAATAGCCACTTAAGTGCTCTCACTGTTTTCTTTTTTAAAAATAACGATCATAAAATACCCTCAAACTCCCTCAAAACGGCAGAGGAACCTCACGGCCCCCCCCCAGGACGGCGGGGTCGGGGGCCACCGGGGCCGGGGTACGAGCGGCAAAGCGGGGCGAGATGCCACTGGCCACCGGGCGAGCGACGTGGGGAGGGACCCGGTGGCCTTTCCCGGCGTGGGGCGAAGAACCGCCGGGCTATCGCACTTCAAATAAATGTATTTAGAAAAGGGGGAAGAAGGACCCGCCCGGCACAGGGGCACCGGTATATCGGCATCGCGGGGCGGGGATGAGTGCGGTGTCGCGATTCCCGCCGTCCTTGAGATCAACCTGGCTCAAAAAAAAAAAAGCGTTTAAAAACTTCGCTTTTTGACGAAGGGATTGGATTGTGACGCGGGCGAGCAGAGCCCCCGGCCAGAGCCGCTCGGCGCTGGCTCCTTTTGGGGCCAAAACGTTAGAATTAGAGAGGGGGCAACGTATATAATTTTTTATGTGTGTATATATAATTTTAGAGTAAGGCAAGGCGGACGCGCGCGTGTGTGAGTGTGTGTGTGTGCGTGTGCGTGTGGCGTGTGCCCTGCGTGTGATGCTCGCCAACGCCACCGCATCCCGCCGCCGCCCTCCCATTGGCTGAGGCGGCGGGTTCGCGCTCCGCCATTGGCGGGAGGTGGCGGCGGGGGGCGGGGCCAGCGGGGAGTAAAAGCGCGTCGGCGGCGCGGGGAGAGTTTTGAAGCTCCGCAGCGCGGCCGAGGAGCTCGGCGGCTCCGCGCCCCCCGCGCACCCCTCGCCAGGAGCCGGCGGGGCCCCGCGGGCTCCGGAAGATTTCGGGCGGTTGTTGTGACAAGAACTGGGTTTCCGCAAGGCTTTTTCTTTTTCTTTTTTTTTTTTTTTTGCTCCTATTATTGTCTTTTTTTTTTTTTTTTTTTTAAATAATTCCCTTTTCCTGCGAGAACAGCCCCCCCCCTCCCCGCCCCGCTCCCCGCCTCCTCCCGCTCCGCAGCAGCCCGCCGCGGGCCATAGGTGTGTATACAAGAATCACAGTAATTAAGAGGGAGGGAGAGGCCGCCAGAGACCACCCCGCCCCCGGCGACCCGAAGGATGCTGCTGCGGTGCTGCTGCTAGAGGACACGCTGGGATTTAGCTCGTCTCTGAGACTCTCTCTCTCCCGCTCTCTCCCTCTCTCCCCCCTCTTCCTTCTCCGCAGAGGGGTCCCGGACGGGGGTGAGGCCCTTCCACCCTCTTCCTCCTCTTCCTCTCCTCCCCGGCCGCGGGAAGCCCCTCTCCATGATGCAGGCTCGCTATTCCGTCTCGGACCCCAACGCTTTGGGAGTGGTGCCGTATTTAAGCGAGCAGAACTATTACCGGACGGCGGGGACGTACGGCGGCATGGGCAACCCCATGAGCGTCTATTCGGGCCACGCCGAGCAGTACGCGGCGGGCATGGGGCGCTCCTACGGACCCTACCACCCCCACCAACCCGCCGCCCCCAAGGACCTGGTGAAGCCACCTTACAGCTACATCGCCCTCATCACCATGGCCATCCAGAACGCCCCCGACAAGAAGATCACGCTCAATGGGATTTACCAGTTCATCATGGACCGCTTCCCTTTCTACCGCGAGAACAAGCAGGGCTGGCAGAACAGCATCCGGCACAACCTCTCCCTCAACGAGTGCTTCGTCAAGGTGCCCCGCGACGACAAGAAGCCGGGCAAGGGCAGCTACTGGACCCTGGACCCCGACTCCTACAACATGTTCGAGAACGGCAGCTTCCTACGCCGCCGGAGACGCTTCAAGAAGAAGGATGTCTCCAAGGAGAAGGAGGAGGCCCGGGAACGGCTGCTGAAGGAGCAGCCCAAGCCCCCCGGGCTGCCCGGCGCCGACCTCCCTAAGGAAGCCTCCTCCTCCTCTTCCTCTTCCTCCGCCTCGGCGCCGGCCTCCGAGAAGAAGGTGGTGATCAAGAGCGAGACGGCATCTCCCGAGCTGCCGGTGATCACCAAGGTGGAGACGCTGAGCCCGGCCAGCGGCGGGGCTCTGCGGGACAGCCCCCGCAGCGCAGCCTCGCCCCCCGCCGCCGCCTCCCCCGAGGGCTCGCTGCCCGAGCATCACCCCGCCGGCAACGGGCTACCGGGCTTCAGCGTGGAGAGCATCATGACCCTGCGGACTTCCCCCGCGGGGGACCTCAGCCCGGTGAGTGCCGCCTCGGGCAGGACGGGCGCCGGTATGCCGCTGGGCTACCCACCGGGGCAGCCGTCGGGCTACAGCGCGGCGTGCAGCCAGGCCCTGGACACTAGTGGGAGCTACCACTGCAGCATGCGGGCCATGAGCCTCTACAGCGGCGAGAGGCCGGGCCACATGTGCGTGCCCCCGGCACCGCTGGAGGAGGGTCTGGCCGAGCATCCCACCGGTGCCCCGTCGCCCCTCGGCACCCTGAGCCTGCCGTCGGGGCAGGAGGGTGCGCTGGGGACCGGCCATCCCCACGGCGGCGGGGCTGCGGCTGGGGGACAACCCACCGCCTCCTGGTACCTCAACCACGGGGCTGAGCTGAGCCACCTGCCCGGCCACACTTTTGGTTCTCAGCAGCAGACTTTTCCCAACGTCCGGGAAATGTTCACCTCGCACCGGCTCGGGATGGAGAGCGCCTCGCTCAGCGACCACCAGGTGAGCAGCAACTCCGCCTGTCAGATCCCCTACAGATCCGCGCCCTCCCTATACCGCCACGCCGCCCCCTACTCCTACGACTGCACTAAGTACTGAGTAGCCGCGACCCCCCCCCCCCCCTTCTCCGCCCCCCCCGCCTAGGGCCATTCGCCAAAAAAAAAAAAAAAAAAATCAAATAAAAAAATAATTAAAAAAATTATTAATAATAATTATTGAGAAAAAAAAATCAGGAGAAGTTAAACCACACCAAACGCTTCAGACGGAGGAAAAGAAAAAAAAAAAAATCTGACAGCTTTCCCCGTGGACCTGGGGACCACAGAGTTTGTAGATCCCAAGCCCCGTTTTGGGCCTCCTTAAATTCCAGACAAGTAAATTCTACTTGAAAAGGGGGATCTCTCCTAAAAAAAAAAAAAAAAAAAAATTAAAAAAAGGAATAATTCTATATATATATGTCTATCTAAAAGTGGCAAATTTTATATGCTAAAGTATAGGGGGTCTCAGAAAAGTAAGTTATGGACCAATATCACAACGACCATTTATACATTTTAAAAGAAAAAAAAAAGTATATGAATATATATATATAAATATATGTCCTGGGTATTTTTTAAGTTCTCTGTTGTGCTGTAAAAAATGTGTGGATTTCTAATCAGGCTGATTTTTCAGAGCCGTTAATATAATATTTAAAGTTGAGTTCACTGGATTATTTTTGTCTCGCCCAACGATTCCTAACTTCCAAATTAATAGCAAGTGATTTCTTCTTCTTCTGTGTACAATTATGCAATAGAGTTTCTTTCGTTTTAGAGCTGTTCTTTTCACAAGACGAGGAAATAATTTATTTTTTGCTGGTGGATTTTTTTTTGAAAGAAAAAAAAAAAAAGACAAAGTATCTGATACTTTTTTATTATTATTTACGACGTGTGATGTTTTGTATAATAGATTTCACCTTGACCATTCCTAAGGACTATTTGCTTTAACCTGCTTCAAAGTTCGTTTGTCTTATGTGGTCCTAACTGTTGTACTTACCTTAAAATAAATCCATGCTGTTTTTTTCTGCTCCAAGTCTGGCGCTTGTCTGTGTATATACGTGTTTTGTCGCAGTTTTTTTTTCTCCCTTCGCTTTTCCTTCATGCGGAAAACTGGTTGTTTTTAAAACAAAGTCGTTTTCCTGGAGCCTAAAGGTTTATTATTATGATTTGATAAAAGGTTTAGTTCATGTGGAGAGCTGGAAATTATACAACTGCGGGGGGAAACGAATAGGCACTGCGGGGGCGGTCGGGTCTAAGCACCCTTAATCCCAAAATCCTTGGGAAATTGGAAATTTGGGGAAATTTCCCAGGCCTCCGATGGGGAGAACGGGGTGGGGGGAAAAAAAAAAAAGGAGCCGCAGGGAGGAGGATTTCTGTTTTCCCTGCAAGCGCAGGCCTTGTGCGGTGCTTTGCGTGTCTCACTGCCCGGAGCCGGCTCTTTCCACGAAAGAAAACAAATAAAATTCCCCCCCCCCCCTCCTTTTTTTTTTTTTTTTTTTTACATTTTTTAAAGGAAGCCTGAAAGGCAACGAGTGGGTGCGGGTGATAAGAGCGATCGTTTAAATCCGAGCTCGCTGCGGCGTCTAAAAGAAAGCGGAAAGTTCATTTCGGAATCATGTGAAGCTTTAAAAACCTCTCCCGTATAAAGATTTGGCTGATTTTTAACCTTCGCTTTATCTATCGAAGTTTCTATTCGCAATGCCGCGCGTTGACAGATGTTGTGCCTTTTCCTCAAATCAACCTTAACCTGTTAAAGCAGCTTTAACCAAGCCCAGAAGTGCAGGGGAATAGCAAACCTAAGGACATGGAAATGCCGGTAAAGCCTGAAGCGGATTTTAGGAGGGCTCTTTGGGACTTCTCAAGCCCAGCTTGCTGGAGCCCGGCTCCTTTCCCAGCTGCCCAGAGGCTCCAGAGGCTCAGCCGTCCAACATTTCCCGGCCGTGCCCCCCCTTTCCACCTCCCGCAGCCCCCCAATACCCCTCGTAGCCCTGGCTGGCTTAGGGAGCGGTTGTACCCCTGGTAGGTTGTTAAAATCGATGATGTAAATTGGTTTTGATGGGGTAAATTTCGCATGCGCTAAGAAGCTGGCAAAAAGCGCTGAAACTCTCGATTTAAATGAGAAAAAATGTCCGAGCCTCACTTGATCTGTATTTTAAGGAACATTCTTGTAAAACTCTTGCCATTTTTCCTGGCTCTCAGATAGTAGTTTTTATTTTTTCTTTTCTTTTTTTTTTTTTTTTTTTAATGCAATGAAATCCAAAGTGCTATTTTAAAGAGAGAAAATAAATAGGGTAAAGGGTAAAAAAAAAAAAAAAAAAAATAGGGCAAAAGGCTATAAAGAAAATAAATAAGGTAAAAGGGTAAAAGAAAATAAAGAAGGGAAGAATTATTCCTTTTGCCCGGTCTACTTCCCCGCGAGTTTTTCTCCTCGCGTGGAGCCCGACGGAAGGGGACCGCCGGGTGGGTGCCTGCCCTTCCGGGGGTGGCTGAAGTCAGGTGGCTGCTGTGGGTTTTCCCACACGCGTCGAGAAATCCGGGGGGCCGGTGATGCTCCCGCATCTTCCCACGCCGGCTAAGGGCGCTGGGCACACGGAGACCCTTCCCCTCCCGGCGGGCAGGGATGCCGAGGGGTGCGGTGCTGGGAGCCGGGGTGTCCCCCCGGGGCTCTGCAACCTCCCCCCGCTGCTGCTGGGCAGTTGCTGGTGTGTGGGGGGAGACCCTTGAGCCGGCCTTGGGGGTCCCCTCTCTCCCCACAACCCCTTGTTGGTAGGGTTTTTTTTTTTTCCCACCCCGTCCCAGTGGGATGCTCCCCCCGTGGGGTCTGCGCTGCTCCAGGTTCCTCTCCCCCTTCCCATGCTGCTGCACTCCTGCTTCGGAGATAGCAGGATTTTGGGATTTGGGGATTTCAGGAGCTTGGCAGAAAAAGAAAAGCCCTCTGTTAGGTGCTGAGAGCAGCGTGGGCCCAGGAGCTTGCAGGATCAGGCCTTCCCGCTGGCGGGAACCGCATCTGGGGCAGGGTGGGCATCCAGCCCCCCTCCCAGGGGGCTGAGGGCGTCGTCCCTTTGCTGTGCCCCATCCTGGGACGGGGGGGGGAACGGGTGTCAGTCTCCATCTGCCCCTCTCCATTGAGCCCCAGTCACCCCCACCATTCCCAGGGGAGCCCTTTCGGGTGGGCTGATTTCGCAGGCGAGGTGAAAGCAAAGTGGGGGCGCAGGGATCTTTTCGGGATTGTATTTTAAAGCTGAGGTATGAAGGTCGATAATGTGATAGGCGTCTGTCACGACAGGTGACTTCAGCCTGGCCGGGGCAGAGGAGGAGGAAGGAAGGAAGGAAGGAAGAAAGGAAGGAAGGAAGGAAGGAAGGAAGGAAGGAAGGAAGGAAGGAAGGAAGGAAGGAAGGAAGGAAGGAAGAAGAAAGCCCAGGGTAGCTGCTGCAGACAGCCACGGCTGGATCGGGCCCCGCAGGCCCTCGCAGTTGAAGGACCAGCATAACCCCCTCCAGCAGATCAGGAGGGCCAAGCTCGGCTCCAGGGGGGGCTCGCTGGAGCTGCTGCATGGCCCGTTGCACCAGGCCAGGGCCCAGTGCGGTTCCGGGCAGCGAATGAGGATGGTGGATGGGTTTTTTGGCTGGTTTTTGTGATTTTTTTATTTCTTTTTTTCCTTGCTGTGCTGTCATTAACCTACGGGTTTGCAAACCTGTCCCAAAGCCCAGACAGCTCTGGGTTTCAGGAGGGGAAGCAACAGCGGTTTTCCAGCTCGTCCCCACCGGGAAGTTCCCTGCGTAGGGTGTCCCCGCAGCCCGGCCAAGAGAGCGTTTCCCTGGTGCTGCTGAACCCAGGTGAAACACAGGCCCTTTAGGAAGCCTCCCAGGCCTCTGCACAACCCAGGCACAGAGCCGTCTGGTCCCCCCCAAGCCATCCCACCTTCCCTGGAGCTTCACAACGCGCTGTGGGAAGGCACCGGACAGGAGGTTTTTGGGGAGGCCACTAGCTCTGCTGTCACTTTGGAAGGGACTTTGCAGAAAGCAATGAAAGGCCTGGACAGAAAGAAATATATCCCCAATGCCGGGTCAGTATCGAGCAACCTCGCAACTGTACAGCGCCGTGCACGGTGAGGGGGCGAGGGGTGGGCGGCTCACGCTGGGCCCCTGCGGGAGGTCATGTCAAATGAAGCCCAGGCCAGGCTGTGGTGGGAGTGGGGAGTGCTGATTTACACCCCTGATCCCCCCTGGCCGGGATGTGGCGGGAGTGGGGACCACTGGTTTATACCCCTGATCCTCCCTGGGCTGGGCTGTGGCGGGAGTGGGGAGCACTGGTTTATACCCCTGATCCCCCTGGGCCGGAATGCAGCAAGGAGTGGGGAGCACTGATTTACACCCCTGTTCCTCTCGGGCCAGGATGCAGCAAGGAGTGGGGAGCACTGATTTACACCCCTGCTCCTCTCGGGCCAGGATGCAGCAAGGAGTGGGGAGCACTGATTTACACCCCTGCTCCTCTCGGGCCAGGGTGCAGCAAGGAGTGGGGAGCACTGATTTACTCCCTCCGCTCCCCTCGGGGGCCCCGGACGGGAGCGCTCCTCGCTGCTGCTTTAAAAGGGGCTTGTCAGCTGGAGAGGAGGGGAAACACGTCCAGAAGCGCCTCCATCGCCGGCTCCGCGGGTTTTTTTTTTTTTTTTTCCGTTCAGAGGAAGAGCGAAGAGAACACCACCACCACCACCACCTCCCCCCCCCCCCCCCCCCCCCCCCGCCTCCGCCGCCCCGGTCGCTTCCCCAGCCTTTCCCCCCCCCTCCCCGCCCCGCCGCAGCCGTCGGAGCCGCTCGGAGGGCTGCTCCCGGGCCGGTAACGCAGCCAGCTCCAGCGATGCCGCCGGCAGGAGAGGGACAGCAGGCAGCACATGAGCTGGGGAGAAGGAGCAATGAGAAAAGCCGCATCCCCGCCTCCAAGGATTTCCTACCGCGAAGAGGAGGAGAAGAGGGGAAAACAAGGAGGAAGGAAGAATTTTACTGGGGGAGGGAGCTCGGGGAGTGAGCGGGAGCCCGTGTGCCTGTCTCCTGCTGTACACGCGAGTATTTATTGTTTTAATAATCTGTGCTTGGAGTGTCCCAAGGAGGGGGGGAACTCCCAGAGGTGGGGAGAAGAGGGGGCTGTGCGGGGGGAGGCAGGCTGCCCTGAGGATGTGTCGGTCGGGTGAGAGCAGCCGGACTCTGCCTCAACCCTCCCCGACGAGGATGCTACAAAGGGATGCTCGGGAATGCTGGTCCTCAGTGTCGAGAGGAGGGGAGCCCCCTCCCCCGCCCAAACCTTTCTTCTGCCTCCTTTTTTTTTTTTTAATTTATTTGGGGATTTATTGCATTTATGGCACCCCGGATGGGTCCTGCAGCTCCCGGCGGCCGGCGGGTGTGTGGACCGCGGGGGAAGGATGCGGCATTACCGGCAAGGGCGGTGTTAAAGGTGTGGGTTTCCCTCCCACGCGTGGGGCTAGCCAGGGAGCGGGGAGACACACACACCCCCCCCCCACCCGAGAAGCCACCTCCCTCCGCACCCCGGCTGTGTTTCCCAGGCTCGCATGGCGGCTTGCAGCCTTCAGGACTCATCTGCGGCTCCACTGCCATCGCGCTGGTTTTTACATCGGGGGTGAACCTCCTTCGCCCGATGGTTTGCTGGGAGAACGGCAGGACGGTAGTAGAAGTGGGCGAGAAACCTCACCGGTGAAGGGAAGCTTGCAGGGATGTCCGGGGGGCGGGGGGGGGGTGAGGAGCATCGCCAGGGCCGGGCGGTGCTGGGGGACACCCCGGATCCCCGCTTTTACCTCTTCCTCTGCCAGGTAGAAGACCCGCCACGGTCGTGGGAGCTGCACTGATGGGATAGTTCTCTCTGAAGGAGCAAAGGATCCCCCTCAGGCCTCGTCTTCCCTCCCTCGGAGAAATGATGCTCCACGGAACAGGGTGTCCCCGGGGTCTAACGCAGGTCTGAGCCGCAGGAGGCTGGGGAAACAGCCGACACCTCCAACTGCGTCGGAATCCCTCATGGCCTCGGATTAAAGCTGTTACATCAGTAAATTAAAAAAAAAAAAAAAAAAAAATCCAACAACAGAAAACACAGCCCCAAACCTGGACGTTTATACAGAAAAAGAGCATCACAAATTCCTAATGTAAGCACCGGCCAGCTGTGTGCACTTGTAAAGTTGTTATAATCCCCCTCCTTGTTATAAACAGGAAAGTACATAATATAAAGCAACAGGCCCGCATTCACAAATACTGACCCTCCTCCCCTCGCCTGCCAAATTCCCCTTTTATGAAGCTCGCTGCAGCCCCCGGGCGTCTCCCCCGGCGTAGCCCTGCCTGCCCGGGGCTGAGCCCGGGGCTTGCCCTCCGCCCGCTCCCCCGGTGGCCCGTCGCGACGCGGGGAGGTGGGGGGGGGGGGGGGGGGGACACAGGGCCGGGCCCCGCCGCCGCTCCGAGCCGGGTCCCCGCACGGGGAAGCTGCAGGCTCCGGCGGGGGATCCCCGCCACACCTGGCCCCCCCCCCCCCTTCCTCGGGAGTCTGGACAGTCCCTTTTCCTTCCTCCCCATCGCAGCGCTGCCTTCTCCTCTCATCCATCCCTTTTTCTTCCTTTCTTTCAAATTTTAAATTTTTTTGTTGTTGTTGTTGTTTAATGCCCCAGTTTTCCTGCGGGGATCCTTTGCCCGCTGCTCCCCGAGCTCCAGCAGTGTACATCCTGCTCTGCTGTGTGTGCTTACAGCGTCAAAGGGTGGACGTGATATTTCAAACATCAGATCAGTGCGTTTATATATTGGGTGCCCGGAAATTTTTCCAAATAAACACAGCTTGATTCGACTTGGGTGGGCAGACTTATCAACAGACTAATTCTATAAACAAATGAAGGAATAACCCGGAGACCATTGGCTGGTACCAGCAAGACACGTGGAGAGAGCTTGGAGTTTTGTAGCAATGAAATTTTAATTAATGTGGGTGGGCTGAGAACACAAACGACTGTTTATCAGAGACAATTTATTTTCCAGTGCTAAGTCAACATATAATAGCAAACTTACAACAATTATTTAACTTTTTTTTCCTCCTTTTTTTTTTTTTTTTTTTTTTTTTTTTTAAGAGCTATGAAGCAGGGACAGAGGCAGAGCGAGTTCCTTCAGGCAGGGCTGGGATCTGAGCTCGCACAAATAGCTCCCCGGTGGACTCGTCCCAGGTTCCTGCCCTTCCCCGTCCCTTCGCTCGGCTCCGAGGTGGAAGACCCGGAGCTACGAGCCCGCCGGCGATGAGCCACATCTACGGCAGCCACCTCTCCCCCATGGGCAGCCCCTCCATGGTGTACCTCCCGGCCGCCCTGAGCTTCGCCCCCAGCGGCGCGATCTCCCGGCAGGACCCCCCGCAGAAGCCCCCCTACAGCTACATCGCCCTCATCGCCATGGCCATCAAAGAAGCTCCGGAGCAGAAGGTGACCCTCAGCGGCATCTACCAGTTCATCATGGACCGCTTCCCCTTCTATCACGACAACAAGCAGGGCTGGCAGAACAGCATCCGCCACAACCTCTCCCTCAACGACTGCTTCGTCAAGGTGCCGCGGGAGAAGGGACGGCCCGGTAAGGGCAGCTACTGGACCCTGGACCCCCGGTGCCTGGACATGTTCGAGAACGGCAACTACCGCCGGAGGAAGAGGAAGCCCAAAGCCCCGGGGCCACCGGAGGCGAAGGGCGGCGCGGCCCCCGCGGACGACGGGCAGCCGGGGCCGGCCGCTCGCCCCGACGAGCCCAAGAGGGCGAAGGGGAGCGCGGCGGCGGACTCGGGCGACGAGGGGGTCCCCAGGCCGGGCGGGGGGGAAGCGGCTCCCCCCGGAGGTCCCCCCCGCTGCGGCGGCGCCCCGGTCCCCGCCGCGCCCCGGCCTCCCGCCGCCGCCCCGCCGTACAAGAGCGGCCCTCGGGGCCGCAGCTTCAGCATCGAGAGCATCCTCGCCCAGGGGCTGAGGCAGCCCCCCCCCGGGGCAGCCCCCAAGGCGGCCCGGGAGAGCCCGGTCGGCTGCCTCGGCGGCTCCCTGGTCGCCAGCGGCGGTTTCGGCCCGGCCCTCAATGCCTCCCTCATGCTCGACTCCCAGGTGCACGGGAGGCTTTACCACATCGGCATCCCCTTCCTCTCCTGCTTCCCTCTCCACTTCTCCGAGGCGGTATTTAATTTTCAGTAGTCGCCCCATAATTATAACCCCCTCATCCCACCCCAGCCGTTTTGCCCCGGTCGCTGCTCCGGGGGTGCGATGGGAGGGAGAGACCGGACTCAGACCTCACCAAGCGGGTAAAGACAAAAAAAAAAACCAAAAAAAAAAAAAAACAACCGATGTTAAAGGTGACTCAGGATTTCAGGGCATTTTCAAGGCACGTCTTGCTGAGGAGCTCTCTTTAGTTTTTGCCTCCCACCACCCCTGCCAGATCGACTTTTAAAGGTAAACCGGTTTTCTTTTCCCTTGGGTGGTGGAGGTACAGAGGCAGGCAGCGGGGGGGTCCCATGCTGGCCTCCAAGCCCCGTCGGGTTTGCTCTGCACCTTTAGTCTTTGCATCCCTCAGGTTTCTCAGACCTGGTTTCTGCTAAGCCCTTCGGGTCTCCGTGTTTTTTTTTTTTTTTTTTTTTTTTCCTTTTGAAAACCAAAACCTCCCCTTCCATCTCTGGGGGGAGAGGCTGAGTTTTGTTTTGCCATTAATACCCACGAGTGTCTGCACATAATAATTTCTGATATTGCCCTACTGGCCCAGTCCCCTGAGTGGGAAAAGGCAGGTAACCAGAGCTGAAATAAAGGTAGACAACAGACTTTAGACTCATTCTGCACAATCCTGCTTGCTTTGACTCAGCACTGTATATAATTCATGGCGTTAATGCAAGCTGGTTTCCTGCCTAGTGCTTGTGCTTCTTGAGTATCGCGATAGTGTTTCTGTCTCACTGATGTGGCCAGAGAGAGGGGGAACGGATGAACAAACACGTTGTGAGTGTGGAGATGCGGCCGGTTTCCATGTCTTGCTGGGATCAGTTGCTTCTGACCAAAAAAGACTGAAGCAGGGTTGTGGAGGCTGGTCTTGGCATTTTGAAGGAGCTGTGTTAACAACCCAGACAACTATCAGGAAAAAGAAAAGACATCAGCTATGTTTCTAAAGTTTTGTTTTTTCTTAAAGAAGGAAGAATTCAGACATATTACAAGCAATCAGGAATTTTTTTTTTTTTTTTTTTGGCCATAAATAGAGGCTTTTTGTATATTAGTGGATAAATGCCCTTTTGGAAAAAAAAAAATCTATATTCTCAATTTTCATTATGAAACCAAACCTATATCCAATAAAAGTATTTTGTTCAAGACTGTGGCTGATGTGTTGTAAAACACGCCTCGGCTCGTGCAGCCGGAGGGCCGACGAGTGGGGTCTGCTGCTGGACGCAGCAGCGAGCTCCGGTGCAAATATCCTGGTGATGGCACGATGGACCACACTGCCAGGAGGAGGGAAAAGGTGGGAGAGGCTAAAAAGAAGAGCCTGGGAAATTACCCATTCCTTGCGACTGAGATAATGTTTCCAAAAAAGATTCTGTTTCTCCTTTCCTCCCCTTCCTCCATCCCACCCCATCTCACTAGCAAAGCCCGTCCTTAAATTAGCACCTGGACTACTGGAAATTGGGGTTTCTCGCGTGAGTTGAGATTCAGCTTCTGCAGTGGATGGATGGCATCAAACTGCCTTGACATTTGGACCAGGAGCTCATTTCAACACCAGGCAAAGAGCTCTCACATGGGGAACTACAGAAAACCTCCAAAAGGTGGGAACTGATGTTGAGTTTCCCAGAAGAAAGATGTTCATAGGTGGATCCCTGGATAGGGAGAGCTACAGCTTCTCACTGTGAAAAAAGAGAATAAAAAAGGAGAAAGGGGCTTTTTATATAGATTTGCAAGACAGACTTTATTTAAATAAAACCCCAGCTTAGTTCTCACCCAGGGGAGACCTCAAATCATCTCTCCCCCCCCCCAGCTGCTTGCACGTGCTAAGAGCTGGGCACATGTGTGAAATGGGGGGTTAATGCTGCCTCCAAGGATGTGAGAAGCTGAGTCTCCATCAAGCTCTAGAGCCGGTTCCCATAGGTGGGGATCCTGCATCCCTGGTCTCCCTGCAGCCTGCCCCGTGGAAGGGTTTTGCCCCCAGAAAGTGGTTATTTATGCTCTCAGTCCCAAGATGGTTTATTCCTAGAAAAAACTTTTTGCTTCTTTAAAAACCCTCCCCTGAAGGAGCTGTGGATGCTCCACACGGGGAGAGGTGCGGGGCATGGACCGGTGCTGAGCAGCATCACCATCTCCGGGTGTCTGCACGTGTCCAGGAGGTGCTGGCAAGTAGCCACTGTCGGCGAGAGCGAGCGCTTGCTTCTGCGCGCACAGAGCGCGAGGACAGCCCCACACACAGCAAAATCCATTCAATCCCCCTCAAAGCAGTTTTAGCACGTGTCTTCAGGCTCCTCTGCTTCCCTTTCTCCTAACTTGGCATCCCAGCTTTAACACCCCCCCCCCCCCCCCCCCCGCCCTTTTTGGCACCTCTCAGCTCCTGTTCCAGCTCCTAAAGTACCTTTTTGGACTTGTAAACAGGGCTTTTATTCCTTTTCTTTCTCGTACAGGTGTAACCCTTCCACCTCAGGGCCCTTTCTGTACAAGGGCAGCTTTTTGTGGCGGGTCCTGGTAAAAAAAAATCATCTGAAGGAGTAAGTCTCACGTTAGGATTGCAGTCTGATTTGTACGCGATGTATGTTTTTATCACAGGCACGGTTTTTGGAGATTCAATTTTTTTCTATGCAAAAGGAGTTTATTGTTTTGAAGGTTTGCTCATGGTGACATTTGATTTTATTTCTGTTTTGTTGTAGTGGAGTGGGACCAAGTACAGCTGCAGTATTTAAAAGCCACACCGGGCTTGATTTTGGTTTCACTTAAGAAAGTAAAATTAGTAAACTTAACACACACTGCACAAAAGTGGCACTAACTCGAATGAACTCAGAACACAGTGAATAGTTATGAGTGGCAATTCGGAATTAATTGGGATCAGGCCATCGATGTAACTTGCAGGGGATGAATACCGAGAAAAAGGGTCTTATTGCCAACACGCAGAATGACTAACCACACACAGCTTTTGCACGTCATCTGTTTATATAGAGAGGAGAAGAAGTAATGGTACGATAAAAACAAGAGCACTGCAGCACGGAGAAATAAGTTTACATGACAATACACCAGTACCTGCCATTTGGATGTAACTGAGCATCCTTTAATCCTCTATACATCATGTGAATTGCGGTGCTGTGCAGTACAAAACAGACAACGTGTCATATAAATATAAAAGACCTGACAAGCTGCAAATAATTGATGTCAATGGTTTCACACCTGTTTCACAACCCAAAAAAAGCAGCTGCCAAACGCAAAACTGCCACCCAGTATTTAACTCATCCCTGGAATCTTCCCCCTCCTGGCTTTCCCAACCTCTTGGGGCTGGCTATAAACACAAGTCTGAAATACTGTGAAGAAATGTAGAAAATAGCCTATGATGCAGTATAAACAGCATACTTCTTGTGTGGGCGATATATATGCCTTTCCGTTCCGCTGGAGAGGAATGACCTCTCCCAACCGAGCAAGGTTTCACGTCTCCGAGGTCTGCAGCCAATTTTAACTCATAGGAGCAGAGAAGAGCGCACTGTGGAAGAAGCTCACAGCGGAGTCGTTTGGTTCATGGAGCAGCTTCGCTCCAAACACAGGTTTCCTATGAGAGGAACTGAAAAATTGGCATATTAAAATAATTCAGGAATTTAATTTCTCATAAATGGGGCTTCCAGTCTTTAAATACGCTCAGTGTGTGTTCTCTTAAGGTTGGTCCCATAGCATATAAAGAAAATAGTCAAGTATTTACACATGGGCAGAAGCCACTTTCAGGACTTGTCACTCAAAGCGCATGTCCATGACTGATTTCAAGGTGACATAAACTCTAAGGGGCTTTGTAACTGCTTCTACTCCCCACCCCCTTTTAATAGTTTAATAGTTACTTTTAATAGTTATCCTTTACCAAGGAAGACATATAATGGAAAGAGCATCCCTTTTCACACCAAAACCCACCAGCCTCCTGCTAATTACTTCTAAGCCTGTTGTGAAGAGCAGCCAGTTCCCAAAATGAGAGGGGAAGAAGGATCTGCTTCGTTACTTGATTCATAGCCCCGCACACCCAGAAAAGAGATCTCCTGGGAGACAGCATTTTGGATATTAAACAGATCACATATTTGATTTTAAGTGAAAGAGCAAGAAGACAAGATCACAGAATTAGAGAAGTTACAGATGGAAAAGGTCTATGAGGTTATGCAATCCATCAGTCTGGACATTGCATAATTGCTCCCCACAGTATATTTTTAGTGCTTTATCCAGACAAATCATTAAGTGCTTTAAAATGGGCCAGATTCCTCAAACGCAATGCGTGCTAAGTCACAGCTGATTTCACCGAGGCTCATAGCTTCCAGTGTCTAACGAGGCACCAGAAGAAAATTTTGTGTGGTCAGGGAGAACAGAGTGGACTCTTCCAGAAATAAATACGAGTCTGATTCGGTATTCCTTATAGGAATCTTTTCTAAATTGCCTGAATTAGATCTCTTAAATCTCATTTTCAGATTATACTGAATAATACATTATTACTTATTCAGATGTTCACTTAGTCCAAAGTAAAACATTGTTAATGTTCATGTGAACGCAATTTGTTTTAAGCCAGCTTCAAAGCCGGTTCAGTAAAGCGTAAAGAATGTTTATTTAAAATATAGTTGCTAAATTTAGCATGAGCTTGGTTAGCCTAAATCTTAGTGACATTTTTAGAGAGCACATTGCGAATCAGGAATGCATGGAGAAATAAATAAACTTTCCCACATTTTTGGAAATCGAGTAAGAATTTGCAAGTTACTTCTTGCACGGGCAATTTCTGTGGATTGGAAAGCATTATGAATAATGCAAATTTCCCACTAAACAGACAGTTGAAAACACAATGCTAATAATTTTCATTGCAATTTCACTTCAAGTAATGCTCCCTCAAGGAGGAAACAACATTATTAGCAGTCAGCTATTGTTGTAGAAATTACACAGAGCATCAACATGTTTCAATATTTACTCAAGCTCTTTGCAAAGCACCAAAAAGCGCAACGGAGCTGCGGTTGGCCACAAGCCACATTCAAACCCCTGCAAAGGAAATCTAACGTTTGAATTAGGTCCTATGCTCTTCCTACTAATTACGATGCTGGATTTTACACCCACCTCTCGCACATCGGTTGTTGAAGTCCTCTGGCCGGATCCTCAGCTGGGTTAAATACCAGCCTGCCTGCGGGTTGAGCATTTAGACAGAAGACAGATGATTTTAAGCTTTTCCTTTCCTTTCTTCCAGCATTCCCTTCCTGAGTTTATGCAAGTGAGAGAGGCACATCTGGGCCATCTTTACGTCAAGCGACATTGCCTTAGAGAAACAAGCAAAGGTGAGCAGACTTGTGATGGTAAGCAGTTAAATTCCCTTTTATTGGGCCAGGATCTGAGGGATGGAGCCTGGAAATTTTGATCAGTTTTCATCATCTCCCTCCATCCTTTCCATCCTTTGGTTCGTGCGAGTGTAATACCTGTTTCGGCTCCTAAGGTGGGAGGATTACAGCTGTACTGCTCGTGGGACTACAAGACAAAAGGGATGTGAGATGTGGCCAAGTGTCCCCCCAGTGTCACCAAAGATACTCATGGACTTTGGTGGGGTTGGGATCAGCTCCTCATCAAGCAGATGGGTGAAATAAGGGGGCATGGAAGAAAACACTGAGGTCTTTTTTTTTTTTTTTTTTTTTCTCCAAAGACAGGGCTCCACCGCTTCTACCAGTTTTAGGCAGCTCCAAGCACCTACGTCCTGATGCACCACGACTTGGCTTTACATGCGACCATCAAGTCCCACCTGTAGACCCATCCTGCCCAGCCACTTTGGACCTCCCTTGGCTCTTCAGATGGAGATTTGCAAATACACTGCCCCAACACACTAATTCCTGAATCTGCAGTGAAGTGGACTCCTTAATTCTTCACTACCTATCTTCAATTGCTTACTAAGTTGCTGTTTTCATTAGAACAGCAATACGTAATAATAGTTGTTAAAATAATTGTATTTCTGTTTTTACATCTGTAAAGATTAAGTTAAACAGTATGAAGCCCATTAAACTATTTCATGTCATGCTGCCATAAATTTCCTTCATTCCCATTGCTACTACTATTCCAGAGTAAACTCTGAGATCAAGCTGCTGCCACAGAGAGTTATTTATAGGAGCTCATTCATCAATAAAAACTTCAAAAGAAATCTGTTACTCTTCTATTGGAAAGCCAAAGAAAACTAACATAAAGACAACCCTGTTAAGAAACAAAGCTAAGGAGACCACAAGACATTTAGTCAAGGAAAATCCTGATTTCTAACGAATACCATGCAAGAAGGGGAGGAGGGAAAAAAAAAAAAAAAAAGATTGCTGGCAACATGAAGCTTTTTAAGTAATTTCATTCTCATTGGATGGTTAAAATAAACTGTTAAACAGTTGTATTTGTACTGGCTCAGCCGCCTCATTAGACTTTGTGTGATGGATTCGTGATCTCACAGTGCGTAAGGAGCTCTTCATCTCTTGCAAAAGCTGGCGTTGGCTTTCCACTTGTCTCAGCTGTTCGTACACTCCTCCATCAGCACAGCAGAGACCTAATGAGCAAGACGCTGAATAAGCAACTGATAGCATCTACCTCCCTAAAGGTAGATGTATAGAACAGCAAAAGGTTATATTTCATCATCCTTATTCTCTCTTATTTCTTATTGTACATTCCACTCTACTTTTGAGCTGTACAGCATTGGCTTTGATGGTAGAGTTAGTCCTGCAGAAACGCAAATATATGAGGGGTCTAGTGCTGTGTTTTCCTGTACCAACACCCACTGCCTGTACCAGCAGATGTACAGATATATACATATATGTCTCACAGAACATAGCAGGTCTCTTTTCTAGCAGGGCTGTTTGGAGCCACATCAGATCTCAAGATATCTCATTTATATCATAGCAATTAACCATAATTTTAAAAACAATATCTCTCTCCTTTTTGTCCCTGTCTCACTAAGAGCTTCACATGAGTGAGATCTTCCTGGAGGTCTTTGCAGGAGCAAGGACTCAGTGATCAGCCGTGTCATGGTAACAGCATCCTCAAATTGTGTTTTTTTCAGCTCAGCAGACAGACTCACTTATTTCCATCACAAGGATCTGAGTCCTGAAGGCAACGTGGACCTTAAGTTCCTGGTATGCATGGCGTAAAAGCATTTTAATCATATTGCCAAACATTAAAGCACAGAGGTGAGGGTACTGTTTCCCGGAGATCTCTTTACATCTCTGCCATTACTCATGCAAACCTGGGCAGGGCACTTTGCATGGGATTCATCTCAATCAACACTAGTCATCTAACAAGTCAATACCTGGTCTAAGCTGGCCATCGAAACTGGCTCCAGAATCTGCCAGGAAAGCAAAGTACCTTCAGAGAGCTGAACTTCTAACCACCCAGGCACAAGATTTAGATTATATACAGAGGAGCTGGGTAAGGTCTGTGCTTTAGAGCGTTGGAAGAGTGGAGGGTGTCCCTGCCCGTAGCACAGGGGTTGGAACTAGATGATCTTTAAGGTTCCTTCCAACCCAAACCATTCTATGATTGTATGATTCTATGAAGAGGTGAAATCCACCTGCAGCAGATTGCTTCTTCCAGTCTAGCTGTCAGCTTGGTTGACAAATGCAACTTTTGCCTAAACAGCATCCTCTCTAAACTCACCCAAAAGGCTCCTTTTATTTTCCTTACAAGCTGTTCTTGGTTGGTAAGACATCACTGATTTGCTTCCATGGATGGTTTAGAGCGGGGACTCCCAAATGGACCACTAGTGATGTGACTTAAAAGTGGCCCAGTAGTTGCTTCCCCAAGCAGAGGTACTAGGTAAAGAAATTTGCAAAGACTCATCAAATTATGGGCCAAATAAATCTCTTTCCCCATGAGATCTGAAAGTGTTACTCTCACTTTTGTCCATCTTTGCTTTGCTACAAATTGAGGCTCATGTATCCAGTTTTGCACTGATGTAATTACAGTCGTTCAAAAAAAAGCGGGAGAGCCACGTCAGTCATGTTGACTCAGTTGTGCCAATAAGAAAAGTTTTTATACATTACTGTAGCTTATATTTGGAATTGGTCTAAACACTGTGGACACAATGATTATTAATAAACATGAAATGTCTCTGTATACAAACTAGATTTATTCCAATTTCACTGTACCTACTGTTAAATGTAATTGTTTTGTTATGAAAAAGGCAATGAGAAGCCCTTCATTATTATGTCTGGTTTCAGATTAGACCCAACATGAATTCTAAGTAACAATAACAGCAATTGTGACCCACTTGTGGAGTATTTTTCATTGATTTCTCCTAAAGTGCTGTGCAGGGAAGGTCAGTAGAAAGCCCCATTGTAAACATGGGGAAATCTCCTGATTATTTGTTTTGGATGGCTATAGAGGAAATTGCATATGCTTTCATGGAAAAAAACTCTCTATTATTATCTTCTCTCCTAAAAGCAGGGGGGGCGGGGGGTGGGTGGGGGGGAAGCCTGGTGACTCTGATCCTACTCTAAATTATCCTAAAGTAAATTCCTGGCAAACCAAATTAAGCCAGAGTCATCTGAATAAATATTAACAGGCTAAGTTAAAGCTTAAAACAGGGCACCTAGCTGCTCTGCACTCCTTCGCAGCACGATGGGTCTCTTGAAACCTTTGATTGCCTAGTTTGATTTTCTTAGCTTATTTCAGAGATATTTTACTTATGGATTGAGAATCAATAAGAAACAGCAGGTCAGACATTAGCAAAACAAAGCTGAACAAAACTGTAGCTGTAGTTTATATAATTTTAAGAAAATAATTTTGTTTAGAGTGTGAAATGCAATCATGTAGCAAAGCATGCAAAAATACCTTTGTCTGATAAGGCTTGTGGCTGAACAGAGACAGCCCAAGATCAGACTGAGATGTGAGTCAGCCCTTTGAAGTCTCGTGACCTAATTCTTTTCGTATCCATATATGATTTCTGTTGCTTCAGAAAAAAAAAAAAAATAAAATCCCAAACTAAAGCCCCTGACAGAGGGAAAAATATGCATTTTAATTAGAGATGTCTCTTCGAGAACTGAGAGATCAAGTATTTGCAGGGTGTGTGCAAACTGCAGAATCCCAGCTTCGGTGCAGAGCAAGTAACTATTCAGTTAAACGCATCGGCAGGAAAGGACGGGGAGCTGGTGTTGGAGGAGCTCTCCTGCCAACATGGGCATGGGGCTGGGCTCCTGGCTCAAGAAGCTCCTGCTGGTCTGACTTCCTTGGGGCCAAGGGCCGAGAGGAGCAAGAGGCAACATTTGGAGGGGGACTCTGTCTCTCCCAGTGTCAGGGCTCAGGCAAGCTTCGCTGAGTGCTTAATTTGCGATATGCAGGCTTTGTTTGGGCAGGCATCTAACAGGGCTTTGTTGGATTGTATGCCCACCCTTGCTCTATCATATGCTTTTGTCGAGTCTTTAACCAAGACGGGACTAGTCATCCTTCACCCTGGTGGTTCAGCAAATGTGGAAGACCTCTTGGCCTTTCCTTGAGTTTCCAAAGGTGTAGGCACGCTGTGAGAAAAAATCCTGGAGAAGCCAGAGGGTGGGAGGCTTTCATTCCCATTCCTGCTCCTTAGCAGGACCACCTGGTGTAGGGCATTTCTCCAGGGTTTCCAAGAGCTCAGCAGTACCTGCACACAGGTACTTGCAAACCAGTCATGCTGCAGTAAGTCCAAGCCTCTTGGTACATCAGACTGATGTGAACGGTGCACGTGTTGTCCAACATGTGACTTCTGGTTCCCTTTGCCCCTGCTTTGCTTCCATCCCAGCGTGGTCTATTTAGCCTCCACCTTTCATATACAATATAAACAGATCCACTGGTGCGTGTGGACAACGCACGCGTGAGCTACCCAACCCTGCTCCACTCCAGAAAGAAAAAACAAATTATCTTCTCCCCACTCAGGTGACTTTAAGGAATCAGCTCTGCACTAAAACTTGCTTGTCTATCTAACCATAATGAGGAACAAGTGACTCCATGGCCTTTTCCAGTCATTCTTTAAGACTTCATGCTAGGACGTTAGCATCAAAGTCTCCAAATGAGGTATGCTGCCTCCGCTCACACTTTTATATTCTTGCTGCTTACTTTAAAAGTGATCATCTTTTCTTCCATTAATAAAATAAATCAATAGGGGAAAAATATCTTTCAAATGTCTAAGTAATGAAGTTTCTCCTTGAGGGTGTTAAGAGACAGAGGAAACATGAAGGACTGACTTCGACACACATGACAAATATTGAAAGGGAGCTAAAGCTAAGAGGCAACTCCTTGAAGACTTTGGATCATTAAGAAAGTACACGAATGGGTTGAAATTCTTGAAAGAAAACCTATCCCAGACTTACTTGGTTGGATCAGTGCCAGGGCCGCGTCTTTGCCTCCCAAACTCTATCACAGTAATGATGTCTAAGGGAAAATCCATCTCCTCTTATTTCCTAAGGTTGGGAAGGATCTGTGAGCTGATGAACTGGGGCTTCCTGTGTGTTCATTTGCGTGTGTGCATAGTGCTTAGAGCAGCATCTGCAAACTCATAAATCCTGGCCCACTTTGCCCCAGTGAGGGTAAGACCAGCAGCTCTGTTTTGGCCCAGAGGACGACTGCCGGGGAGCTGGGCTGCACAGACCTTTCCCAGGCTCAGCTTCTTGCTGGATTGCATCCATTGAAAAGGGCTCGATGCAAACCCGAGGTTGTGGCTGCACAGAGTCCTGTGCAAATCTCTGCAGTCCTGTGTATGTGACACAGAGGTGTGGATGTGGTGTTTTATACAGCGAGGGATGTATCTTCAGATGATACCCCCTGCTCTTAAGAGAGCGGCCTGCCCTGGCATCGAAGGTGAAGTCACCCCACCTACTCCCTACCCCCATCCTCAGCTAATGAGAGAATCTTTTGGGTCCCATAAGCGGTGCATCTCTCCTGGGTGGCCTGAGAACAGCCTGGCTCCTCGCCATCAGCTCTCTCTGACTTAGGCATGGTGGCAGGCGTAGGAGTTGAGCCCCACGTGGATGTTCGATCCACAGGGTGACCTTATGCACCACGGAAACTTCACATGTAAAATATTCAAGACCGTACGTCTTCCTGTGTCTCTGCAGAGGTCTCACACAAAGGGTCCTGTGTCCCAGGCTACGCACAACACCCCAACAACAATTAGGTGACTCAGCTTCCCTGGCACGGAGGTACGCACCCAACCGAGCAGACCACACTCGGCTCTGCAAAGAGAGGGCGAGGGGAGGTTATTCGGGGAAGCGGGTTTGAGGGTGGTTTGGTGTGGGCACTCCGTGGAGAGGTCCATGCATCTCAGAGCGGAGGGAGGGAGGTGGAGGGCAGCGGAGCTGAGCTTTCCCATGGCGGTTGCAGCGATTGCAAGTCATCTCGCAAGATCGAGCTGTGTCTGTCCTGGCATTCACGCTTTAAAACTCCTTTCCAGCTTGTTTACTAGAAATAGTCTGTACGGCCCTGGGTGTGAAATATCCCAGGCTGGCGAGCTAACGTCTTGTGCTAGCTGCAATCTGCAAGCTCTGAGTTTCACAGCTGCGGTGAGACAGTATTTAAAATCTCAGAGACAGAAATGGGCCTCTGTAAAGCAGAAATTATAAGTTTTGGCCCCGTCTCTAACCTTTGGAGAGCTGCCCAGCTTCTGACAGTCTGTGATGATGTCTCCGTGGAGGAAATCCTACGCTGAAGAAAAGCATGTTGCTTTCTCCCAAAGTTATATTCTTTCTTTCATTCGGCCACCATAAAGGACACTTTGTCATCTTGACAGATCCTAAATATTCCCTCCTAATTTTATGGGAGGCAGATATGGGGACAAAAATTAAGGATTATTCAGAAGTCTTATTTATGGCTAAGGATATAAGGGATTTGAATGGAAATAACAATTAAACTCGAGAAAAAATTCACACTACAGGTCACTGCAATCCCAACTTTTCCCCTTATGAACTCAAGCCGAGGAGATTTTCTTCCCCTTTGTGATTTAGGCTTTGCTAAACTTCTCTGAAAATAGTTCATATATCATAGAGAAGAATTTCCATGGGGAACATAAATACATCTGTGGAAAGAAGGGAAAATTTTTCCTTGTCTCTGGGAATGGATGAGAAAGAAAGACAGTTGACGCCAAATATTAATGATGAGTGGAGGAATCCATCCAAAGAAGCAATCTATTGAGAATACTAAAACTATCCTAAAGTCACAGACATATAAAAATCTAGTACGGAACAATGACTTTTCCACTAATACAGGCTTAGATTCAAGAAACTATTTAAGCACATGCTTAAGTCGGTCCCTGTTCAGAACAGCCCTTAAGTGAATTGTTGAAGCTAACCTCAGCTTTATTGATGTGTTTTTCAGCTCTGTGGACACCAGCTGGCATTAAACATGCCTACAGTTAAGTACATGCTTAAGAACGATCTGGAGGGGAGATGTTTCTTTCTTCTAGTGGGACCACGTAACACAGTTTTCAATTTCTTTGCCTCAGGAAGAGTTTGTATTAAATTTGTAGTTGAGGGGACAGCATTGAGGACACTCAGAGCTTACAGATTTTGGTCAGTGGAGAAGGAAGTCAGGTCAATCTAAAAGAAATACAAATCACATCATTCAAATATCAGGTGATTCATACACTGGGATATATTCACAGATCTGTTGCATATATGGATATATATGGACACATACATACCTGCACATGTGCTGTGCTTCACGGGCTTTTCGCTTACATCCAGAGGGTGACAGTCAAGGGTAATGATAGAGGGATAGTAATAGCAAAAAAGTGCCTCGGACTTGTGATCCCTTCGCAGACAGGAGTGACTGGAGCTTCCCAAGCAATAGAGTGGGGCAGGGAAACATTCCTGCCTTCCTTTGCTGCAGAGACACAGTCGTGTCAGCCATGCATGGGCATGTTCAGGCAGACCTGAGCCCTCGTCCTGCTGCCTGCATGTAGCCACAGCTGGCATGGTAGGTGCCACGTGTACTCTGCACCATGCCCTACCAGTGGGCATCTGCTGGGTTGTCCTGCCATCGAGGCAATGTCCTTGCCACAGGCATTTAATCCCTCCCCTTTGCAGCCCACTTGCCAAGGTCTTGCACTGATGTTTCCCACCTCAGAAAGCCACGACCTGCTCCTGACCACCTTCTGCCAAGTTTCACGCATGATTTCACGCACTTGTGTGCCTTTGCCTCCATCCTCACGATGGGGAGGAAGCCGTCTGCCAGTGCAAGTGGTGTTCATACAAGACAACTTTAGGTGTTAGCACTTCATTGCCCAATATTGCATGAGATCCCGTTGATGACAAGCTGGGGCTAGGTGTGAGCCACAGGGACATCACTTTTGCATGCTGTAACGTGGTACAAGAATTACAAAGCAAAATACACAAGCCTTCCTCAAGCGATTGGATTTGACATAGCTGCATGAACAGTTTAATTGGGTTATTAACACATCTTCACACTGACATCAAGAGCATTAAACGCTGTGTAAATAGATCGGGGCAAATGGCTGTGCCAACATGCTGGAGGCGGGGTGGGAACACCTCTCCCGAGTCCCTCTGCGAGCCCCACGGCTTGCTGCTCTCTTTGCTCTTTGCAGCTGGGACATCCCTTGGCTCCAAGAGGGAGGTGCTGGGAAGGCAGGAGGCAAAACCACAGCTCCTTTCAGAGCTGTGTCAGGGTTAAGAAGGCAGCAGGCAGGGTAGGGTCCACGCCAGCCTCATCTGGCCTTACTTCATCTGCAGAGCACCCTGGGAGCTGTATTGAGGTATCCTAAAATAGTACAGATACCACGTTCCTACCATAGTTGATTAGAGATTAGATTTGCTTCATAATTATCCCCAATACTGGCTGCTTCTGCACCCACTGGGGTTATCATTTCTCCTCCTTCTCTGCTCGCAGTAGAAGCAAAGAGCTGTCTATCTGGACAGGGTTTTTGGGCCACTTTCTGTCTATGTGCACAGCGTTGTCCTGAGGCAGCAGTTCCCCCACCGCCTTTGCTGTGAGCCAGCGTCAACAATTGGGTGAAGCGACGTGGCTGTCACTCTGCAAACCTGTGCCTCATGTCCTGGGGGAGCAAGAGGATTAGCAAGGCACTTCAAAGCGTTGTGTAATTGCACTTTCACTCAACTCACAGGGTTTTGTTTTCTTAATTTTTAAAAGAAATGTCAGGAGAGCCTCCAGGGACAGGCGAAAGGATCCCTCTCTTGGTCACAGTGGGTAAAACAGAGCCCGCATGTTGTTGTCCTCAGAGTGGACTAGCTGGATCCAAGCTCATAGAGTGCCTGCGAAAGCCAGGGCAAATAAATCAGCTTTGGATTCAGTCCCCTTGTTCTTTTGAAATTGCAGCAGTCGGTTCTCACTGCTGCTCTGCGTTTGTGTGCTGGAACTTGTCTCTCCAGTGGACTCAGTGGGTAAGAACCAGGTGTCCTGCATCCTTCTTCCCCTTCATCCACCCCACAGAGAGATGCTCTGGTGGATGCAAGGCAATTGTCTGCCTCCCTGACCTCACGTTCAGAGGTGATGCCTTTCTTCTCGCTCCCACTAAATTAGTTAAGGGAGTAAGTCCCTTTAGTCTCTGTACCACACTTCTGAGTGACTGAGGTTTGGGACAGAGGACTCTGGAGGTCTCACCAGCAGCTGAAGGATCAGTGCCCACCTCTCCTCCTCCCTGTCTTAAAGGAAGATGATGTTAAAGGTTATAAATGCTTTGCTTCCACTTGAGAAACCAGCATGCTAGAGGAGAAATCAGGGATAGGCTATGAATTCCCATGGCTGCTCTCTCATGGCATACCAATAGTGTCTGCCTGAGTAGATTTACTTCCCAGTGTAGCTGTAACTTTGCTCTCCTGTGCAGAAAGAGGCTCGTGCAGCGGCAGAGCATCCTGGTTCATTCGTACATGCCTCGGTTTTCACGCATAACGCAACTCAGGTCATGGGATCCCTGATTTTGCGCTCTGGTGCAGTAGATTCATGTTGTTGCAAGCTCTAACTTCTGCTTTTGGAGAAAGTTTTAGTATTTTCTTAAAAAAATGTGCAGATTGTGCTGAAAATGGCAGGGAGTATTTCACACAGTTGCTAGAGATGAAAAATATTGATTGTCAAGTCAAATTCTCTCTAAGCACAATCAACCACTTCATGTGATCTTTTTCATAAACAAGTCAACCCTATCTTAAACTTTCCCTGGTTTTTTTTTTCCCCTCTTCATCACTGTGGAAAGGCTCTGACTGCTAGAAATCATCCTCTAGCTTCCTTCCTTTGACAATAGTTCATCTGCTAACTGGCTCTGGGGATGTTCTCTTTTCCTTTATCTAATCAATCTTCTTTCTGGCAAGTGGATTTTGAAGAGCGAATGAGCTATTCACTTAGCAAAAATTAAACTGGTGCATTGCAGAAGATAAATATTGGGAACTGGTTTATCTGGTTTGAAAATATGTTCTGATTATCTTCTCCCCCTGTTCCTGGTGAAGAGTGAACTGTCTTCTCTGATGGTGCTCTGGGCTCTTCTCATCTTGGTTGGGACTTAGAAGTGTAGAAATGGAAAGAAAAAACCCCAAAGAAAAACAAGGGAATGTTTTGAATGTTGAATTCTTTTGGTGTGATGCCAGTTGGAGGTGCTGGGTGAAGGCATGCGATTAAGCACTCTGCCTTGCTCATCCCTAGACATATTGTTCCTAGTAAATCAGCTTTGCTTCTGGTGAGTGTCAGGTGAACTCCAAGCTTGCCTGTCTTTAGAAATGCCACAAAACCTTCTCATCTGATAAAGTTTTCCCGTGATAACCGGCATAAAATTTGTAGGATCGTGTCGCTGACATCAACTCTTTCCATTTTTACTCGTTAAGATGTGGAAATTTAGGGTCTGTGTGTGCATCAAAACCTGCCTATCTGCCCGGGGCATCTCGCCCAACTATGGATCCCAACTTAGGGGTTAGGAGCCTGAGTGGGCTTGTGCCATTTAAAAGTGGGCTTGCAAGCCCAGGGGAAGCTCAGCCTCTGAGGTGGGACCTGCTGCCACAACTGCGCTGAAAAGTGTGCTCATCAGTGAAAGGATTTGAGAAATTCAGTCACAAGAATGTATTTTTTGGTGATTTCTATCTTCTATATTCTCTTTCATTTCCGTTTCTCTCTTCCCACATACTTATCCTTGTTTTCTCAGCCCTAGCGCTAATAAATTAGATTATCACTCGCTATAGGCTCTTTCATTCTTCAAATTGCTGCACTGGAAGCTGAAATGCAGTCCAAATTGGAGGGTTGTGATCATTTTAAAGACAAAGGGAGGGGAAATAATTTGGTTCTCATTCTTTAGAAGGGTCTTGTTTTAAGAAGTCACAGGGTTATATGGCAATTTCCTAATTTCTCCCATTTATATGGGAACAGCAGTGGATTAAGCATTACTTGGAGAGTCAGCAAAAGATTTCTTAACATTTCAAATTCTGACCAATTGAGGGGAAAAAAAATTTAAAAAATGCCCTTTCCCCTTGTTTTTCTGGCCAGCTCTAGTTCACAACATTTGGGAATGGCAAAGCAGTTGCTACTGCATTTGCTCTCAGGGTTGGCTGCTTTCCTTCCCCACTTCCCGGGCTCCCGACCCAGCGTGTCGGAGCTGCTTCCCAGGGTGCACGGGGCAGGCGAACCCATCACTGCCCAAACCAGCCCTGGGGAGATGGGGCTCGCCGCGGTATTTTATCACCAAATAGATGCTCAGGTCAATAAACAAACACACCGATTTTTTGTAACCGAGCTCCTACGAAATGCAGAATTCACCGGCTATGCAGCTTTGTCAAATAGATGGGATACTCTGATCCCATCTGATAAGGTACGAGTCCGTCCAAAAGCAACACTGCAAGGTCTATGATCTCATTCACCCAACCAGGAACAGTGCAAAGAAGTGAAAAATGAATATGAAAAGAGAGAGAGAGAGATATCCAGGAGACAGCGTGAATAAACCCTCAGTAACACAGGAGTCACCGATAGTAATAATAAACCGTGAAAAAACAAAGCTTGCCATTATCCAAGCGCTGATTCTGCACTTATATCAATAGGAATCTGGCAATCGGTTTTGACGGCAGGAAGGTTAGGCTCAGGATGGAAATATTTTTCATCTGAACTTTTCACCTCGCAAGAACCTGTTCACACTTCAAGAGAAAATTGCGTTGCACAGGCGTGACATTCACGTGGCAGCATCACCTGAGCGGAGAGAGCACTGCGGTGCAGGGTCTGAACATCATAAAGCCCGTGTGCTGGAGGATGGAAGGGTGAATGCGCTGAGTAACCAGGCCAGCAAACAAATCTCCTTTTCCCTGCATGGAAAACTCCTTTTCTTTTCTTTTTTTTTTAACCAAAATTTAACAAAACAAAACAAAAATTAGCATTTTCACATTTTGTAATTTCATATCTTTTCCTAGCTGTGGTCTCAATCTGCTTCTTGTTGCAGCAGTGACATAGTCCCAAGTTTATTGTTGCTGGGGAAAATGGAGGATAAAGAGATGGAAAGAGCCAACCAAGGCCACACAGGAGGTCAGTAACGGAGTTCAGAAACCAAGGCTGAAAACTGATTTCTTTAATCTGAGACAAAATCATCGCTGCTTTTGTGCTTTTGAAACAACAGCAAATATTATAGAAGGAAAATTCCTGAGACTCTTAAATATCTCATTAATTCCCACCCATGTTTGTCACCTGTGAGGTTTCCTTTAGCGTAAGATTTGTGCCATTCCTCCTAGGTTTAGGGAATGCTGCAAATAACCAAGTGCATGGAAATACAGAATAAATCAAAATTTCTAATGCCATCCATTGTATTTTTCTAGTGTTCATATTAATCTCAGAGATGAAATCAGACTTTGTGGGTTGTAAGTAATTTTTTCCTTATTCCTGGTGCCTACTCAACATGAGGGAAATAGGCAGCCAACAGCAGTGAATTATTTTTGCATCTTCAACAGAGATGCTTATCCTATTTACTAAAAATATTGTTGTACCATAGGCGGAAACAGAAAATTGACATGTTTTAAGGCCTTTTGAACATAAGACAGAAAACAGCAGGAGAAGAAGGGCGGAAAGTTTATACAGAAATTACTTCTGAGAAACTGACACCGGGAAAACGAGAAACACATTTCCTTGGCGGAGCAAGGATTTGAATTTGCAGAGCAGGCATTGCGAGCACACCAATTTTAACAAGCAGTGAGGAAGAAAATGATGCATTTCCTGAAAAGAGAATAAAAACAAACAAGAAGTCTCACTGCAACTTGAGTAAGAGTAGTCTAAAAGCAACCATGAAAATAAGACATAGTTGCGAATTCCTTGCGGAGCCGGGGATGGGGAGGAAAGGACAGCTGAGTCCAATCAGCCTGGCCAGGGCTCTCATGCTCCTCCTGTCACGGGCTGCTACTTGATGTCTCTTATCATCTGCATCGGCCCCATCGAGACGAGCTGTGTTCTTAATGAGCTGATATATGAGACAGTGATAGCTGCAGCTTAAACCTAATATTGTACCTTCAGAGACGCGATTTTTCAAACTGAACAAATGGCCTCTGAAGCTGCTGGTGACTTGGAGTAATGGATGAGATGTCTGAAGGCATTTTTTTTTTTTTTAGGTGCATGCGTAGAAATGTCATGGTTTTAAATGAGCTCTGACGGTAGCGGCAGGTACGCTGCTGAGGCACCGCAGACCTCGTGCAGGCAGGCTGACCCGTTGTCCCAGCTGATTCCCATGTCTTGCCTTGTGATGAGCATCGCTCCGTGTCTGGGGACATTTCCCACTGCAGCTGCTTGCTTTGCAAACCGTATGGGGACAGGGACCCTGGGAGTGGTTGGGAAATGGGTAATGCCACATGTATCTCATCTCATTGACCTGACACTTGAAATCGCTAATTGGCCTTCAAAGGACCCAGGTCTTCTGCTTTGCATCTATGCAGAAGTATTCCAGTGTCTGTTTTTGGGTGGATTCACTCTGGGTGTCCGTGTCCTTCCTAGAGCACCCAGCCCTAGTGTGGGCATCTCCAGCAGACCAGAGCAGCCTTCACAAATCGGGTGTCCCTGGAGAAAAATATAGATTTTAACTCTCTGGAACCCTTGTTTCTGAGCTGACGGGCACAGGAACTTCTCCCATACTGTCCTAAAATATTTGAGCTGTGTGGGTAGAAGAATTACAGTCTAGTGAATATTTTCTTCAAAACATCGTGAAGCTTCACCCAGGTGGTGGAGCAAACACAACCAAAAACCCTTTTGTAAGACAGTTACAAAGCAGTGCCTACTCGAGAGGCACAGCATTATGGACACAGTTAATTTCCTCCCAATCCACAGAATTATTATAGTACTGGGTTTGAACAACATTAGGAAAATGATGCAATGAATACAACAAAAGCTGCAGTTATCCTGAAGGGATTTCGATGTAATAATATTCAGGCCGACATAATCAACAGAATCTCTGAACTGTTCAAGTTTCAGCCAGCATTGGCAATTAAGAAATCTTACCAAGAAATGTAACTTAACTCCTTATTAGCACTTGGATCTCTATCAGGAACACTGAAAATAAAAATAAAAAAAAATCCAAGAGTATTTTTCAAATTAACAGCCTTGAGGGCAATATAATACAAGTTCAGCCAGAGCAAATCGAATAGGAATAGTTAATTTAGTTCTAGGAAATTTAAGAATCCCTCATCTCCTCATCAGCAGTAACTTGCTTGTTAAAGGAAGACAAATGAAAATGTTAATCAGCAAAGATTCACACTGGGGGATTGCTTGGAATGAATCACTCCTACCCAGCAGCCCTGGCGAGGTCATGTGTGTGTAACCGGCTCCGCTGACTCAAAAATACTCCAAGCTGGAGAAACTTGATTTTCAAAGACCTGTGCCACAGCCTGCTTGGCAGACAGGATTTGTCGTATTTGGACAGGATGGCTCCAGAACGGTGACCAGGGCTCACAGTGTTGGCAATGGTCTGAGAACTATTTTTATTGCTATATTTTTTATCCAGCTCTTGGTTAGGACTGATGTTTATGCCCTATGTTGGATTTGACATTGGGTCCTTGAACGGGTTTCGCTGTCTCATGAGCATGTTGTGCATCTCGGGGAAGGGGAGGCAATGCTCTCGGGGGGGACAGGCACATGGCCAGGTAAGTGTGTCTAAGGAATTTTAGGACATTTATAATCTTGTTAGTGTGGGATTTGTTTTTTTTTTTTCCTTTTGCTTTTTAACAGAAGAAACAGCTCTGGCTAGTTATATGGACCATAGATTTAAAAATAGCTGGGTTCCTTCCTGTCTGAGGTAGAGAGAAAGATATAAGCCTGATTTATTGGCTGTCCAGTAGACTTTATATTCAATTTCCTCTTGTCACATTCCTATCAAGTAAGTGCATGAGTGTAGCAGAGACAGGGTGAGCCTTTACAGAATAAATACATTCATTTACATGATGAATGCCTATATTCACATGAATAAAAGTCCCTCTTCAAACGCTCAAACAAATAAATACTGGCCAAACATTGTTAGCAGAAAAAAGTGAAGAAAAGATGTTGTACATACTTGAATTCAGCTGGAGGTCAGAGTTAGCAAGCGTGTTTGTGAGTACACTTTGCTAGGGTGTGTACATGGGATGCACTGAAATGAGTGTCCTGCCACATCCCATGTAACGAGGGACAAATCCTGCTTTCTGAAACACAGCCACATCTTTCCTTTCCTCCTTTTTGCCTTCCGATGCCCACGGTAGCTGATGCTGCACAACGATAACTCAGCTCAAGGGAGCACCCTGTGTGTCTGTGCTGCCCGGAGAGGGGTCCTGGGGGAGGAAAACCTCCCGGTGAGGTTTTGCCTGGGTACAAACACAGGACTGGCTAAGTTGGACTTGCTCATAAACAGGCCTGAGAAAGTAAAATGAGAACGAAATGCAAGAAAGTAAAATAAAGTAGTGGAGTAATTAAGCTTGCCTGCAAGCTGGCATCACAGTTTGAGCCAAGGTTTGCTAAACTTCTGCTGGGTTGAAGGTAGAAGTGAATTTCCCTTGTGGGATGATTCCATAGAGAGTAAAGGTTTCTTTCATGTTCAGATGGTCCAAGCGTTTCTACTTGGATCATCAAGCAGAAACAACACCAAGAGCTCCATTTTACATTTCCATGTGTTCCAGTAGCTGGATAAAGCTTCCACAAACCTTGCATTACCTATACAAATAGCTATTATTTATCACTTTCATCATATATAAAAAATATTTCTTCTTGTCAGAGAAAACTTGACCTTTGGAAAATAGGTTTATGAGCTCACACGTATTTATGGAACTGGGACAGAGAACTGACGTGAACTGTTTGCAGGAAGATGGATGCGATCCTGTCTCCAGGGAGAAAATTAGGAACCCAACCAAGGAAAAACGCTCTGGAAAACTTCACATCAAACAAGAAAAGGAAGGGGTGAGAAGAAATGAAACACATTTAAGATTATGAAAAGGGGTTTAGTTAATGTCTGACTTTTGTCTGATGCCCCAGTGATGTTAGTGGGTGAAATCAGTGTGGTGGCACCCACGCTAAGCTCAGGATATGGCCCAGCACAAGGCTTATCGCAGTGGTCAGTCTAGGGCACCACAACCTACCCAGCTTGATTTGCTCTGGTAAATTAAAAAATACTTTCCCTGTGTTGTGTTAAATATAAACAAAGCATTCACTTAGATTGCATATTCTCCTGTACAAGTATGTTATTTTAATTTCCCCCAAGAGCTAAAAAAAGAACTTTTTTTTTTTTATATATATAATGTAGGCAGGCAGTATTAGTGTAAGCGTTTTCTATTCATGGTTTTCTGAAACTTTCTATTAGAAGTCTTTGAAATCAAACACCCTTCTTTTTATCATATATTACTTCCTCCCCTGGAACTATTCCGTCTCTGTGCAGCGATCACATTAGGCTTTTAACTTTCATATGGAAAAAAAAAAAACCTGTGATAAAAATGTATTGATGTTTGAACACCATCCAAAACAGTCAACTTCAAAAACAACACACAGATACACAAATTTTGTGAATGGAAAATGGGAGCTTGATTTACTAGGAGGGGAAAAAACTTTTGCATAGGCAGCTACTATGTTTAATAGACCATCTATTGACATTGGGTATATGCAGTATCGCTAGTGTTTGCAACTGCATTTAAGACAAAATTTCCAAGAGAGTGGACCGTGGGTTTATACAAACCACAAGTGACACAACTGACTTGTAGGCTCGATGATGTCTGCAGAATTGTTTATTCTTACAGCAGTCAAGGAGTCCAGGATGTAAACTTAGAGATAGTATCAAAGAGGAAAAAATAGATTGGAAGGCTTAAAGCTATTGTACACAGTTAAGAAAATTGAAAGATGACCTTCAAAGGATTTTTTTCACGTTCAAAATGCTACTTTGGGTGAAATTTTATCAAAACGTTCTTTTTAGCCCCACTCAGGTTCCTTCTTTTACCATCAGTATGTATTTCAATAGACTCAGAATATCTTCTTCAACCAGTATTTTCCACATTTACGAGATGAGGTGATTTAATAATAACAGCAATGTTCTAAAGCCAAAGACATCAATCTGATCCATCTGAAATCAGTCAGCTCCTCACCCAGACTCTTGTGCGTCCTAAAGGACTGGGTCAAGCGTTTGGGATGCAAAAGAAATCTCCCAGCCAATAAAGAGGAGGAAAGACAGAGGACTCAAGGTGCCCAGACTGAATTACCTTAGAATATGTTTATTATTGGAGCACACAGTGTTATGGTTTGAAGGATCATCTACGCATCTAAAATGACAGTCGCAGAGGACATACATTATCCCGGGTTGAGACTCTTCATTTCCAGGCCCAGCTGTATAAATGCCAAATTTTTGCTAGGGGTGATGACCCCAGTAAGACCCAAGGCATCTTTGAGACCCATCTCACCCCTCTCATTGCATCCTCAACTCACCTGATTTAGGAATGCCCAAGTTGCCTTTTCGTCTGCTGGTGTTCAGTAGTTCCCATAGGACACCATGCCAGATTACCTCATCTACTCCTGGCCTAATATGACCATATTATTTTTACTTGATGCTGCATGACTCCTCAATGTTCACCAACCAAGAAATATTGGCCAGGTAAATCCTGCGATGCTGCTTCTGTTCCTTGACTGGAAACACATCCAAACACGGCCTGGAAAAGTACATTAAATCCTGTTAATTTAACACATCCCTTTCAGGCATGTGACATCCGCACCTGCAACAAAAATCATGCAAACACTTTCAGTGATAATTTAGAGAAAAACCAAGTTCAGGAACCTCAGAAGTGATTTCATTAAAATCAAACAAACTGCTAGTTCTTGACATAATTAAGGGTGTTTGATTTGGCTCTCGAGCTATGAAACAGCTACGCACAGAAAAGTGGTTGCAGCTTTTGTCCTAGAAACTATGAAGCATCATTACTCTCTACCAGCGCGGTACCAATCCTCTTCTGTTAAAATCTTTCAAACATTTATTATTTTTCACTTTTCCTGGCACTGTAAAGCAAAAGAAATGTTTGACAGGTATTAATTTTGAAAACAAATGGTAGATTTTCAGATCAGCCGCTGACGAGAAAGCAGGGAAAGAGTAAATTACAGGTTGTTTTAATTGCAAACTGGGAATTTTATAAACAAAATACACACACGTATCATTTATGATCATGATCCAGGCCAGAGCAATAATTATGATAAATCCTTTGTCAACCCTACTAAGAAGTCTTTTATGAAGTAGTAGGAAATTAATTCACATTCTAGACAATGGTTCAATAAAATGCTTTCCAGCTTCTCTGACATATGGAATTCCACATGGGCTGCAATCAGATGTTCCCCAAATCACACTTTTTCATTGCTTAACTCCTTGACAGTTTAACATAAACAAGCACTGAATTCATTAAGTTGCATTTTTAAGCTTTCTAATTAACTGAAACAGCTGAAGTTTGAATCTTCAAACACATGTTAAAGGCTTAATTTTCAAGACATAAACCACTGTAAGACCTGCAGTTTATTACCATCTGAGGTGTTCAGTGGAGTACCTTTCCTTGTGTTGCTCTTCACGGTTCTGCAAAATGTCGACTTTCAATATTCTAACATAAAGTAATTAACAAAACACCAAAATAGCTCATTTTTATAACGAAAGGCATTATTGCTTTGATTTGGAAACAGAACCTTTTTGACTATGAGCTCCTCGATTACTTTGTCCAATCTTATCAAACTGTCTTCATTGCTCCATGAAATGTTCCATGGTTCCCTAAACAGCACATACGTAAGCACTATTCCTCAAAAACCAGGCATGCCCCTGCTCTGTGTGGTTCATGCTGCATTCAAGAGACACTCCAGTCAATATTTTGTATGCTGTCCTGACTCCAGAGAAGGGTGCTTTAATCCATTAAAGTCATTTAATCTTTGCCATGACTTGGGAAATGTGCTTCTGGAAGCAACTAGGCTTTAATCCTTCTACAGTCTTAAATATACTTTATTATACAGCAAGAAATGGGTGGGTCAGGAGACTGATAACATGACATCATCCCTTAGACCTGTATGATCCTTGCTTGCAGCCAGGTGAGACCACAGAAATGACCTGAACACTGTAGATATTTGTTTGCTCCCAAGGTGCTTCTAAATTCAACCACTTTGAACCTAAGAAAGCCACTTTTTAATTCTTCAATGAAAGTAACCATGGCAACAGCATGACGATGAGTTGTTCCCCTCTTCTTTCAGATAGGAGAATAAATTTGACCCGGGTACCAGGTGCTCCGTCCTTCCGGCGGGTTTACGTGTGAAAAGTGAAGAGGGGAGGAAATGATGGGAAGTAAAGCTCCATCAGCAAAACTTTCATGTGGGTTTTGTTCCCAGGAAACCACTTCCTCTGTTTGTACGGGCTGGGATGGGGATGGGACTGCACGGGGACTCTCGCTCTCAGCTAATTTAGCCAAGTCAGAAAAGCCATGGCACCCAACTAAAATTAAAGGATGTATTTTTTTATTATTTGTTTGTCTGGATTCTGCTGCCATGGAGTTTTTCTTGCATGGGAATTTTCCCCCTCTTCTTTTTAATTTTTTTCCATCTTTCTTTTTTTTTCCCCTACTAAAACTGATTACAGTGAAGTAAATTTTCAAGAGTTAGTTTAGACCTAGACTCTTGTGAATGGGGAACCAACACATGCATTTACACCAGGGAGCGACACAGCAATGCACAGTTTTACTGACATTTGGATAAATGACACTGTTCCTTAGTGATCACTGATCTCATTGATAGCTTACCTCCTGAGGTTGAGGCACGAACCAAAGTTAAAAAGCACAGTAGCTTTCTGACAAAATGATATTCACCTGTGCTCAGGTAAAAATGCACCTATGTCAACGTACATTAATATCTAGTAATGGTTGGAAGGTTGCTTTTCTTTCCATTTTTTAAAAATAAAAATATCACTACTGGGAGGAGATGAGGAGAGATCTGTGCAAACCCAGTGCTATTTGATTTCACACATCACTGTGAGTGGTGTTTCTCATGCTGAGCACTTTCATAAGCTTGTTTTTCCCTTGGCCAACCACCTCTCCATGCCTCCAAAGGGACGGATAACAGAGGTGCTCCACTTGATAGAATCTCATTATCAACATTTCAGCTTCTGTAGTAAGGCACATCCCTTCTGATATGAAACTCTCTTTAACGAATACATACCACCATGATGCTACTGAGGAAAATATTGACAGTCATCACATTGCAATGACACAAAGACCACAGAAGCCAAAGGAAAAAAAAGAACTATTATTGGCTTTTTTTTTTTTCTATATGTAGGCAATGATTCAGTAAAGACTTTAAGCATATTCTTAACTCTAAGCCTGGGAGTAGTTTCATAGAAATTAAAAAGATTTCAACTCAGTGTTAAACTTTCGCATCTGCTTACAGGCTTTGCTAAGTCAGCACTTCTGTGCCGCTGGAGAGGCACTGAGTACGTTTGTACAACAGAGTGGGAAAATGAAGGTTAGGGTGGGCTGGATCCCAGCACTGGATCACAATTTGCTGTGCAGTTAATTAGGATTAATAAATTTTCCATTGTGGAGAAGCCCTTGACAAAAGAGCTCTGTCATCCCAGAACATCTGCAATGGAAAATGTACGGGCAACGAGGTTTTAAGTGGATTCTCTCAATATGGATTCTTATAAATCCCACATGATTAAAAAGAAAGAAGTGAAAATTATGTAAATAAGTTAGAGCGTCATTCGTTATCGTAAATATCCTCCAATGTAGAGGAAAGATCCATTTTTTTTCTGAATGAAAAGAAAAACACTTTTATGGGTGACCCTTCCAGCAGCCTTGCTTTGGTTCCCACCACCACCCACAAATAATGCAGTTTTAAATGGGTTAAGTTCCTTATTTCTCCGCATATACAGATGTTTGTAAAGGCTTCAGATTGCTTCAGTCTCTAGCATCTCTGTGACAAGGGCAGTTGCAAGGGTCAGCTTGGGGACTGCTGGATCCCCTTGTCTTCAGGGGTTAAAACTCAAGTGGGCTCATGGAGAGTAGAGCTGGTGGGCTGCCATTCCCGTGGCATCTCCGAACCGGAAACTGCAGGAGGCTGTGGGAAGAGAAGGAGGAAGAAGAAAGTAATTTAATGGGTTTGTAGCCAGTGAATTTGTTTAAAAAAAAAAAAAAAAAAAAAAAAGAGGACAATTTTGTAAAGCTTTCATCCATGGCCAGAGGTCTTGTCTCTGTAAAGCTTCATTCTAGCTGATAATACCCCTACATTACCTCAGGAAGGTGACAAGGAGAAATAATTCTTAAATACAGCAGGAAGCTCATAAACAAGAAGTGCAGGCAAAGGTGTCCCAGACGCCTCGTGTCCAGAGATGCATCTGGAAACACGCAGTGTGGGGCCAGTGCTCTGGCAGGACGTGAAGCCACCAAGGCGCTGCTGAGGGCTGGGAACAGCTGGTTTTCCACGCTGACCAAGCGTCCAGCCCCCGGGGTGATGTTGTGTCTCAGCACAAAAAGCTCCTGGAGTGGGAAAGGGGATTGCGGTGGTGCAGCGTCACCTGCCAGCTTGCAAAAAGCAAAACCAAGCCAAGCCGCATCCCGGGGCCAAAGGCTTAGCGAGGTTAGTCACCAGCCACCATTGCATCCCAAAATAAACATGTATGTGTTTTTTGTTCCTCGGTTTGATGGTCGTACCCCATGTGCAGGGACAGGCTGGAACAACCTCCCTGGAGCCCCTCAGGATTTGGTTTGGAGTTAGAAGTAAGATCTTAAGTCAATTAGCAGCTGTTGGAAAAATCCACACTAGGAAAGGCATGGGCAAATTGTGAGAGCAACCACAGCTTGCTTCGATTGGGAGAGCTGGGGAAGGTACTGTGGAACGGAAGATCAGGACATGAGGTTGTATCTGAGAACAGCACTGGCAAGCACAGAGCAAAGCAGCTCCTTAAATTGCTGCTGCCTGGTCCTCTACCACCCTTCCTTCTCCTTCTGCCCTCCATGGGGATATACCTTAGCAAGAGACCAGAGAACAACTGCCAACAGCTCTTTCTAGAGGACAATTTTAAACTCTTCTTCTATTCAGGAACACTGCCAGGCCAATTACTATGGTCTCAAAATGCATTTGAGCAAACTAATTTGCAAAATGCTTCTTCAGATATTTTGCTGAGTGTCCTGATCACAGACGGATCAGTGCAGTGGAGCTGTTTGTGTTCCTCAACTGAATGAACATGGGGCATTTCTGGTGCGAATAGTTGCACTTAAGAGCATAGGATTTTATTTCCCTGAAAATGTGCTGAGGTAATGTAGAAATCCTCATCCCATGGACATTTGCTCTGGTGAAGTCCAGAATGCACGAAGCTTAGCTCCTGCTCCAGACCTGCCCCAGGTCTCTGGCATCGTCATCCCAGCCCACTCCCAGCATCGTTTGTCTTGTTTCTTCACCGACATGTGGAAGAAGAGCTCCTCATCCTGGGGACAGCAAAATTTGGTTTGCCTCCACTTCATTCCTTATTTTCCACAATGCACTTGGTAATTGTTTAGTCTGGTACTGAAGTGCAGAGGCATTGATAAAATTTAAAGATTAGAAACCAAAGATTGCCAGTAAGCATGTGCTTTCTTTAACTTTGTCTGCACTGTTGCTGGAGGTGGCTCTGACCTTCCCCACCGCCTGCACCCCTCCCCACAGACAGGCTGAACTTTGCCTTCGGAGCGGTTTTGGTTTTGTCACTCATTGTTTGCAGATCACTTTGAGCAAACCCCCCCCCCCCCCCATGACGCTGAGCCTGAGATTCAGAAAAGATTTAAAAGACTCTGCTTGCTTTAAAGAAAACAAAATTTCATGCAACTCTTCGCTCTGTTATGTTACCCCCGTAGGGTAGAAGCATCCTGGGTGAGGCTGCTTTGGTGAGGTCTTGTGGTTTTGCTAAGAACAACAGACACGGGATAATTACACAAATAGGCCCTGACCTCCAGCTCTGTCCGATCTCCCGTTACATCTAAGAGGTTTGGATCAGGACCAGCACTGTGGCGCAGGCTGAGGTCCTCTCATCCAAGATGAGGATGGGGTTTGTTGCTTGATGGTGTGCCACCTGTAGTTCTGCAGGTATTTTGATGATAAGAGGCTTGGTAGGAGTTTTGTTGTCTGAAATCTCACGTTGACAATAATAAGGGGAAAGCAAAGAACATTTCTGAGCTCTAAGTAATTATTTATTAATAATGACTCCTTCTAGAGGAAGAAAATTCTTTAGAAAAAAGGGAACAGGTAGAAAAGTGTTAGCAAAAGCTCTTAACATCATGCTTGGTTCTCCTGCTTAGGCTCTCCTCCACCTAGGGCTTTCTCCATTTGGTTGTGAAAATGCAGGTAGTGAACATCATTTTGCTGTTCAGGAAGAAAATGAATGTCTATTATACAACTACAAGCCTGATCCAAATCCAGTGAAGTCACCAAAGCCACAGATGTCACCAAATCCATCTGTAATTATTTTCTGAAGAGGGGTTCATAACACAACCTCCAGGTACAATCCAAGCTTTTGGTATTGAAGCTGCATCTGCTTCAAATTATGGATGGGCATTTTTCTTTTGCTTGCACGTTAGTTCAAACAAACATCATAAGGACTTCTGCACGGAAGAAAAATAATGAAGAAGGACTAAATAAAGAGAAAGGAAGGAGAAAATAATTAGGCTGAAAAGCAAAATCAATCATTCCCTTCCTACATGACTTTTTAGTGGCTAGAACTCTCAAAGTGTCGTCTGAAAAGAAAGTGAAACCACCAGTATGCTCCAAAAATCAAGGACAGTTAATAAGTGACTGCAGCTTCAAATTTTAAAGCATTTTGGGGAGATGATGACTTTTTTGGCTCACACATAGACCCTAGAAAGCATTTAGAGTGTCCCAGAAATTTTTACCTTCATTAAGAAACCATATGCCTTGCTGGAGCAGTTTTGTAAAACCACGAATAAAATGTAATGAGTTCAGCATTTTCATATCATTCTAATTTTCTTAGCTGATATTTGAGATAAAAGACAAAGCCTGCCTTGGTTTCAGTTCAGAGGACGTTCTGTACTATGGCTTCACTTTTCTGAAATACTGATCAAAGCGAAGCTGTGAAATCTTACTATCCCATTGCTAACTGCACTGTTGACTTTGTGCATACTTCCAAAATCCCTGCTTCCCCTTAGACCTTTTGACCACCTTATTAAAAAAAAGAGGCAAGATATTTGCATTTGGTACTGTTCAGTATTTTCTTGCTAGAAACAGTCTTACTAGGGAGCTGAAACATGATTTTCCTGTTCTATAATTAAAAGAATAAACCTTTTCCATGGTACCTCCAAGCTTGCTCTGCTCTGAAACATGTGTGATATCATTTCGCCTACTGTGAGGGATGCAGTTCATTAACCTTGGAGACACCCCCTCATCAAAGAAAGGAGGAAAACGACTCATGAGTTTTCCTCTCAGATTCTCTGATTATATTAATCCCAGAAGATCTGAACTTCATTTTCTTCCATCTGGGATAAGAATCCAGCAGGGAGAAGTTCAGGGTACCCAAATGTTTCTATAACTGTCTCAAATAACTTCATGCATTTCAGCTCGGCAGCTGTGTAACCAAGAGCAGCGGCATGGGGCTCCCCATCAAGTTCAGCCCATCCCTGTCCCTTGACTCTCCTGGGAGAGGGACCATCTGGGGGGGAGCTGAAGGGAACTGGGACACCTCACCCATCACCTGATGCCAGCTGGGTGGAGATACTTCATGTGACATTTTTCCCTATAGCCTTCTGCCTCCACAATTTAGCTTTAAAATAAATAAAGAAAGGAGATGTGATGTTGGTGGGGTGATACAGTCTCAGGCACGGCGAAGAAGTGGCTGTCTGTGAAAGCAGCTTTCAGGCAAGCTTCCCGGCAGAAAAGGGACCAGTGGGACCAGTTAAACAGTGGGTGGTTTGAGGTGACGCTAAAAGGATCCTGCTGCTCTTGGGATGGTTTTGTGCAGTGGCCATGGGGATTGCAGACCTACAGGAAATCGTAGTTTTCATTTGAGCAAATTTAACATCCTGGGGACACCCTCATGGTTGGGAGTGATGAGAGAGAAGGCAGTCTGCGAGTCTTCTCGGAGCTGGATGTCAATGCCAGGCAGCAGCCATGAATGTTGCGCGGGCTCTAACGCGGCAGACGGGTCATCAGCACAAGCGCTTTCGTCACACGGGCACCCGCACCCGTGGCCGGGCACTCAGCTATGCACGTGTGCAGGGGGTGACTGGGGGATCTGACACTGTGTTCAACTTGTTTCTGTGGTGTCTGAACATCAGCCTTGAAGTCAATCTTCTTTTCTGAAGGAAAAAATAGTAGTTTTGACATTCCAAGAAATCCCAAAAGGAAAAATACTGAAAATTAAATGGGTTGGTCTCCGTCCAACTCACTTACTCATGGGAGATAAATGATTTCGTATGCTAATGACCATTCCCTCAAATCTCTGACATTTTCTTACAATGTACTTAAGTACAGTTTGTTTTGCTTTCTGTCTCCACAACAATTACAAAGATTTATATTTTATTGCTCCGGTTATGTTTGCCAGGACCACACTTCCTTTCCTTTTTAAAGGCACAGCGATACTGTCTGGTACGGCACATAACGGAGCTTTCTGAATTGCTAAAATGAAAATAAACAAGGCTGAACTTATCTTCTGGAAGAGGGCAGACACTTTCGCTAGGCACAGCAAAGCCAATAAAGGCTTCTGGCTCTTTTCTCCTTGACAGATCAGTACACACAGAATCAGCAGCAGTTCATAAGCAAGACAACTCTGTCACCTTTTGTGATAACTTAAAATTAATTCCCCCTTCTAATGTGATTATGAACGGCTAAAACCTGCCACCTTTCAAGGCGTTTCTGGTGGTAAGGGCTAATTTCTTCAGTCTACTGTTTGGCAAAGGGGATGCATGTGCTTCGTGGAGGAGGGACTCCCGTGTTGGTGCAAGCTGGTGGAAGAACAAAGTCCCACTGTATCCAGGGGCAGGTAGCACAACCGATCATTGTTTCCAGTGACACCTTCCCCTGCCTACTCCACCCGTCTCCCAGCCCTCCGTGTGACTCAGATCTCCATTGAGGAGGACTGACGGGAGGAGGAGAGCTTTAGTTCATGGCCTCCCGAGGGGAGGAGGAAAGCTTTAGTTCGTGGCCTCCCTGCTGACTTTGCCAACCAGGATGCTGGTGCTAAATTAGCATTGCTGGGTTAAGTCTGCAGGGAATGGAGCTGAGGTCACAACGTTTCAGACTGGAAACCAGATAATCCTGGGCTGCAATGGCGCTTTGCCCATGGTTGTCTGAGGAGCCTTTTCCATTGCCCTGTCTCTGCCACATCTGAGCAGCTCAGCACCACGAGGGGTGCTGACCCCCCGCGATACCACTGTGGCACCCCACTGCCTGCCACTAATTATTCCTCAGCTCTGTTCTCGTTATTTTATACCCCATGTTGTTTTAAAAGCATAATCCCCATCTAGTCCCACCGGCGTGGCAGATAGCAGGGTGGTCAAAGAAGTCCTGCTTCACCGACCGGGACTGGCTGCCCAAGGAGTGGGCAGTGACCGTGGGAGCATTGCTAGTCCTCTGCAACACAAACCTCGTGAAGGGTGGCCGTGCGCGTGTGAATTGGCTTCACGGCTTGGTTCCAGCCAAAAACGGGCTGCTAACGATGACCTCAAAGCAGGTCGGATCCAGTCTTGTTTTTACAGACAGAGGGAGAATCCACTGATTGTGGCTTTCTTGGGAATCGTTTGCAGTCCATGAGTAATGTGGACCACAAGATGAAAAAAAAAAAAAAAAAAGGAGTCTTAAAAAAGAAGGGAGAAAAGAAGACAGTAGCGTCAGTGTTTTCCACTATGTGCTATGAACATCTTGAACAAGTCCGTTACCAGAAGACTCCGTTGAAATAAGCTCTACCAGTTAGGAAATGGAAAGCCTTGTGAAAAATTATGTCCACAGATATCTCTCTTTCAGGATCATAACCCATTTGCATGGGTTTCATCAGAAAAATGCAAAGTGGCAGCGATTGCAATGTGACAAAATTTTCCCCTCTCGTTTTAACAGTTTAAAGTATGGCACAAGCATTGGCGGTAGTTGGGAAACTTTCAGAACTAGCTGCAGCTCTTCTTAACTTCATAATTATCCCCTGTCTGAAACGTACATTATTTAGGCTTAGGAATGTGCATTGTATATCATATAGCAAATAAAAAAGTTTATCATACTTTTCTCTATTGATTGTAATGTTGGACTCAGACCCAGAAATTCAGGTTTTGTTTCCTGGCCCCTTCCTTAGGCTTCCTGTGTGACCTTGGGAAAGTCTCCTTGTGCTTCCGTTTATCACTCAATAATTTGGGAAAAGGAAATAAGAACAAGGGATATTCTTTTGTGGGATGCAAAAGACAGCTTTTTGCCAAAATTTGAATGAGAAAAAATGCTGATCACTTCCACAGCTGATGAAAGAGGAGAGGGATGCCATGAAGAATGTTGTCGAAACTTTAATAATTTCCAGTGGTTCTAAAGATATTTTGGTTTTCTCACCACTAGTCAGTCTTCTCCTGCCATTTGTTCATGGTGTCTTCCAGCAATTCCTTGTGCAGTGCTCATCGCAACAGTCTTAATCTGGTGCCAGCTGAAATATGCAGCCATAATAATGATATTTTATTTCAAAGCTTCTTTCTCTACTCATGGCCAGAATGTCTGAGTATCTTCCACTGCGTTCCTGCTAATAATAATAAAAGAAAGGCAAACTGCAGAAGAGTCTTCAGCTTGTGCTCAGTCTAAGCACTGCTCTTTTGAGCTGGTTTTGGGAGAGAGAGAGAGGATCTCCCTAGTGGGATTTGCTCCACAGGTCAAGGTGTGTTTTGGGTAGACCCCACTGACTTGACACGGGGGGGCTCGGAGGGCTCCAGCCCCACTGGCATGGCATACGATGGTGTGCGGTCCCCTGTGATGTGGCTGTGGCTTCCGCTCCCCATCCTGCCCCTCGGTGGGAGCGTGGCCAGGCCAGAAGTGTGGGCAGCTCTGTCATTTAGAAGAACAATAAAGGCTGAGCTCCTATTCCCAAAGGGAAAATGTAAATTGTAAGATCTTTCCTAAAAATATGGATTATGAAAGTGCATCCATTTCTATTGTTTTGGTGAAACATTGTGTTAACTGAACTTAATCAAACACACATTATTTGTCTCTGTGGATGAAATTCTCTGGTCCATGTTACCCAGGTCAAACCAGATGATCTAAAGGTCCCTTTGGCCTTAAAATTTTCTGAAACAATGAAACATGGGTTTCATTAATGTAGCTAGACATTTGGAAGAATGAAATACGAGCTATACATATCCTAATAATACATCTTTTAGATGAAATCTTTTCAGATTTCAGCATTTGTCCATCTTTTTGTCAGAGTCTGGTTTGTGGAGTGAAGCAGGACCTTGATGTCTCTCCCTTGGGGATGAACTCCTCCTGACCCAGCTTTGGCTATTGGAAGGCAGATGTGTGCATGCTCTTTGCAGACCATTTGACCATCCAAAACCTCAGTCTCCTTTTCTCTCCTTTCAGTCACGGAAAGGAGAGTCATGGAGTAAAACTCCCGCCGCCCATGACAGGCATCGCATCAAAAACCAGACCAAAGCCATCTTCTGCTCCTGGGGCTTTAGTTTCACCATTCGCTGTCATGATCTGCTCTGACATCAAGACAAGATGATTCCTGCAAATACAATCCCTACATATCTACTTGCATCTAATGAGGCACCGCTAGCTTGTTCCGTACCCATACATTCTGCAGAACAAGACCCTTTGTGCTTCTCCTGGGTTCATCACTGAAGAAGGGAAGGAGAACAGAAGGTAGTTATGGGGTTAAGCATGAAGGCATGAGTGCCACCAGCAACAGATGGCACCAGGGGACATTGCAGCCACCACCTCATGGCTGCAAGCAGCCACATCCGCATGAATCAGGCTTCTTCATCCAACTCTCTCCCTTTCTGACCTCCTTGCTTAATGCCTGTGGATGCGGAGAGCAGAGCATTCCAGCCTCTGGGAGTCGTCTAATTTGTGTGAAAGACCAAGGGAAAAACAAAAAAGGCTGCAGAAGGATCTCGTTGCAAAAGCCAGCCCCCCTGTCCGGGCTGGGGCAGGCTGTGATTACAGACAATACCTTCCATATTTCTCAAAGGGAAGTGATATATCCTTCCCAAAGCAGGCCCATGACGGCTGTCATGCTTTGTGGCTGCACTGGGTATGCGATGATGTCATTTCAGAGAAGGAATCAAAGATTGGCTTCAGTTTGAGGAGGTTTAGTTGTTTTGGTGTTTTTTAAACTTTGCCTTCATTTCCTCTTATTTTTTTTTGCATTCAAAATTCACCCAGACACGTTTCCAAACCAAATCTCTCTCCAAGAGCCTTCCCTCCTCGTTCCCTCTTGCCCCGTTGTCCCGTGCTGGCGCCGGGCGCTGGATCCTTACTGGGAAATGGGTAGGTCACACGGTTTACTGTCAGCCACAGAGACCTCTTTGGCCACCGCCTGAATCACTCTGGAGAGACTCTCATTTTCTGCACCACCTCCTGAAATGTCAGAGAAAAATAAAACCCACTGTGTGACTGTAATGAGGCATATTCTGGTCCTGTTTATTTTGTAGGCAAACAGCCACTACCAGCAAGGAGTGTTAGCTATAGGTTCCAAAAAAATCTCCTTTACCAAGGATATTGTATGTGAAGGAGAACTGCCAAATTCTCCAGGCTGGAATGTCTGTTTTCCAGGGAACGGGCTTTTTTGGCGTGTCTTGAGCAATCCAGAGTCTGATGGCAACCAAGCGAGCCTGCCTGAGAGCAATGCAAAGACTCCGCGCTGGCGAGACGAGTGTCACCATTGCACGGGGCGGGGAGGAATCAGATGTAAGATGAGTGCAGAATCTCTGCCCCCCCCTGCCCTCCAGAAAACTCATTAATCTTATCCTGAAGGAGGGACTGTCCCTTTCTTGGCCCGGTGCCCAAGCCCATTTTGGCTTATCACTCAGCCAAGCCGGTCAGTCAACACCGGGAGTTTCCATCTCCGAGGATGGGCTGCAGGAAGCCAAAATCTGTCACTTCTTTCCTCTGCCTCATTAGATCCTGCCTTTCACAGGATACTGAAATCAAGGCCCCGTGTGTTCGCGGACAGATAAATTGGGTCAGACCACCAAATAATGGAAATTCAAACACAAGCACCTATCTGTGGGTGTTATGTTTTCACATTCTCCGGTAAAACTATGACGAGGTAAGCGCAAAAATTAAGAAAAAGTTTTAGAAAAGCACCGACTAGCTTTTTAAAAGGGGTCTTGAGTGCAAGTCCGTCGTCATGAGTGTGGTTTGCTGAGCCTCAGCATTATTGTCTGAATATCAGGAAGAGCTTTGGCTGGGGACAGCAGGGCTGCTGCAGAGCGAAAGCATCTCCCATCTCACCCATGGCAGCTGGACCACTTTGACCAACACATTTCTATAATTCAGGGGCCAACTTTTTAAAGGTAGGACCTGACGTTTAGCCACCAAAACCCATCTGCAGATTTCTAACTATAATTGGCCTGATCTCCAATAAGCTGAACACCCTTGAGTAGGTTTAATTGACTTTCGTAGGAACTCAGGAGTCCTGTTTCTGGCAGTAGTCCATAGAGGATACATAAAAAAATGTATAGGAATAGTGCAAATGTGTAATGCTGCCTCTGTGAACCCTCTCGCAGGATCCAAAAGTATTACTTGTATTAGGTGATTATGTGTGTTTGTAAACTTCAATCTCCTTCTGTTGGTCTGATCTTGGCAGTAGCCGAGGTACTTTGCTCCCCGTGATTTCAGGGATCCTGCTCTGTCCCCCAGCTATCAGGAGCAGAGATCTCCCTCTGCGGCCTCTCCCCGCTGCGTGAGATCATCGACACGTTTGCACTTATGTTACCAGGTTACTTAAACACGGTCCTACCTTAACCGGCAAAGTGTCAATTCTCACACTTGTGAATTACAATTGTAGTGGTAATTTTAAAGGTATTTTTCATCTGCAAGAAGCCAAGATCTTTTTAAAGTAGCAACATCAAGGGACTATTTGTTTAAAAAATTTTAGCAGAAGGGGCTGGCCATTTGTACACTTTATGTTTCCTTTTAACTTCAGGTCCATTTTTTGCTCTTTCGGGCACAGTTTTCTGTGTAAGCAGTTGCTGTGTAACTCCTTTTCCTCTTCCCTGTAAATGCTGGGTACCTTATAGACCAATAAGCCACAATTGGGAATGCATTCAGAGACCATTAGTACAGGAAGTCAGGTCAAATCCAAAGAAACCATGAACCAGTAAGTTTGAAAACACCGTATGAATGGCCTTTTCATACCGCTGCTTTCAGGTGGAGTTTGTTTTTGGATTAAAGAAGTTTATTCAGGTATTCACAAATATCCCAGCTCTCTGAACTGGCTGGAATGTGGAAACCTCCAAGTCATAATCAATTGCCGTAAAAGGGATTGGCATATTCTAACTAGGGAATAGAGGGATGAAAGAGTCGTAATTAGGTGACACGCCTTCAAAACGGGATGAAAGACGGAAAACATCCTCAAAGACGCAATCAAATATGAAAATCTCAAATCACCTCTTTCTTTATTTGCGATCAAGACATTTCAAAAATGTTGGTTTCAGATGTTTTGTATGTATCGAAATCCCACATCATTTTTTACCCCCCTTTGACTGCTTGGCTGGGGAATTTAAAAAAAACAAAGCACAACAAAACTGAAAGGTGACAGAGCCTTATTTTCTTCCATCACAGGGGCTGCAATAACTGGGATTGCTGCATCCTGAATAATATAAAAATACTCAGGATGAAAGTTTTGATGGTTGAGCTGGGATGCCATTCCAGCCATTGAAAATGCTGCCCTGGCAAATAGATCCACACGTGAGAGAAGGAAGCTGGTGACCTGAGTTTAGTGAAAGCAAGATTAAAAATGAAAAGCGAAAAAAAAGAGCAGTTATCCCCCCAACAATCATATGTGGATGGAAAACATCCTGTGGGAGAAAGGGAGCACGGCATTTTTTTTCCTGCTAGAGATGCGTAAGGGTGATCTCCTTTCTCCCCACCTTCTTCTCACTTGAGTTTCCAGGAATGGTGAAAGGGACCTTTTTGTGACCTGCAGCTGATGACCTTGATCTGGTTCAACAAAGACCTCAATATTTCCAGCACAAACCACCTTTGGCTGTTTTCAGGGTTAACCCAGGTCGTGTGTGCCAAGTGCTCTGCAGATGCAATTTGCAACTAATTATTGATGCTAATTATTGTCTCCGTGAAGCAGCTGAAAATGGGGGTTTAGAGCATCCTTGCGTGGCTGTGAATTAAACATGGAGAAGTCTGATCTTCCGGCGCTCATTAAGATCAGCTTATTTCAAACTTCAGCTGCTTTGTGCTGTTGCTAATTGGAGGCTATTGTTTCCCTGCTCAGTGTTAAAAGAAATAGAAGGTTATTTGGAACTGACAAGTTTTCTGGAAATAAATGAAACCTTCTTCCTTTCTCATACTAAGCGCACACTGTATGGTACAGCCATAAACAAGCATTATAAACAGCAAATGTATGAGAGGAAAATCCACATTTTATACATCCTGAAGCACTTGAACCTCTGAGTTCTCTATGTTTAGAGAAACATTTGGTGTGGCTTCAAACACCTTTCAAAATAAAATCCGCTCCCATTCTTATTACATAATGGTAAATATTTGGCACTTACTAACTAGTACCTTAATTAACTTTTTTTTTTTCTTGTTGTAGTTCTAACTATCCCACATGGCATACACATTCTGCTGAACCTTGTTCTTTCAAAACACAGTGCCCTTTTCCCCTCCCACAGGTGCACGGTAAAACATCTAAGAACTGGAGGATTCAAGCATAGCCTTGAAATCATCTTTAAATATGGACTGATACTGACAAGCAAGCAATATTTGAAAGGATGTTATTGCTGAAATTAATATAACAGAGTAGGATGTCTGCTTTTTGGCTCTGCGAGATGCTGACCCAAAGTCCATTTAAAATCAATGATAGCCATTCTCATATCAACAGTTTTTGAGTGCAGATGGCCAACAGTTTTTGATGGAGCAATTTTCCACCCGCACTGGAATGTTGTCTAAATTATATGTGAAATGCAGTAATTTGGGAGTGTCGTGGTTTAACCCCAGCTGGCAACTAACCCCCACACAGCCGCTCGCTCATTGCCCTGTGGTGGGATGGGGGAGAGAATCAGAAGAGTGAAAGTGAGAACACTTGTGGGTTGAGATAAAGACAGTTTAATAGGTAAAGCAAAAGCCGTGCACACAAGCAAAGCAAAGCAAGGAATTCATTCCCCACTTCCCACAGGCAGGCAGGTGTTCAGCCATCTCCAGGAAAGCAGGGTCCATCATGCATAACGGTGACTTGGGAAGACAAACGCCATCACTCTGAACATCCCTCCCTTCCTTCTTCTTCCCCTAGCTTTATATGCTGAGCATGACATCATATGGTATGGAATATCCCTTTGGTCACAGTTGAGGTCAGCTGTCCCGGCTGTGCCCCCTCCCAACTCCTTGTGTACCCCCAGCTACTCGCTGGTGGAGTGGTGTGAGGAGCAGAAAAATGCCTCGACTCTGTGTAAGCACTGCTCAGCAGGAACTAATATATCCCTGTGTTATCAACACTGCTTCCAGCACAAATCCAAATCCAAAACACAGCCCCATACCAGCTACTATGAAGAAAATTAACTCTATCCCAGCCAAAACCAGCACAGGCAGAAATTTACAACTTCCAAAAAGGTGAGATGTAGAATTTTGGCTTTCCCACTTCTTTTTAATAATGACAAGTCATTTTAATTTAATGCCATAGAAACATTTAATTTTGATTTTCTTCCTTTGACTCATTTGGGTCAACTTGTCCATTATATTTAATAGCATATTATTTTTACATTATGTTACATGTTCCCTGGGCCAACGCTGGCACGCAGGGTGGAAACTCGTCCCTTTCACTTCTCTCCATCCTTTGCAGTGGTTTCCATCAACTCAACACTGTAGAAACCAACTCTACTGCTTTCTTTTCTAGGGCTTTTTAAAAGATTTCTCTTGGAGATGTTCTGCTGCACATTTCCAAGGCTCAGCTGTGGGCTGTTGTGTCCAGCTTGGCAGAAGATGAGTGTTGCAATTGCAGCTGGTTCCTGAGCTGGCTGTTAAAAATCTCTTCCACGAAGATGCTCTCCCTCCGGCTCTGCTGCTGAAGCCATGCTGACCATGCAGCCTTTGCCCGATGCTTGTCTCCCAGCACTGGCATGTGGCTCAAGTCCCCCTCCTGCTGTAGGGTCCTGCTTTCCCTTCCTGCAGCGCGAGAGCTGGCAGCTCACTCCAGCTTTGCCAGGAGGTTTTCAGTGCTTGCTGTGGGAATCGTGTGTCGTCCAGCACGCATGCTCCCAAAATATTTAGATATCCAGAGAAGAGCTGGAAGAGGATGAATTTTCAAATCTCTTTGCTGGTGATGAAATCTTTCCATACTCTGCCCTGACCTCCTTGCAGTCTTTTCCTTTTTTTTTTTTTTTTTTTTGGAAAGCATTTAGTTTTCTGCCTAACCTCTGAGTGACTTGCCAGCTCTCACAGTCTTGTATATGAACTGCTGAGATTATAGCTGCATTGAAAAGTCTTGCCTTTATTCTGAGGCCGCTCCTTTCTGATTTTCTTATGTTGCTAAGTTTAGGAAATGCCATGATCAGCCGTTCTAGCCTTGCTGTTACTTCCTTCCCAGGTCGGTTGGCCAATAATGCTCTGCCCAGGGAGGCATTGCCCAGTGTTGGCATTTCCTGCTTCACAGGAAGCTCTTCTTATTTCTGAAGCTCTTTTGCTCTCCCAGAAGCTCCACTTTTGGGAATTGTCACTATATTCTGGGGAATTTTGATTCTATAACAGCTAGGTAAATGGTCAGGTTGTACAAAGGACTTATTCAAGATAAAAAACCCTGTGCTTAAATAGCAGCTTAGGTTGGATTAGGGAATACGTGATGAAAAACAAAGACGTGCATTTTGACTCAAAAGGAAATAAAAATAAATTCATGCCACGGCTGACTGCGCATTAAGATCGCTTTAATGCTGTTGGCTTTTGCACACTGATGGCGGCTGTGCGAGTCCTTAAAAGCAAAGGTTGAGATTGTGCTCGTTTTAAGAGGAATTGGCAAAAATGATCTTGCTTCAAGAAAGAGAAAATCAGAAAACAAAACAAACCAAAAAAGGGCAGATCAGCCATCTTCCAGCTGCTCACAGTGCCCACAGAGCTGCAGAGGGTTTTGCAAGAGTTAAAAAAGAAACGCGTGGCTCAGAGCTCTGGAGTTTCTGGAAACTGAACCGGAGCAAGTGTGCTGGAGACAGCACTATAAGGTTAATGTATGCTGCTCTGGAGTATTCGTCATGCTTTCTATGGTCTCTGGAGAAGACAGCTGTCATCTGTAGGTCTGTCAATTGAGGACCTCCTTTCTCTGCTGTAAAAATTACTTTGAGAACAGAAAACTGATTAATATTCCCACTATTCCTAGAGAGTTTCTTGAGCTTTGTGGAATTAGAAAAAACCCCTTTCTGACAGCTATTCCAACATCATTCTTTGAGAGCAGTATGAACCGAATGGGGAAGGATAGTCAAGATTTGAAAAAAACATTCAAGAGTCTCGTCTTTGCTTTGGTGAAATCTTGCTGCTCTCAAGGGCTCTGTTAGGAAACTTGAAGGATGAAGCAAAGGAGGGTCACAAGATATGATGGAAAATGATCTGATGTGAGGTTGCCAACAGGTTTAAAATAACAGGTCAGTGTTCAGTGGGCTTGTGTTATAACGTCAGAAGAAAAAAAAAGACAAAAAAATAATAGGACTCTAAACCACTTAAACTGAGGGGAGAAAAAGTATATATTATAATTAAGGGCCAATCAGACCTCTGGAGCTGAATAAAAAGAGAGTAGATGAAGAGATAAGGCAAGAAGTGATTAAATCCCTCCTTGATGACAGACTTCCTTTAACTGATGAGGAAGAGTGAAAGATGGGGTTTATTTATTGAAAGTAATTTCATTTGGGGGGCGTGCACCTCTCCTCTTCTGCTTTTTCTACAACTTGACTTGCATATTGCAGTGGAGGTTTTCATGTCTCTATCACCTCATCTCAACAAATCATGACCAGCCTCAAAGCTGAAGAATGGTTGCTGGTGGAGCAGTGCTGCAGCCATGCAAGTACGTGAACGAACCAAAACCAGCATGGCTTATGCATGCATTTCCTTCCCATTCAACTGCATGGGGTGCAAAGGCAGCTGGTGCTGTTTGTGGACTTATGGACATCGCAGACATCTTGCAAAGAGTTGGTTAGGCAGGTGTTGAATCCTTGAGGGTGGAAGGAGGTAATCACCACTCAGCATCAGGAAATGGTGCCCACCCTTCCTGCGTGATGGGAGCTGTGTCCTTCCTTGCTCCAGCAATAAATTTGCATGCACAGTTGCAGCAAATGGGTATATAAACACAGCAGAAGACATCTATAATGTGAAAATGGCTAGGTAGGTACCTACAGAGCCATTGTGCATTCAATCCACTGTGTTAGCTGGGCAGACTGAATAATTATATGCATTGACATGGGGAACCAGCTATGCAGGCAGGGTTTTTCTTTTAATGCAGACCAATGGCTTCCTGTTTTGGAAATCTTGCCTCTTCAGTGCACAAATGCATAGTTTTGTATGTGCATAATTTGTGGCTGTAATTTTAGAGGCTCATTAAATAACTTGGCTGTGGAAATCAAATTGCCTTTCATCAAAATCCAGCAAGAGCTGAACTAGTTCTGTCCATCACAGCAGCCCTTCTGGTCTTCGTTACGTGGCTGAAAAGTACAAATGCAAATGGGGCTGCGGGTCTGTAGCAGGGGAGAGAGAAACAGGGTGTTGAGAAGAGGGAATGATGCCGGCAGCAGATTTTCAATAGTGAGTTGGTCATCTGAGGCAAAATGAGGGCTTCCTTGTTTTTCTGCCCAGGTAAGAAAGCTAAGACAAGCCCTGAGCGGTGGGTTTACATGACGCTGCCCAAGACCATCTGACACATATAGGAGCCCCATGGTGCCCCTCACTGCTCAGGGGACCTTCTGCCAGGGGTACTCAGCAAATCCAAGTCTGGGATGTGGGGAGTTTAAAGCCTGCAGGTACCATCGTGCCAACACTTAATTTTTCTGTCCTCTATGAGTAACGGCAGTGGACTTTTCTGGGAGGAGGTACCAGGCTTGGTGCTGTTTCTGGGATTTCTCCATTTATACTCGACAACACTATAAAATAACTAATTTACATGCTGATAAAGTCCAGATTTATTATCCGTGTAACACTGAGGGATGAGAATGAGAAAAGAGTGCAGGTGAAGACTTAGATGGGGAGAGGAAGATGCTCTTTGATGTTCAACAGCAATATCTAAAGTAGAGTGGAGACTTAGTTTTTTAATGTATTTTAATTATTACATAAAAGTATTAGCATGCTGCTCCTTTTTAGTGGTATTCACACTGGTACAAAAAGAAGTAAGAAATGAGGGGAAACTTGCCTGCTGCAGTAGTGGTTCTGCTTGGTTTGTACCCCAAAATCTTGCAGCTGACCAAAAACTCAGACATTTTCTGGGGCTTCATCTTTATTCTGCATCACTAACAGCAACGCAACCTCCTTCCCTCTAGCAACCCTCCCTTTTGTAATGATATTTTCTTGGAGGAGAGCGTGGGTTCAAAGACGCATGGGGAAAGAAGAAAAAACAAGAAGCAATTTCAAAAGGTCCTATGTCTAAAAGAAAAGTTTAAAAAAGGGAGACAAATAACGAGATAAGACAGATGCTGTTTCCTGTGGAAGGGGAGACAGCTCTTTGGCAGCTGATGAAGAAGAGGTGGGATTCCCCCTGCCTCTGATCCCTTCCATTTGGGGTTTCAGGTGTCTTCTTCAGAAACCCAAAGGTCACACAGGGGACAACCCGTTCACCAGAAAGGCCATCGGGCTGCCAATGTGTCAGCGATTCAAAGACCGCTGACAGAGATAAGAATGCAGGAGAGGTGTAACTTAAGTGTCATCTTATAGCTACTAGGAGCTTAGATACACTTCAAAGGCAGGCGGCGGCGAACGGCCGCTCCGAGAGAAGGGAGACAAACAGGCAGGGTTGAAAGCATGATTATGACTTATCGTATTCCACCATGAATGTGTGAAAATGGGCAGGAGGGACTCTCACGCTGCATGGTGAATGGCAATGATTTAAAGAGATGGTTTTCCTCCAGCATTGACTGCCCTACTACTCAATCTCCTTTAAAAACTGGAGCAGCCTCCTGAAGACAACAAGATGCCCTGCTTGCCAAGGCATGGGCAAGCCACTCTCCTCTGAACCAGACCCATGTGAAAAGATGAAATGCAGCAAAGGAGGCAGCCAAGAGATATTCAAGATGGGAAGGAGCTCACTGGGGTGCCTTCTTCCACCAATATCAATTGGTCTGCACAGAATAGTTATTTCATGTTTCCCTGATGAAACATTGCAGCTGATGGCATGATACAGGTACAGGACAGGAGAGTTTCTTCACATTGGTGGCAAGTCACTAGTCTTCAAATCAGAGGAACGATATCCTGTTATCACATGCCCAAACCCTTAATTTCTTCCTGCCTTTTTTTTTTTTCCCCTCATTTTTTTTTTTGGTATGTGCCAAGTACACCCCTCAGCATCTACACACTAGCCCCTGGACTTTTCAAAATAGCAAAGGAAGCAGAAATGACTCCAAGCTTTTATCTATGCTTTCAAAAGAATGCAAATCAGGAAACTCAACCTTAAAAGCTTGGGCTGGAAAGAGCATCCTCCCCATTGCAAAACATTTCACCTTTAATATATTCGAACCAGCCTATGAGACCATTTCTCTTGCCAAGACAACTTTTCTTCATTAACCGTTGGGTTCCAGGAACCTCTTGGCTTACTCTGAACTTTTCAGCACTGAAGTAGAATACTAATGTCCAGATCACATAGATGAGAAATTAAATCACATTTCAATAGCTTGGCAGATGCTAAATGCTGATAAGTGGGAAAACCCCCAGAAAGAAACACCACTGCACCATGGATTTCTGAAAGCAACCTGCAGAGGGAAAATCTTCATGACCACAAGTGTTTGTGCATGGGTTGAGTCCATACCTGTCTCTGCCACCCCAGGGCTCCCATCCGAAGTGCTGGTCCCGTGTTAATCCTGACCCTCATCAATTTTAGCTTGCGTTGATGCTCTTGGCTGCGAACTGGGGCTGTGATTCACAGTCCCTGAGATCTTTAGCTGTGATAACTAAATCAAGATGTAATTGCTAATCATTGGCCTTGAGCTTGGGTTTATAGCTGATTGCTGGTGATGGGAGTGAGGTCGGACCTGGACTTCTCATTAGCTTGTGTTCAGCTGGGCTAAGAAAATGGAGCGAAAATGCTTTCCTATCCTGCTTGTAATGAAGTATCCACACCGGCACTCACATCCATCCTCTATCGTAGTATGAGAGGCAAGTCATGGGAGGAAGGGGTGGAAGAAAATGATGCCTAAAACCTGGTTCCTAACTCCATACTGAGATACTTCCACGAGTCACCTGAATTTCCTTACAGGTCTTTAGTAGATGCCTGTACACTGATCTACAAATACAGCTTTGAGCACCCAGTCCTAAAAATCTTGGGCAAAGTTGCTCCACACCTCATTTTCCCCACTGGCAAAAATGAGGGCAAGAAATAGGAATCGTTGAGGCGCAGGTGCCATGCAAATGCCTTTGCTGAATGTTAATGGGTTCGCTTGCGGTGCCCGGCAGGGATTTGTGCCGTGGCAGCTGAAGTGTCCGTGCTGTGGAGGAGGGAGACTTTAAAATGGGGCAGGGCAGGAAGCTGTGGGAAGTCTGAGTTTAATCTGCTCTGTCTGTGAGTCAGAGCCCTAAATCTTCACATCTTCCGAGGCTTTTGTGCTGTTGCCACGTTGGCTACAGCCAGCCAGATTTCTGGTTTGCCCGACTTAATTTATGTCAAGGCCAGTTTTCATCTTTTTCACATGTACTAATGGGATAAAAGTGGTCCGTGTTGCTTCATCCTTTCCCAGAGAGGTACAACGGCACCCAGTGAGAGCAGGGCTGGCTGGATCTCTATTTCCATCTAGACAGCTCTTGTCGGGAAAAGACAAAGAGAGAGTTTGTTTAAAGTGGAGCAACACATAAACAAAGTCCATGTAAGTAGGCTGCAAATAAAAATGCCAGCAGCCGGCTTGCTCTAGCTTGCGAGAAGCCTTTGCATTCGTCTCATTTTTTAATCTAATTTTGCAACTGTAAAAATGTGGTGGAAATGAGAATCTGGCAAAAACTACAGGCTCAGTCGCTCGGATAGGGAGCTGAGAATGTCTGCAATGATTAGACGTCTATAAATCTCAGCATGTCTCTCCTAATTACTCCAACAGGAAAGCATTATGTAGTCAGGATACCCTATTTGACACAGGCACACATGTACCCCAAACACTAACCTTAACCTGGTTATCTCACTTTGTTTCTGGACTAGTTAAATATAGATGCAGACAGACGGATCCGTCTGCGCAAACAGAGAACATGATGTGTGGGAAAGTAACCTGGTGTTGAACCTGTACCATTGCCTTCCCCAGCTGCAATAAACAGCTTGGTTGGAGCTGTATTTTACAGACTCTTTCTTCCCGATCAGATGCAATTTATTAATTTGCTGTCATTTACTTGACCGATTTGCCTCCTTACTCAGGCCTGGGTGTGATTTATTTCTGAGGGGTGTAGCTGAGTTCATGCCACTCTTTTCTTCTACAGATTTATCCTACCTAAACGCAGCCTTTTAAGGGGTTATTAGATGCAAATAGATCTTGTAACAGCCCAGTGAGAAGCAGACAAAACTCTTTTTAGCCTTGATTATAGCCCTCATCCCAATTAAATGGGCACACGCTGAGTATCTCAGTTTGGCCTGCTGCATTATAAGGGCTTTCCAGGGAGACACATCACTGGGTGTTATGTCCTCAGTGCCACTTGGGTTCTCCCTAAATGTGCTTGTCCTGGGCTGCGTTGCTGGCTCATGTAGGCACAGCCTATGACCCTCCCAGGAGCCCGGCTCTTCCTGGGCTCCGATTAGCATCGGTTAAAATTTTCCCATTGACCTCAGCATCTCCCAGCATCCCAGCCCTGTGTGCGTACAGGCAAATCCTCACCTCCATGAAGAACCCAACCACCTCGCTCTGAGAAAACGCCAAATTTGCTTGTGCTGGTGCAAGTGGGACTGGTGCCAGCTCTGCAAAGGATGCTTCGCCCGGCTGGCATTTGCCTGTGAGGGGCAGGAAAAAAGAGTCACTTGCTGATGGCAGAGGTCAGGACCTTGTTAATCACATTCCCTTTTAGTGTAGTGAGCAATCGTGGGACTATTTTAATTCCATTTCTCCAAAGAGCCGGGGGTGGGGGGAGGACAGGGAGAGGGGTAAGGAGTGACGGCTGAACCGTGTGTGTTTGGGAGAGGGCGTCTCTGAAAAGTGATGTGGGAGCAAGGACGTGCGCAACCCTGCTTTCACGCTGGCATTTCCCTCCCTGCAGCTCTGCTACTTTAACGGTTTGTCTGGAGATAATCTGGGGAGAAAACAGCTTTTTATGATAATATAATACCCTCACGTGTGCTTCCTTCTATAGAGACTTCATACCAGTCCTTTTTTTTGCTTTGTTTTTCCCCTCATGTGGATGTAAAAAGCCATTTTAACTGAGATATATCTGCCTACAGCTTGTATAGAAATTAATTTAACAATAGGAAAACTTTCTGAAAGTACTGATACTCACCTGATTAGTTAGCTTTTGGATTTTTTTGGATGTTTCACATTCCTCATATTGCCCCATTAATAGGGACATCCTGACAGATATGGTGTAGAAGCTACATAGCCCAAATTATTAAGCTGGCATTTGTATGAATTAATTTATTTAACTGTAATAAACGACATAAAAGTAATAGGGCACTGGAGAAGGAGAATTGCAAGAGGAAGCTCTTTCAGTTCAGTGCTTTGTGCATCCTCTCCTCTGCTCCTTCCCTCCTCTCCTTCCCTGCAGCCCCACACACATCTGTTTCCCTATCACGAGCCCGTGCCAGCAGAGGATACGACTATCAGTTGTATTTGATCATATGGGTAACTTCTTAAAATTGTTACTAACTTTTTAAATTAACAAAGCAAACAGTGAGAATCAGAGGGTTTGGCAGAGGACAAAGAAACCACATCTCTCCCTACTCTTAGCTACATGTCATAACAAAACACTGGGCCAGATAATTAAGACAGTTTCTAAAAATGTCCCCATGATAGTTGCCAGGGTATCTGTCTCTCTGAGCATACACATGAGCGTATCTGCAACAGTTGCTTTAGTTCTTTATTTTAAAATAGATGGATTTTTTTTTTTTGTGTGTGATCCAATGCATCAGCAACAAAACACTGCCTTTGCTCCTAAGAAAAACAAGAAAGATTCTCTTTTCCCTAAGAGATGAGAAACCACTCTAAATGTATATAAAGCCACAAAAGAAGGTGTCTCCTCCCTTTTGAATTTGTTCGATATGACATCTGGGTGGGTTTATCTGATTGCAAACAGTTGCGGAGGGGGTTAGCAGGTTACCAGCCATCAGCTGAGCCGTAATAACCCACAGGGCACTGCAACCACGGCTCTGCGTGCTGCCAAGAAAGTGGTTTAACATAACTCAGGACAGCTCGAGACTAGGAAAGAAGCTTGTAAAACAATATGCTGAGCTATTTCACTTTTCCGATTCCTACAATTGTTTACTCTTATTTTTCCTGAGTGTTTCTACAGATGCATTGACACTTCACCAGGAGCGGTGGGACGACTCCTCTAACTTCAGCAGGCTTGTCAGTGATCCCTAACCCCATCGAAGATGCTGCTACATATCACATACAGTATAACTTTTAAATGTAATTTCAAATTCTCACTGACAGAAAACTGGAGAATTCACCTTTTTTTCTGAAAAAAAAAAAAAAAAAAAGCATGGTATATCATATCATCCATAGTATTTCAATGGAATCTCACTAAATAGCATCCTTTATGGTGAACTTAATGTGTCATAACACAGCTGGCTTTCCAACAGTCAGCTAATATCATCTCTTAGGAATTTATTATGAGTGTACTATGTCCTGTAATATTTTTTATGTCAGGTTGTTAATCGTAGCAACTAGGATGTGTCGAATGCATGTTTGTATATGAAAGATTAATTTCACACTGACGTTTGCCACTCAAAGGGAGGGAAAACGAGTGTCATTATCCAATGCCATCAGCAAAGCTGGTTTTAGCGCATACACAGAGCTGCAGGAGATAAGATAACAAACATTTATAATGAAGCCTTTTCCAGTCGGGAGGTGATATAAACCCTTACAGTTGTTTTTAGGAAAAGACATGCACAGCCCCCATGTTATATTTTTTAATGCCCAGCATACATTTCCTTCTGATCCATCTTTCCATCTCTCTGCTCAGTTTAATTGCTCCGTTGTGGATTTTATACTACGTTTCTCACTGTATTATTTTAACGATCCTTTGACTGAGTCAGACTGGAAGAATCCCATAAACTTTAGTGACACTGTGGGTGATGTAGATGGGCACAAATCAGCCCGCAGCCTTGCTCGCGATTCTTTCTGGGGCTCCCAGGGGAAAGCAAACAGTTTCAAGATTTGACCTACAAAAACTTGGCGGTGGCTTGAACCGAGTCCTACAAAAGCAGGCATCGAGGAAGCGCCACAGATAGGTCTCCACGGTCCAGCTGATAGATGGTTTCCAACAACTTTTGCAGCTTGACCATGGCCATTCTTGCTTGAAAAGCATAAAACACCTCTGCCAGGTGCCGGTGCCAGGCGGCTCTGCGGAGCATGCACCGGAGACTGCAGCAGAAACACCAGGAGACAGGAGGGGAAGGACAGCCAGTTAAAACATGTTTTCAATCAGCTTGACTATTCGGACGGGGAGATGCATGTTACGTAAATGGACTGAGCCAACCCAGAAATGAAAACACTTTCAGCAAGGGAGTGAAGGAAAGAAAAACAGTTTCACCTGCTGCTCTCTTTAGGCGAAAGCTGCTGACAGAGCAGCGTGTGGCATGTTGGAAGAGGCAGGTAAAGACAGAGCTGGAGCGGGTGCTGTGTGGCAGGTTTATTCGGGATGCTCCTGGCCAGCCACGGTGTTACATCAGCTCTTCCAGCATTAACGCAATATCTGTTTGGCTCCAGACACGCACAGGGTGCTCTCCTTAGAGCCAGCGTCGTGGCGGCAGTGGCAGCCGTAGTGCCCAGCATAGCTTCATTTCACAGACTTATCTATCAGCTTTAACAAGCAACTCTGCAACATCTGTTCCTGATTACCCAAATAATTAGGGATGCCTGAGAAGTGTGGGATCCATGCTGAAGTGCCAGGTCTCACGCAGCCCGGGTGATGGGGCAGGGAGGACCGATAGCAGTGTGTGCATGTACTGGGGGCTGCAGTGGTCCCAGGAGATGTGGGGAGGGTGGGTGGCAGCCCCCTGCAAGGGGGTTTTTTGAGCACTTTCTGGCTGGATGTCATGGGCAAAAGGAGGGGACGTTGCCACCTCACCCTGTAGCTACTGCTTGTGAGAGGCTCAGCCTGGCACGTTGTTCTGGGGAGCAGCGTCAGATGATTTCTGGTGGGATCTCAGTTCCAGGTCCGTGTAGACAAATTCCTGCACTCGTGGTATGTACCATTGGAAGCACAGATGCCCGCTGGGCTGATGCGCTGCCTGGATTAGGCAGCAGTTGGGCAGAGGTTTTGTGGTGCTCAGTTTTGGGCTGAGGCACCCCGCTAGCTGGAGAGACAGTGATCAAGGTTTAAACACGTCCTGGTTGGGATTTAGTGCTTACTACTAGCTAAATATTTGGGAGGAAGGAGGGGGTACAATGCTGATGTTGCACACACTGGTGTAATTTTGCCAGCTCTGGTAGGGCTTATGTGCCTGGGTAATACAGACACAGTTGAAATATGAATTGCGTCTATTATTTATGCATTTGTATTGGTAGTAATTTTGCTTTTTTTTTTCTTTTTAAAACTCATCATAAAGAACAGAAAGAGAAAGATATAAGTAACACATTTTCAAATGTTCTTTCCTAGTGAATTACTTGGCCTGACATTGGAAATGAATTATTTTCCATTGTACCAGTGACCCCTGTTGTGTGTTCTATTAACACCACATGTTAAACTTTTATATTTTTAGTAAACCATGACCTTGTACATTCTCTGTCATTTCCCACTGGCATAAGTACAACACATGTGGTATGAAAACTAACGGTTTTCATTTGTATACAGTACTTTTATATCTTAGGCTTGTATGAAAGCACACAGGTCATGGTAATCAGGGCATCCCAGGATTTTACCAGTTACAAACAGTCACAACAAAGTGTATGTGTTTTCAAAAAACATATTTTTGGCATAATGCTCTCTTATGTGTTGTGCAAATCCAGATGAAAATGGGATCTTGAAAGGCTGTGTTAAATTTTTTGATCGTGCTAATCCAAACAACTGTCTCCAACACATGCACAAGCAGAAGGAAGTCTATAAAATGTCAGGTTTGTTCTAAATATCTGCAGAACAAATGTGGCTCAGGAACATGACCAAGTGTGCAGAACTCTTAAGATAAAAGATGATGTCACATAGGTTCGATATTTTATTTCATCGAATGGTAACATTGTTCTAGACATCTAAAAATTATGGATGATTTATGAATAGAGCTCAGGGTATGGAAGAAAGAATAATTCCTTCCAGTTGCCCAAATATTTCTTTTTTCCCCCCCTCTTTTTCTCTTTTTGTAGCCTGGACTTTTTAGATGTGAGTTTTAGGCACAATGGTGTGCGCTCTCAGCACGTGCCTGCTCACACACAAAGTGTGGTTGCATGTGTAAATGCTGACCTATGTGGTCATTTGTGCTTTTTTTTGCTGAAATCCAGCCTGCTCTGCAGGTGCTTTCCAGTACTGATCCGTCTCCTTTTCTGTGCTGATCCACAGGGCTTTCTGAATCATTATTGTTTCCGATAAGAAGTCATGTTAAAAAAAAGAAGAAGTTTGAAGTCAGGTAGAGGTTATCCTCAGTTGCTTTGCTGGATTCAAGGTCAAGACACACAGCATCATCCAGGACTGAGAGTGTTGCAGGTCTCCATGAGCCAATGTACAGCAGCCGTTAATGAAATGGAAAAAATCCCCAAAATGGATGATTTACCCATCATACAACAGCACTTGCTCTCCTGTTTCCTGTTGAGCCTCAGCAGTTTCTCCACTTAGTTATCTCAAATCTGTGCCTTTTTTATGTGGTGGACACCAGGAACTCAAACCTCTTCCAGATTGACCTTTGCAGTGTAACCCCCCTTGGAGCCGTGCTCCTCCAGGAGTCCACCTGCTGCTTGCTTTCCTCTATTTTCCACCCATCACCTGTGCGTTGGTAGCACCTCTCAGCACTTGGACTGCTCTTGATCATCGGCGGTGAAGCGACCGGTTATCCCCTGTATCCCATGCCCCTGAGATGCTGTCTCAGACTTCCTAGTTGGGAGCTTCACATTACAACATGACATAATTGTGTTTGTGATGTAACACCATGTCTGCCAGGACAAACTTGCAATGTTTGGCTCGGCACCAGACAGGCTTGGATTTTATTTATGGCAAATAACTATTGGCTCAACAATCCCGTAAGGATTCCTTTTTGTCTCCTCCTTGTGCTGCGGCCATTGGTTAATAATCACAGAGTTTCTAACATAAAAGAACACTCCCTGGTAGTAAAACCTTAAAACAAACTTGTGCTTACAGTCATGCTGTGTGGAAGGCTTTTTGCTTCGATTTGCCTTTTAGGATTTAGCCCAGAGTGGTGTCTAAAGTTGTCCCAGCACGCAAGTCAGAAAACAACCCAAATTTACCCTGCGTTGCATGGAGGGGACCAGGTAAATGAGGAACAAATATATGGGGAAAACCCCACGATTGCTCAGAGAAGTGACCTCTGCCTGGTGCACAGGCATTGTCCTATGGCCACGCTGTGCAGCTGGGCTGGCTGGGCTGGGAGATGATTTTTAGCACAGAAATATCTCGGGATTCCATTACACCTTATTCCTTTATGCCTTAAACATCTCCTTTCATTACCTGCTTACAGAAATTGAAGCATGGCAAGGCTGTACAGACACATGGTTTTGATCCATGGGGACCGTTCCTTGTGACTCGTCCTGTGCCATGCTCTCAGGATTGTCCTGGTTTTGGGGTGCTTTCCCTCCAAATCCTTTTCTGGGTTCATATTTTGCCTCTGATTTGCCAAGAAGATAACACGTCACTTTCCTGAGTCCCTTGCAGTCTCAGAAAGTCCACGATGGAAGAGGAGAATTTGATGTACTGGTGAGAAAACCAGAAAACCAGATTCTTTATAAATACAATATAAAATAAAAGCTAATATAGAAAAGGTTTTCAGCATGTCTGCTGTGTAACGAGAAACAAACAAACCCAACTCCATTTACCTAATGGGTTTGAAAGTGTGACTTGTCAGAGATGGGGGTAAATCTCCCATCAGCAGAGATAGTAAGAAGGAGGGCAGAGAGAATACAGCCAGGAAATGGTGGAGGAATGAAGAGGAAGTGTAGCAGAGAGAAGAAAAGAACAATAAACCAAACTAAGGAGATTACAGGGGAAAAAAAACCCAACCAACAAAACAGCCAAGGAGGAAATAGGAGACAGAACTGTGGCTATATACAAAATCTAGGATGTAGGGTACTCACTCCTCCAGGGTGTATATTTGTGTATGTAGGAGGGGTGATAGAGTTTTTCTGTTCCTAATACATACTGCAGGTTGCCTGAGCTTTGAAAATTGAAATTATTTTTAAAAAAAGAAAAAAGAAGAAAAAAAAAAGCTGAATCATTGGTGACAAAAAAAAAAAAAAGAAAAAAGCATGGCCTAAAATTATAGGGAAGAACTGTTTATTAAAGGAAGCCAGTCTGAGGGACTAAATAAGTCCTTCAGCCAGACCCAAAGGCTGAGATGTTGTCAGCTGCTGAGCTCCATGAGTACCTGCAGCAGATCAATCAGGGCTTGTTATTCAGACTTAAAAGACTGCTCTGCTGTTGAGGGTGTCTGGGAAAAAGCAGAAGGATGAGAAGATCTCTTTGCTGGGTCACTAGGTCTGTAGAGATGATCACTTATGTTGCAGTCTTTCTGAAAGTCATTCTTGAAGCAAAGCCACCCCTGCCCAACACAAATCCCAAACTGCATCCATTGGCCATCTCAATCTGGTCCTGGGGACCGATGATGATGGTGGGCTCTTCCAAGGTGGGAAATGGAGCTCATCAGAAAGCAGCTTCACCGAGGGCTTGTAAATCAAGGGACCCCCTTGTCTGGGGATTTTCCTGACTTGGCGATGCCACTTGGGATGACAGAGTCCTCCCCAGCGTGTTGCAATGGCGGGCTGGTGGGTGCTCTCCAAGGGCAGCTCGCTGGCTCCTGGCGAGCGCGCCTCGAATGACACAAACCACACTGGGATTTGATGAATAACAGAACATCAAGTCAGGCAGACACTGGCTGGCTTTTCCACTGTAGCTCTCCCCCTGCTATTATTTATATACCGTTTCACTTGCTTACATGTAACTTAAAACCAGCCCGATGTCAGCAGCCCAATCCAGCAGTGGGCCAATTAGCCTGGAGTAGCCCTCGCTTTCTTTCTTTCTCTCCTTCTCCCTCTCTCTGCCTTTGCTTTTGCATGCAGGAATAAGGCTGGCTACTGTTAGGCATTCCCAGTCGCGGCCGAGAAAAGCCTGTGTGCCAGTTCAGTGGCTGAATATGGGCCCTGTTTATTTTTTCAGAGTGGCAATTTTCAAGGGGTTGGAACAGTTGTTAAAATTAGCGTAAAGAATTTAAGCCACAGAAAGGTTCTTTCACCTTATTCTTCAAAAAGCCAGTTGTTTTCCAGAGCACCCGCCCCTTCCAACCCGCCTGAAAGCCTCCCTTTCCATCTGGGAATAAAAATCGCAACCCTCAGACCCCAGAGCAGCGCTTGGGCAGGTTTCGGTGCGATCAGGCTCATTTCCATGTGCCCGAATGACACCTGCCAGGAGGGAGAGCATCGAAATCCATCCCTCGGAAAGGCTGAGCAAACCCAGCTGAGCTGAAAAGCAATCGGAGGGGATGGCATGCCCTTGTGCTGCTCAGAGAGGATAACAAATCTCTACTTTGCCATCAACAGAAGTAAACATCCCCTTCAGGACTGACGGCTTTTGACATCCCAGGGGCTGTGCAGCATCAGGATGGAGGGAGTGATGCTTTCTGACAGCTCTGCATGATGGCTGGCCAGACCCCCTTCCCACGGGTGGAAAGAAATAGGGATTCCCTAGCAATTTTCCAGCCGTAAAATGGGATCCTTCGTATCTGCTCCGAGTGCTAGAGCCTTTCTCTCCTACCAGGAAAGCACAGCTCTGTACCAATCTCTTAGCAAGTCAGTGCTGTGGGCAGAGGGTTTCGTTTTGAGTCAGGCTGTTTGCTTTGTTTTGGAAAATGAATGGCAGATAAGCAGTCTGGAAATGCAAAGGTTTGGTTCAGTTACTCCAAAGTTGCTTATTTAAATTCTGGCCAAGGTCTCTTGAGTCAGCAAAACTCAGCGGGAGAACTCATAAAAATAGGGTCTCTTTTGAAAATTCACATGCTTCCTGTTTGTGCAAACGCTGTGAGAACTGGCTTTCCCATGGCATGTCTGCGCTGGAACCAGGAAATAGACGGGAATTTGGAAACAAGAAATAATTGCTAAAAAAAAAAAAAAAAGAGAAAGATAATCACATTTCTTTTTCCCTGTCAAGCTGAAAGAAAGTTTCTCAGCCCATTAGTCAACTGACTTTAACCAGGTTGCATTGCTCCAACCCAGATTGTTGCAAGCCAGTTCTGGAAACTACGTTAGTGGAGCAACACCATCCTAACAAGGTGTATGACTTTCTCCACGAGTTTGGAGCTCATGGAGAGCAAATCCTTCTGCTACGAGAGGGGATGCAACCCTGCAAATGTTGCACCAGTGGACATCTGCTCCACAGCAAGCGTTGAGAGCTTGTTTGCAGAGCGTGAGCTTCACCCACCCTCGCTCATGCATGGACACCAGCATGGGTAGCTCATCTTGCACATAGCCAGCTTCTAGGTCTGTATCCATACGCACACTTCTAGCAAAGGCTGAAGAAGAAGTTGACTAGTGCTGGCACTCATCTAACTAGTCTTGAGGCAAATGGGAGGTCTGCCCAGCTGGCATTTTTCTTTGCATTTAAATAAAAATTTTCTGAAGTTTTTAACAGCCTGGCAAAACAAGGGGAAAAAACAAGTGCCCTGTAAGCTTGTTAGGAGGTGGGCTGGCTTTAAATTCAGAGGGGAGATTCAGATGTAAAATCCAAAGTAACTCCACTCAGCCCAGACGAGTTCTTCTAGATATACTAGAGCATAACTGACATCATCTGGCTATTTTTCCATCGTCATGTATAGAAAATTAACTATCAAGTCTGAACAAACATACAAATCTCAGAGCGCTTACATTGTTAGGATGGATGAATATTTATGAGTATTTTTATTGTGTTTTCTTTTTTTCATTTCCATCATGGCCACATTCAAATTTGTGCTTTCTGGGCTACCCACTAACATCTGAGAATAAGTATTTTGATCAATTTAAATTTATAAGATGAAAAGCATTTATGTTTTGGCATGATGACCTTGGGTAAATTATGAGCTGCTGCTGTTGTTTGCATCATAGATAAAGAAAATATGTTCAGTTTAAAGTCCCAAGGCCTCTGAACACATCAGGTTTATATTTTTTTTCTGAACATTTATTCTTCTTAGGTAATTTCTAGAAATTATGTCATCGAGTGACTGCACAGTCTACGTTTCTTTTTCAAATTCTGCGAGGGAATTCCCCAAAAGAGCCATTGCTAAACAGTAGGAATATACAAATTGGGACTTTCCTGACATTAATAGATGCAGAGCTGTGATTTTACGAGCGCTGTGGGGATTGTGAAGGTGTTGTATATTCAGTCACTTGGCAGAGAGAGAAATCCCCTTGACAGAGAGGGGCTTGGCACCATCCAGATGTGCTGGATGATGCTGAGCCCCTTCCTGTCCCCAGGTCGCTCAGTGCCTTAGTTTTAGGGTCTGGGGTGAGAAAGGGCATTTGCCTTGGACACTGTAGGATGCTTCCACATGAAACATATGCCCTGTAGTAACACAGTGTTTCCTACCACCGCCTTCCCATGCACATAGAAAATAAAACACCCTAAAGGATTTCTAGGGAAGACATTAGGAACAAGAATAAAACCTAACCTAGATCTTCTTTTTTGAGGTTTAGAAAACAATGTGCTTTGTGATACAGAAAATACTTACTCTCACATCAAGGATTTTTTTGCTAAAATGTGACTGCCCTTCAGCACAGGGGGCAAAACACGACAAACATTGCTGTGGCTCCACTGGGACCATCAATTTTCACAGTGACAGTGTTACCTGTGGTTCTTGCTTCACCCTGAACCCCCATTCAGTACATCGGTCTCCTGCCTTCACCCGTGGGAGGATTCATTTATCTCCCCAAAGGTCTTGCAGGGTCCAGAGCACCAGAGGTTCCTCCCTCTGGGAAAGCAGAAGGGATGAGATGGTGATGGATGCCCACCACGTCAGAGCTATTTAAGTGTCTGGTGATGCACAACGACACTTTGAAACAAATCGACTGATACTGATGGAAGCTGGCACAGAGCCACTGCTGCTGCCTTCCGAGCCTCCCTGGAAACGCTCTGCTCATTTTAGAGGCCAGATCTTGTTGTTTTAGTCCTCGGATCCATGTTCTTTCAGGGCTGGGGGACTGGGTTGCCTGTATATCCATTCCTAATGGCATATCTCTACCTGGGGCACCTGCATGGGACTGGTAGGTGCAGCACAGAAATTATTGTCAACCAGTGCTTTTTTGGAGCAACAGCTGGTGGCCAGATGTTGTGTCCTACTGTGCTTAAAACACTCCGGGGACAACTTAATCCAATGCCACATGCATTTCTAGGACTTTTCCCCATACTTCATGCAAGCTCCACTCTTCTTTGCTTTTCTCATCTCCCTGTAGCCCGGCCTGACCTGGCCTCAGCAGTCCATCCACACGGCAGCGAGCTCAATTTGGCTCACGCAGCTCTGCCAACAGCCACAAAGTTTCTGCCTCTTCAACAGCAAATTTAGTCTCAGGGAGTTGCAACCACTGAATTTGTCTGTGCGTGCGGGTTCGTGGGGCTGCTCCCTTGCTTGTCTCCAAAATCCAACATGAACAAAATATTTTCGAGCTCTGTAATCCCCCTGGCACTGACATTTGTCCCACTGCTTCCAGCAAAATACCCCATTTTCAGCTTGATTTAAAGTCCACTACAGCCTGTGGAAAACCTTCCATCTAGGGACTCTCTGGGATTAGAAATCTCTAAAATGGGAATGAACTTTTCTAGCCTGTCTGCTGCATAAGGATTCAATTCTGCTCCCATTTGAATCCCACGGGGAGCTGGATTAGATGGATATAATCACAGAGCACTGAGTCCTTAAGCAGTTAGCTGTTTCACAGCAGTGCCTTAGTAAAGGCTAGCAGAGTCCAAAAAAGTAAGGCTCACACTAGATAAACAAACAGATATGTTGCATATAAAATAATTTTTCTTCTCTACCCACTGGTTGTGGTGTTACGTGGGCATCTCACTTTGAGAAAGTTATGGAGATCTGAAGCCAAAATGAAGCATGACAACAGAACTGAGGAAGGTTTGGAGAACTTGCCCCTTGAAGGAGCTTCAGATGGTCCGCTCCAGGACAGTAGTTTTTAACCTGTCTGCCCAGTGGACCTGCAGCCCTTGAATGAATCCACTAAACCCCTCATTTTTCTCACCTATCTTGCAAGAAAATCTTAAGTACAGTCCAGATGCCCTCAAGCCTTTGGATCACAGGTTGAAGGAAAGCAGAGGAATTAGATGTGGAGCTGCTTGTTGCAAAGAATGCTGAGTAAGAAGGAATGAGTGCAAATGTCTGTTTGGTAGTAGGAGACATTTTTCTCCCGTAACAATAGTTCAGTGCTGAAAACCTCCCCTGCCATGTTGTTGCTATGAACTTGACTGGACAACTGGTCTACCAAGCCCTTATCTTGGCTCCCAGTGACTAGAGTGCACAGGCTGGGGAAAAAGAATGTATATATCCTTGAGCACAAGTATGCTAATCTATGCATTCAGAGGCATTAAGGGATACCAGAAACATTACTGAAACTGTTCCTCTATTTCAGCTTTCTAAATAACACTCTCCAACCCAGCCACTATCAAGCAAAATTTCTAAGGTTTAGTGATATCTACCCTTTCCAGTTGCAGAAAGAGAGAGAGCCAGAGAGAAACTCTATTTTCACTTTTAATTGCCTACACCAGCTATCTGGCTGCTGTTGGAGCAGATTTCATAGCATAAACTTGTGGGTGAGAGACAGATATTTTTACTCTGCAACCCACCCCCAGAGCCCTGCAAATAGTTGAAGGGAATGAACATACAGTAGTTAGCCATGCTGGTTTGATAAAAGTCGCTAATAACACCCTGGATGCATGGCTGGGCTTTGCCTTCCCAAACCGCACCACATACCAGTTTTCGTGACACATGTTCCAAATAAAATCAACCTCATTTTACTCCTAGAAGGACGTCATTTGGAGAGGTGGGATACAGCGATCTCCAGCCCAATGCTCTGCCATAAGGCCATACGTTAAAGCCCTCGTTAGGACAGGAGTTATTTTCTCCAAGCTCTACATGCTGTTCAGTTAAAAGTTTTCCCAGGTTTGTGGATAAGAAAAATCTTACCTCCTCATACCCAAGGTTTTTTAGTTGATTGTTTTGCTCTCATTCTTCATCTCTTTGCCCCAAGAACCACCCTAGATTCCCAAAGAAGTGCCCTCCCTGTCCTCACCACCACCTCCAGCTCCAAACCACTGAGTGATCTATACCCTCTATCCCACCCAAAACCAGTACAGATGGTGAAGTTACCAATTGTCTTAGAAGATACATCAGTTGAAGCACTAAAAGTGCTGTTTGCTCACCAGCATGGAGATAACAGAAATGCACCAGGACCTTCCCTGTGTATCAGAAATCCCTTGGGTGCTGGTTGGTGGTCCTGGCACGCTGCAGGAGAATGCTCTTCGTCTGGCTGATGCATAGCACAATGGGTTATTAATGACAGCAGGAGCCAAAATGTTACTATAAAGGCTTTTAAATTAGAAAATCAAACATTTACTGTAAATGGGCTCCTAACCCAGCAGATCATCTGCCATATTACCTCAACCAATGGTATAAATTATAAAACTGATTTACAGAGTGAGAGGAGCCTTAATATCACACAATCAACCGATGGAATGAACTGGATGGCTACAATTCATGTTGTTCTACTTCAGACGGAGATTCTGTACTTTTGCTGCTTCTGATTGCTTTCTAATTTTTTCCTGCTCATCCATCTCCTTTCTCAAGGCATCATCCAGGACACACTGAAGGCAAGAGGAGTTTTTCTCCTTAAATGGAATCTTAAATAGCATCTTGGGTTTTATTGTAAAGAGACCAGAAAAGCAAGAATTAGAAACCAGCATTTCAGCAACAGAAGACCCAAGTATCTATTTGGTGATTCAAAACATCAAATTCCAAGCATTAAAAAAAACCCACAAAAAAACAGTCCCTAAGGTCATTGCAATAACTTGAACTGTGGGGATATTACAAGTGCACTTAAGATTCTTTATATGTGCTGCCATCAGGTGTTTGGTTCTCTATGTTAGAAAGAAGCTCCAAGGATTTTCCTTGTGAATGAGGAAGGCTCAGGAGACAACACTCATCGTATTACCAGATCTCAGAGCTCTGATCATAATTTTACACTTCCAGTAATCCCATCACTGCCACAACTCCACAAAAGGGTGACACAGAAACAAGATATTTTTACCTGCTAGTCCACAAAAACCTTCTATGGCGAGGGAAACCCAATGGACGTTACACAGAGAGCAAATGCACCAGTGAGTTAATTTCTTTGCTGCAGTCCAAGGAATGCCTACAGGAGGGAAACCTCACAGCGATTAGCTCTGCCATACTCTGAAAGCAGGAGGAACGGAAAACGGTGCTGAATAACCGTTATTTCCTAAATGTTGACAGAAGTAACCATCTTTCCCTGTTTTCTCTTTTCTTAAATGCTGTGGGAGCAATCCTTGAACTTTTTACTCAAATGATGAAATTCCCACTGGAGGGCTGTGGGGCTTGAAAGGTTCGACCCTCTGTTTTTACAAGAGAACAAATGGCAGTAGTTAAATAAAAAAGCAGAAAAAATGAGTCAAAAGGAAAAGAGAAACCTTTTCTTTAAAGACAGTTATATGGGATTTGCTTTTCTTCTTATCTTTCCCTCCCCACTTTTCAAAGCTGGGGTTAAGTTCAGAGGGAGGAATTTGGGACTTCAGGGCGTAGGTGACCACCGCCGACCCAGACCCAGGGGTCTATCTGAGCTGTCGTGTCTGCCCAGCTGGTTAGCGTTACCGGTGACCGCTGTGGTGAGGAATGGGGCTGACAAAATCATTATTCTGTTACGTGATTGCTGTGAACTTTACAAAGTGCAGGGCGCACCCCAAAATACCAATGCGGGAGCGAAAGACAAGCTGACTGCAAGGTCAGCAGTTTTGGGCTCTGACTGGCAACTCGCTGGGAGAAGGAACGCGTTATCAATAAATTCGTATATCCAGAGGAGCCACATGCAAAACCTCAGCACACTTTCAGCTGGCCACAGTGGAACATTCATTCTTAAAAGGAACTTAAGGAGGCAAAGCTTCATTTCCTGAGATTTAAGGAACTTTATTAAATTTCCCCCCCCCCCTTTACTGCATTAAGAGTTGGCAGAGGCTTTTGAGCAGGAGAAGCAGCCATAGTGTGAAAGGGATTTTTAGAGGCAAATCGAAACAATCATTAACCTAATAAAGGGAAACCCAAGGGGAGGAAGTTTTCAAGCCATTAGAGTTTCACTGTTATCTAAGATGTACAAATAAAAGAACTTTCTCTTTACCTATTGCACAATAACAAAGAGAGTTTGCTAGCTCAGAAACCCCATGGACCACGCAAGGAAATGGCCAATGGCCCTTAGGAAGTGGTTTGGAACAGTTTCTGGTCACCAAGCCACTGTCCAAAACTCTAATTGCCAAATGGTATTGAAAGTAATGTGTGGTCAGTAGAAATGCCTTTGGATAAATAGTACCATTTAGAAAGAAAAAAAAAATAGCAGCCTTGAAGAGTTGAGTTTTAATGGTGCCATGATCTTCCATTCATCCCAGCAAGGAAAGATAGGGGTTTTATTTCAAAAAAAAATTTTTTTTTTTTTTGGTAGCTTAAATGTGTGAGAGAAGGACAGAGGTTCTTTGAGGTCACGCCCATAGCAGGATGCAGGAACTGCATCATTGACCTTCTTGGGCAGATTGTGCAACCATGTGGGAACCTGGGAGACCATTAAGGGTAGAAATAAACCATGAGTCTTTTCAGCTGTAGCAGAGCATGTTCATAATGGACATGTGTATATTAGTCATCAGGAACACCACCTACCCCAACACAGGCCATGGTGGGATGATATGTGCCTACAAAATACAGCGCTTCTTATAGTAAGTGATGGGTTTGTTAGAACATGAACATGTGAGCTCTGCAAAACCCTTGCCCTCCAGGTTGTGGAAGGACATCTTCTTCCGAGAGTTATTTAGGCAATGCTCCCACCCCTTATGTTACTGGGCTGCTGACACTGGGTGCAAGCTGGAAAACATGCGAAACTTGTGCTTTGTTTTATGTCCTGCTCCAGTCACTGGATCATAAAACATTTCACCCCATTACCTGTTTCTAAGAATATTTTCCTGCTAGATTAATGTTAATAAATAAAAAACATAGCCTGGTCATTGAAAGATAATTTGAAAGGCTTAACCTTAAGCTTGCTTTTTCTCAGATTAATATTCTGTTAGTTTAAGGACAGTCTGCTATAGGTATCTGCTTATTCCTCAGAGGAATGGGATGCATCAGGGCCATGGTGTTTTAGGCAGAGGGAAACGGTGCTCTCGACTCACAGCAACCTCCTCCTTCCCACAGCAAAGAGTGGCCTTTATTCTCGCTCAATTTTGGATTTTCCTTGCTCTGATTTCAACCATAGCTCAAGGACCAGCCACCTGCAAAAAGGGAGCTTTTCTGCCGGTTGCTTATGCTGTCAACAGGTAGTTTGGCATCAATTTCTTAAAAAAAAAAAAAAAAAAAAGAAGGAAAAAAAAGGAAAAAAAAAAGATTGTTTTGAAAGTTTGTGGCTACATTTGCTTGCCTAAGCTTAGATATGTATCCTGTCAATTAATAGTGCTGCAAGTCCCCTCTGGCTCTATCTGCATCTCGAATCACACTCCATGCACTTTCGTCCACAGCTTTAGCTGGAGGAAGGGAGTCAGCATATGTGTATCATTAGTCGTTTCCCCCCTTATGAAAGTAATAAGGTTTTTTAGCATTGTGAAATGCTTTTCTCTAAGGCTGGTACATAAAGCTTTGATTATCCCTCAGTGCATTTCACTCCATCAAATATGAAAACCATAGATTTCCTAGGCTTTATCTTGCAGGCAATTCAGAACACTTATCCAAACATTTTCTGTAATGAAAAAACATGCAGGCTAATAGTTAGTGGAGGGGGCTGGAATCAGGTCCTTGGGATTTTGTTTCAATTTCTGCCACTGACTTGCTGTAGCTTTGGGTGAGTTATTAGGTTTTTTTCATGTCATCTTGCTGAATCATAAAATGGATCTTACGAATGTCAGGAGAATTTATGTTTGTTGAGTTTTCCCAGCAAACAGCACTATAAACCGTAGTTTGGTCGTTGCTTTATTGTACCTTGCACAGCAAACGTTGCTGTTTATGGCCGTCCTGTTCTCTTTCTCTGTGCCTGCTGCTATAAATGATACACATCTCCAAAGGGATAAAACAGATCCTAGCGAGTCCTGAATATGCAACTGCCAGAAGGAGGTCATGCTGGGATCCTCCGTGGTGCAAAAGCTGTTCCAGCGGCCTGAAAACACCGTTGCCATCAGCTGGATGACCAGTTGCAATGAGAGACCTGTGAAAATTACAGCAGACTTCAGGCTCTTCCTATTTTTTTTTTTTTTTTCCCAGGGCAGCAGCTCTCCCCTTACCTGGCCTCAAGGCTGGGGAAAGGCAAGAAGTGGTTTTTTTCTGACTCCCACCTTCAGCAGAATGATAACCCAGGAGCCCCTTGGACTGCACTAGCCTGCAACGAGTTTGGCAGCGATTCATTGCTTGTGCATTCAGAAATAGCAAGTGAACTGTTAACTCTCCAGTCTAAATTAATATCCAACTGGTCACAAAACCATAGGTCGCAGAAGAACTGCTATAATGTGTAGAAATATTTTACTCAAATTGCAGCTTTTGGTAAAGAGTGTCCTAGGACAGCAGCAGAAAGAAATGCTGTATTTTAGACCTGTGAAGCTCTGGGATGGCTCTTTGATAGTGTCGTACATCCTATTAGATCTATAATCTGTCTGCTTTTTTGCCATTGAAAATAATATTTCATTTTAGCAATTATTGATTTCTTAAATTTTATCCTAAAAATTTAAAAAATGCCTGTTGGAATTCAAAGTTGTTGTTGTTGTTGTTATTGTTATTGTTGTCGTTGTTGTTGTTAGAAAGTCACTGAGGAAAGGGAAGAGTTCTTGTTTGGGGGGTTAAGTGATGGAAATCCATTCCAGCTGAAAGTCGGCGAGAAATCTCAGCCTGCAAGCAAAGTTGGTCATTTTCCCCTGCAGATTAAGAAAAAAAAATACATTTGGCTGTGTTTATCGTAGAGGAATGCAGAAAAAAAGGACAGGGAGAGAGAGACAGAAGAAGCAAAAGAAATGTTTGCATGATTTATGGGTATCTTGCACCTTCAAAACAGCACTGTGTTGTGACCTGTTGTCATGAAAAGAAAGAAACAATTACAAATAAAGCAGCTGACGATTCATGAGGTTTATCACAGCACTACCGTGCAGCAGCTTTTCCTAACTTTGAGTTGCAGTGAGAAATCCCCCATTGCGCGTGCACAGTTCCCAGCGTGATGGAGTGCCATTAAAAGCAATATTGGGATATATTCCCAGTGGACATTTCCTACCTCTGTTATTTGGGTTAGAAATATGTTGAAATCGATAGAGCTGCCTTGTATTTTGGTCTATCCCATGACATAGTTACTTAAAATTACTGCGTATGATTCACAGACTTTGCTATCCCATGGGCTTATATGGTGCCAAAGGAGGTTTATCTGGCTTGTCTCCTAGTAATAGGCACAAGGTTTTTTAATTTTTATTTTCTTTCTGCTACTGTTTAGAAAGAGGAACGAATTTCTATCAATCCCCATGCAGGCAACTAAGAATCAAGGATTTCAAGAGATCTCCCAGCACTGAGCAGTCAGGGGTGCTATGCCATATCTGCAGACAGGAATGTGGATGTTGTCTGACCGCAGCTCGTGTTGCCTTACCAGTCATTTCCAGGTTTCGATGGCGTGAGTTTGAATCCTTAGACACCGCCTCTGACATGGTCCTACATCCTTCGAGCTGACAGAGCAGCTGATGGCAACAGAGCAGGGATCCTGGGACAGTCATTGCTGCTGCCAGAAGTTCCTACAAAGGATTGTAAAAATCCTTCCCCCTTTCCCTTTCCCTTTTCGCCTTTCCCCTTTCTCCTTTCCCCTTCCCTTCCCCTTCCCTTTCCCCTTCCCTTCCCCTTCCCCTTCCCCTTCCCTTTCCCTTTCCCTTTCCCTTTCCCTTTCCCTTTCCCTTTCCCTTTCCCTTTCCCTTTCCCTTTCCCTTTCCCTTTCCCTTTCCCTTTCTCTTTCCCTTTCCCTTTCCCTTTCCCCTTCCCTTTCCCTTTCCCTTTCCCTCATGGATCATTAGAACACAATCTCTAACATATTTTTACATATAACCAACGGAGCTGGATTCTTGTTCCTCCCACTACTCCCAAATTTGGCTCAAACCGACTGTTAAGCAGTGCTGAGCAAATCTGACCAAAGTGATACATGACCGTTCGTTTGACGTTTGAGATAAATACGCTTACAGCCTTGCTTTTGTTTTGGGCTATCGTTCCTTAAAAGGAGTTTATTGGCAGCGAAGTCTGTGGGAGCTGCACGTTTCCAGCAGCCATGGGATTTCCATGGAGGAAGAATTTCGCATTCACAATCGAGAGTGTTTGCATCAGGAATGTTTTTTTTCCCTCAATGATTACACTCCAGCAGAATACAAGACAGCCCTGGGGGACCTCAGTGTCCAGTCAAAACAGCTCAAATTTCACAATTCAGCGGGTGGACACCCAAAACAGTGTTTGCAGCAAACTGGAAAATTTGTTTTTAGCTGGTAAAAGAGTCATTTCCTTGCTTGGTAGGAGGAGGTGGAAAGATTCTTCCATGCTTTGGGGTCAGAGAGACAGAAAGCCCAGAGCTGACGCAGGGAAACTGTACCAATAGGAGAAATTGAAGTGGTTTCTCTTTACACACGAGCTTTCATGGGAAATTTGCACCAACATCTGCGTAGAGAAGGTTGGCTCATCTCGCGTGGGAGCCGTGGGGGGCTCTCTGACCTTGACACTTTCGGGTTTCTTGTATCCGTTGGGACTTTTGTGCCTGTCTGAGTCACTTTGCTTTGATTTGTTTAATAGAGGACTGATTTAAGAAGTTTGATCCTGGGGTGTCTGGGTGTTTTGTGCAGCATCATGGCAAGATCCACCTACAGCCCACTCTTTGCGACGTCCCTATTTTATTCTGTAATTCCTACGTTAGAAAGTAAAACCCTTATTTGTGCCCTCTTCCAGGCTTGCTAGTGGCATTCGTGAAGCTATAAATAGGCACATTTAGGAGAGAGAAATAGAGACACACCTTTAAAGTCCATTGACATATTTTGGGCCGTGAGAGCTTTCAAAGAAGGACAGAATGGAAAAATAAGAGATATTTTGCTTTAAAAACAAAATAGAAACTATCCTTCCTAAATAGGGACAGTTGGCATCTGCACCTCCTTCTTTGCTACAAAAGCCCATCCCAGTCTTTGCTTTCAGACCCATTTCATATTAAAAATAGCACATGGAAAATTTTTCTCCCAGAGTTTCTTGCCAGCTGACTGGACTGTTGCTTTCAAGTGACTAATTTAGAGCAAGACTCGACTAGAGAGCGCTAAGTGATGGCGTCATTGGTTTCCTTGTCACATCCAGGTAAAACAACACGATAACCCAAGGGGGAAGAGATGTGACGAGCTCAGCCTGAGTCTAACGGGTGAGCAGACCTGCTGGGTTCAACAGCGTGCTGCAAAGAGCCGAGCAGGTAAAATTGCGAGCGATGTTTAATTATATTCAGGGACAGGCTGAAATGAAAAGCATACAGTCAACATGCTCATGCCTACTGGTGCCAGAAATCTGAACTCGGCTTAGGATCAGAGTCTTGCAAAGAGTCAGCCTGGGCCAACCCGAAATCCTGAGATGCAAATGTCTCTGAACCCTGGAGCTGCTGAACCTCAGATGTGCTGTGTGGCTAATTCGCATGATTTAATTAGCAAGTCTTGCAACATATGGTACCTGCCTTAAAGCTGCAGTTCTTGGATGTGATGAGAACCCCAGCTTTTATTCAATTTTATTTTTCAAGTCAATGCCTGTCTTTTATGTTTGCAGAACAAAACGTAACTCCAAGACATCAGGTGATGAAGGAAAACAACTCAAAAGTTGGGGTTTCCTTTAAAATCTCGGTTTGCCTCCTCTTGTTAAGTATTTAGGCAATAATTCAGCTGCATTACAGTTCTGCTGTACAAGGTCATTGCAAGCGAGCGGTAAGAAACACCCTAAGAGAACAACCCTGCGGCTAATGTAAATAGGTGTAGCCCCTGCAAGCCTGAAGCTGAAATTTGAAGGCAGAAAGAACTGCATATTCATCTGTTTCTCTCCCCGTCCCCGCACCCGTAGCAGAGCTGGTTCATCATCCGCCTGGTACAGACACCTCTCCTCAGCTGTCGGCGGGGGGCGAGGAGCTGGGGTCCAGCCGGGCTCCTCTCCCAGCTCCAGCAGCAGCCGCTTTCGTGCTCCCGCAGGGCAGCTCTCGGGAAAACAGCCTGTCGCTGCCTGTCCCGCAGCATCATCCAGCGGGCTGGGAAAAAAGGGCTGTGAAAGCAGCTGAAACGGCCACAGGGCAACTGCCCACCAGCAAACCCTCCCCGGCGTTGACGTGACGCAGTCGGCATTAAATGTTATCCTGCTTTGGAGCAACATTTTCTCGCTAGTGCTGAGCCCGAGGGTGTATGTCAGGTACTGTTACACTGCTAATTGGCTCCCACTAATAAGAGGGCATCTCACAGCGCTGCCCTTATGCTGGCAGGGATCAGGCTGCTGCTTTTTTTTTTGCTTTTTGGGATGGTGCTGCAGGAACAACCCCCCATCTGAACATCCCTGCTGGGGCGAGCGGCCAGCGCTGCCACCACGTCCTGGGGCTGCAGCCGCTGAACTGAGCTCCGGCGCTTTGCGTGACAGGTCGTGGCGATAACACGCAGCTATTGACTCAGCTGCTCGTGCCTCTTTTCCCTGCAAATTAATTGGTGTTTGGGTTTCTTTCTCATCAAGAGAAGAGGGAGCTGTTGGAGCCGGGGGGATGCAGAGAGGGAAGAACTGAGAGGTGCTGTGTTTAATGCAAACTGCGACCAGATAAAATGCTGTAGGCATTACCCAGCACAGCCCCTGCAGGATCTAACCCCTGGATTTTTCAAAATGCACTTTCTTTTGCTCATTTAAACTCATTTCACCTCCCTTTTCATTTTAGTACACCCTTCTTCTTTGCAGCATCAGCCAGAGATTATTTTCAGGGAGTGGGGTGTTTCTTCTACTGCCCACTGAAGTCTTAACTATCAATAACTGGAGAGCTCTAGAGCAATCACATGTATCACTATTTTTGCCAATACCCAAGAGAAGCTGTTATATGTGATTACGTGAATGATCTAGGAGCCTCCAAATCCCAGCATACACAGATTTTCAAAGATATCCCAGGCTGATAATAACCATGAAGGGGAATTATGAAAGCCAGGTTGATTTTCACAGAGAGATTTTAGTAGGAATCTTTTTGCCGGTGCTTTCTGGTGTATGAACAGCAGTTGTTTCCTTTCCGATCAACAGAGGACAGTATTCTTATATTCAGAGACTACAATACTTCATCACACAGCAGCAGGCTACAGCACAAATGTAACACCATACACTGAAATGCTAAAGAGAAATTAAGGCATTTATCTTACATTTCTCCCTGAGTAAAACCTACCCCGTCACAATTTGGATGATGGAAACTGGATAATTGGGTGCCAAGTCTTGTAAAATCTGATTTACTCAACAAACCATCATAAGATTTGGAATTACCATAAAATCTCATTATTTCTCCAGTTAATAAAACACTCATCAGAAGGGACTGTTATAATCCAGCCAGAGATCTGGCAATGACCACTCATTTAATAGGGCAACAAACACCAGTGCTTTCGATAAATAGCAGAATTCAAAGTAGTGTCCCAGTTATTTACAATTCTCCATTAACGAAAAGCCATGTACGACCCTGGGGACTTTATTTCAGTAAATAATGTGGTGTGGAGAAAACTTATTGAACTGAATTCCTGGAAGTTTTTAGAGATTTCCGAGCAGAACGGCCTTTTGCACAGGATCCCTGTGTCTCTGGTATTTATACACCCAGGAGGAAATTCCTGCCAATAGCAGATTTTTTTGCCCCCACGCATGGGACTGTGCTGGGATGCTCTTGGGTCCGAGCCATGGGAGCCTCTGTGCTGCAGGTGGCCTTTCTGCAAGAGGGACGGAGGAGCACAGGGTTAGGGTGGGATGGGTCTCCGGGCAGAAAATGTGCAGACGCTTTTCCAGGCCATAGGCTCAAATAACAAAAAAAATGAGGAGTTAGGCTGAACCCAGGATGGGTGGGAGTAAATTCCTTTCCTCTAAAGCCCCCGTAGGATTCCCTGTATCAAGTTTCGTAACTCCTGGATTTGAGCTGGAAGGGAGGAGCTCGCAAAACCCACTCTCCCTATTTATTTGCAGTGTCTTTTGCCCCCACAAATTTCAGCTCTCCCAATTTATCTAGCTCACCAGGTTCCTGCTGGGTTGATTCAGCTGACAAGCACCAGACAAAATATCAGTCCTTGCCACCAGCGATGGGAAACTCAGTTAAATTGACTTGGGATGGATTTGTACTTTTAAGCAAATTTCAGCTGAAATCAGCATTTCTTCTCTTTTGAGGTGCAAATACATTGACTTATTTGCTAGGACCATGTCCAGGCCCATGTTGGAGCTCCTGGACCTATTCATGCACAGCAAAACTGAATTTCTGCTTCCCATCTGATGATGATAGCAAAAACTTTCGATAAGCTTCAGGACTTTGGGATGAATACCTGACCCGGTGGGGTAGCTCACTTATCGCAGCTTAGCGAGTGGGGAAGTATCCTGTCCTCGGCTCAGCTCTGTGGGAACTCCTGGCAGGAACAGCTTTGGGCAGCAGTTTCCAAGAAGGAATTAGATTTAGCTTATAAATTAGTTCCTAAGCTAGGGGCCAGAGTCATTAAAAGAGGAATCTGCCCTGGGGAGACCCGTCTGTGTCCAGACACCTTGTACACATCTAAAATTTACTCACTCACATTTTAACCATGGGTTTGACACAAAATACGTGGCCAGAGCCCAGTGGAATTAAACCTTAATGGGTTTAGCCAAATTTCCTCTCTGCTGAAGAGGAAGCAACAAAAAGCCTCAGCCACGTTCCTCAGGCAACGTTACTAATGTGTTCTTCAGAATTTGCAGCCATTTATCTCACGGCATTGCAGTGCTCTCAATTCCCCAGGAAGGTCTCCCTGTTCATCGTCTTCCAGGGTTCACTTGCTCCTTGAAAAGTTCAGCGCGGGACGATCCCGGGCGCATTCCAGCATCCTGGCTCTGGATGAATACCTGCCCCACATCTCCCACCGAGCCGCTGGCCCTCCTCACTCTAAAAGGCTGATGATAAATTGTTCCTCCGAGCAGTGGCAATTTCATGGTTCGTTGGGCACAACCACTCTGCATTTTCCCCCCCCTAGATAATCAAGCTATTACTGGACAATGAGGAACAGATTGCATCTACCACAGCATCCCCGAACAATGGGCCATATATCTCTGCCATCTCCCATGCTGGGGATGGAGGGAGGGGATATTTTGAAGGGGGAGAGGAGGACAGGTAATCCCAGGTATTTTAGCATCATTTTGTCTGCTCCTTTATCTGCTGCTGAGGGAAAGCGTGTCCCCGGGTTCAGCCAGGGCTGGGCTGGAATGAGCTGGGATTTTAGCCCTGGCGTTTTCCGTTTATTTTATCTCACCTCTCACATTCCAGGATCAGTTCCTCCTCTCATCCTCCTCCTTTATGATTTACAATAGCCGCAGGCTTTTGCAGCTGATAAAAGGCTCTAGGACACCTGAGCACCCCACAATCTTTGTCTTTCCCAAATGCTCCCTTTTCTCCCACCCCAAACTATAAGATAAAGATCCATCTCCGCTGTGCAGCAGGGAAACTGAGGCACGATTAGCTGTGCCTAACAGCTTCAATGCGCGTACCACGACAACCCAGCCAGCCTGCTCATAACAGTCGAGTTGCAGCATGCACCACGTTTACGGCTGCCCACAGAGAAACTACATTCTCCAGTGTCCGTGGGCATAGAAAGCATCCACAGAAAAACAAGGACTAAAAGGCTGCTCTCTGACAGTCTAAATTAATCTCTTTAACTTTAGGCAATAGTGGCTGTGGCAAGGGATGTTAAATTATTTTTGTTCCACACCAGAACTGGGGGTCCTTCACTGCCCTCACCTTCTGCCTTTGCTTGCAAATCTAGCTCTGGTGAAATCTGCAACGGCCATAACATGAATTTTCCATGAGAAATACAAAGCTTTCCCAAGGTGACTATGACGCAGCAAGACTTACAAATTTTTTAAGTGTCAAGATGGTCTATTTAAGACGGCAAATATTGATATGCAGATTTGTTTGTTAGAAGTAAGGTTTGGATATCAGGTTACTTTTTCTTAAAAGAAGCATAGGTCTGTGTACATACTGTACTAAAAATTATTCTAGAGGTTCCACGGTAGAGCAATATATTACATCTTTCTAACTCCATCTGTTTTACGGCTTTGCTACTCCTTTGCTCCTTATTCAAGCTTCTGACACTGAAATGATTTTGTGCTCTTTGACTTTTCCAGCCAACCATACCACATCCTAATGTTATCCATGGTAAATAAAATAATAGTCATAATTAAAAATAAACAGGGCAAAGAATGAGATACCAAGTCTGATGTGCCATTGAAACACTTAACAGACGTAAAATATTGCTCTATCTTATGGAAAGTTTAATCAGGCAAAGAATTTCATGCAGTTGTCTCCCTTTAACCTTCCCACTCCCTTCCCCCCCCCCCCAAAAAAAAAAAAAAACCCTTGAAGTGAAATATTTATTATTTTAATAAATTAAAGAACATGGCTAATTAGCTCCATCATCAACACCCACGAGGCTGTTAATTGACTGAGAACACTGGAGTTTAATATTGCTCTGGCCAGTGAAGCAGTGAAGCGTTCGGTTCACAGCACGGTCCGCATACGTTGTCCTTTGGGATCTTCAGAGAGCATCTCCTCCTCAATACCACGTGAGGAGATGCAGACGCCATCCTTGGCTTGGTGGGCATGGGTTGCTGCACTGGGGATTTGAGCAAGTACTTTTGTATATGGATAAATGTTTAGCACCTAAATGAGTGTCACAGGGAGCAATTTTGCTTCTAAGTGACTGGTCTTATCATCACACCCATGTGTGAAGAACCGTCCTGTCCTTCCACCAGAGACCAGTTCCATTCCTGTCTATGCAGCAATGGTTTTATCCAGTCTAAATGCACCCTCTCCTTTAGCAACAAAATTTTAATAAAAGAAATTATTAATATTTTCTAACTTGAGTGGCAGAACCTACTAAAATACTTACTACATTTATGCAGAGGTGGTATTTTTCCTCTATGCACCCTTCCACCAGACAAAACAGATCAAATGGCAAATTCCTCGCACTCATCGTAGCTGGGCTGAAGTGACGGACATTGTTAATTGAGGGTGTCAAAATAATTTACTGCAAGTAATTAAATAAAATGGCAGGTTCCAAAGCCTGCTGAATTTTGATCTAAAGTCCGTAATCGGGGCTATAATTTAAAAGCACCTGACAGAAGCTTTAATTAGAGAACAAAAATGCGAGTAGCCAGTAAAGCTCTGTGATGGATGGTGGAAACTGGGGGGAGATACCTACTCATGTCTCTTCTGCAAGATCTCAAACAGCTGGCTGATATGCTATCACACGCAGGCGCTGGGTGCTCTTGCTTGAAAGGCACAGCTCCTGCCCCAGGCGCTATGAGCCCATGCCCAGAGCGGGCGGCCCCACATCTGGGTCTTCCTGTCAAGAAAATTGTTCCAACCTTAGCTCACAGCCCTTAGTTTTCCCTTGGATGGCCAGTTATCTGGAAAAGGGATATCACTGGCTGCTGATAGAGCATGAGAGCATTTGCTAGTGGGCTCCCAGCTGGTAGAATTATGAATTTTGTCACAACACAGCTGCAGTCAGTGTTTGCAATGATTTTTCAGAAGGCTGCAAACCTGGGGTTAGTGGGACATCAAGTTGGTCTGGTTGGTTTTTGCATTTGAAAACAAAGGAACAGGTCAGCCCCTTTTGGTTGTGCTCCCCAGGCATTTCTTCCTAAATGGTTCTCCTGGGCATGCTAAGTTGTGCGGGCTGAAAAACAGTTGTTAGGTGTTCAGAGCTGGGACCTCCCAACATGCAAAGACACAACATATGGTTTATTCTTCATGACAATCTTGGCACCAGGGGGTCACCACCCATGTTGCTTTCTAATTCCCAGATACAGCCCCAGAGCCTTGGGGAAAAAGGAGGAGAGGGAGGAAATAAAGGTCATGGTTTAACTTTTTTGTAAGTTATCTAATGTACCACTGAATTATGTCCTTACTAGAGGCTGTCAAGACCGGTTACATCAATGTGGAGTTGCAATTGCTTGCTACCACCCTGGGGGATACATCTTCAGGGAGATGAATTTGTTGCATTTGCGTTTGCTGATGCCTCTTGGCTCGTCCAGTGTGTACAGGTTGGATCTAGCCAGGTTTAAGCTAAATAACAGACAAAATATCCCACATCTGACCTGTAGACTTGTGACACCTGCTCTCATTCTGCACTCATACTGTATCAGGGTGAAAGCAAACCAGTGAATACAAGGGCACAATTCAGTTCAAACTTTGGAAATGAGAAATAATATGATGCATTTGCAGTAGAAGAAGGGAAGGGAAGGGAAGGGAAGGGAAGGGAAGGGAAGGGAAGGGAAGGGAAGGGAAGGGAAGGGAAGGGAAGGGGACCCTGCTCTTTCTGTACCTTGTATCAGAATCAACACTTGTCTAAAGGCAATGTTACCCGAGATGTTTGAAGTTCAGTGTAAAATCATGACGTGCCCTGAACATCAAGCAAGGGAGTCCAAAGCCAAAACAGGGCCACCTTTTGGCAGAATGAATAATCCTTGACTAAACTTCTCCTATTACCTGAGGGAAGTTGTTTAAGGCTCATTGGAGTACCTCCGTATTTCACAGCAATGTGAACACATCACCAAAGACAGAGTTACAGCATGGATCAGGTCATTATTAGTTTTATTCATACGAGGACCTGTAATTTCTCTCTTCCTGGCTCGCACGTTCAAAGGAAGGATGACTCTTTGATGAAGGCAAAATCTGGAGGAGACAGGAGCCTGCCAAACCAGGTGATAGACTAATTTGCAATTTCAGCTCTTCCTTAGTGGTATCAGCTGGGAAAGGGGTGGAAAGACAGATCCTGGCAACCTTGCCCAGTGCATTTTTACATACGTCAGTGGAATAAAAATATTGTTTCAGCAGTTATATTGACGCTATTAAAACAGAGTTCAAGGAATAGTGCCAATCTTCTGCTACCAAAACTATAATGCACTAAACCATCCAGGTTGAAGGAAAACCGGGGCCACTCAAAGAGGGAACATGTGCCAGAACTGGAAGTGCAACGAGTCTCTGATTGCTGGTGAGGTTGAGAGAGCCTGTTTCCCTACAAAACTTCTGCTATTGCTCTCAAGAGAAAACATCTCAGCGGAGAAAGGAGATCCAGTATAACAATCACGGTTCGTTGGTGGTGTATCTGCAACTTTATCTCCTTTAATATGTCCTGTGTACAGAGGAACCTCATTGGTCCTAATTTGCTTTGCAGAAGGACAAAGGAGACAAATCTGCACTTTTCCGTGGATTCAGTCTGATTCAGCTCAAGATGAGATCACTCTTGTGTCCATCTTTAGGACCCCCCAGAAATTATACAGGACAAGAGGAAGAAGTGTTTCTGCCCTCTCCAGGCCCTCAGGAATATAGTGGTGACTATTTTGATGGAGTGCAGCAAGTGCAGTGTGATAACGGAAAATAATTTTAAAAGATGAGGAAAAAACATTCTTGCTGAGGCTTATTTCAACTTAATGATGTTTAATGAATTGGCAAAGCCCTGCTTAGGAAAAAAAAAAAAAAAAAAAGCAAAATTTATGTATCTGGATCTTAATGATTAATAATTCTCCACGGTTAGGATGCCAGAGTAAACATAATTAACACTTTTCTTTTTAACCAATTGACTTTAGTTTTCCGTGGCCAATAAAGTTTGAAGAATTTTCTTTGGATCCAGTTACACGGTCATTGCCTGGGAGGGATGACAGTCCACCGTATATCCACAGAGTGGATATGTTATCCACAGAGTAAATGGCCTAGAAAGCTCCAAAATGTGTTTTTCACATCAGTAAAGAGGGAGATTTTTAACACTGATGTAACAATGTCAAGCATCATAAACAGTCCTTGGAGAAACATACCTTAGCTACTCAGGCTTGTGTGGAAAGGGAGGCAGGGAGCTGTGTATTGTGTGTTGACTTGAAACACTACTGTCTGCCTGGCTTACAATGGCAGTGCTGGAGACAAAAAAACCCACAAATGAAGGACAAATCAATTCTGACACTGTTTTAAAAATAAGACCTCGACTGGTTTCAAATTTTTAACATCTTCTGACATTTTGGAGGCTTTCGCTAATTCTCCAAAGCCTTAAAAGCACTTTTCCTCTCACTGGCCTATTCTGATTTCCATTCAGATGCCACTTCTATTATTTAAGAGTTCTACTAAAAATGCCAAAAATGTTAATCAAGCCATGACTCATGCCAAATAGCTCAAGTGACTTGTATTATATTTGGAGACTGAGAATTAACCAACCATTCCACTCAATGCAAAAAAGAATATTTCATGTTTAACGTTAATGTTTAATGCTTTAAAACACAAATCTTGTTGATTTTGTTGGGGTCTTGTGTGAAGTTCAAGGTGGAACTGAGTGAGAATAGCTATCTGCATCTGTTGACCTACTCTCATTTCTGCAGACACCGGGGTTTTCTCAATTTTTCTCCTCTCCCGTATCTTTCCCCTGGCAGAGATGGCCGTGTGGGCTCTCCCAAATCCAGGTCAGGCATGATGCAGGGGCTTATTTAAAAATGGGTGGCTTGGGACAACCCTGGTGAATTTGCTGGACATAGTGTTAGGGCAGCAATGGGCAGCAGCCTCCACAGAGTAGGTGGCTAAGAGCAGGTCACTGTCACATCTGGAAAAGGCACATCTGGATCTGGGACAGGAGGTCCCTCTATTTACACAGATGGCTGTAGACAAACCTGTCCACGCTGTCATCTGGGCTGGATATGTTTCTCCTGCGCCTGGAAGCCACATGGCCATGTTAGGGTCATGCTACACCCAAGCTAATATAGTGATGCAACTGTGCAACTGGTAGTCTCTTCTGTCCCTCAGAAAGATGGTTGGAAGGGTGGTTAAAAACACCAAAATGTTGGAGAAAAAGTTGGAAACTGCTTTCCTAAAAAAGCACTAACAGAATTTTTGTTTGGATGTACTCTGACACAGTCCAGCCCCTTTAGCAGAACTCAAATGCCACATTGCTTTTAACATGCAATATTTTATTTTCCTTCCCTACATGGCACAAGCAGGATGCTATTCACTTGCATCATGTCTCATAGTAAATGTCCTGCCTTTGTACAAAAGCGCTCTGGATGCTGCAATTTTTACCCCCCCTCAGCATCCAAAACAAATCACACCCCATGTTAGCAGGAAGTGTTGAAAAGCCCAACCCTTGCAGGCTCACTGTTAGCCTGGCAGCAGGCATAATATCTGCTCGATAACAACATCTGGGCACTGATCCACATTTGGCATATGCAAGGCTTTATTGTATGCCACCCTTTGTTCCTGTTCCTTCTCCCCCACACTACTTTTTAGTGGATGGCAGAAGTCTGGGGGAATTACAGGAATTTGGCAACCTTAATTTAAACGCTGGGAGTTGATGGAGATGCTGAAGGATGTATGTTTTAAGAGCTATAGGAGCTCTTAAAACCTGCAGCAATGTATGGATTTCCTTGAGCAAAGTGAAACTAAAGGGACTTGCTTCCTTTTAGCCTGTTGCCTGCTCCCACGTCACGGTACAAGCTCACCTATCCTGCTGTAACACCATCAGTGAAATGCTGATGTAGGCTATGGGGGTCCATCTACATCTGAACTGAAGTGTCCTGGAAAGGTGGTTGTTCCTAGCTGTCCTTTCCTGCTAGTGAACAGGATGGGTTAGGGAGGTTTTGATGAGACACCAACTTCTTTAAAAGTTCTGTCACTCTTGGAAGGAATTTTTAAAGGAAGGAAAAGAAAAAAAAAATTAAAACCAACTCTAGCTACTGACTGGGGTCTCCATTAAGCCATGGCTTAGAAACCCTGTTCTTGTATTTCACTGTGCTGCATGAACAAATCCAAGAGCGAAGAGATCTCAGGTCTCTTCAACTCAAGGTGAGGACTGAGCCCTAAGCCTGTCATATGAGAGGTGCTTTATTTACCCATGTGATTTGTAGGATCCCAGGATGACTTGGATGGCTTTACACAATGATTCTTTGTAGAATATGGCAGCCCATTCACGTGTGGCCTCAATACTGAGCAATCCTGCACTCTTGAGAGTGAGTTCACTCCTGGGCTTGAGCCATGGCTGTCTTTCCCCCGGGACAATCCTGTATGAGCAGACAGTTCCTTCAAACAGACTTCCTCATTGTGCTATACAACTGCACTCGTGGCAAGGGAAATGCTGGTGATTTGGAACATTTTTTTCCAAGAAAAACACTGATTCAAGCTCATTGGCTTGGAATTAACTCATCTCAGGATATGAAGGTTGGAGCAAAGCAAAGATCAGAATTAACAGAAAATCATTGACACAGGGGTGATTCCTGCTGAAACAAACTAAACATTCAAACTCTCAGAAACTCTTTGAAATAAAATCTACAACGATCTGGGCCAGGGCTGGCAGCAAAAAGGTATTCCAGACCTTCAACAATGGTTTTTCCATGATCTTACAAGGAGTTCATTGTCCAATAAGCACTAATATGCATTCAAACAAGGATTACTCTTCCAAGCCTAAAATGCATTGTTCTTTTGTTATATGCGCTTTCTGTCCATGAAGTCATGGCAAGGCACTGAGGTTTCAGACTAACAGCAAACACTGGCTGTGATGTGATATTTCCACTTGGCTCCCCTCCCAATGGCTCCTGATAGAGCCATTGTTCTCAATGATGGCCATCCATAAAAAGTGACAACAGCAAAGCACCTACTTCCCGAGTCACTCACTAAGTCCTACACATTTGGCATCTGCGTCTCGAAATGGCAAAATGGTGTTCCCCAAAGACTTCCGAATTTGTCAGAATTGTTGCAACCCTTTTACCAGTAAGAATTTTCCTATGACTAGGACCCTGGTAGTAATTAATGCTCTTTGCTTCAGCCTGGGAAGTTTCAAAATGCTTGGAGTGGTTGGGAGCTTATGTTCTACCAGCCCAACTCCTATAAAAAAAACCCAGCTTATCTCTAAAGAAACTATTTAGCCATGTTCCAATGTCACTTTATTCGTCTTTTAAACACTCCTGACCGAAAGCAACAAAACCTGCTGCTTCATTTGGCACTGGAGCAAAGTCTTCAGCATGTGTAAGCCACCAGGGAGTTTGCCGGGCTGTGCCAGCTTTCACCAGCTGAGCATCGTACCAGCAATGGTTTCAGTGCTCATGGACTTCCAACCCCCTGATGTTTTCTTCAAGTTTCAGACTGAAACTCAACATAAAACTCAGACTGTAAATTTGACTTTTCCTTGGTCTCCAATCAGAACCATAAATCAACCCCAGATTTGCTTTGAACTTGGTTGCGCTTGCCCCAGAAAGTTCAGGAACTTTAATGGTCCTTTGGGACAGACTCAAGCCCATTTTAGAGCATTTACAAAGAAAACATCAAACTGGATGAATTTTCTGTGGTTTTGCTACATGCCTTTGGCACAGCTCTGGCAAACCCTGACAAGGATCCATTTCAAGTAAAAATAATGATAAACCGGGCATTTGACTGATGTCATCAGACAACACACAAACAAACAAACAAGCTGAAGGCATCGTAAGGTTTTATGTGGTTTCACTTTGCTCGAACTTTATCAGCATAATGGGACTGGTTCTCCTTTCCTTTGCAATGATGTAAATCAGGAGTAAAGCCATACTTTAGCTGTGATGGTTATCAGGCTCAGATAAAGCTTTTCAGATCTTTTCTCTGTGGACTTGAAATGTCTGGCCAAATACAGTTTTGGATCCAAGTTAATAGTCTCACTGTGAAAATGCTGGAGAGCCCCAAAGGCATCTGTATTACTCCGCCATGCTGGGACAGAGAAAGTTCTGAAATACAGCTTTTCTGTTTAAAGAGGATCTGCTGTCACTTCTCAGGTGATGCTCATTGCTTTCAACCAGAGAAAACCTGAAGCAATCAAAGTAAAAATTTGCCCCACAGTGAAGTGAACGTGCTGCTCCCAGACCCATCCTCCAAAAAGTGGCTGAAGTATCTTCTAAACATTCTCAATGTAGCTAACTGTCTGAAATTAATGTTGAGACAAAACAAGAGATAGAATGTATTTTTCGTGGTTTATAAATACACGCTATGTCCAAAAATCTTACAGAATGTTTAAAAGAGGCTTGCCAAGTGTTCAGAGCACTTATCTTAAAATGTGCCTTTAGACTGTACAAAAATTCTAAAATTATACAAACACATACATACATGTATACATTTCCAAGTCAGGTGGGACCTTATAATAATCCCGTCTAACGTCCTTTTATTGTTAGGTGACTTTTGAATTTGTTTTTCTTTCTTTAAGCTGAAGTGTCACAGAATTCTGCATCGAAGGGCTGTGCTCAAATCATCAGCTTGGTATCCAAGTGCGGATATTGTTAGTGAGCAGGGTCATGCTTCTCATTTCTGTTTTGCCTTAAGCATTCATACCTAAAAGTGTTAATAAGTTGTCATAGAACAGTACTCGGTAACGAGTCCAAGTTTCTGGAACTCTTTATGAAACATGAAGCTCATGACATGACACCCTGGTTCATAACATAAAGCATATTATTGCCCTTTACAATGTCAGAGGGCATATTTAAGAGTAGCTACTGTAGCATTATTCACAAATGAAGTGGTAGAAAAAAAATACATCACCAGAAATCACATCTTTACAATGTTTGAACTTATAGATCCAGGGGTTGTATACCTGTCTATCACCCTAATGTCCAGGCATAACCTAAATTATATCAGTAGCAATAGGAATGTCTCTGGTGGATTTAGCAGCAATTCTCATTTCCTCTATCTCATGGGTATATACGGTGCTTTGTGTGATTTGTTTGATTGATTTATTAATTATGCAGCTTTCATCTGTTCATTTTTAGCTTTGTACATACTTCATCAGTTTGCTTTGCAAGTTTTGTTTCTTGGTTTTCTGAATTTGTTAGGCGACCAACCTTTGGTTGTATCACCCCATAAATGACTGGTGGGAATTGGTGGACATCCTTTGGCTTTGGTGGACCTATGCAGATCTCAAAGCTTATAAAAATGTTCCAGAAGAGTCATTTATTGAATCCATGAGAATTGCTTACAATCACAGTTAAGGCTGGCGGGGCAGCTACATGTAACAAACTCTTTCTATTAATATGCGGTTAAGGGATACAGGGGTTTTTTCATCGAACTGCAATATTTCCATTTAACTTCCTCCTCTAAAGAGGAGAACTGTTTTTCACTGAAAAATAAGTTTTAAAGGAAGTACTCTATTCTTAAATTTAACACTAGGAAATTAAGCCCTGAATCTGAAGATCTGTGAGCGATTTTGCTTATGTGAACATTTCCATTGATTTCAACAAAGATCTTCACACTGGAGAATTACTCACATGGCTCATAAGATCAGGCAATCTAGGTTAGTTAACGAAATAAGGATACTAAATCATTTTCTAATCTATATTGTTCTTTTTGACTGCCAAAGTGCTGGCTATATTTATTTTTTATAATCCTGATAAGGAAACATTCCTAAAACATTAGCAAAAAAAATCCAGCTTGAGTGAAAGGACAAAGTGAAACAAACATCTTTCAGCCTTTCTCCACTGTTGCTGATCTTTAAATAGCAAACTTGATCTTCTGTCAGAGCAGATATCGGGTGGTTATACAGCAAGTAGCTCAACAAGATGGGATTGGAAAATCCTCCAAGGTCTTTAATCGACAATCTCTGCCTCTTGCTTTGAGCTCTTCCCCTGCTCTTGCCTTTGGAAGAAGTCATGCTTGAGAACGTTTAATCCACTGCAGCCCTTAGCACCGTCCCTCTGGGAGCTCACTCATGCTTGTTATCGTATGTTCGCCATGTCAGAGGTTAGAGGGTATAACGTGCAACGTAAGCCAATCGCCGGCTCCTTGCTTGGCCGAGACTTATCTACGATCACAGCCAAGGCAGGATCGAGATGTAGCAAACTCTATTAGCATGTAGTTTATAGATGGGGAGCAAAGTCACACACTGCCTTCTAAATATGGCCAGAATTTGTTTGAAACTTTATAAGATGTTTTCCATTCCCGGGTATTGACTTTGTAAGCGATACCTTCTAAAGCTTTAACAGGCGTGAGAAATTTAAATATACAACCCCCTTCGACCTGAAAAAGGAAAACAGTATATTTTAAACAATTGTGCAGGGGAAGACAGTGGCAGAACTGAAAAGGAGCTTGGTTGGACCTCTAAAAGCAGTCACCCTGAAGAGAGGAAAGTTAACAACACCCACCTATTTGAAAGCAAATGTTTCTGGGATCAGAGCTCTGGGTAATGTGAACCACACAGATATGGGATAGCCCAGGGGGGCTAGAGGAAGTTTAGATCCATTCTGAAAAGGTCATGCTACCACACTTCATTTTTATATTGTTATGGAGAAACCTACTCCGCCACTTAAAAACTGACCATTCTTATTTATATAGCTCCTCACTGAAAGATGTTTGAAATAATGAGCACACTGAATGATTTCCAAGATGTGTTGCCATTGTTTAATCTCTGCTTTTGACTCCCCAGATGCTGATTGCTTCATTCTCATTTGCCATGGGGGAAAGATGCATCTTCCAAGCCCTCAGGAAAGCTCACGTTGCTTTTGAGAAATACTGGGATCAGATCTTCCAGAGAACTTCTACTGAACGTGAGTAATTTGCTGTGGACATGTGCTGATGTAGAGTGTAGGACTGTTGCCTTCCCTCTAATAGCTTATCCACAAAGGGCAATAGTAGAATGTAAAACACCACTGTCTCGCAAGAGAAGCCTACTTGCCTATTGCCTTTAACTTGTAATGTGGTGAGGCCATTGATCGTGCTCTTGACAAAGCAGCTCAGGCTATGACAAGCAATTGCCTGGGTGTACTGTTTGCCATGAGAAATCAATGGGTTTGGAACACAATGCTTGTGCTTAAAATAGCAAAATTCCCTTTGAGGAAGAGATCTTACAATATAAGTCCCTTAAACAGATCAACAACCAAGAAAATAAAACCCATTTTACAGACAGCCAAAATGAGGGAAAAATAAACGCAGCAGTTGTCCCGTAAATTAGTGACAAAGTCACAGCTTGAAGCTAAATAACCTGATTCTGAATGGGCTAATTTCACTGCTAATCCACACTGCTCTTTTATGTGCGAGGAAAGACAGGGATAAATTGAGGTTCCCACTTCTGAAACTGTGCTGTGTCCTCCTACAAATGAGCAGTCCTGAACCTGAAATGATTTCAAATGATTTCATGAATGGCTAACTTTTTTTTTGTTGCACACAATCTAAATGTGTTAGCACACATAAAAGGTAGGGAAAATACAGAAAGGCAGTCATGAGTGTGTTGCTCTTCTGCCAAGCTCTCATGTGGTCCTTCACCTTACTAAGATAAGGAGAGAAGGAATAACACACTACACAAACACAAATACCAAGACTAGCTGTGATTGCTCGTCTTCCACCCTAGACTTAATCCACATCCGCTCTGAACAGCTACAGACATTAGCACCACACACCTTAAATGAAAAATGAGGAGGCAAAGGGTTTGATGTAATATGACAAAGAGTCAATGCTACATTAAAATAATGGAATTGTACCGTGAATGCATATTTCATTACCTCGGAAAATATATATTTCACCAATCATTATGAAGAGTAGACAAGCTCGGCATGATTTATTCAAGCCTTTATTAACTTGTCCTACACTTAATGCTGACAGCTTGGTGATGTTTTCCAAGATCCAGTGGCTTCTTCTTGAAAAGAAGTTAAGTAGGCTCATGTGTAAAACATTAACTATATATGCATCCCAGAATTTAACCACTATTAGCTAATGACCAGAGCAAAGCAATATTTTTTTTGCAAATAAATCGGTCACCAAAAAGTGTGGTTTTGGAGAGATCAAAACAACTGGAAAATATTGTTTCTGGTCAAACAGAACATTTTGGAAACACCAGCATTGATCATTTAAACATTTTAAATTCTCGCATTTTGGGTGACTTGTCAGAAAAGGTAAGGTTTTTTAAAACACAATTGGAAGAAGATGTCCAGTATTTCAGAAGAAAATATGACCACAGCAAACAGATGTTTTACATGCATTTCAAGAGCTTGCTCAAAGTGCTCCACTTGGGAACAGTAATCAATACTTTACCTCTGGACGTCCGTTAGCAGGGATGACTTGGGTCCCATGAGCACCAGTGTGCATGATCATTCAATAAATTATTTCTCTTAACTAATTTCCGAGCAAGATTTTTTTCTGCTGAAGAAGAAAAATAACATGTGTGCTGTTAGATGAGACTTTTTCTTCCCAAAGCCTGGAGCTAAGGATCTCATACATGAACATCTGAAGTCCAACTTCTGTTGGGAATCCATATTTAGACTGTTTTTTGCAAAAATACATGTTTAAATGCCAATCTTAGGAAAGTGCTTTATGTTTGTAAGACAAGAGCAATCTTAGAATCAGTAGTCAACAGGGCTGAGCAGGTACCCAAACTCTGGTCACATGCTGAAATGCTTTTCTGCTTTCTGACCCTAAATGAGCGTCCTGACAAGCAGCTATATTCAGGGTGGTCTTAAATCTCTTACTAGGAGCTGGTTTAAATCAGAGGGAGGGATGAGGCAGGGGAATATAAATGTTCTCTGGGGCCCATTTCAGTTTTTATGAGGTACGTATTCCAGCCAGCAGAAAAGGGCTAAGATCAAGCCAGCCATCTTCCAGGTGAGACTCCATCCTTTAAAACCCTTCTGTGAGGGCCCTTAATAACTTTGCCATGTGTAAACATGCCTGATGCTTTTCTTATGAGCTCAGAGCGACAACCAGAGCAAGAAGAGAGCAGCAGCTCAACACTTTTTGACGTCAGTTCTTATAAGCCTAAGCAGTTGATAACCATGACACTCAAGAATCTGGGTATCACATATCATTAGAGAGCCACATGAAGCAGCACGATAGGTTTCAGAGCTACCTCACCCCACTATTACAGCAACGAGCTCTGAGTTTACCCAGGATTTTTTCCGTGGGCTGTAATGACCGAAGCACAATTTAACCCCTTAACCTCTCAGCACATGGGTCACATTTCAGTCCAATAGAGGACACACACCAAGTGGCTCATGTTTATTTTCCAATTGTCATTTTCAGTTTACCTTGAAGAACCTGATCTTTAAGTTGGTAACAAATAGCTACTGAAACCAGCTGAGGATTTTTTTTTTCCAGCTATAAACCAGTCAACCCCGAGAAAGACCCCATGAGACTGTAGAACATTTGCTTCCCATGTCAGCTGAGAAGCTTCCCAAAACGGCAGAAGACAAAGTACGTCAGATGGCTTTTGTATTCCCGCTTTGCTCTGGCCGTGCTGGGTCATCAAGGGATATAAAATGTATCAGACTTGGCTAATTTAATTTTCAGGCAGAAAGAACATTTTACTAATGGCACTCTGACTTATCTGTGCTGTTACAGCCTGAGCCAATGGACATCGAGGCCAGTGAAGAGTCAGTCATTGATTGTCCTCAGCAAACCTCAGGGAAGGTATTTAAAATTTTTAATGCAGTTTTAGAAACATTATTTTAGCAGCTTGCTGTTCCAAATAGGTAAGTTTGTTGGTAACTTCTTGATTCAAATAAGCTTGCTGGTTTACACCCATGAGAACAATTTCTCAAGTAAATCTGGATTAAGACAGATTTCAGAGATAATACACCCAGAGTTCTGCCTAGGTGTTCAATTATTAGCGAAATAAATATTCATGTCTTTGTCTGTATCATGCTCAGAATGTGGTTCCCAAAAAAAAAAAAAAAAAAAAAAGCCTCTAGGCAAGTCTGATTTAATCTGGAGAATGTGTTCACATGGATGGTGAAAGATAACTTTGTAAGGAAGCCTAAAACCAAGCAGTCTCATATCCAAATGTCCAGTTTATAAGGCAGAATAAACCCGGGCACAATTTTCCACACGTAATCTCTCATCAGTTGTAAATTCCAAACCTACACTGAAAACAGCCTTTGCCATCTGATTTAATCGGACACAAAGGCAGACATTTCAAGGCTACCCATTTTGTGGTACTCCCAAGGCTTTGGGTCTTTTTCCTTCTGCTCTAATGCAAAATTAGAGCTTTATAAAAATCCCTGTTGGTGATTCACTATTGTAAGCGCTTCCATATTGCTTTCCCACTTCCTACCATGCACAAAAACTTGTATTTTGGATGCAAGTTTCTGTAATCAGATACAAATAGACAAGTCAGACTTGCAACATGGCTGCCCCGATATCCTCCCTGCTTTATGCTGCTCCAACCATCTCTTCCTATAGAGGAAATCAACAGGAGTCCAAAGAGGTGCAATAGTACAAGAACTATCCTCAGTTTGCAAACACCTCATCCTTTTGGGGAAAATTGCCATGCCTGGTCACAGGGGAGCTTTTCCTCTCTTCCAGATGCTTTGGCTTCGGTGGGTAGGTCAAGCCCAAAGCTTTCCAAGAGGTGCATGAGGTTTTAGCCGCACAATTTGCTTTAAAGTCAAAGGGAGCCGTGCAGCTAAGCCTTGGCCAGCAGGTACGGTATGTGGCCTTACATAACTGTAACATTTATTGGTTTGGTGAGCTCTATGAAATGCTCTTTGGGTGGGCTTGAACTTCCCCCACAAAAAAAACCCCAAACAATTATAGACTCTGGGCTGGTAAACACTGAGGGCTGCAGTGCAGCTCTCAGCTCTGCCTTCGAGTTGGCCAAACCTCTCAGCCCTTTGCCGCGTAGCGGCAGCTGAACTCTGATAGCATCAAATGCGGGATGAGGTCACAGCTTCCGAAATTCCACTGATCCTTACCCAAACACCGCGCAAAACCTTCAAACTCTCAAAATCGTATATAAAATATCACGCTTAATAAGGCTATTGTATCACAGCAGGGCCTGGGTTTAAGCTCTCTAAATCCTGGCTGTTTCCTTAGGCACCGATTATTTGGTTTTCTCTAATGCGGGATTCTGCGCGTTGTTTGTACAGCACTTTTATGGTGCTGCACCTCCAAGCAAATTCTTTCTTCTAAGGAGTGGAGCTGGAAGGTTTCATGCCCCTGAATTTCTACCCTTTTTTTTGGTGCACAGACAATATTCATTTTGCTTTTAACTATGCTGCAATACATTAGAGGAGCTACAAACACACATGTGTCCTGATGCCCTCACTTCTTTCTCTGGGAGGCTTCAGTTTGTTTGGTGTTGCTATTTAGAAGAAAGTTCAGCCAGTCCACAGCTATGCCCTTGGCCTTTGCTTCTCAAACTCTGTCCCCACGAAGCCCATGAGAAATTTGTCATTTAAACCATCACTGCTAGCATTTCACTACCTAGTTTTTACTCTGGAGCAAGACACACTCCTGAGGCTCAGGCTTACTATTCAATATACATCACTGAAGGTCCTAAGGATGTGTACACATATCTTCTCCAGCAACGTTGGTAGTGGCCACATCAGGACGACCCGATGTGAAAATAAACCAGCAACAACTACAGAATGAGAGGGCAATATTTTAACCGCTTCTTTTTATTCTCTGCCTTTTAACCAACACAGAGAAGAAAGCTGAGCAAAACAGTGTAAAAATAAACAGAAAAATTCATCCCTCCAGCCTGAGCCAGCCTCTCCTGTCATCTGGGAAAAATACCCCCTTTCCCACATCTGCCCCTGTAGGCTTCCATCTGTAATTTACTGCGGTGAAAAAAATTACTCAGGTACTGTTGTGTCAACATAGGACTTATAAAGTAAATGAGAATGACTAATGTGACATTATACCCCCACTGAACTCTTTCCAGTGGCCGTTTGCAAGCAGCTGAAGCCAATCCATCAGCGGATGTAACAGCATTTGTTTCTGAAACATCTGGTATATATCAATATGTAAATCAGTTCGGCACAGAAGGAAACACACAAAGAGATTTTGATCTAAATGCCTCATGTTGCTGTTGATGTTGTTGTTGTTGTTGTTTCAAGGAACTGTAACCAGCCACCGCTCAGCATTACTTTTCATTTTCTTTTTGACTTTTGCTATAGCACTATTCGAATATTCAAATATTAACTTGTGGTGATTATCCCAAGGAGTATTTTTAGCTTTTTTTTTCTGGAATCAAAGTATTTTCTTACCAAAGGAATTTAAGCTTGTTGAATTCTGAATTAGACCTTAATTGTATCCCTTGTCAATCACTTTTAATCCAAGTGGCAGTTAGGGCAAGCAGACCTCACATGTTTTGGCAAGTCAATGGTAAAGTGACTTGGAAAACACCAAGGCAAGATGATACTGTGATTAAATAGCCAGGAAGGGACTTGGTTCCCATTCTTTGAGGGAACTTTCTCCAAAATGTGCCAGACCTCCTTTTCCGAAGATAATAAATACATTTCTGATGCAAAATTATTAAGGCTTCCATTTTAAACAGGGCTGGAAACTTCCTCCCTGATCATGAATGCACAGTGCTTAGCTTTTCTGAAAAGCAGATCACTTATTTTACAGCTTTAATATGGATTTGGGTGCTCGTCTTTGTCATATTCTTGACATGGAGGTTGAAATGAAAGAATGAAGACACCCAGATGTTCATGAAAAAAGAAAGTAACCAAAATACATTAAGCAATTTTTCAATATATTGTCAGTTAAGACCTAGATGTGGGTTGAATAATATTTCATGTCACACAGATTTTAAAAGGTTTTTATTTGATTTGAAATGTTTCTCCTTGTCTTTATATATTTCCATCCAGTACTTTCAATCTGAGAGAACTTCTGAACTGAGCCAAAGCCTGAGAGCCGTAAAATGTAATTCACAAGAAATTATTATTACAAGGAAAAAAAAAAGGGTACCGACGAGCTGTTTTTCCTTATCTAGAGAGAGCAAAATATGAAAAGGAAATAAATGGTTTTCTTGTTGAAAATTACTCCTTGTGGGTAGATTCCTGCGTCCACACCAGGCTCTGCAGAATCACTTGGAGTTGGGGGGAAGGGAGGAGGGAAGATGGGCACAAGGGCTTGGAAGGATCGGTGACCTAGAAAAGATTTTTAAAATTCCTTCAGTTCTCACAATCAGATAAAAGCATGGACAAAAAGCGAGTGACTCATCTTCTCTTGTTCCCTTCTAATAGTTTCCTAATGAAGTAATTACAATGTACTCCTTTGGAAACACAGAAAATAGAGACAAGACAAGAAAAATCAAAGGGGGGGGGGGGAGAAGTCTAATCAGCTGATCACTGCCTCCCCGTGGTTCTCTTACCACTCTAGCTACCTACAAAGATGAGGTTAAAATTCTCCCCAAGTCAGACTTTTCTATACACTTTACACATGCACATATATACCTGTAATTACCTGCTAATTAGTATGATCACTTTTGTCGCTGATCATTCACTGTAATATGTATGTATCTGCTGTGTAAAGGGCCAGGTACAGTTTATAGGAGGAGGTAATTTCTTAATATCTGTTATTAGTTTGAGCTGGAAAATCAGACAAGCTTCCAGGAACATAAATCTGAAGTGGCAAAATTCTTGTCTTTTACCCAAGACCATCACAGCTACAGCAAAATGCTGCCAGGAGCATATTCTTATGAGATCTCCTGAAATAAGGTCTCGGTGAGCTGTCAAGACTACATGGTTGTTGAAAAAAAAGTCTTCAGAAATACATAAGTGAATATAGCTGAGAAACCTTTTGGAAATTATGACCCAGACAATTTGGAGCAGAGGAGGAAAATCCTGTACTGGTGTATTTGATCAAGTACAGTGTACATTATTTACAGAGTTTTGAGAGCACAGTTTTGATTTACCTAGAGCAGTTCATCTGCATGCAGTTTTGGAGGGAGAGGGGACTCAACTTGCATGCAAGGAGCCAGCATCATTGCTACCTGCCTTGGCATCTGGCATAGACCACGCCGAAAGCAAATAAAACCGATGGGCCAAGACTTCTTCCTCGCAACCACGCATGCAACTGGCCCGCAGCGTTGCTCCCGCTGACAATACATCATCTGTAGCTGACGGAGGAAGCACTGTGTTTTGGCTTGCCAAGTGTGCAGATGCTGAAGATCCACAGGAAACATGCAGCTAAGTGCTGGAAAATTTATCTGCATGGGCTGGTGGTGCGTATGGCCTGGCTAAATGCGTACAAACCAGGCTGCAACCAGCGGGACAGACCCCACGAGTGCTGGAAGCGGGGAGCATGGCCAGCATCTCTGCGTGCATCTGCAGGGCAATCCCTCCCAAGTCCTTTATACAGCAGCAGGCATCTGTTTCCCCATCTGCTAATGGGGTGGATTTGTCTTTTGGAAGAAGCTTTCGGATCCAGGGGTGAAAAAATGTTTAGTGGCCCCTAAATCAGAATTACATCCTTTGTACCTGTTTTAGCTTTTCCTTTGCAGAGGTGGAAATGAAGATGAGAATCAATGAAGGAAGAGACACACAGTTTTTCACTAAAATCATAAATGTTATTTTCATCCATCCATTCATCCATCCATCCATCCATCCATCCACCATTAAACCAATAAAAATATTATGTAACAATGTAAATATTTATTCAGGCAGAAAAATTACTGTCTTAGCAAATGAGACCCTTAAATCTTTTTTATCTTTCCAAGCCGAATGAGGCAAAAACCTAATTAAAGGTGAAAAGTAAACCAGCCTCTTAAATTCTCCAAAGCTGGAATGGTAACACAAGTACATCTTGCTTAACAGGGGAGTTTTATCATGACAGCTACCCTGCCAACTTTTTATTAAGGCTTAAACTGTGTCCAAACAATTTTGTTCACAGGAGGAACCCACTCCCTTCATGTGTCTACTGAGAAGAAAGCCCTTATTCTCCATTTTACATCATCCGTGTATGTGGCCAAATTCTCCCTGGGTAACCGAGTGTGAAGCTAACACTCTGGACTGAGTTGCAAACGAGAAGTGCTTTCATATATTATTATCGGAGAGGAGCACACGGTTCTGGTGGAGCTGGTTGGGGATCGCACTGGTTTCTGAAGCCTTCGTCCTCCCTCCCTCCTTTTTCTGTCTTCTCTTTTCTATTCTCTGTTGAGTTATCCTTGCAGAAGAGCCCGGCATTGCCAAAATCAGGGTCCGACAGGGCAAGGAGATGAATGTTGTGTTTTTAAAGTTAACAGAAGTTGGTTCCTTAGAGTTCATGCCGGTGTCACAGCATGTGCTGAACTCCTACACGTTTTGAAACTTGATCTTACACCTTGCCTTTTATGAAGATGAAATCCTTGGCAGGTGATTATTTTGCTTTCTCACATCATATCAGACGGTTTAAGCACCAGTCTGCTTGCTAAGAGCCAGCTGTTGCAGAGAGAGAGAGAGCGAGAGCGAGACCGAGAGCGAAAGAAAGAAAGAAAGAGAGAAAGAAAGAAAGAGAGAAATTCCACCCTGAAAAGCCCAGGCTTTCAGAAATCCTGCAGAGGCAAGCTGCTGCTGCTATCTCTACAGTTTTCATTAGGTTTCATTGCAAAATGGTGAATGTGGGAGTTTTAAAACACTGGTCCCTGTGTCAAAATCAAATTAGGAAAATGTAGAAATAAGCAGAAAGCCAAAATTTTCTTTTCCTGGAAAACCAAAGAGCAGAGGCTGGTAGCTGTGCAGCAGTGAGCCCAGGAGCAGCATCCCGTGTTTACAATGGAGCTGATCTCCGGAGAGCACTGCAGCCTCCAGCGCTGCCCTCTGCACAGCAGCGGGAGGAGGAAAACCACACCAACACCATGTGTGCGAAGGAGGTCGCTCCCTCCCGAACCCTCAATGGAGCAAGTTGGGAGTGACAACTCTCTTCAGACCTTCCAATCCTGTCTTGAGCCCAGCTGGGATTATTTAGCTGACACCAGCTCACTCCAGCACACATAATGAATTATATTCCTTGGAGAGGTGAGCCTGCGTGTGCTCAAGGGAAGGGCTATCTATGGTGCCGAGCGGCTCAGAAATGGGAGCATCCCCATATTGTCAATGCTGCCTTTCAATGATTGTCTTCTCTAAAGTCCTTGTTGTGGTTCAAATGAGTTCAGGAGATGGGCAGCCCTTTCCTCCAGAGAGAGGTGAAGGGCAGGCTCCCAGCGATGGCCGTGCCTTGCACACAACCAGCTGACTGACTATGCTCATCTTCAACATGTTGGCTGCAACCTTCAGAAAAGATCTCAAATAAATGTCCTTGGTATCGATGCTGTGCCATCTAGAGCAGCACATGAAACAGCTGCCGATGGGCTCTCCCTGACCTTCATGACTGCTTTAAAAAAATCTTCCTTTTTGTAAGGATCCTTTGCTCCTGCCATGAACCACGGGAAACTGTCCTGGACATACCCTCCAGATGAGATGACCGATGAGAGACTCCCCTGGCGAAACAGATGTGCTGTGAGAATTTTGTATCGGGAGCAGTGGGGCTAAATGGGACGTGTCACATGGCATATAATGTATTGGCAAGGGTTATGAGTGTTTCCTTCACTGTTCGATAAAAATAAAATTTTTCATTTGCCAAGACTATCAAACTGTTTGCTCTTCATCATGACCAAAGGAAACAGTGTTTCTTCCACTGTCAACAAAAGGAATATATTTATGTCTCAAACTGACTTTTCCACGTGCACACACCCCCTCAGAAAGCTGATTTTAAATCATTCTGAAATGAATTCAGTGTCTGTGTGCTGGATGCTCATTTCCTTAGAAAAGCAACAACGGGACGATTTTTCCCTAGTGCATCTCTTGAATTTGGCCCAGCACATGGTGTTGAACTCTTTTTCCTTCCTTTCCTCCCTTTAATGCAATTGCTTGGTTTCAGCTACTGTGAGCCTGACCCAAATCCCATTGCGGTCCATGGAAAACCTCATCTGGGCTAGGGTGAACGTTAGCCCGGTTGTAACCCACCCTTGCGGTAAAAGGGAAATGAAGTAGGGATAATTTTGGGACAGCTGGACTGTGTCTGGTACCAGGTCTCTTCATTGCTTGTCTTTATTAGCTCATTAAGCACGTAACAAGAGGCTACTGCTGTCTGACCACAGCAAACCTCGCATACACGTTGTTTTCTCTATCAAAACACATTTGGACACTCTGTTAGTAAAACGAGCTGAACTCGCTGATGAAAAGGTTTTCCGCCTGTATGTGCACCGTACTCAGCCGTCACAAGGAAAGCCTGGTTGCCGTGAAAGTCCTTTAGGGCTTCAGCACGCCTGGAGGTGAAAATGTGGTTCTAAAGATGCAATAAAAATAACTGATATTGATGATAAAATAAGAATAATACTGCCATGCTGTTAGCTCTTCACTTAATCCAAACAGAAATCTAAGTACATCGGAAATTTGGTGTGTTTGAACACCAGATATGGCAAATGCAAAGAGTGTTTGGCATCAATAATCTTGCACGAAGTAAAGAAATGCAAATAAGTTCACTTTTTGTTTTGGAAAATATATGGCCAAATTGATTTTCTTCTTCTTTGGACCTAATATTAATGTATCACTGACATGTCAAGGAACTTCTGGTTTGTTGATCCTAGATTTGGGCAAGCGTGGAATTGCTTGTAGTAGTAGTTCTTTTGCCCCTACCTCCAAGATCATTGTTTTCCCAGTATTAATTAATGTGTCTTAATATAGAGGCTTAGAAGATTACCTGAGTGTGAATAGGAAAAATAAGCATGGAGTAAGTGGAGCTGGAATATGAAATCATATGCCAAAAGCTCTTTTTTTCTTTGCTTAGATAAGCAGAAAGGTTAGTGATGTATAAGTCCCACTGAACATTAGGCTACGATGTTCAGAAAGAAGTGTGGGTAGATAAGGAAGCATTGGTGTGATATATTATCATATTCTAACCCATCTGACCACCATATGAATATTTATTTTGACTATTCATATATGTAACAACATGCATCCTACACATATACATGAATACCTATTTATCCTTGTTTTTCATCCTAAAGTTTGACCTTCAAAATACAAAATTGATGCCTTCTATAACTTATCTTGTTGCTTGCTGCCAGCATGTGCAATGGTCTAACAGTACACCCCGAACACAAATACACACCCATGCTCATATATACACCCACCCACATATACATATAATAGGAAAACTGAAGCTCTGAATTTTCCAAGTGCAGCTACACCCTTTTGAGAATTGTTTACAGCTTTTGTCACAATTATGAATGCGTGCCAGAGAAAGTAATTTCTCCTTAAGAGTCTTGGGGACCCAAACCAGGGCATGGTAACACTGCTACCAGCATGTGCCATTGCACGCATGTGAATCTGATGGACACATCCACCTCTGGGACTTTTGTCTGTTTATTTGCTTTAGGCAGGGACCGAAATAGTTGGTGGAGCTCTAAAAATTGCTTTGAAAGGCAATGTGTTATGCTGATTTTCAAAGCAGCAACACAACCCTTTAAAAACTGGAATTGGTTAATTCCTGCATATGTATAGCCCTATATGTGTGTGAATGAGATAATAGTATAAAGTACTCAGTTAAGGCTCTTAATATGGAAAATAACGGAAGTGCCTCTGGTTCTTGTGCAGACTTTGCAGGTAGGATTTCAAATAGTTCTTGGTTTGCCTCTGCTTCTGACACTCATTGAGACATTCAGTGACTGGCTTCAGGAAAACAGAATTAGATGAAGATGGCAATTTCAGACTCCCACTCTACACATAGAACCAGCACTGCTTGTCATAACAGGCAAAAAAACCAAACCAAAACAAAAAGCTTGTAGCTGAAGGCTGACCACCAAACATCAGGAAAATAAATCGTTTGATGTCCAAGTTACAGTCAATATTTTCTTTTGCAAGAAGAAACAAGGATTTCTTCTAAAAATGAGTACAGAAGACCTGGGAATGCTGCACAGAACAATACATTTGTAGGTGGCAGGCTCATTATTTTGTTAACAGTTGGATAAATCAAGGACTGCCTTGTTATTTTATTTTTGCAGTGTACTTTAAAAATACTCACACGCCCACTTAGTGCTTCCTCATCGATAACACCAGCAGCAGGGGGGGAGACGGTGTCACCTTCCATAAACAGGTACTGTTGACATACGGCTTGTAAAATAGAACAATTTCAATAGGGTTAGAGCCAGCTCAGAGAAAAGGTGCAGATAACGCTGCCTTATCTGACAGTATTAGCCAAAAAATATGCCTGTGTATTTGAAGTCCCATATTTGTCTGATCCGCACATACTTTCTTGACACAGGGCCAAGACTAACAATGGGTCTAATTGGTTGTACAGATCAGACAATGATGTTCAGGAAGATGAAAATGATATTGGCCCAATGAGATGTGCTTTGTGTTTAAAGGTTGTCGATTTTCTGCTCCAACTTGGGCTGGAGTCACAACAGCTGACCGCAGCCAGCACTTAAATGAGATTTAATGAAGCTGTTTGGCTCAGGGCAAGGTAACGAGACACACACATAGAACGTGGATGAGAGAGCACTGCTAATGCTCGGTAGATTCTTTCCAAAAAAACAGATTGTTTTTTTCCTTAAAAACAGCATGGAGATGATATAATTCCTGAATTTTTATGAGGCCTTTCCCAGGGGTCTGGAGATGGTTTCATGTGTAACAAACACGAGCTTGGAGAGAGGAAAATGCAGAATACTGAGAAACCAACCAAACCAGAGAGCGATTATGAGAAAAAAATTGCAGGGAGGGTTAATGCTTGGAAAACGAGAGAGGAGAAGTGGTGGCATCACAGGTTTCCAAACCTCATTAAATATATCTTACTCATCCAGCCAGTAGCCCAAAGCTCAGATACTGGGGTTAGCACTGTGATATTTCATCACGCCAGAGTCATGCTTGTGCATGCCATTTTGCCTTTAGAAAATGCTGCCTCTAAAAATGTATCCTGCACTTTTTGCTGAGTTTCCAACCGATACTGGACGGTGTGATTATTGTATCAGTCTGACTTTCTTTAATTTTCCCCACTTCTCATCCACTCCCTACATTGCTGATGGCTAAATCCCTCTGGAAATTCCCCCTCATTCATTGGTGAGACAATAGGTTTTCTGTCTGTCAACACAACCCTTGGTAGACAACAAAATATCTCATGTATTTACTAGGTGAAATATCTGGATTATTGTCACAGCGTTCAACAGAGGTATCCACTTATGTACCAGCATTAGCTCTACCCAAAGATTAGTTAACAGGATAAACGTCTTGTAAACAGGAGTGAGAACAGCCTTATGAAAACAAGTAGACCTTAAATCAAAGAGAGCTCTGCTAAGAAGCAACACACCAAACTGTGATTGTTCGTAACTGCAAGGATTTTATCTTGCATGGATTTGCATCCCTTAAATTTCACCCTCTAAAATTAGTCTTAACCACCAAAAATTTGCCTGGCTTAGGCTCCAAGTGTGGTTGAACCACCAACTTCCATCCCTGAACCGATAAATTTGCCAAGATTGTCTCAAAATTGGACACTGTTCATTAAAAAGTCAATCCAGTTTAGCTTGAAAGATTCCATCTTACAAATGAGCATGAACTAAAAAATGCTTCTTCCCAGGCCTCCCAACTTGGTTATCCAGATAGAAGTCTGCCTCTTCTCTTATTTTCTATTCTTCCCTTCTTTCCCCCCATTTTTTAAAATCAGTGTTCTTTCATAAGTGAAATTCATTGCTTTGGGGTTGGCTTTTTTGAACCACACACATTTCTAAGAATCACTTGCCAAGAAATGCCTGTAAAAGTATTTCTAGATGTTTGGAATTTCCTAGCAGTAGTATGGAAGTTTGGTTTGTTTGAATCTCTCGCTCAGCAGGAGGAAAATTGAGCTCAACATGTTTATGAGTATAAAAGCCATCTGTTTGATAGGGATCCTGGAAGAAGACTGAAGGTCTTACTCTGAGATGATGAAGTGAAAAAGAAAGGTTTCTGTTTCCTGTTGCTGAGAATTAATTATACTGTTAATAGTGTGTTAGAAGAAGCAGGAGTGCTTTAAGTTATTACTTAAGCCCAAAGAAATAAATACAACTTTAACGAAAAGCTTTCCTGAAGTAAAATCCACCGTAACTTTTTAAATAGTTGGTCACATACCCAAAAATGTTTGTGTGCCAGGATGCTTCTCCATAAATGTACTCCGGCAAGGTTTCCCCCCCCCCCGCCCCCTTTCCATTTCTTTAAATCAAAACCCTTTGTGGATAGAATATTGGGATTTTTTGAGGAAAGTGGGTACCTTACCTGTCTGATCATTGTGTGAGATCACCTGCAGCCTTAAATTTATTCAAGTTCCCATATAAAGACCTTTGATGTCACCCACCTTGCTCTTTGGTTGCATTTCTTGCAATCGTGGATGCTTAGTGGCTTCCCTGGGATTCACTCTTTGATGGGAGTGGAGGGCAGGAAGGAGAAATGGGAGATTCCTCCCCAGAGCTGATAAAATAATTCAATGAAAAAACCCTACCTGGAAACCACGGGTGAGAGCTGTGCTACTCAGAGCCACTTTTTGGAGGAACCAAACTCCCTTTGCTCTTCATAGCGGGAGCCAAGGGAGACAAGGCTTTAATTTTACCACTGGAGCTGCGTTCCTTATGTGTGGGATGAACAACCTCAGTAATCTCTCTCTGAGACACTATTTTGATATATTAGGTTAAAAACTGTTTACTACGTAATGACTTTCTGGTGGTTTAGAGTAAAACCAGGTAGCTGCTGTATGTCTATAGCTTTGAAAACCATCAGCAAAGTACAGACTGTGGAAGCTACTATATATCAGCCGCTAAAAAAATCCATATGGCACAGGATATCTGCAAACAGGCCACTTGCAAAGTCTCCTGCGTGGGGGACTTGCAGCAGAAAGACATCTCAATGTCCCTGAAAAGCACAGAAATCTCTTGCCCTCTTGCCCTCTCCCCTCTCATTCGCAGCCCGAGTTCACTCCAGCTGCAGGATCGCTCTTTTAAAATGCAAATTTTCATTGCACAAAGCTGAATAAATACCGAAGGTGAAGGTGGACAGGTCTGCTGTATTTCGGTACACACTGGCTTTGTCCCTCCGTGCGCTGGCACGAGTACCGAGCTCGGGGTTTTTGGAGGGCTGCCAGCGGGGCGAGATGCCACCAGTATTTTCTTTAGTGCGTTGTAAACCCCAGGTGAGTTTTGACACCATCCGTACCCTTGGCGGACACTCACTGCATTATATATGAACTGTTTGGAGCATGTTGAGTGCGGAGACTCCTGTAACGTCCAGAAGTATTTGGGTGTACAAAGAAAAATACAGCTGAGCTAACAGAGCTTTAAAAGACGCTGACTTGGGTGCTTGATAGCCCCTGCGTAAGGCTTGCTTGTCAACATTACCGGGCGAAATCTATGAAATCTATGCCTTCAACCTGAATATACAAGGAGAGCCAAAATAACACATTATGAGCGTTAATGCAGTTGAAAGTAAAACCGCATGTTTTCCAAAGGGTTTAAAAGCTCATTTGAAGTAGGGCAAAGGGTCAGAAAAGAAGGAGTCCCATTTATGTAGCTTTGGCAACTGTTTAAAAATGAAGAAGCCCCACTTAGAACATGTACATTTCATTATATCACTGCTGCCCTTGTCACCGGCAGGAAAAGTGGAGATGCTCGCCCTTGCTTGGACCCTGCAAACTCCAAGAGTTTCCCAACTTCTCCCAGAAAAAAAAGGAAAGAAACAGTTCTTTGTTAGGAGCGAGTGGGAAGAGTGCAAACCCTAAATGATTTTTATTTTTTAAGGGGATTTTTATGCTTAAGCAATAGGAAAAATACTGGGCATATTTTTAACTGCTGGGTGACCTAGTGTGCTGGGTACTGCCTGGGGCAGCGAGAGCTCAGCACCTCCCGCTGCAGGACACGAGGAGCTCGATGAGCCCGGATGGGGAGGGGGGGTGCGTGGGGCAGTCCCACTCCTTGCTGCCTCCAGCTCTTTGTCCCAGTCCTGGGAGGGACTTCATGACTTTCCTGTCATGCTTTCGCTTTGGCCTTTCCCTCGTTGCACTCTTGGCATCTGTATTTCCCAAGATGTGATGTCTTTTGTGATTACTCAGAAATCTGTCCCCTGGCTCTGATCTGACCACTCAAACCCCCTTCCTGACTCTCTGCCACCCAAGGCATTGGTCTTCTTTGGACTCTCCCAAACTCAGAGCAGCAGGGAATAAGGGACAAGCAGGATGCTCCATGTCCTATACCCTACACAACTCCAAAGTCTACAGCCACCACAGAGGACCAGAGTGCCTGGAGCAAACTACTTTGGGTCTGGAGAGGTTCCATGAACTTGCAAAGATGTGTTGGAGAGAAGCTGTCAAGCTACCTGCCCCCCAGGACCATTGCAGCTTTCTTGCCAGCACACCTGGCTTGTAAAAATACATCAGGAACACCAGCATTTTGCCCTTCAGGGACTGGTTTCCAGTAAGTGCAGCCTTTGGTGTGAATTTCTTGGTCCCATTTTAAAGGGCTGCAAAAGTTTGCTCTGAGTGAATCCTGCCCATCTCACTGTCCCAGGCTTACAACAAAACTTGATGCATTAAAGGTGAAATATTGAAGCAATTTCTCTGCTTTTTCTCTAGGGATTTTGGGAAAAAAAGTGTTTCAGTTAAAAAGAAACAAATCCCTGGTCCACGGGCTCGAGCAGAGAGCAAAAGGAACATTTTTGTCCGAGGTTCGAGTTAAATCACTGGCAGGACATCACTGCTTTTTGAGCACTTTAACTCAGATCCAACAAAAATCTATAAAAAGCTGTTAAGTTGCGATGAAGGAGAGCCACAGAGGTAATGAGTTTACTACAGTCCTTTAGGGTAAACTCCAGACTACTGCAGGGTGAGGAGTCTGACTGCCGTTCCCAGAGGGCACGCAGGTATTGCTGCAACGAAATGTCCATCTTGGACCTTCAGCCTCCCTGTGTCCCTGCCAGAAACCCCAGAGCAGATCAAGAGTAGATCAAGAGCGAATGTGAGGTGTTGATCTGTGTCTTCATTACAACGTTCAGCTCTGCTCGCAGGCTGGAAAGGGCCTTTGGCTGGAACAGTAGGTTGGGTGGTGGTTTTATGGAGATGAATAGCATTAAAAGGTGAGAGAACTGGAGGGACAGAGCATGCTGCGGAGTAGGATCAAAAGTCCCTGGGGAGTATCTACTGGGCACCAAACAGAGCTTTAGGAGGTCGGTGTCCTTCACATTCAAAAGCATTTCATTTCCCTTCAACATATGCATGGAGAAGAAGAGAAGGGAGATGAACCTAAATAACCTAAAACTGAGCAGTTTCAAGCGCAAAGTTGTCAGATGCGTGGGCAGTAATACAACAATCAGCAGCTGCAAAGCATCCCAGAAACCTGCCTAGAATGAAAACGACAAGCAAGAGCCAAAGTGTGCATCAGAGCTGTCTGGAGATGCCATTTCTATTAGCAGGGCGGCGTGAAGACCCCTCTCCTTGGGGGCTGTAAGCGGTGTAAGAGCCTTCAGAGACCACAGAGACTCCTGGCAATGCAAGTGGTGGGAAACTTTGGTCCAAGGAGGGGAGGTGATATTTCTTGAACATCACGCAGAACCTCAGCCTCTTAATTTAGCTTCTCTTATCTCCTGTGGGTACTTTATAGAAACTGGAGTGGCTTCTGCCATTCAATAACATTAATTCTGCCAAATCAATCCCCAGTATGGGGGTGATGGATTTAAATTTTTGTTCTAATATAGAAATGGCTCTTTATTTGGGGGCATGTGGGGATTTATGGCTTCAGAAAGAATAAGGCAGAAGGACAACCCACAGATTGCATCCTGTAGAACAGTCCAGAGGGATGTCTGAGATATTCCAGCTTTGTTTATGCAATAAAGGCAGGCAGACTTTGTAGATATTGGGAGCAATAAGAGAGCGATAATGAAAGTTACAGCTGATGGTGGCAACTCCAGAGATGCTCTTACTTACACCTTTTCTGCAAGCCAAAGGCATTCGGCTCCTTGCAGCAGCAAACTCTTTTCCATGTCAACATTTCCCTCTCACTTTTGAAATCAGAATGACTTGAGGGTCTTTGTGCATGAGAGTCTAAATTAAACAGTGACCAAGAGGTTTCATGCGAGCTTGAGTGTTTTTAAAAAATCTGAATGAATCCCACAGGGCGAGTTTAGGGTTCTAAAATGGATTCAAGTAAAGGATGTATGAGTTAGAGGCATAGAGAAAGTCTCAAATGGCAGATGAGTCAGCAAAAATCAGAGACCAAGAAACTGCAGAAATAATATTAGGGATATAAAGAGACTGGAAGTAGAGATAATTTTCCTGTGCTAAAGTAAGGAAAGAAAGTTTATCTAATATTCCCCAAATTACTCCTCTCCAAATATTTGTTGGTTGATTTGCTTTTCCCTTCCAAAGCCTCAACAGCCTGATTTTATTTTCCTGGCTGTGTGGAGAACCAGGAACACCAGCAATATGGATTCCAACATGAAATCCTACTTGCTGGCTCAAAAACCTATACCTGGTGTTGAAGGGATACAAGCATCAATTTTTATTAGAGCTTTATTTGCTACTTTTAAGCAATGAAGAAAGCCTGCTACAAAGTAAAAACATATGTCCCATGAAAAATATTGATGTGCACAGATAATGCTGTACATCCCTTGGGTACCAAGTGGATGAAAAGAGTCAGAAAGTCACTAGCAGGGAGGGACAAAATAATTATAAGACATGTTGCATTAGACAAATTGCAGCTGAACCTCTTTAGTTAACTTTTCACTAGTCTGAATTTCAAATAATCCTTCTGTAACACAGTAATGATGGACTCCAAGTATAAAGGAGGGAAACTAGAATATGTAAAATCTTCCCAAGTAACATATATACAGTCCATTTGTGTGAACTTACTATATAAATGCAATATGCTAAAGTTCAGTAAATATTTACTGATGCTCTTTCTGGTATTGAGCACAGTGGACTGATGCAAGTGTGCATTAAATTCATCTTCACGTCTTTAGCTTTGTTTTCTTCTCTCCTCACAATATTAAAATTAGAACACAACATTCAAAATATTGTGGTTGTAAAATTAGAGAGCAGCAACAGTCTTTTCTTCTGATTAAGAGTGACCATGTTTTAGTACAAAGTCTTGTAAAAATACAGAAAAGAAGTTTCGGTCATTTCTGCACCTAGCCACAGAGAAAATCAGCAATGCCTAGGATTTCATGTGTTTTTGATTAGCTTTTCCGGCTCATTCTTCTTATTAAAGTTCATTTTGAGGTTTGACTGATTCTCCTTTTGCCTCTGCTGTTTTGGCTCTCCCTCAAAATTCGCATGGTTTGGGAAGCCTTTTCTTGGGAGCCCTTACTGATGGAGTGGTGGGACCTTTCCTGGGGTGGGCATCACTGGGCTGGAGGGGGGATGAGGGATGGCATCTCACACTGAGACGGGGGGGCACACACATACCCTCATCCCACCGCTTTGGAGCTGACACAGCACCCCAGGGAAGCCAGAGGTGTATCAGATGCTAGTGCCACATCTGAAAAGCGAAGCACAGGATATAAATGTTAACATAAACATCAATTAATATCAGCTGAAAGTCCAGTGCAAAATGGTTTATAAGTTTTCACGTTTGTTCTTTTTTTTTCTTTTTTTTTCTTTTTTTTTTTTTTTTTCTGGTGGTTCTTCCCCCCCTCCTCCTTCTTTCTGACAAACTGTTGATAATCTCCAGAAGCAGCAGAAATGAAGGGAGAAATGGAAGGAAAGAAAGTTTTGTGGACCAAAAAAACTTTCAAATCGCAGAAGTGAATTTATATAAGATTTCCACTTCCTTTTAGGTTAAAACCCCTTTTAAACCAAGGAGCTATGCTGTCAGTACTGGATCCAAATTCAAATCATTCCAGGCTGGCCTAATTAAAAAAAAATCTCCAGGGCTGGTGTCAAGGGACCATTCAAAAGTAAGGACAGAGCCTATCCCTTCATCAGAAAACAAAGAGAAACCCTGAATATGTATGAAGATGGTCAGGAGCTTTCCCAAGCTCCCACTCCTCTCCTTGGGAAACCAAAAAGTATCAGCTTTAAATCGCGTTGGTGCATTTGTGAGACACAGGCAGTCATTGTACACGAGACCCACGGTATTAATCACCTCTAGATTTCCCTTTCCTCTTTCTGAAGAGGGGATTTTCTTTTTTTTTTTTTTTTTTAATGTCAATAAATAGTCCTGCCCGAGATTAGACTGTCAGGGATATAATGCCAGGAAAAAAGCTGAAATGCCCCAAACTGGAGGACCCTGACCTGTTTCCAGAGTCAGCGCTCAGTAGGTGCAGGTAACCGCTGTGGTTTTGCCCCAAACGCTACAAGCCCTGCTTTATGGCACAGCTGAAGAGAGTGATGGTCCCACTGGTCGGAATATGCAAACAGCTCTAGATTAAAAGAAGCCAGATCACCTCCCAAACCAAATATTGAATTAGGTTTGGGATTTTTTTTTTTTTTTCCATCCCCTTTTTCATCTCACATTTGTGCTGCTCTAGTTTTGGCTGTGTCACTGGCTTCTTTGTCCCCATGTCCTGCAAAAATACTGAATATCTCAAGCCGTTGTTTGTGCTCAGATTTCTGGTTTGCTTTACCTATGACATTAATTCAATATATCAGCCACAAATAAGCCTCTGACCCTAGACGGAGGAGTACTTAGGTGTCTGTTGGACATATCCTCACAGTAACATTTTCTGTGTGCTTGCTTGGTATGTTTTGGCTGTATGACCCAATGAGAATAGATGTCTTTTCCTTGCTTCTGTTTGGATTTGGCTGTAAATCAGAGTCTCCAGCATGGCAAGAGTGGTACAGCTATGAGTCACCCTGAGGATTTTCATTAGGATGTTGAACATCCAGAAAGTTTGAGTCTAATCCTGCTCCTGCTCTACTCAATGCCACCCATTTTAGAACCAACCTGAAGGAAGAATTATGTCACACAGGAAGAAAAAAAGAAAATTAAAATGTATTTGAACTTTTCAGAGATGACAGATCAGCTCAAAATTTGACTTCTTTTTAAAGGGGGAGGAAAGAGAGTGTTTTTTTGATTACCAGAATTTATCCTGTACATTCAGTAACTGGATTGTTAAGGATGTCTAACCTGGAACAAACTTCTTTTATCTCCTTGTATTTTTTTAATGGGATGTGAAGAGAAACCGACCCCTTGAATTATGACAGCTTTGTGATGGGACAACATTTTCATGCTACTGTATTTTAATATCCTTCGCAACAATGACATCTTCTACTTATTAAAGGTAGGTCAGTGAGTGAATCTAATAACATATTTGTGGAAACACAAGGAGCTGAAATATGCCCTTGGCTTTTCAGGAAACAGAGGTCTTTCAGAAATGCCAGAGAAATGAGATTCTATTTTTCCAAGGCATCAATTTTTTTTTTTTTTTAAAGCAATCCAAAATGTGCATAATCATATTATAGGTAATCAGGGTGCTATTCAGCTACTATATCAAACAGGCATGTCATTAGCACAGCAGGCTAATTGCTTGAGCTTTCCTTGACCTGGGACTTCAACATTAAGGCTCTGGGTGGCCAAGCGATTTTCATAATTTTGTCTGTACTCCATGAGTCTAGAGGAAATCAAGGTCTGTGATTGCTTTGGTAATTTTCCTTTCAGAACAGATTGCTTGATTTGACATTTTAAGTACAGTATCTTGTAACTCACAGGCAATTTCAAAGAAACTGCTGTGAGTGCAGTCTCCTGTTTTCCTTGCTAAAACACTCTTTTGTGTCTTTAGACGACTTATCTTTGTGAGAACACAGCAGCAGATCATGAGAATTGAGTTGCCACTGAGATAAGGTCATGTTATGTAGAAATATGAGCTCCTTAACCTCTGATCTTTCCCCCCACTTCCAATTTTGTAACCTTTCACTGCATGTAGTTCACAGCAAAGTCAGAAGATATGCCTGGATTCCTCTTGGTTTCCCCATCAAGAACAGGACAGATGTACTTTTTTTCTACCTCTTGGGCTGTGAAAATCCACATCGTTCTGCCTTACAGGTTTTTAACAGGCTTCCACCAAAGGAAACCTTCTTCCAACTCCTTGGACACATTGATGACAGCTGTCTAAAACATCTGCCATCCCTAAAACCATGGTCAGAAGAAAATTTAACTTCTGGCAAGATCAGTAGCCAACAAAGACAGCTGTTGATATTTAAGCAAAGGGTTGGGATGAGGTATTGTGAAATGGCTAATTCTTGAATTCTACAGAAGGGAGCAGAATTTGACAATAAACTTGAATTAAACAGGGCGTTTTTCTGACCAGATCTTCAGAGTGAAATCCCAAGTCAACCGAAATCAATTGAGGAGGTTGTGATCAGTGTTACACTTCTTGGTGTAAATTGATTTGAACCCAATACTGGATTGAGAGTTTCCATTTCCCATGCGTGTAAGAGCGGGAAGAAGTGAGCGGGGGCCACCATAGGTCCCTGCAATACGTGCGGAAAGGGAGGAAAACACTTCCAGTTGGCCGAAGTTGGGAAGATGATTTGCAGAAGCAGAAAGAGCAGCCCAGTTTAGATGTCTCTCACTTTTCTCCAAATTACTCATTATTTCTGAAGCTCTGAGTGTTCCTCCTTTGCCTCTAATGTCTCTGCTAGTATGCAGGAGACTAAGAAATAGGAAAACAAGGCATGTGAACTGAAAACATATCTAACAGATATTTGGCTTGAAAATTACCTTGAGCAGCTTGGTCAGCCATTCACCGTCTTCCCTACTCTCCTCCCCTGAGCTCTGAACTATTCCAGGGAAATGGGGAAATTTGGATCTGCACTACAAAATCTGCAGCTGGAGTTAAATATGTATATCATATACAAATCTATTTTCACCTTTTGTTTTTGTTTGTTAAATTTGATTAGTAGAAGAAGAATTTTAGTAGCTGTTAAAATCTGTCTTTTTTTGCCCTTCCCTAAGAGCAATTATATTGGAAAGTTCACTATGCAGACCAGTTTTTCAAAGTGATAGCACAGAAGGAGGAAAATTACTCTCTAGAAAGCTTTGTATAAGGTGATGGCTACAGAAAGATTGGTTTAGTGTTTAAATCTATATGGTGAGGTCACACAGAGACACTTATTGTATGGGATTAAATCTGAAAACTTGTATTATAATGTAATTTTAACTTTACAATTCCTGATTTGAATCTTTGTGGCTTACCAGTTCACTAATAACTTGTTGAACCAGAAAAATGTTTCTAGGAACTTTCTATGAGTATCTCCAATAAATCTTACCAAACGCAGGATGTTCTTTACGGTTTTAATTTCAACAACATTTTTAAAATATCAGTTTAACAATGAATGACCTGTGGTATTCCTTGAAAGTGGAATTTTCTGAGCTAATTTGTAGATTGCAACACTAGAGAATGTGTCTATCTTAATATTGACCCAACCAAGAGTCCGGACGGCACATTAAAAGTTTAGCAGGGATTTAATTGCAGCTGGACTATTGCAAATGAATGAATGTCAGGCATGGCCAAAGGAAAATCTTCATTGCAGGAAACACATTTCCTTGGTCACTGCAACGCCCCTGCAAATTACTGAGGGTACAGCAAAGGGGACTGGATACAGAAGGGACTTTGTCGACTCAGAACGTTTGGAGAGATATTACATCCTCATCTTAGTTACTTCCCTGACATACATGCATTTAACGGGAAGCTGGATTGGACCTGAAATCCTGACTGGAGATTTGAGGACGAACATCACACTGTGGTCAGCTGTAGTGTGCAAACACCCAGAGCATCCCTGGCGCAGGTGGAGACAAAAGCCGTAGCAGTGCCTCAGTCGGTGCTGCAGTGCCTGAAAGATGCACAGAGATTTCCAGGCTGCTATCTTGCTGATCCTGCCCCTCAAGTATAAAGATATTTAGTTCAGCCAGTTCAAATGAGCCATGGCACTATCAGTTATTTGGTCTCTGTGTCTAAAATGTTATCCCACGAGAGGCTCAGGTTGCGCGTAGTGAGAACGGTTTATCCTTTGGTCTAACAGGATAATCTTATAGCTCAAGCAATAAAGACTTGCAGCGCTGGATCTGGAGGTACAAGAAGTCTCCAGCTCTCAACTGGAGCCCTTTTTATGCAGAAGGATATAAAACCGAGCACGTGTATGCTGTGCCTTGGCAAGGGGAACACGCTCTCTTCTCCAGGCGACATGTGAGTCTGCTGCTCTTGCCACTATCTTAGACAGTCATCTTCTCTGTAGGAAGAATGGATTTAATTATATCACAGTTTCCAGTTTTATTAATGCTCAAACAATACGAGCATTAAAGTGAAATAATATGCCAAGTACTGCAGAGGCCACTGAAACGTTTCCTGTTATTGTGTTGTAATGGAGATTGCAGTAACACAGAGCCATTCCAAATGACTGCAGCAGAAAATGTCTCTAATCCTCTCCAAGATCCGCAGCTCAGCAGAGCTCTCAGGACTATCGCTCTTGACAATAGAGTTTCTAGGAATTAACGTCTGAGGTGGCAAAGAATTTGCCTAGGAGGACTGGGCATGGCTCAGACACTTCCTTGCTTTCTGCAAGCCTTTCAAATGAAAAGCAGACCTCATCTGGTAGGGCTGAGAGCTGCATTTGATAAAGGGCTAAAACTTTCCCTAGCCACAGAGAAATGGCCAAGCTCATGAGCAGAAATTATTGACAAATATAGGGCATAGAAAAGCCACTACTGTTATGAGAGAGCTCAGCTGGGTAGCAAATTTCTTGCAGGAACTGGCATTTGTGCCCAATTCCCAGAGGGACCGTGCTCCCGACACAACAGTATTAATCAAGAGAAGAATGACATATAGCAGTGACTGTGATTCCTAGCAATGTTCCTCTTGGAAGAGGAAAGCAGCCATCCGTACAACATCCCTGTGAATTTTTATACCAGCTCACAGAATTATTTATTCCATCTGAAATGAGCAAATTAAAGTTTAGCTGTTTAAAATCTGCTGACGGTCACTGTTGGTTTTGGGTTCCTATCCCTTCTGGAGGCATGGTGTCCTTTCAGCCCAGGTGTGGAACCCATCTGAGATCCTTGCCACCAAATAATCTCCAAAGTAAGAGTTGTGCTGATGAGAGATGCAGCTGAATTTCACTGACTTCAGTGGCAAAACTCCATGGGGATAGGATTTCCTGCAATGTGATTTAACCAAATTCACACACGCAACCTCTAACAGAGAAATGTGTCTCTCCTACATTTTAGTCCTATTCTTCTACTAGACTTCAATGTTAAATTAATCTCTGCCTCCTATCTGACCTTTTTTATTCATCCACTTTTACTGCAATGAAATCGAATCATTCAATCATTTCAGCTCAATATATTGTTCTGGAACGAATTCAGGGAGACATCCATGAAGATTGTTTCCTGCCCTAGACAGCAAGTGGTTTCTACGTGCACACTCTTGTGATGCTTTTCCAAGGGATTTAAATTCAGTTAGAATAAATTACAGGCCTTTGAATATAGCACTGGAATACAAGTGAAAATTACAGTGTTCTCATCTATTTACACGGAGACTCTTTACAAGTAATGAGTCAGTGGTTGCTCTATCATGAATTACCTGGACTGCCTGCAAACCCTTTGGTTTGTTTTTCTGGATTTGTTGTCATTACCTTAGCTGAGAGTGGTTAAGGATGGCTAAAACCATAATTTCAAAGAGTGAAGCTCCCAGTGATAAACAGAAGCTGAGCTGGTCAGAAAAATTGTCCAGTTCGAAAAAGTCCCTAGTATCAACTTTTATTTGTCATTTCATTTTACAACAGTTAGTCCTTGGCCAAGCGGTAACTGATGTCAGAGTTATGCAGGTGAATTTGCTGTCACAGGAGAAAACAGAAAAGCAGGCTCAGGTTATATGTATATTGTAACATGTTCTTCTTATAAGATGCTTTGTAATAGTAAGGGTAAAAAAGAGACACCTGAGACATCCCAGGGTGTTTGGACACTTTCACAACATCAGTAATCTACCTTTCATCACCCCTGGGAGGTGATAGGGTTTTTGTGCAATTGGGAAACTTGGTATAAGCACTGAAAACAGGGGGGGGGGATCTATCCTACTGCTGGATTTTTGCAAGGTGTTAATAGTACAGGAGTTAACTCTGCAAAATACACGTTTACGAACAAATAAGGCCGTATCTTTATGTCTTCAGATGAAGATATAAAGTACATGCAAAGAATTAATTTCTCCAAATCCCCTTTCCTTTCAGCCGGACGCTTACTGGGATTATGTAGACAGTGCTTCACTGCAGGACAGAAAGAACTGGAAGGAAAATCAACTACAGACAAAACTGGCAGAAAATTAGTAGATAGACAAGCGCATGGGCAATAGAAATCACATTTCAGAAAAAGGGGGGAAAAATCATGAAAGAGAGCCAGACTGCATACAGTAGTCTTAGTGTTTGCACTGGTTAAACCCCTTTTATCTCACATTCATAAACACAGGCTCTCTATATGATATAAAACACATTTAGCTGTCATTGAAATGCTGTGATTTATGGAACAGGGCTGTCCCTAAGAGGGTAACAACACTTGGTGCTTATTTTGGCAGGTGCACTAATTCAAACTGCTGAGCAGCTCAAAGAACAGCTAATGCTAATGACAAAAGGTTAATGATTTTCTTTTCTTTTTCTTTCTTTTTTTTTTTTTTTTTATTGGAAATATTTGTTCAGTTTAGGCACTGCTTCATATGTGACCCCAGCACTAGCCAAGCAGATGTCAGCTCACTTTGCATTTGGCAAAGGCAGTATTTGAAGAAAATATTATTTTAGTTTCAAACATGACTAAATAGCCATCGACATCTGTGGGCTAATGAAGAGCCATCTACAGACCTTTGCCTTTCTTTCATGTTTGCATTTAACAGGCAATAATTAATGATCTATTTCCCTAGTAAATCGGAAATGACATGTCCAATAGAAAAATCAGCATTAAATATATTCACTTGTCTATCTATCTATCTATCAGGTCTGGGTTACATTTTACAATTTCTCCATGGTCCTCTAATGCACTTGTTACCTGACGCTTCTTCTGGCTTAACAGATTTGTAGGCTCATCTGTCTTAAGTGAGCCTATGCTCTCTGCTTCTTGGTAACTCTCAGTTAACTTATTGATAAGATAACTGCATATTTTATAGGTGTTTGTGGTCACGTTTAGCAGGATGGAAACCCATATAGTCAACTCCCGAACCTATTTTCAGTACACATGAAAACCTCTGTTGCTGAAAGCAGGACACAAAATATTGGCTGTCTGAGCCTCAGACTAATGCTGGCTGCTGTCACCCCATCTGGGCTGAAGTTTTTTACAGGAACAGCAGCATCCTTCGCACATGGCGTATTTACTGGTGCAGGAGATACATGGGGTTCAGCTAACTGGTCCTGGAGAGCAACAGCAGGTGGGAGTGAATCAGGGATCGTATCCTCTCCAAAAATATGTTTTTAAAAATATAAGACAGTGATGTAGTTTGGCGTGGTTGCCAAAGCCGACCTGAGCTGGTCGGAACACGGAGATGCCTGCTCTGTCTTTTCTGCAGCATGGGAAACCGAAGCCGAATTGGGGTAGCCTTGACCCCAGTTTGGGAAGTGGGTGGGAGGAGGAGGCCATGTTCCTGGGCAGTACGTCGGTCATTCGTTAAACCACGTGCCTGGGCCAGGTTCCTTGGTGGTTTTCATTGGGTGTGATCATCTTTCACTTTCTGCCTTACATTGATGATGATGTACATCAAATATCTGCCCATCCTACACTGGGAGCAAATAGGTGTAAGCGAAATCCCTGGGAGCCCTGCATAGGGTTTCCTTACTGGGCACACCACCGGGAAAATAATAAAACAAGAGTTTTTAAACCCTTCTGAGAGCTTCAGAGGATAGATCCCTTGAGATGCAATGCTCTATTGTCACTACCAGCACGTGAGCGCTCAGAGAAGTCCTGTACTCAAACACAACAAGGCCAGTCATCTGCCACAGGACAAAAATTTCATGTGCAACAATATCAAAAGCAGCAGAAGAGTCCAACAATAACAACAAAGCAGCAAAATCCTGGCCAGAAGTGAAAAGTAGGTCATTTTGAACGCATCCAAGAGCCATATCTCCACAAGGAACTGGACAGAAGCCAGAAAGACATTTGTCAAATTAATCATGGAAGATCAGGTGCCCATCCCCCTCCCCGCCCTCTCCTCATTAACCTTTGGCACAAAGGCAGGTTCAAGACAGACTCCTAATAAGTGTGATTTTTCCTAGCTAGTCCAACATTATTATTATTATTTTCTAAACCACAGTGTTACTCACAGCGAGGGCCATGTTCGCTTTGCTCAGCCAAGTTATCTCTGATACGGGGAGGGGAGCTGGGGGACTGGTTACACCACTGACTCTTCTGGCTCTTGCTATAGCTCAACACATGCAAAACTGCTTAAGGTTCAGCTCTGGTCCCAGCCGGACCACACTGAGGACCAGCAGAGCATCAGGGTGGCTCTTCACATCACGAACCAAACCTGTCCCAGGCCTTGATTAGAGCTGGAAAACCCTATGAGCAATTTCAGCTGGAAAGTCCTACAAGAGATTGCAACAGTTTGGTAAATGTCTTATGCCAGGAGAATTCTCCACTGGAACAATCATGTTAGATTACACCTTTTTTATGGTCTTTGAATAGGGCTGTACCTAGAGTGGCTGCATTAGGAAAAGAAGAAGTGAACAAAAAGCCCCTGGGATTTAATGAGTAGTTGTTTGATCAGAAAGCTTGAGTCCATCAGCTGTTTACTAGGAAGGAAAGAAGGAAGCCTGGAAAGCATTAGGAACAGAAAGACCACCAGACATGAAAAATAGTATTTTTGATGCTGATGTTATCATCAGAAGAGGTCCTCAAAGTTTACAAGGAGAGTTTTAACAGTAACATCACAGCAGGACTTGATAAGTAAAATATGTGTAAATTCAACATATTTTTTTCCCCACCATTGGTCAATATTTCTCTCCCACCAAAGTCAAGAGTTATTTTGGCTTTACTTCAATATTTTTTGAAGGACTACTCTCTGAGAAAGATGAGTAGATGATAAAATATGTGAGAGGATGACTAAAGCATTGGATGAAAAAATGGATTATGGGCACAGTGTGTAATATCTAGTAATGCTGGAGAGTACGGATGCCTAGGAAAAAAAAAAAAGAGAGGTTGGCCATTTTACTCAGGAACAAAGAGAAGAACGGAAATCTGGATGCTGTAAGTGAGGCTTGGTCCAGGAATCAAAATCCATAAAACACATTAACTTTAGGGTGAACGTAGAAAAGAGTCTAGTCCAGGTTAGCCAAATATCTGTGGCTTCAATAGAAGCCTTTAGGAAAATATGCAGCCACTAAACCATTTTTATTCAGTGTCCTCCAAACATAAAATACTCTTTTTGCTCTTTAAGTCTATGTTTTTACTCCCACCCCTCCTGACCTGCCTTACAGGGCTGAGTCAGGAGCAGAATAGAGAGTAATGAAAATCACCATCTGCTTTTCTAGCCCTCGTGACCCTGGTACCAGGCTGGCTGCATTCTTTCATTTTGTCCATCTAGGTAAGAAAACCTGCGACATTGAATTCACTCTGTGTTTAAAAAAAAAAAAAAAGAATTAGAAAAAAAAAACAAACAAACAGTGATTTGCGTGGAGGTTTTTGCATGGAAAATCCTGGAGTGAAGTGTTGCATCTTTGAAGGAAGATACATCACTAAGTCACTGTAACTAATAATTGTGTGATATTGAAAGAGCGCAGAATTTACTGGTGCAGTGGGATTACTTTTGTTAAAGCAATAATGCCTCATTTGTTCTTATGACAGAGCTTTACAACAGTTACACAGGCAAGTCTTTAACATCCATCAACATTACTGTCTGGATTGTATTATCTAGGAAATCCCAGAGTCACTAGCCTACAGGTTGAATTAGCTGCAAATTCATTTCAGATTAGAATCCCTTTTGTAAATGCTGCAGTCACTCAGGCAATACCTCAGAGAAAGCAGGGGGATGTTATTGAATTTTGTGTTAATAATTCTTTTAATTCTTTCCCAGCCTTTTTTTTTTTTTTTTTTTGTAACCACTGCTTCTTGAAAGGCATTAAGGCATTAAGCTGACTTTAAAATAACAACAGCAAAGAGTTTTCAAAAAAAACTTCTTTTGTGTCCTTCCTGCAGGAATGAAAACCTTTCAAATACAGTTTATAGTGTATCTGTCCTTCATTTAAGGTGTTTCAAAAATACATCAGTGTACAGGCCTAGAGCCAATCACCCAAAGACTCCCTTCCATTCTTTTGACCGTGTTTCTGCAATGGGTTTCTCCAGCCAGCTTTGCCCAGGTACCTCCTCTATACCTGCCCTTACCCAGCGCACCTTGGCTAGACATCATCTTGCAATGCATGGAGCAACTCAACTCTTCTTTCCTCTGCGGAGTGGGGAGATCTCAGGAGGGATGAGATTGTCTCTTCCCTTCTGGCATGGTTCTTTGCACCGTGAAAGCCTTTGGGGACTTGAGGGTTTATAGATATTTCTGCAGTGCACATGAGAATTAAACCAAGAATAAGGGTCTCATTGCAGTTATTCTGGTGCAAATGTAGAACAGTATTGCTGATCAGATCTGGGTTTAGCCTGGGATGCATTTGGGTCTCTCTTGAATTTGCTGGGAAGTGGTATTCCAGCAAAGAAGCCTGCAGGCAGGAAAGAGTGTATTTGACTTGAGTGTTGCAGAATGTTTGAAGAAAATGAAGTTTGAACTCCAAACCACAAATATTCACAACAGAATCCTGATTCAGAGGATTACACTGAGCCAACCGCAGGGCAGAGCCGCTACCACATGACTGCTCAAATGTCACCTAAAATGTTTGGATTTCGAATTGTCGCTGTTGAACTCCTCCCAGGCAATCCTCAGGCCGACGTACTTTTGGCAAATAATTCTGAACAAAGGCTATATCTGAAAATTCACTTGTTGCCCGCATTACTCATGCAAATCGTTTGCTCGGCATCTTGTTATAGAAAGAATGGAGAAATCCAAATTAAGGAGCAGATCCCTACCTTGAGGTTGTTCTTAAAGTATCCCTTCTGTTCAAGAGAGCTAGAGCTTGGTTTAAATGCCCCATTAAAGTCTGTGTTGATAAAACCCAGGATATTGCCATTTTGATTCTTTAAATTTCTACCCTGCTATGTTAACATTTTTTATGTAATGCATACTGCTGCCCTCAGAGAAAAAAAGGAAAAAAAAACCCCAACCCTCCTCTCTGCCCTTTTTACAAATTAGTTTAAGCTTTAACAAGATGATTTTATGTTCTGATTAATGAAATAGACATTATTGTGCAAGAAACTATTGAAGCATCTGTTTAACTTGAAACCTGTGCTGAAGCTCCAGCCTGTTCTCTCCAGGGCTGTAGACATCATGAATATCGACGGGTGAATGTGGGTTTCATCACCATTTTTCTTACCAAAAATTAATTACTTCTATTAATCCTCAAGCAGGTTTTAGCCTGTAATTGAAGACAAAGCTGCAGATTTCCTTCCCCAAAGAGCAATTGCTCCTTGATTTGGTAAGTGCAAGTTTTAGGTGAGGCATCCTGTTTTCTGGGGACCGCAAAGCCCCAATTCCTACCGAAAATGGAGGTCTCTGCGACTGCCACCCCCCTCCCGAGAAACACACACTTGCAGACACAGAAATAATGGCTATTTTAGCCTGTCATTCTCTGCAGCCAAAACCTCACCTCTGTTCATTGGGGTCTTTACATAACCTGACCTCCAGAAGCCAATTACATCTGTTTTCTTTGTGCTCATGTGTTTCTAGTATTGACACCAACTTCGCTTTCAACAAAGGGTGGGTTCCCATGAACTCCATCCTTTATTACCAGCTGGTTCTTATTAGAGATTAACCAATAAAAAATGAGTAATACAGTCAGCAGTGTGTTCCTACATGTAGCACTTTTCCATGTGTTTCAATTTACCAATCAACCAATAAAGCCCTGCCCTTCAATGAACTGCATTCCATACCTCACATTTTTTGCTTATTTTGATAAATGTAGCTTTTCATAGATAAAAAGGGCAAGAATCTGGCTAACACTGTCTACTGTTAGCTGGAACATTGATGTTGGTTAGATGAATTAGAGAATGCTACTTGATCTTTTCTCTGACAGCTTATTATGCCTTGGTTCCTGGGCTTCTAAAATTTCTCTTGCAAAGCTCCCTGTCACTGTGCTTAGTTAAAACTTGTCAAAAAATTAACGAACCAAATTTCAAGCTTGTTTTGCTTATTTCCTTCAGCACCAAGCAGGCAAGGGAGATTTTGAAAGGATACACTCTCATTGCTGCTGTTGCAGAGGTTTCTGCAAGCTAAAATTCCTTATCCAGCATTATGTGCAGTATTAAAGGGTTCAAACCTGAAAAAAGGCAGTTCATAAAATGGGTCATTTCTAGTACAAACTTTCGGGAGGGAAAATACAAAAAGCAAACAGCAACTTAATGGATTCCTTGATGAAAGAATCTGGGAGCACTCTTGTAAATTTGTTCTTTGCCATTGTATCTTCTCTCCTGAAAACCCTCAACACACATATATTATTTCAAGCATTCAAGCAGTTGCGCTCAGGCCAGTGACTAGCTCACATGCTTAAAAATGAGCACATGCATAACTGTTCATTAATTTTCCTCGTTTAACAGGAGTAGTTGAAGCCCTGACTGAGTCTCTGGTGTCAGTGGAGAAAGATCGTGATCCTCACTGGGACCAGCCATACAAGCAATATCGGCAGGACTGTGTTGCCCTTCACAGGCAGCAGAAGAGGCTTTGGTATAGCAATGCTGAAGTGTTACACTTACCAAGTTTTATTTAGACTCCTTCTGTACGTTATGAAATTTTAATTTCAGAAAGTTGTTTTTGTCATTGGCATGACTTTAATAAAATTGTGCCCTACTTGTACCAAACTGTGGTCCATGATGGACTACCCACGTCTCCCACCCATAAAGCAATCCAGGTGGCATGAATGTTATTAGACCCTTTAATTCTCCTAAATAGACCTTCCCTTTGACACCGAATTCTGAACTTGGCTTCATTATCACTTTTCAGCAGGAGAATGAAAATACAGTAAATCTTTCCATTAAACCTAGCTGCTGAAAAGAGAACTTTATTGTTTTAAGGTAGTTCAAAGTAGGCTGGAAAACTCCCTGTAAAAACAGGCACGAACTCCTTAAACGCCCCTAAGGTATAAATGTGCTAACTCAATGCCTCAGTGCCTCTCACTCCTTCGCTACCTTTTTCCCATTGCAGGCAGGGAAAGCTCACCCTGTGGGAGCACACGATCCAGAAAGTCACTGAAAGTTCACCATGTGAGATACGGAAACCTGACCTTGATGCCACCCAGCTATCAGCAAACCTGGGATTTCCCAGGGCCTCTGGAAAATCTGCATTTTCTGAGGTTATTTCTCTGAATATACTCTAGTGTAGTTCAGAAAGCAGCCGTCATGAAATACCAGCTAGAAATAAATGAAATATATTAAATGATGCCTTGAGCTTTTTCTTCTCCTTTGGGTATTTTTAGGGGATACTCCAGTCCCATTGGAGTTAAGAACAAAACTTTTACTTCTAAGGAAGCCCCAGAAAACCAGGGAAAGGTGTGGATTTATGTCCCTACAGTTTTCCTGTATAAATCACTGCGTGGACATTCCTTCCAGAATAAAAGAGTTTTGGCCCTGCTTAAAGCACTCCCCTGAACTGTCAGCCTTGAAGATGAGATTGCCTTGCTGGGTCCTCTTCCCTTGCCTTCTCCTAAGGCACAAAATGCTCTTTCTAGGTGTTTTTCTCAAGGGAGCACGGCCTGTTTCCCAGCTGCTGGTGTGACAAATAACCAAGGCCACGATCCTGGAGGTATATAGCAGATGACAAACCTACTGCAACTTCTGCAGGCACTGAGTTCCCCATGCTGCTGATGGGGTCAAGCAATCGAGATTGGTTCTTCTCCCCGGTGCTTTTCAGAGAAAGATGATATGTTCGTGGAACCAAATTCTTCATTTCTAGTCTCAATTAAGGGAAGAGGGCAGGAATGGGCTGTTTCCATCCTTACTCCTTTCAATACGATCCTCGGTGGTGAATTTGCATCCTATGCCCAAGATCCCAGAGTGTTGCTGCAGCTTTCCATGAACCATGTTCTTCCAGCTCCCCAGCAAGCGTGCTGAAGCCCTGTGTCATGGCTTCCTCCAACACACAAGAGCAATTTCACTCAAGCGCAACAGTTTTGTGGCAAATACATTCCTTTCAATAATTGATTAAGTCTTATGTGAAAAATAGAGAGTACTGCAGAAGATTCATTTCCAGAAAGGGATTTTTTTTTTTTTTTTTAATAATTGGAATTAGATTCTGGGCTGGAGAGAAAGCTGGGGATGGCTGATAACATTTTGACAATGATGAGTGAGGCTTTAGGAAATAAATACAGTCTGAATTATTGAAGTCTTTTCAGCAGCAGAACCTCCAATTCAGTGAAAGCATATGAAAAAATATTTGCCTTTTTCAAGTCACCTAATCACTCTAGAGAGCTGGCAGCAGTTCAAGTGATGTACACTTAAAATGTCAGGCTAAATTATAGATTTCAACCTTCAGAATGTGCTGTTAAGAATAATTCATTTGTGTTTTTCGGCTGAAAAAACTTTGAACCTTAAGCTTCTTTCTGTATTACTTGTGAGGTTTTTGTTGTTTACATCAAGGAAGTACTGAAATAAATAAATAAATAAATAAATAAATAACAGGCAGAACAGAGGTGACCAACACATTTTCTGGAAATCAGCAAATGTGAAGGGAGGAGAAGGCAGTATGAAGAAAGAAGGGCCAAGTTCTGCTCACAGCATCAAGGACATGTAATAAGTCCCAAGTAAAGCCACAGCACAGCAAAGTGATACCCTCAACTTTCAGCACAAATCTTTTCCATTTCAGTCCGTGAGACTTAAGCATCTTGCTGACCTGGGCTGGGAGAGAGCAGCCAGTTTAACAAACTCTTATCACTGCACACAGAATTACACTGTTATTGCAATGGGATGATTCATGTCCTGAGGGATGTTAGCACCATCTCTTTGAACAGAACGGAACATTTTAAACCCCTGTTCAAATCATGAGGCAATTCTGAATTGGTGTGAGCTGTTACTCGGGAGTGGCGGGGGAAATATCACTAATACACCACCATATGTATGCTCAGAGCTGCACAGTGACATTTTTTGGTACCATTTTTTGGTACCTCCTGTGAATGGAGATTGGTACCTCCCCTTCGCTGATCACCTCGCTTGCTCCAACCTTTATTCCAATTTCTTCCAGTTGCTGTCACCAGGAATACGCACCCCTCTTCTTGTCCTGCAGCACCCAGCACAGCTGAGGCATGTGCATCTCCATCTGAGGTCCCCTCCATGGCACCCTCTTCTTCCTCCTCTGCTACAATCCAACCTATATTACTACCTGAACTAAAAATCAAGCATAGTCCCCTCCTACAGTGACCAGGAAGGTCTGCCAAATGCTAGTTTTCTGTTTAACAAACACAAGGCCGCTACCAAGAAGGGGTTTGTTCCAACATACAACTTTATTATTATTAATTAATTATTGCTGATTCTGCAAAGGCATGATGATGTACTCCTCCTGCTGGCTTCACATCTGCTGCTGGTTAGGAAACAACCAGGGGTCTCTGCACCGATCACGGGGCAGGGAAAGATGTGTTAGGCTGTGATACATGACAGCTCTGATTAAAATGTAATTGCTAGGATTATTCCTCCTGGAGAGAAGGAGACGGCAGAGTCCAACCATGGTCAAATGCTGGTGTGCTTGGCAGCGTCTACTGAAGTGGTTTATCTTCCACAGAAAGAATCTAAACTGAAAATAGTCTTCTAACAACATAATTCCCGCAACACTGTTGAGGGTGCTCTCCACCTTAGTCTAATCTCTGTGAAGATAAATGTTCTCACAGGAGAGAAGGATTGGTCTAGTTGTTGGCTTCTGCAGGGGCGCCTAGTGACAAGGCCACTCCCTTCATATCTCCACTTGGTTTGCATAAATCCAGCTCTGTGTTTTATATGCACGGAATTCCCCGTTCTGCTCTGCAGACCTAATTGCTATAGACTGAACTTGTACTTGGCAGAAGAAACTCCCCTCACTGTTGCACTGACCTAAAGGTCTTTGCAGTGAAGTCCAGGGGAGACCAAAGAGGGTTTTGCAAAATACCTCTGTGTCAGAGGGAAGGGACATATGGCTGGGATATCGAATAAATCATGCCAGGCCCAGGGGTAAACTGCAGGTGGAGGGAGCTGGGTGTGATACCTGGTCCTGGGAGGTGACCCCCTTGTGTTTTGTCCATGGGGTTGGCTGAGGCTCTTCCCCATCAATGGTACAATGCTGCTAACTGAGATGGGCTCTGGTATCAGTCCTACCTTGCTTTTTTTGGCTTCCTGGTCCAGTCATTGCTTCACGCCCACTCTGCTGTTTTGTTTTTTCCCCGCAATCCCTGACCCTGCTGAACCACATCACCCAGAAAGGTTTTTGTTCCTGATCACTTCCATTAGGAACTCTTGGTTGTGGCAATTGTTTGTTGTCATTGTTATCCAACCTTGATCTCCCCCCAAAAGGGAACAGAATTAAATGAAATGCTTCATTTCCAATTTCAATTTCTTTGGCTTTTTCTTCCAGCCTTTGGAATTCAGCTGTTCTCTCTGGCTAGATTAAAGAGACCTTTAATATATGTTATTTTTCCTCAGTGAAAATACTTATGTGCTGTAATCAAGTCTATGTTTGATCTTTTTAATAAGCTAAACAGACCAATTTCCTTAAGTCTGTTCCTATCAGACCCCCTCCTGCAATTTAAACAAATGCTTTTGAGAAGGAAAGCCATTTTTTTTGCAAAGCAGCCTGCTCTACTTTCAACACCCATTCAAGGCTCTCAATACGTTGTCTCCAAAATAATACCCCAAAGAGGCATTTTGAGGCTTGATTGCCTGAACCGCTCTCCATCCCTTCTGCCTCCAAGCTGAAGAGATGCCATCTGGCAGCAGAGTTTTGGGCAATGAACCCGTGTAGTTTTACACACCCTTGTGGGAGCTTTTTGCGGGATGGGACTGACTGTAATTGTTGTGTGCACACTTTGAGTTTGCATCAGCCCCAATGGTGGCTGCATCAGCCCCCGTGGTGGCCACTGCTTCCCTAGCTGTTCCATCGGATGTGCCAATGGAGGTCAACACCCTGTGCATCCCCATCCGAGGGGCCACCAGCATCTGTGGTCCATGGTCCTGTGAGGAAGGAAGATCACCCCCCCGCAGACAAAACTGACACAACAAGGACCCCGTGGCCCCGAAAGCAGTGTTGGTCCTTTGCACTGGTCCACAGCAGGGCCCCTGAGACAGCTGTAAAAAAAAAAAAAAGGCAAAAAAAAAAAAAGAAAAAAAAAGTGAAAGAAAAGCCCTGGCGCCGCTGGGGTTTGTGCAGGGTCACCCTGCAGCTGCGTGCCCAAGATGCTGGCGGTGTCCCCCGTCCCAGGGCCGCGGGCGGGAGGGCTGCGGGGGCCGCGGGGGCAGGCTGGGGAAGAAGCGCGGGGGAAGTGATGGGCTAGCAGAAAATAAATCACCGCGCCTTGGTGCTGTCACTCTCTGCCCCAACTGGTTTTGACAAACAAAACTTCACTGTCCACTGACAAGAACAAATAAACTGAGTCGGGAGAGACTGAAATTCACAGGGGATCTGAAATATTTACCTTGATACCTTATAAGGCTAATAACCACTTTGCTGCTTTGCAGCCACCGACAGAATTAAAAAAAACCAACAAAACAACAAAAAAAACAAAACAAAAACCTACCTAAATGTTTGGGGCTTTTGACTAGTCCAACCTGTCCTGGCAAAAGCATCAAAGCAGGATTAGAACAAGGTTTTAATTATACACGCTTTCCCCTACCCCCCCTCCCCTTCTCCCCCTCCAAATTTCTTGCGTTTGATTATGGAGATCAGTGGAGTGAGCCAGATATCGCAGCTAATATAAATGATTTCATTCAAGCTCCTCCACCAAAGATACAACAAGCATTTTAAAAGCCGAAGGTAAACCTTTTGCTCTCGGCCGTGCGTGTTCACCAAGCTGTGCTGCTTGCTTTCACATTCTCGCAAACCACGTTTTTCAAAATTACCTGTAAGAGTCAGAAACTCGTGCATGCCAACAGCTCCAGACAAATAAATAACCCACCCTAGGAGGAAATATCCGTCATCTGCTGGACATAAAATAAATCTTGCTCCCCAGTGTTTAGCTGGGTTCTGTACTGGTTTTGGCCAATGCTTTTCAACAATAAAGTAGTGGTAAATAAAAATGTGGGTACATTCGTTTATTTAGTAAGTGTAAAACATGGCAAATGCAATGGTAGGGAATAACTTCATTTCTTTGCATTTTTTTCCTGGACTGCGCAATTGCATCAAGGCTTTAAGTAGACAGTTGAAATAACGAATTAAAGTTCCTGAAGCAGCGCTGTGATAGATTTGCGTCATCTGTGAATTGGACACAGTGGGTTAATTGTAGCACTGCCACGCCAGGGATTACTTACTCGTGTTGATCAAAGGAAACTCATCCAAAATGGGTGAGGCTGGAAGGGATTTAAATCGTGGATGGGTCTGACAGTTCAGACTGATCTCAGTGGAAGAAGCTGGGTGTTTCACTGTGCTGTGCATTAGGCAAATGTTCAAATACGGAGCCTTACGTTAAACTCCTGATCTTTACAGTTGGGGACGTATTCTCCATTGAAAGAAGGGCAAAACCTTTAATTTACGGGGCCTCAAATCAGATTACAAATGCAAAACTTGCTTTGCCAAAATGCCATTTTGTAAAGGCAATCTCCCTTCACTCCTGAACCAAACTAGTTTGGTATCACGCTCCTGAGGACAAGGAAAAGGAAAACTCCTGTCTGAATAGTTCTGTCAGTGTCAGGGTGACCTTGTTTTCTACAGCCACAAAATTATGTGCCTGATTAATAAGGGGCTAGAAGTTCGACTGCTTGAAACACAAGAAGAAAATCTGAATTAAATATATTTTTTGGTTTGCTGCTTGTCAGACCTCTCACGTATTTTTTAAAATAAACTTCTTCCACACAGAGTCTCCCCCATTATTTTAAACTGTGCGTGACTCATAGTCGTGCCACACTACCTTTACCCTGAGCATGAAATCGTTGATTATAAGGCTACTGTACAGGGATTTATTACTGCAAGTACCAGCTCTGCCTATGTATCCTGTTTTCATTAGCAGTTAAAAAAAAAGCAATTGCGTGTGTGTGTAAACACATTTAAGAAAACCCACTTATTTTCCTTCTTTGTTTTTATTTTCCTTTTTAATCAGAGATTAAAGTTTTGGTTGGCTTCCCATCCCAAGTCTCTATAGATGCACTGTAAAACGCTGCCAGCACACTGGAGGTTTGTTACTGCCGTTTGTCATTACCAGTCATCCCAGATTAGAAGAACTCACTCCCACGTGTCTTCAAGGTGCCCAGCCCAAGGGTCTTAATTAACACCACAGTAATGGGCTGGGCAACCACGCTTTTTTCCCACTTCATGATTTTCAAATGCTTGACTTTTCAGCCCAATGACACGACTCTAGTACATCTAATGTGGGGTTTTTTTGTTGCGGGAGCACAGCCTTTTTACGTGGAATTCAGCTTCATAAAGGGCGATGCTGTTCCTGCCGGTCCTGCCCTGTCCCTTCCAGCCACTCGTGCGTCTGCCTTGGTGCCATTGATTACAACCCTAAATCCTAATTCTCCAGTTGGTTGTGGGTGGGTGGGATGCCTTTCAAATTTCTACCATTTGGGAATTCCTCAGATTTTCCGCAAAGAGTGTAGGTCCCTATATTAATAATTAGGAGTCCCTAATTACAAATACAGTGAACAGTTAAATATTAATAATAATTCAGTGAGGCTTTAATGGTGAAAGCAGAAAGGATCATGAGACTAATTATATTTTTAGGGTAATAGAAGACAAATAACTCATAATTTTTTGTTTAACTAAGATGGCAGAGTTGCTGACTGTTATACTTCTGGAGTACACAGAATTACTGGAGTAGGTAGGAAAGTCAAGAACTGACCAAGAGGAGCAGCTGCATAACAGCTTATTTGGGACATGAAGTTTTACTGCTCTTGGTACAGCACACACACCTACAGGGTACATGGGAAGAAATGATGCAAAAAAATTTGCAGGATGCCTAGATTTAAAAAGGATGGAAAATATTTTGCTGAATAATTTTATTTTGGAAAATATTTTTTTAACAAGAGCTAGTTTGGGAGGAAACTTCTCCGGGGACATTTCAAGAACAATTATTCTTTTCTCTTTTTCTTTGGTCTGCATCTCCAGTGGAAAACACTGTCACTGGAAGGTGGCATCTGTGCTAGCCCCAAATGCCTAGCTGAAGGCTAAAGAATGTGCCTCAAAATCCAGCAAAAGACCTCAGTGAAAAGGAGATGCTTTCATTTCTCCTGAAATTTATAGGGCGTATTTTCTCCCCAGCCCACAAGCCATTTGGGGTCATTCCACAAGCCCATTCTTTAAATTTACGATCATTATTTGGTATTTGTGTTGCATGAGGGCTAAGAGCCAACTTTCTCACTCCGGGGGGCTTACGGTGTGAACGTCTCCCAAGGAAGGGAACACCAGTGGCCTTAGGAGCACCCATCTGCCTTTAGCATTTCCTTTTTCCCCATTAATTTGTTTCTCTCCAGCCCTGATGGGAAGGCTGTAACATTTTTTACTGAGGAGGCTGGGAAGGCAAAGGGGACAAAATGTCCTGGGACAAGCTGGAAAAGGAGAAGGTGGGAAGGGAGCCGCCCAAACTGTTGCACTAAAGAAATAGGACCAAAAAAGATTTGCAGACCTTCAGCAAGAGCTGTCAGGAATTACACTAGATCACGTTCAGTGCTATATATCATACCCAGCACAGAGGAAAGACAGTTTGTGATGTAAAAATCTTACAGGTTACTTTAGGAAGCCTTACTTAGTAAAATGATGGAATGTTTAATGATGACAGCTTGTCTTATGCTGAACATAAATGAATTACTTGAGTAAGAACTGCATGCACAGAAAACCTGCAGCGTGATGGGCAGAGTCCCACACATCACTGCATTTTATGTGACTGTGGAGCAATATTTCTTGGGAGCAGCTCTTGGGTCATGTAAAATTATCTTGTTGAGGACCATCAGAACAGAAACCCAGGATCCCACTGACGGGGCCCCTGGGAGCGAGAGGCTTAGGGCTCTGCCAGGTCCGTGGCCCGGTGCAGGAGGCTGGGGCCAACTGATTATTTGCATGGTCCAACTGGGAGCCATCTTTCAGTTTTCCCTGACAAGGATCCAAGCATCCTTCTGCAGATGCAAGGAGGCAAACAGTCCAGAGGTGCAATTTGTCCATCGGTACAACCTGTTACTAAGTCATCCATTGCACACCGCTCCTCCTCTCTTCTGCCACGTCCCCGCTTGTTTTCATGCCTCTAATTTGTCTGTAAGTGGGGACTCACTTTTTGATTTGGCCCATCTATTTTCACCCCAAAGCGTTTCTGCCATCACCGCTTCCTCTGAAAAATCCCACCTGGCTCGTTCCCGTGTGGCAAACAAAGCCGGATCTGGCTGCGCTGGCTCACGCTGCTCTGATCAACTGGCTGTGACAAAGCATCATCTAGAAGCAAACTACTTTGCTGTAACAGAGAGAGTAGAGATAGTCAAGAAGACAAAGTCTGGCTGCCTCTGCTGCCCCAGAGTTTGCTTCCACGATGTACAGCATCGGGTCACTGGTCTGGGAAAGGGCCCAAGTCCCAGCAGAATGATGTCACTGCTACCAAGATTAAAAGATAAAAACATCATTCCTCAAATTATTTTTTTCCTTTGTCTACCTAATTCTCTTTTCGCCTTTTTAGTCTATTAATATACCCCATCTAGGTACAGCCTGTTCCCATCTTATTAGATTCCCTGATTTCCTTTTCCCACAGTTCGGGATGGGAGGTGAATAATTGGACTTTACAACACGTGCTTCTGCTGTTACAGACCCTCATCCTACAAACACTCATGGGAACTTGAGTTTCAAGTAAGTATTTGAGGCATGAATTGAAGCAGAAATCAATATCGTTTCAATGGCAGTCTTTATCCCTCATACTTAGCCTAAAACAAGCAACGAGGTTAAAGTGACTCTAATTGTAACATGCATTTTCTAATAGCTCTGCAACATGTCATCTCACAGGTTTCCGCAATAAATTAAAAAAGCTGAGTGACATTTTATAGGGTATTCTTTGGTAACAATACATGGCTGCTCCTTTGAAAATCTGACACTCGAGACGTCTCCTTCCATGATTCTAAGGAACAGCAAAAGTCTTATGTTTTAGGATATGAATAAACTATTTGCATAAATTAAAAAACCCCAGACAATTAAATAGCTGGATCATGTTCTGAATAGATTTCTGAGGCTGAAATCAGTGCTTGAGAAATGGCCCAAAATTCCACAATCATTCACCAAATGGCTGGGGCTTCAAACATCTGGAATTTAAAACTTTTAACGTCTCTTCTCCATAAATTTTAGCCACCTCAAGGTCTTTCCGCCACAACTACAACTTTCCTGACATGTTTTAGTGCTTGAGGTTAAAAATCACACTTTACCTCAGCTCTGTCAGGGTCAGATTTGTGGAGGGTAATTCTGTTGGACAAGATATCTTTGAGATTCCTTAAAAATCTGTCACTTGGGGGAAGAAATAAGACTTTTCCACAGTCCCTTTGAAGAAGAAGCTATTCAAGTGAACAAAAAGGGCTGGCTCAGCTTGCAACAGGGGAAAGAAAAAAATAAGCTAAATTGCCTAAACAGCATCTCAGCTCTTTGCAATATGGCATTGTTTTGCAGCCAGATTAAGTGAGTAGATTAGAGTCCTTGCCAGGGTTAAGACCAGTCACATCAAGATTTGAGCAAAAATTAGTGGGTAAGCCAATTTTCCCAGAAATCTCCAAAGACTAGCTTTAGGAATGATGGTTTTTCCATTCTACTTAGCACTCCACAGCACAGTTTCACAAAGCTTTTCAGTCATTCTAACATCCAGCTTTAATGGGTGGTATTTCCTATTTTGACTGGTACAGAGCTCATCTATACATCTATTAAAGTGTGCAAAAGGTCTTTTGTCAAAGCTTGCTTTTCTCTCACTCTCCCTTCACGAGGTTTAATGGGTAGAAGAAATGTCCTTGCTCCCATGTCACAGTCAATATGCCATCTTTTCTTTTTTTCCCCCATTTTGTGTGTTTCTCTTGTAAAGCTGCAGCCTGCTTAAATTAAAGCAGCAAGGTGAACCATTGGCCTCTTAGTTCATGGTTCAAACACCTGAGCTCTTAGTAGAAAAAAAAAATAAAGCCCATCCCCTAAGGAATAGAATTGCTCTTAATGTAGCTGAGTTCCAAGAAAAACTTGAGGTGTGGTCTTTTTGGAGAGAAATGTTCCAAAATTATTACCTCTGAGTCTGGTTAGGGTCAAATTAAGAGCTGCCATAAAATACCTTTATGTTTGTGGAGAGATACCCAGAAGCTTGTGCTTCTAGCATGTCTTGCAGATGGCACAAACCCAGAGATGTCCCTTATGTTTATTGAAATGAAATTTTTTATTTTTTTAAAAAAAGAAAAATCTTGGTTATCGCTTGGCTGTGTGGAGTTTCTTTAAACTCTCCCTTCTCTTTGCTGTGGTGTGGGATGCTCTCAGGCTGCAGCTCTTTGTGCCTTTTGTACTCTTGTGGCCTTCTTATGCTTTCTCATCTCAGGAGGTGGACTATCCCAAGCAGATGCACACTGTCAAGAAGAATGACAACTCTGTGGCAGGAGACCAACAGCCCTGGGCTGAGAAGCAACAGCCTTGCTGTTTGTTTATTTGGTTCTGGCATGTCAATGAAGACGTATCAGATCATGCTCCTACCCATTGTGTTCCTCCCTGGCCTTGGCTCGGGCTAGAGCTTGCATGCATTGCACGTGACGGCCCAAGCCAGGAGGTTTCAGGGAAGTTCCCTGCATGTCTTCTCAACTCAGAGAGATCCTCAGCTGCTTCTGAAGTCCTTGTGAAGTTGTGATGTTAACCTCGATGTCCTGGCCAAATTCCAATGTAAGTAATTACAAACTGCCTATCTTATTTCAGCCTCCTATGTCAACTACATGGAGTGTACTTTGGCTTTGACAATTTTTTCTCCATTTTTCTGTCCTAAACACTTGCATAGCACTGCTTTGTGGAATTACCCTTCTTCCACCTGTGATGCCTGTCCAGTTTGTGATGCAAACTTTGCTCCACAAAGAAACAAAGAACAAATAAGTCTCCCCAAATTCTCACTGTATGTAATGCTCTTCAGACAGTGGAGACATGCCTTCTCCACTAGGTCTCTGCCTCCTGACATAGGATGGATGGGACTGGGAAGTTGCCTGCCCTGTTCCAACTATTTTCAATTGATGGATGGCTCTGTAACGCTGTTAGCAAAAGCCATCACTCACAGCCCTCCCAAGAATATGTTACAGCACATAGCTGCCTCCAGATCAGGGACGTGCAATCAGCCTTCTGCCACCAGATAGAATCTCTGCCCTACCCAGTGGTGAACCGCAGTGTTTGTGATGCTCACCGAGTCCCTGGGAGGAAGGGTTATAGGTGTGTATATCTCTTCTTGCTAACAAAGAAACTTTCCACAACCCTTTCTGCTCTGCCAGGCTAACTCTGCCTTCCCTGCCACAACCCAGCCCGTCAATCTTATCACACCCTGATCATGCAGTGCTCTCAACTCCAGATTTCCCCCAGGTCTTAACATCTCTGACCCTTGGCCAGACAGTACAGGAAACTTGCAGTAAAAAAGTTACTACGACGGCTCGGCACAGTAAATGTGAGGACATTTGTGCACCCTGAGAAAAACCACAGGCGCAGCTGCCTAAAGCCAAGACATTTACTCACCTTCAGATATTTATTATTCCCTTCTTTCAACCTGCTTCCTCACTGCTGTCTGTTTCGGGAGCAGGAGGAGGGCATTCCAGATTATCCCTGATGCTTAAAATGTGGAAAGACAATGACACAAATGGCAAACTGTCTGCTCAGAGGTCATGGGCTTTTCTGCACACCTCCACTGGCCACCTAACCTCTCTGCCTCCCACTCGCTCCCAATTTTGTAGCATTTCCATAAGGTTTCTTTAAAAATGAGGGGATGCTACTTCAGACCCATCTCTAGTAAAATAAACCACATCTTTATGTTGTTATAGCAGGAGGGTTAGAGGTGGGTGATGTGGCAGGATTCAGTGATGCTTGGGGATTTGGTGTGCCTGCCCCGTTGTGACAACCTGTATCCAAGCACATCGAAGTCTTTGAGAGGTTTCTGCTATCATAGATCTTGTTTCTACTTCATTCACTTCTGCTCAGCTCTTTTTTTCTGATTGATGTGAATCAGATTGCCTGATTCAGTGTTAGCAGGGCACGAGAGCTGGTTGCAGGAGGGGTGGGTTTCTGCTTCCAGCTTACTCTCGTTTTGAAAACTCAGCCTGAGCAATTGCAGTTGCCCCGTTGAACATACCTAACTCAGGTGTAAAAATAAATACACATGCACAAATGCACAAATAATGAATAAGTAGTTTTCCAGGTAGGACAGGCAGCTGTAGTCTTTTTGGGAATAAAAGTTTTCCGCTGGTCCACCCTCTCTCATTTTGACCCGCTGTACCATGCCAGCATGGCAACAGTCGGAGATCCTACAGTCAAAACAGGCTGACATAATGTCTCCATAGCTTCAGCATTGGAGGGACAAATCTTCCAACCACGGCCTTTAGTGCAATTACATGTCACTGCCGTGTACGGCAGTATTCGAAGTAGAAAGTGACTGTGTTTTGTTACAGAGGAAATAAGGAGTCTGGATCTTTCCTCTCCCACATCAGGCACCCCCACCCCATCTGCCCATTACGCTGTAGAGGCACTAAAGGCCATACACGTGAAATCTTACACTGAACCTGCTTCCTTTTTCCACCGCCATGTAATTTGCCACATCAATGCAGCTCCCACCCTAGGATCTGGAAATTCTGTATCCCTTTTCAGGGATGGCCCTTTGATTTTTCTTGGACCCGGCTGTGTTTTTAAGCCTTTCTAAGATAGCTGCACAGGAGCAGGAAATTCTGTAGACCCCACTCTGTCTCAGGAAGAGGAGATGGAGCCAAACTCCTATTAGCTCTTCCTTTTCATTTGTGAGGGTTTGGAAGAAAAAAAAATAAAAATCATCAGACATATAAGACTGCCAGGCAGAGGCATTTTCATTTAACTTCTTCATTCCTTTTCCCTTTTTTTTTGTAGTGTTCAGCACAAAATGTTTCCACGCATGGTCCGTGCCCAGGTTGATAGCTGCCCGTAGGCAGGAGGAGCGTATCTCTCTGCAGAGCCGTCTGTGGGAAAGCAGAGCAATTGTTAGTTCTAGACAAGTTTTCAGCTTCGATGCATGAATCAAATACCTGAATCAAATTATTATGTGCAGCTGTGAAAATTGTGATCATGAAACCTGATTACAATTCCCTCCCCCCCCGCCAAAGGTCAGTGACAATATACAAAAGACCTTCCCTTCTCTAATGTAAATATTTCATGAAACAAAGATGACTTTCTCCATAAGCTTTGCATCTCTCAGGGAAGAAGGCTGGACAGTGCCAGCAGAGTTCAGAGCTCACGGGAGGTCAGGACAGAGACATGCTGTTCTCTTGGCGATTGGTCACTGGTTTTTAGAAACATTTTTTTCCCTTGGCTGCTTGTCCCGCTCACCTCACTAACCATTTCAAGACAACTGGTGCTAATCCCTAAAGGACTGTGTTTTGTTTTGGTTTCTAACAAGCAAACTTTTAATTTGACCATGACCGTCTCCAGATCCATTTTCCGTGCAGCAAAAGCCACAGAACTCTCTACCTTCAGAGATTTTCACTTGCGTGTAAACAAGCACCGTTGTTTCCCTAGACAAGGTATGTTGCATATACATACACAACACAGAGAGCTCCTACTCATTGTTTAACAACCGTGCATACTTCAGCAGCGTAGTACTGGTTAAACTTTCATGTTCCAGCCAACAACCCATTACAGAGGGTGCAATCTGAACCAGATGGGACCAGGTCATAATCGTTAAGGTCCCTCATGGTGAGATCCCATCTTAGATTGCATCTGAAGTCTTACTCATCCATTTGCTGGAGTCAATGGATCTACTTGTTGGAGTAGAAGCAACTCACACAAATAAAATTAGCTTTTAAAACATGTGTGGAGCTGTAAACTGCACTATATGCAAATGCTTTCCATATGCAGAACATCTGCTGCTGCTGGGCTTTCCAGGAGGTCTTTGCTGACAAAATGTCTGCTTGGTCTTCTGGCCAGGCTGCTCCACCAGCAGACTGGAGACCTGAGTTCAACCCTTTGCATGGCACAGACTTCTCGGGCACCTTAGGGACTAGCAGTCTGTAGAGACCCGAGTGGCAGATGGAAACACAGAAAGTATGGTAGGGTGGGACCTTCTGGGAGATACACAGGGATCCATTGTGTGTTGTCCCTGCTCGGAGGGAGGACAAGCTTACTTTGCCCCATCTGCCCCATGGCTCCCATCACCCATGAGAGTGGGAGCTGGTGAAAGCGGTGAGACACAACAGGAATGTAGAGAGAGAGAGAGACACAAGGCCAGCATGGCATAGCCTGGATGGTCATCTGCAGGACCTTAATCTGAGGACTCTGACACTACGCAGAGATCAGCTGTGGAGCACACAGGTAGTAAAGCAGCACTATTGAACTGGGAGCAGCAGTACCACCTCCACTGCCCTCAGGGTTTTCTTGTTACAGGATGAAAGCCCCAAAGCTGCTTGTGAACTTGGGCCTTTGGATTGGCAATTTGCTGGGCTCTCTGCCAAGCCACGAGGCCAGATGTTCCTGACGTCGTTTGAAAACCACTGTCTCAGTCAGTAAACATCACATCAGTCCAAGCTCAAACCTGATTAAAGGAAACTTTGGATTTTCCACTTAATGAAGAAGGGGTGAAAGGTAGGAATGTACAAGAGATTTCTCTTAGCCAAGAATGAATCAAGAAAGTCAGTGTCTTTATTTGACTGACTACAACTACTGTGTAACTTCAGACTTGGTGCAACTTCAGAGTAACGTGGTCACCAGCAAGTCTAAAAAATGTTGGGTTTCAGTCAGAGGAACCTCCCAGAGTTCATCTGGTTCCCGAGGCCTATAAACACTCACATTTCTTAAGTTAAGAAACCTGGGCTGGAAAATTGCACCAGAACAAGCTGTCTGTGGGAAATTCCTGCTCCTTATTGCTTCCATTCCTGATGCTACAAAGATAACTGCCGTCTTCATTGTGGTGCGACATCTACTTGAGTCCAAAGGCATGCCAAAGAAAGGTATCCAAGTATTTTAGAATGACAGAAAGATTAACTGCTGCTTCTCTTCTGAAAACTTAAATAAATCTGCAGGCAGTTCTTGTTGGGTTTTCCCCCCTCCAACTCTTCATCCTCTGCCTGTGTAAGAACAACAGGGGTTGGACATCCTTTCATGACAGCATTGTTTTGAGATGATGTTGGTGAGGTGGGCTTCAAATGGTGGCTTTTCTCCCATTCTTATACAAAGTCTTCTGAAGATGCTGCCTGAGAAGAGATACATGCGTGCGTATTCGTGAAACACTCCCAGCACCAGTAAATGAGAGTATTTGCAAATAGTACAGATTCAAGCTAATCTGAGCCACTTTCTGCAATGCTATTGCAAGGTTTAAGTTCCTAAAGGCCACTTTTTGTGTTGTTTTAAAGTGCATTTACAAATATACCCTAGACTTGGCAATCGCTATTTCTGAAAGACCATCAAGATAGCTTTCCAGCTGTTTACTGGGATGACAGCAAGTGGAGGGGAAGTGGATTGTTAATGTTAATATCACACCAACTGTCTGGATGGACTTGCTGTGTGATAAGATGTAGGGCTTAGATGCAGATTTATGGTAACTGATCCCAGAGCTTGAATTGGGTCCAGCATGTCCAGCAAGTTGAATACATTTCACCCCCAGAGGTCTGCAGAAATGGCTGGGAGAAGGGAAGCTTACATGCCAGCCCAATATGGCTGTACTGCCGACCCTCCTGGCAGTGCTTTGTCTTTTTGATTTTGTTAAAAGTTAAACTTAAAAACTGAAATGTTTTTGTTCAGTACAAATTGCCATGAGTAAAAAATTCAGAGTATTTGAATTTTCGTGTGTGTTCAGGCCAGCTTGCACACTCATGAGATTTCGATTAGGGCATGCTTGGTAACATGCTGGACGATTGTTTGATGACAGGTTGGACTATATTGAAAGATGGGCAAAGCAAGGAAGCGAGGAGCTGGGACAGGCATTGCTTCCATTCACTTTGTGGTCAGCTGAACCCCTCTCTCTTGTACTTCCCTTAGCCATGAGCAATAAGACACGACAAGACGATTAACTGGCTTTCCATGCATGCCTCAGGTGCAAAGGGGAATGTCTTCAGCCACCTGAGAAGTACATTAGTGTGTGGTAATAAACTGGGAGGGGAACTCTTCCATGGGAGGGCCAAGAGAGGTGGAGAAAAGGAGAAGTATCGTTGCTTAGTTCTGCAGGGACTCAGGAGTCACGCCAGCTGAGGAGCCCTATGCAAAGTACTCATCATTTTCCACCAAGCTGCTGTGGGTCAGGAGAGGCTGCTGGGATGTGAAAGGCAGGCAGATCATGGGGTCCTGCTCATCTCACTGTAGAAAACCAAAGGGGATACGAAGTCCTGAAGCCCTTGGTGCAGAGCCCCAGTGCTCTACGTCAAGTTGTGCCAGCTGAGGATGTGGCAATCAGCTGGAAGGGTATCTGGTGAGATACCTGGGAGAGCAGCTGGTGCTGCTGCAGCACCTTGACCTTGCACAGAGCAGGCTGTGGAGCGTCTCCTGTGGTGGTAAAGCTGATTTGAGAAGTTCCCATCCAAACCTTTATTTACTTGGCTGTGCTGCAAAGGGAGCTCTGGAGTCATGCAGGCCAAAAAAGAAAGCCCAGAAATATCTCTTTTAAACTCAGATCATCTCACTGATATTTTCATGCCAGTGGTACCACTAAGAAAAATGTGTGTGGTACCTCACCTGTAGGCAGGTACCAAAATCATTGGGTAATTGCTCCACTGAAAAGTGTAAGAGCTGGGAAGAGGGAGGCTGGGGATTACAGCTGTTTAGGTTTTATTTCTTTATAGAGGTAGAACATTGTATAGATTTGTGCTAGAAATGGATCCTCAAAGGGTTGACTTGGCAGGAAGGCAGGGAATGTGGAGCAGGGACAGCGTGGTAAGGGCTCGAGACGAGCCTGTCCTTGCCACTGGGGAAATCCCAATATCCAACTGCAGGTTGTGTGCAAAAGAGCAGCCAAAATCACAGCTGAACATGGACTTAATGCATTAGAAAATGTCAGCAATTTCCAACCATTGTCAAGGTTGGAAAGACGATCAAGTGCACGTGACTGCGTGTTTGCACGACCATGCAGGCTGGGTTAGTTTTTATGGGGAAAAATCCATTATCTTGTTATTTTTACTTTTTAGAATTTTCTTCCCTTGGAGGGAACACAAACAAGAAACACAGAAATGGAGATATTAGGTAAATTACTGAGTATAGAAGTGAGGTGTTGGTAACTTTATCAAATCTCATGGAAGCTGTAGGCAATTCCAGGGCAAGAATTCACATCCCTAACGTCATGTAGCCCCGTGCGATATGTGAGCCTGTGCTGATATTTATTAACTGCTTTAACAGTAGAGCATGGATATAATTTATCTCACTTTCATTTTACTGCATGCAGTGCAAAAAACATTCTGGGCCCTAAATGAAGTAGTAAAGCAGATGAGATCTGATCAACTGCTTGGTGAGAGTTAAAAATGACTGTAGGAACATTCAGAGGCATTCAGCAAACCATTAAACGCTTTTGTTCCTGGCAGCCCGTAAAGGCCAACCCGATAGTGGAGAAGTAATTTATTGAACTACTTTGTCCTCCACATGCACATGTGTGATGTAAACAGAGATAATAAACAGCAGCTGGGGATCCCTTTTTCATGCAAAAGGGAATTTGTTTGAAATTTTTCTTGCTCCCAACTGTAAAAATGTTTACTTTTTTTAGGCTAGGACAATAGCCTTCGTATCGCAAAACAACGTTAATCATCCTGAGTGACAGCACCGAGAGAGAGATGAAAAAAAGGGTGGAAGCTTGAGCCATTTGTGATGGTTTAAACCAATCACTTGAAATCAGACAGTGTCAGTTCAGTTTACTATGCATTTTTATGTAAGTAGTCAACGCTGCTATTAACAGCTGGACTTCAAAGTTCAGATGGAGCAGGAGTCTTGAGGTCTGTGCAATGTTACTTTTTTCCCCCTCCCCGTCCGTGTAGTCATTAACAAGAGTTGGTTTACATGAACATCAAGTGCTGATAAGGATGTCTGAGTATTGACACAGAAATTGCTCAGTAAAGAGAGCAATTTATAGGAAAACCAAGTGTAAGACATTAGTCATGCACTATTAGGGGACAGCTAAGTTTTACAGAAGGATCTTTTGAACTCAATTGGACTTGAACTTAATAAAAGCAAATTCCAAAGGAGAGGTTTGCTTTATGTTGGCCAAACATATTAAAACAATATTGCTCTGAAGGTAATAATAGCGATTCAATTAACCTAATTCTACCTTCATTGGAGATACAATTATTCTGAACAATCAGAACTTAATTGCAAGCTTATAACTTTTAAAGAAGGTTGAAGGTTGAAAAAGGGTTATTGTGTAATATTTTATCTGCTCATAAATGAAAAATTGCAAAGGATTGCTGCTATTTCAGGAAAATTATTGCAGTGTAATAGTATTTATAATTTAATAGATTATAATAGAAATAATAGAAATAATAGAAATAATATAAAAGTAGAAATTTTGTAATAATAAAAATTTTTTTTGTATTTAATTGGCATCTTAAGGCAGAGAAGCTAATCCCAGGAACTGTGTCTGATTGACACTGCCTGATTTCCATGGTGTTGGAAATCCCATGGAAAATTTATTTTTAAATTATCTTCTACGGAGAAAAAGCCAACATAGAATTAAAGTCACGTTTACTACTGAGATTTAAAACAAGCTTAAGTACTTTTCACAGAACACACTATTAACTTGTAGAACTCATTGCCACAGGATTTTATGGAGATCAGAAGAAAAAAAATTAATTTAAAACTAAGAAAAAACATCCATCAGTGACTATTAAAGTCCAGATACAGACTCCAGAGCAGGAAGCCCCATACCTGCTGACTACCAGGAGCTGAGAAAGTCCAGAAGGGAAAGATCATTTAATATATCCTGCCCATTGCAATTTTTTTCTGAAGGTATATTTTGGTCCCTTGTAGAACTGGGGTGGGAGGGCAGATGGACATTTATACTGACCTGGAAAAACAGGTTAAAATTTTCTATCACTTCATGAACATTGGATTTGCCTCTTCCAGGCTGTGAATAAGAAGCGTGGAGTTTGTACATTAAATAGATGGCAGGAGGCTTCCCGGCATCCTGCGCTGCAGGCTGGACCAGTTTCTGTGATGATTTATTCATGCAAACAGCAAAAGCAACAGTGAGTGATTTAAAAAGAAAAAAAAAAATCTTCTCGGGTCCAAGCGTGGACGTGGGAACGGGGCTGAATTTTGGTATGTGAGAGACCTGAGGCTGGGTACCACGGCGCTGGGATGTGGCTCGCTGGATGCTGCTCTGTGCGGATGCTTCCCCGGGAGTGCTGCCGGCAGTGCTCCACGTCCCTGAGGTGCACCCGCACACGCAAGCTGGGATTTTCACTGTGACAGCACCTGTTAATTGTCCAGTTAGGTATTACCTATTAAACATTTACTGCCTATTTCCTGTTCGTGTCTGGTGAGGCTAGCAGGAAATTTAGAACAAATTAAGCGGCAGCTGTAATCCCTCACACTTCCAACAGCCCCCGATATTACAAAATGTTAGAAATTGATGTCACGACCAGCAGACACTTTTAAGGCAGCAAACTTCCACTGTGTCCCCAGCCTGGCCAGCCCGGCCAGCCCAGGAGGTTAAATTACTCAGCTGGTATCTCTCCGCTTACGCTCCCTGTCTCTCCACCCACACTTTTGGTATGTTTGATGGGGCTCTTTCATCCCCCCCCACTGTTCCCACACAATTTCACATGTGGTCTGAGTGGGGCACTTCCTGCCGTTAAAAAAAGCAAAACCAAGACCCCTGCAGAAACAGCCTGCATGCAGAACACCCAAGTTGACAGAGTGTGAGAGAGAAGGACTAATCCATACCAGATGAGCAACAGCAATAGCCCTACTGAGCCAGGCCAAACACAGAGCAGAAGACAGAACAATCCTTTTCTTCCCCCCCCCTCCAGCTCCCTCTTCAAGTGGACACTTCAAAACACTAGGAAAATATTCCAAGGAGCATGCCCCTAACTTTAAACCGATATTGTTTGGGTTAAGTTGCCTACCATGCAATGTTCTTTCTTCACTTTCAAAATAAACCGTAGGAAGCATTAATGCAAATACTATATAAACACACATTCATTCCTACATTTTAAAATCTGCCCCAGCGCTCAGGCCTTAGTTGCTGTTTAATTTGATGCGAGAACCAGATGTATCTTGAAATTGCAGATCTTCACAACCTTCTTACATGTAAACAGGAGGAAATCTGATCCGTATCTGAGACAGAGACCTCCAGAAAGCAGGCTATCGAACCCCACTGCTTGTCCCTGGCTTTTGGATGTGCTTATCATCGGTTTTATTTCATTCTGACTTCGAGTTATCAGATGGAAGAAAGGAAGTGCACCAGAGTCAGATTTTTTTGGACAAAGCTCAGTAAGAGCTTTTGGATATTTTTTTTTTTTTCTTCCCTGACAGTAGTTAATTAGTTGGGACCTGTTATATGCTTTTTTTTTTTTTTTTTTTTGTATCAGAAAGAGAGAATTACAAGTTAACCCATGTTTTCAGTAGAAGAAGGGGAAAGGAGCAATCTGAAATTTGAACTAGTTGTGATGTCTTCTTTAAAGAATATTAAACAAGCTTTGAATAAATAAAAATACAAATCTTTATTAACTGATATGATTATAATTATTCTAATATCAATTTAATCTTTCAACTGTCTTTCTAAAGAACATCACTCAGCCCAAAATAATTTTTAGTTCAATGAAAACAAATCTTCTTGTTTTGTCAAAACATTCTGTTTTTTAAAAAATTAACTTTTAACCTAAAATCTTCAAACTGGATCTTTTTTTGCAGCCACAAAGTGTCATATTTTTGGGGTATAAGACTTTATGACAAAAAATTCACAAACGCAGCGGAAAGTGATCATCGACAATTTTTGGGGAAAAGGCATTTTTTTAATTGAAAGAAACCTGTTGAAAACATTCCCTCACCTTCCCATAATATGTTATAAATTAAATGCTTAGCTGGGCATTTTAAAATTTAGTTATTCCCTTGCAGATTGGGGTGTATTTTCACAATTGTTCCTCCCCACAGGCATAATGGACGAGCTGTCGCATCCCTTCTGGGTGCTGGTCCCCTGGGCCCTTGGGCACCTGGAGCTCTCCCAGACCTCAGAGGAGCATCTCACTCTCATCTGGACCTCGCTGGAGTTATAAAGGAGCTGCTAGGTAGCAATGTGGACCTCCACATGATCTTTCCCTTTATGAAACCCGCATGTAAAGCAAATTCAGGTCTCTCTGTACTAACCCACAGTGTAGAGTTACATCATTTTTCTACATTGAGCATTGAAGGAAAAACCTGACCTGCTTTGAAGAAAATGAGCCCTTGTTTTCTGCAGTGGCTCAGGACTTCACCTCCCTCTTGGGCAAAATCCCAGCCTCCAGATGAGGCACTTATTATCTCTACATCCCTCATAGGTCCTCACTTCTACAGGGCTGAATCTACTCTGACTACTCTTGGACATGCCAAAAATGATGCATTCCCGCAGTCGCCAGAAGGAGCTAAATAAAGCTTATTGGGTCACATATCCACTGCCATAAGAAGTGCCTGAATATATATTTAGACAATACTACACCCGATGACAGCTCCAGAGCTATTACACTCTAACAAGCAAACAGTTCACATTAAAGCTCGGCTTCACTATACATTTGTCACAACAGACACAGTAACGATCCAAAATCCGCTTTCCTTTTCATATCCCTTTTGTGCTTATGGCCAAAAGGAGTATGAAAATTCCCCAAAGGAAGATCAGAAGCAAAGGGAAACAGCATTAATCATGCGTAATGACGCCTGGGAGATGATGTCAGCATGCTCCCTCCTCCCCGCTCCCTGCCACTTGATGAGGACAAGGATACACAAATCAAGCTCTTCATTGCTCTTGTAGCCATGTTCATGGCGATTTATTTCCTATTCTTGCTGTCTCAGTGCTGGCATCTCATGATTCCTCAGAGCAACACTGTGTCATCTCTTCTTTCCTCCATATGGACCCTTCCTTCCTCCTTTGGACCTTCCTTTGAATGGGGGAATGTCATGCCCAGCCATGGGGACTGCAGATCCAAGAGTGTACCTGCTCGGCCTGCTCGTACGCCCATCAAAGTCATGTCTATTGAACAGCAGGGGTTAACAAGGTCTATCCAAAACAGGTGGCCTCTTGGGGTGACTCAGCCATCCAATTCTGGCTCACCCAGGGTTTGGAGGTGGGAGGAACAGCTGAGACAGGGAGATTAAACAGAGGAATTGGAGAAGATGGGACTGGGCTCTCGATGAGGGAAAACAATAGATCTTCATTGATTTCAATTTTATACCTACACAGAAACAGCGTGATTCATTTTTTTTCCCCATTACCACGATGGAATAGGAGTCAAACTCTTCAAGCACTACTTCAAAAAATGCTGTATTAAAAAGTATAGGTATGCAGATATTTGCTTAATATTAGTTCCCCGCATAAATGTTCACTGTGGTTGCCCCAGAGAACGTGCCGTGGTTTGAGAGGAAGGTGAGACAGTCCTGTACCTACTCTCCATACAAATTGATCTTCATGAGGGAAAAGCCGGAAAATCTCAGTGGTTCCTGGTTCTAGGAATAATATCCCACAAGTAACAATGGCCACAAGGCTGAAATCTCCAGATAGGCATTATCATTGAAATTTTTCCACTTGTAATGAAAAGGACTTGTTTCTGTATCTTCTCTTTCCCATCTCCATTTTTCCCCAAATACAGGCGTGTTCTTGCTCCTGAAAGCCCTGAACACACAACTGGTCACTGGTGTGCTTCAGTATGTGATTTACCAAAACGTGAGACACACACAGGGCCAAATCTTTCACTCGGCATATGAAGGTGCAAGTTTTGAGATTATTAAAGCGTATAAATTGCTGAGCAGATTTGTGCCCTGAAACTGCGGCACTAAAAAACTAGCCAGCCAAATATTACATATGTGCATGCATACCTTGTGTCCCACTACTCTTACCATTGTTTATTGTGCTATCCTACTTTTATGTAAAGAAGGAAAAAGTTCACTGGCAGTTGCTCTTTCCTATGAACAAAACCCCTATTCTACATTTTTAAAGCCTGCAGCTGAATAAACGAGAGAACCTGGCCTTTCTTTACAGGCAGGGGCCGTCAATATTATATGATGCTGGAGAAACACAGGGAGAAGTGAGGCAAGGAATGAAACACCAAGATTTTCTGTTTCAAATACCAAATGTCTGAAGCCAGTGTTAGGCTGTGCCAACACACTGAGGAATGAGTGAAATGTGAAACATGATCTCCCTAAGACGCTGGAAGACATAGAGGCTGGATTCTCAGAGTGTTGCTATTAAAAGCCCATTTGAAACTCTGGGTTCTCCTTTGGGAGGATAACAAGCAAAAAGAGTTTGCTGGTAAAGATTATATTTAATTCCATGTTTAGGATGCCTGGGCAGAATATCAGGAACAACAATATATTCTCAGTGTTTCTCTCTTGTTGGGCTTTCTGCAAGATTTTGCTGTTGTTGTTGTTGTTATTGGTTTCTTGAGGCAGGGGGTTGCTTTCTCCCTTGGGTGCATGAATGGCCGAAACGTCATTAGTTGGAATAATTAATCTTTGCTTCTGTGCAGTTTTGAGAAGCAGTGGCTTTATTGAATAGCCTTCTATTTAAATGTAAGCCAGATGCCGTTCTCGTAGCCATCACAAACACAAACTATTAGTTTTAGTTCAGGTCACGGCCAGTTTAGTTATTTGAACTTCTCTAAATGGTCGTGCCTCCCAGCTCTCTTGCTCGGCGAGGCTGGGGCACCAAGTCTAAATAAGGCAGAAGATGATCATTTTTTAAAGCGAACTTTAAAGCCAGCTGAGAGCATGTAACTAGACCTAGCAAAAGAGTTAAAATTTTCAATTCAAGTGTACCAAGATACTCACCTTTTTTTAACTTCTCATGTTTTATCTCAGAACCAGTGTTTGCAGCATATTTGCATCCACGGTCAGGTGGAGCCGTCTTTGTGTTACAAATATTCCCTCTGAAGGCAGGAGAATATTTTTTGGGAGCTGACTTGCTCCACATGAATGAAGCCCACTCAGCTGAGGACCTGACAGATGCTTAGCTGTATTTACACTCATGTATTGCATAGACACTGTTTATAATCCTTCTTACAGCTCCATAACTGATATGCACATACCTGACTTTAATTAATAAAAACATTTGTTGGTCAAAGACCCATCCCAGCAGCTCTGGATGGAGCTTGGTTTGTGGGGTGAAGATATCCATTCTCTGCCATTCCTCTGAGACCATCAATGAGAAGAAAACTTGGTCTGCAAAGACCATCAGCTGCAGCCAGATACAAACAAGTGGTGGATGATGCTTGCAGGACAATTGCAGCACAGATGAGATGTTCTCTGTGATGGTGGTACCCACAAAAAGTTCAAGGTCCGCTTGGCTGGAGCCGAGCGCAACAACCCAGATTTAATGATGCAGATGCCTTGCGTCCAGAACTCTATCCACAAGACTTTCCTTGTGTATCTGGATATTGTCATCTCAGGAATGACATGAAGGAACTTCTTCCTTGCATTTTGCCAATACAGGCTTGCAGCAAAGCAGCATGCACAGAGGATCTGGCTCTGGAATTGGTAGAGCTCAAAGCATGTACAATATTTTCCAATTTCCTGATGGGTTCCATGTAATGCAAACAGAGTTTAACTTTTTAACTACATCATTAAAAGTGTTGGCAAGAAGGTGTCGGTCATGTCACTGAACTGGTTGCCTCATCACTGTAATTGCTATTAATCAATAGCATGTTGGAGCTGTTTTGCTCAGCTAACAGGTTCCAAATGGCTTGACGCTGAAGTGAAACAAGGAGATTTTTTTCCCCCTCATCTTCTTTTCACACTTTATACTGCACATTAAAAATCTACTTTCTGTATCCTGATATCAGATAATCTGGGTATAATTAATGCGTGAGAACATTTGTCCCCTGCCTTTTACAAGAAGGAACTGTGATATTCAGATTCTTTCTGTTATTAGAATAAAAAAGAAAATATATTAAATTTTAAAGTCAATAATTGGTGGAGCAGTAGCTGTAAGGGTGTCAGATTCTGCGAAGGATGGGAAGAAAAGGAAGTCCAGGGACTTTATCCCAAAAGCAGATCAAAATCCAAGTGATCAAACAGTAACTTAATTACTGTAACCCATTATTGAGATGAAGTGATTTCATCCTTGCTGTCCTGTGAAACAAGACTCCCAGCTACCGAACGGTGAGGAACAGATGTAGGGGTGTCAAGAATGATAAAAAGTTCCTGAGTATAAAAGTAACAAATAGGTTAACAGAAAGGAATGGCGCCGTGCATATCATAAAACCCTGCTAGGCTTCTCATGTTCAGATAAATCTTGATTTTGTAACGGGATAACATCGGAGCCCCCTGCTTTGGGTTTCACAAGTGATTAGATCACTGATGTATGGGGCAGGGGATGGGAGAAGGGAGGAAGGGACATCACTGGGAGGCCTTAAGTGACCTCTGCTAGCTGCTCTTTGATACGCTGAGAAAAGCCCAGCTAGATGGTGCAGGATCATTATTATCTCATTGTTAATTCTGTGGTGGCCTCATTCCAAAATTAGTTTAACTGGAAAAAAAACTTGCTGAAGCCTTTGCAAAAAGACCTGACGGAGGGCCTGGAGGGGTGAAGAGTCCATCAGGAGAGTGGAGCAGCAACTTTCAGCTGTTGATTTTCCCCAAAATCATGGTGTCCACCTCCAGGCATGGCAGGGTGAGGGAAGGACTTTGGCAGACCCTGGGGGTTGTCTGCAGAAAGCTTAGGAGAGATTCAAAGTGTCCTCCTGCAGTGTGGTTGAACCCCAAAATGATTTCCCCATAATTCCTGAGAGGGAACAACAGCATCTTCCCATTTCCCTGGGGTGGGGAGCACCATCCTGAATTCAGCATTTGTAATACCATTCATTCATTTTTACATGCCACTTTCATCCCCCCCCTTTTTTTTTTTCATTGCATTGCAAGAGCGAAGCTTTTTCTCAAACAGAAACATCTCTCAAGACGGCGATGTATAAACAAGTGAGAAAAACTTTAAGCTTCATTTTGGGCAAAGCACCCACCTATTCATCTTTCTTCGCGCTGTTCCTTTTAACACTGAAAATACCCCCAAGCTCTTGAAATCCTCAAGGTATATTGGCAACGCAGAGGTCAGTAACTTGATCTCAGCGCTAAAAAGACACTAACAGTTCTTGAGGGTAAAGGAAAGCTCGTTAATGATTTTAGCAGATGAACCAGAGGAGGGGGGGAGGGTCAGCTGGTAAATCCCATACTACGCTACAAAAGATAACCTTTGACTTCTCCTGACTCTCTGAACTGCACTGCCAGCAAAATCCCGAGTCCTTGTGGGACCAATAAATCCTTGGGTGTTCATATCAGAGATCCTATATCCTGGCTGTAAAACATGAGAATCGCAACACAGCCCAGTAGTTAAAAGTCATCGCCGATAAACCCGCTGGGCTTCGTTTACCAGCAGGCTGGGATGGGGCACTGAACTCCTTTCCTTCAGAGAGGAAAAAATCCATTTCTGTGCTGGAATTGCAAAATAACTAAACCAACACATCCGTAGGCCAAGCGTTGCCCTCAGATATGTGCCGGCAACTTGTGGAGAAGTCAATGAACATCGCGAGTGTTTATCTGAGGGCAGGATTTGGCACCGAGCCCCCTCACTCCATTTATTCAGGCACGGAGGAGCATGCTGCTGAAGGCAACCAGCCCCAGCCATGCCCGAGTGTCCCTCAGAAAATAAATTCTATTGAAAGGAAAATAAAGACTTGAAGCGAGCAGTGTTTGGGTTAGGAAAATCAAAGATACTGCTATTTTTATTTTGAGGAGCAGGCAGCATCCGCAGGGAGTATGGGATGTTGCTATTTGGAAATTTGTGTTTAAAATGTGTTTCCCTTTCCAGAATGAAGCCATGATGTGATGCAACTGTTCCGACCAGCGAGTGCTTTCACGCCAATAGCACAACCTTTCAGTTGCAGGATGGTGAAAATTCTTCTTCAGTCTCCAGTCAACTTTTGCCCAGGGCTGAAAAGCCAGTCTGAGACAGAGACCTACCGCTTAGTCCTGGTTGCTCTCCTCCCAGTCTGCCCATGACTTTGAGGGCTGAACCGCTCTGCCTTAGCTGGCCTCTCCTTAAAACAAATTTAATAATCACTTCCCTTTCTAAGCTGCAAACATCCATTCTCTGGAGTTTGGTGGACAATTTGCAGAAAAAATGCAAGGACATTTCCATGTTCATGTCTGCAGTGAACATCTGGTCCATGACCGCTGTCCAGATGTGCCCAGAGGAGCAGGGAATGTAGAATCAAACCCTAACTGGTTTCAAGATGGAGCTCCACGAGACTGATGTGGTAAGCTTTGATAGCAGGCAGTTAGATTTAGCAATGAGGAGGTCTCTTCAGTCCTTTGTCTTCTGCTCACATTTGGGTTTTCACACTCATTTGATTGAATTGAAAACACACATACACACACAGACGCAGTTATGTACACGGAAGAGAGATAATGTGATGAATCTTGCAGGTAATATTGCATGATTTAGCCAAGAGCTCCTCTCCTTCCTTATTTAAATGCACTAATATAACAGTGAAATAATTACTGCTGTGGAGAACAGTCCTATTCACTTCATAGCTCTTTTATTTCACCTTTTCCAAAGAATGATATACTTACTCAAACTATTTTTTTTTAAATCCAAGAGAAGATTAACAGTACAAAAGAAATCTGTTTGGCAAAGGAAAATAAGAGGTAATCAGTGGTAATTTCAAAAGTCTTAGTTGTTTTACATCATAATGTCTTTTTTTACAGCGACTCTGTTCTGGTAAAATGGCTCAGTTTCACCAAATTAGCGTTGCCAGATCACCAGTGGCACTGCTTGTGGAACAGGGAAAATAAAAATTTTATTCAATTTTATGCTGTTCAGTAATGATGGTAACGATGAATCCTGTTTTATATTATATAAATATGCCAGATTCTTGTCCAACTAATATTTTCCAATCGTTTTTCTTTCCATTTCCCTGATGATCATCAACATATGAACTAAAATGAAATGAAGACATTATAGAAGAAAGTAAGTATTAAGATCAAGGGTCATGAGTATTTGCTCTTGCACTGAACCTGAAAGGAAATCTTCCATAAAGAAGTTTTTCCTGAAAGGCCAGTGGGAAGCTAACAGAAGCATTAAGATGGAAGATAGCATACCTATAAAAAGTTATGTTTCAAAAGAAGGATGTGGGAAGAAAGGGAAGTAGGGAAGGAAACGATATTTTAAACCATATTAAAGTAAGAAGTAGGTTTCCTAATTCTGAAAGCCTTAATCAGTCCCCTTTTAAAACTTAAGCAAAATGGATTAATCCCAAAATATTGCATTAAATTTGCCACAGTTTCTGCCCTTCTATTTGTGTGGGTAGGAGTTTCACAAAAGACCTCAGTAATAATAATCATAAAACAAGGACAGCAGCCCAACACACAGTGAACAACCCATCAGTAATAAACCGGAGTGTGTAGCTTAGAGCAACACTTCAATAACAAATTAGTTAGTGTGCGCGGCCCAGTGCCGAAGGACAACCCAACAATAACAAACCAGTGTGTGCAACCCAAAGCACTCAAGAGCAACCCAACAATAACAAACCAGTTTGCATGCCTGATGGGAGAAAAGAAATTCCACAAGGAAACAGGTTTCAGTCTGAATTTTCCAAGGGGTTATTATTATTAACAACAGAGAGTTAAACTATTAATGTTTAAATTAAGAATAATACCTTCTGGAGCCCAATCCTGCTCCCATTGACTTTAATGGGACTAGGAATGGACCCAAAGTACCCTTAAGGGATTTAGCCAGCCAGGAGAACAAACTTTTACCTGTAACTAATGAGCCCACCATGGCAAATGGAAATTTTGTTCATCTCCGCTGCATAATGTGAGCTGGTCTTTATGGGGAAATGGAAACTGTTTAAGTCCTGGCACCAGGACTGGGCTTGTGGTAACCTGCTCTCAGATGCTACTGCGCTGGATGGGGGTTAGATCACCTAAAGCGAGGATGCCTTTTCATCTCACTGTTTTCCTACTATGATGAAATTCCCAGACGGGTCTTCAGATGGGATAAAAGGAGGCTAGATCCTCTACGCAGCTGACATAAATCATGCCTTATTGCATGAACCCCCTTCCAGCATTCCTTCACGAACACACACACACACACCCATTATATACATTGTGGTGCAAATATATTATGGTTACATTTTCAAGTCCAAATCCATCATCTGGGCCTCCCCGTGCAGAAACCCTCTGTGTCAAAGCTAGCTCCCCCACATCCCACTGAGCAGTATCTGACTCCTGAGGTCCTGAGCACAGCAACGAAAGCTCAGACCCAGCCAGCCTCTTCGAACTTCACAGCTTGAGCTCATCTCTGATACAGTTTATACCTCCCAGATGCAAGCCAACTGAAACAGCAGACATCTCTCAGAAATGATTCTTAGGGGAAGGTTAATTGGAGATAGGGTGCTATCCAGCCTGAAATGTGTTCTTTAATAAGTGAGGATGTTAGCCATTCGTCTCTTGTCTTTCTTTTCTTGGGGAAAATAAGAACAGCTCCATCTTTTCTCCCAGAAGCGTATCTCAAACATAGCCCCTGTTGCCAGTCTGGGATTCATGGGGAAGAGGTTGGATGGAGCCACTCAGAGATGCAGGAGCAGATCCAGCACCCCATGACCCCATGACCTCATCCAACATGGCCGTTCTCTTGTCTTGGTATCTTCTGATCAAGGGAGCTGGGAAAGAACCTTCATAAAGGGGACATACTGCTGATGAGGAAGGCAGGGAGAGATCTGAATTTGTAAGGCAAGGCAAATACTATAGAAATTATGTGAGAGCTTTCTTTTTCCTCTTGAAAGACATAATCCATAATGTTATAAACTGTGGTTTGGCTCCCACGTCAATTTTGCCCAGTGATTACTGCAGAGTGAGTCTTGATTTGGACCACTTTAACTGGAACCCAAATACAGCTGAAGGTGTTTGGAAATTACTTTCAATCTTCAACACTCCAGAGACCTGGCTGGGAATGTAGCAAATAGATCAAGGAAATTAAAAGGAACATTAGGGTCACTACTAGAGGTCAGGCGAGAAAAAGAAGAGTTGACCCTGATTAATCAGAAACACGATGCTGCTGAGAAGAGAAAATATTTTGGGGTTTAGACTCCTGGCAAACAACAGCAAAATACCAACAACTGCCATTGGCTGGATTTTTTCCTTCCAACCAAACCAGAGGAAATTCCTGAACTGACAATGAACAGGAACAATGAGTGAGTCAGTACCCTCAATGCCAGAAATTCTCTGGATTTCCTAGCCAGACTGATGTCTTTGGAAGGTCATAGTGATATAGAGATACATTTCTGTAAGACTTGGGGGTTGAAGATAAGCCAAGCTAAGATGCAGATAATGAATGCAGAAATATTGCAGCTACCCATAAAACATCATATCTTTAGAAAGAGGGAAGACACACTTTCTCCCTCATTCTTGCCTAAATTGTTTGCTTATTTATAGCATTATGTTGCTGTTAGTTTTATATGAAAGGTGTTCATATGTTGTCTCTGATGATGACCCTGTAAATCACCTAAAAAGAGCTGTGGGAGGATAATGCTAAGAAATCCTAACTATTGGTACTTTTAACCTGTCTAGTCTGATTCCAGAGAAGATTTTTTTCACATTGTAAAATGGGTTCCTAGCAATATTTGACACCAAAGATGTGTAAGAGCCAGAGGTAATGTTAATATTGCTTTTTTTTTGAGTGCTTATGCCTTGCTGTGCTAAGTCCTGGGTTTATTCATGCTTATCTCTAATACTCATCAACATAATTGTGGATACAGGGTTGGGGCGTAGGGCTATTCTCAATACCAGACCAAGTACAATCACAAATAAAAATAAGTCTAATCAGTATAATTGGCAGCAGGGGTTCAAAATTCAGCCTGGTAACAACTCATGTTGACTTCGGGCGGATCAGTTGACCTGCTGCACCTAAGGGTGGTGCAGATACATGATGACATACTGACACCAGCTCATTAAGTGCTCCGTAAGTGATGTAAGCCCAGGAAGTGAGGCAGAAGTGGACAGTCAGAGGAGAATGTGATCTTTAAAACCTAATGGGAGTCTGTCCTTCGGGCAAAAAGTTGTTATTTTTACCATATGTTACTCATCTGTTTACTTGCTATTAATTTAAATAGAAAACTGTGAACATTATCTATGGGACTTTTTTTCCCCTGGTAGCTGTAAAGTCCCTAAAATCCCAGTTCCCAGTCCCGATCTCACACTGTTAATGCCGTTACTAAACACACACACGATAGATAGAGACTCTGAAGATATCCAGACATACAAAACAGATACACAACGTGATATTATTACTGGCATGCTACGAATCTTATTACTTTGAGCAAGTATCAATGGAGAAGTGACCTCCTTGCAATGCGAACATAACCAGAAACCACAGCCCCCAGGCCCTTTTTCAAACTGAAATTTCCTAATCTCACACTACTGTACCAAACACACAAATATGCAACAATGGATGGAAAGAAAATAAGGCTTCTCTGTATGAGCGTTGGATTGGAAAGGAATGGCTGGAAAACCTAAATTGTAGTACAAGAACATTCCAGCTTGAGGATCTGATGACACTGGAGCTGAGCTCTGCTCCTGCGGTTTACAGTACCACCAGACTGGATAACCTTGCGCCGAAACGGCTTCATCCGCATTGTCTGTGTGTTATTTTGCTCTGCCATAATCAGAGCAGCTACTGTTATCGTTAGATAAAGATGAAAAGTTAACCTGGGAAAAACAAGGCAGTTTTATTATTATTATTTGTTTATATCTAAAATTTCAAAGGGTACAGTGGGAGCAGAAGATATCCTCTGGAACACGCTGTCAGGAACTGCAAGTTGATACAGATGTATTGATTTAATCAGCCTGTATGACACCATTTATTTATGCAAAACATCTGTGACAAAAATGTGGTACTTTGAAGGCACAGTGATATGCGCCTGGTCTTGTCTTGCGCATGAAAATGAGCGATAAGAGCATCCACGTAGCTTGGAAGGGTTGATTTTTTGGCTGTATTTTCTTTGTCTACCACCTATATTCATGTTATGCGGGGTAGCTCAAAGTCCAGGGAGGCTATAAAAGTCTTTTCAAGGACTGCAGTAAATTTTAGATATGAATTCAAAATTGCAATCCAGCAGACCAGATTGGAATGGGCGAAGAAACTGGAAAGCACAAATGTTTAAAAAAATGGAAAAATTAGAGTGTATTTTTATGGTATATATTAGATACAAATTAAAGAGTTTTTTAATCCATGGGAAGGCAAAACTTGTCTGCAAATTTAAGAGATTGCATGACTGAAGAGAATATGGGATTGTCATCTCTTAAACAACAGTATGAGAAAATATTTGGAGTTCATACGTACACCAGCAAAAGTTTACATGATAAATCAGTAGCTTGAGTGCTTCCAGAATACTAGTACATATGAATGTGTTGAAACTATTGTTTCTGTTGTCTTTTTAATGCTACTGGGAAGCTTTTTGTGGTAAAGCAGTAGAGTTATTGCCAGCTACATTATTACAGTCTCAGTCTAACATCTGCAATTACTATGGAGTAAACGGTTCGCATCCCATATGAAATATAAAAAAAATGAGGAACAGATTTCACTATTATTCTCTCTCTCTGTGAATTCTGTGACATTTTTTACTGTTTAATCGTGCCTGGGCAGTTTAAAGGTCTGGGAGAAAAGGAAGCCAAAGTGCTCATTTACAATTAGTGATGGCTAAACATCAAAAAAAAAAAAAAAAAAAAAAAGGAAGAATTTGGTGGTTCAGAAAAATGTCAGAAGAGTTCAGATGATTATCAGAAATCTATGGAAACTCTCTCTAGAAATCAGGCTGAAACACAATGAAAGGAGGCTCTCATACTCTGTTTTCTGCAAATGCTTCTGAAAAGGTCCTGATCTGAACACTTCACCCCATTTTTTAAATCCCTTTACTGAATTCCCCTTCTCTATCCTGTTCAGTCCAAGGTGCTTGTTCTCCCTTTCCATGCAGTTCACAGCTTGGCACTCTCATGTCTCTCTCTCTCTCCCATGATCAAGCACCCACCCTTACAGTCGCCCACTCTTAAGAGCACCATCCATCACCCCACTTCTTACATTTTCCTTCTCACATCCCGTTCCTCAGAGCTGGGAGGAGATCCTACCATAAATATCCATCCGGCTAGCTTATTTCCTTGCTTCAAAGCTCTCCTTTAATATTTTCTTCTGCCACAGTGCCTACAAAGAACAATAAAATCCATAAAAATTTGGGCTTCCTGGAGTGAGAAAATAATTTTGCCAATATTTCTGACCAATACCGACTTGCCTCTTTCTCTGTGCAAGCCATCTTTGAAGGATGGCTTTCGGTGTGGTTGCTCAGAGAGCAAAGGGCACTAAGTATGCCAAAAATTCATTTTTTGGCCTGTTTTAGGGGCCTTTAGGATGGGGTCTGTTGCACAAGGTGTCTGAGAAGCTGGACCTCTTGATGAAGACCTCATTCTTGCTGGGATGCTTTGGGCCATTCACTGAGAGACATGGTGCTTACGCTCACTTCTTCTGGCACAGCGTGGCCTTGAGGCAAGGTTTAATTTGTGGGAAAGTCCTAGCCAGCTAGGGTGGATTCCAGCCTTTAAAAAAATATATGAAAACACTGCTTTTGTGGAACTGCCAAGATGTGTGTTTCTTCTGCGTTGCCATTGCAACCCCGGATAGGCTTTAGACAGCAAGGCCTCAACGCGATGCAGTAAGCCCCGACTCCATACTGGATATTTCTAATGCCAAAAACTACTCCAGAAGTAGCCAGTGCAGGCCTTAATATGCACAGGATTTCCAAAACGCTTTCACATCTTCAAAGCACTATGCAAACAGGAGCTAATTAAACTTTAATTAATGTCTTGACAGGTAAAAGGATTTTCATTTTGCTTTTAGCTAATGCTCATTCATCACCAATGGAAATCACCTAAGACCCCAACCAAAACACTCTCAGGGTAAACAGACTCTGATTCGCTGCATACATTTAGCTAAGAGCTGAGTGAACACTTTTTTTGTAAATGTATTTACTTATCCTTTTTTAAAAAAAATAGTATTTCCTTTTTTTTCCCCCTGCACAAAAATAAATAAATAGCAAGCTGGAATGAAATGACAGAATATATGTAAAAGAGAGGGGAAAGGTTAAATACCAAAGTGAAATTGGGCATTAAAACAAAAGTCCATTCTCAAGGTGTAAACAAAGTGTCCAATCCTTTCATCAAAAGTGTTTACAGCTTATTTTTGTAATATGAGTCTAAGTGGATAATGTAGCACACAGCATGGGTCTGTCCATAAATACGTTCCTGTTTGTGATTTTAAAAATCATAACATTCTTTGAAATATGAAAATCCTGAGTCTTGATACAATCCATATTATTGAACTGAAGCCAGCCACCTATATGAATTTGATTAGCTTGCAGTAATCCAGGGATTTGATAAAGACCTGTCTTAAGAGCATAACCTTCGTAAAGAGGTAATGAAATGACACAAACTGTGCAGTGATTCAAAAAGGTGCTGATTGCTACCTCCTTCCCTGCTTAAGCTTCAATGGACATGCTAGGTCTTTGGGTTCTTCGGAAAATCAGGTCATTTGAGACCAAAGAGATAATTTTCAGAAGTAAGCAGTGACTTAGAAACTCAAGGCTCTCAAAGTAAAATCTTGATCTTGCTGACATTAGCAGGAAAAGGTTCTGGCACCTGGAGGAGCTCCACGATGTCATCTGCCCATCTGCTTTTTTTTATCCAGCATCTCAGTGCTATGAAGCTGCTTTCACTTGTTCATGGCCAAAATCAAATCATAGCACAACAGGTTTGCTGAAGGCTTTTCCTTCAGTCTTCTGCATGGAAGAAAAACTCTCAAGGGCACCTCAATTAGATGGTCTTATGCCCTGCAAGAAACGCAGCACACCATGGCCCACGCTGTAGCGTAGAAATACTTGCTCTCTGACTCCTGTAATGGAACTGGTATTGTGGCAAGAACGTGGGCCCCAGTGCCAGGTAGGAAGTCCATGTTACGTTGCCTCCTGCCAGCTCTCAAGGGCTTCCAGTAAGAGAGCTAGGCCATATGGTTGTGTGGACATACCCCAGTACATATAGACTTCACCTGTGGTTTGAGTGTACCGCAAAGACAACATGGGAATTGGTACCCATATTTCGGCATGTCTTTGGGCATTCTGGTCAAAAACCAAATCAAGAAAACTGGGCCTGGACCAGCTTGTCCTATATCACCTGATGTTTGTGCTGGGAATGCAAATGATGCTCCTTCCCTCTTTTATTACACCTTTCTTCTTCTCCCGACTACAGCACGTCGGCGGTCCGTCCTGGCAAGGTTTGCTGAGAAAAATTTTGAAACCCTAGAAGGAGGGAGGACGCAGCCATAAGCTCTGAGAAATCCATGTTCGTTTGTGACTGAGAGCCTTTTGGATACACTCACTACATTTTTAATAACGAGACCATTGGCAGAACTTTCTAAAATCGTTGGTCTCCTGCACCAGAAAACAAAGAGAGCCAAACCCTTTCCATTGAGTTTGCTGTCAATTGTTCTTGTTTCTTGCTTTTCTACAGGAAGCATTAGAAGCCAATATCTTTAAAAACTGGGATCTAAGCAGCTTTCTCATATCTCCTTGATGTTTTGTTCAGACCAATTTATATAAAAAGTTTTGCAAATTCTGATCAAGTTTACCATTAGGAACAATTGCTACTATTCATTCAACATTTGCCTTTGTTTAATTTAATCTGATTTCTCCTAAATTTCTTCTTATGTCACTCAAACAATTTATTTCCTTTCCTCATAGTTTACAGCCCTCATATACATGCAGACAGTTATCATATCCTCTCTTAGTCATAATTTGGCCAACTTACACATAGTTAGGTCTTTTAATCTTTTCTCGTAAGCCAGTCCCATTTGGCTCTTTTTTTTATTACTTTTTTTTTTTCCTTTTTCCTTTTTTTTTCCCCCTCTGAGCTCTTGCTGTGTTGTGGATATCTTTCTGAGGTTCCCTGAGTGGATAGCATTCAAGAAATTAGATGATCACCATTACCCAGCTTTGGAAAATTGTTATCTCTCTGGTCGATTAAGCTTCATCTCTCTTTATGGAGTCCCTGTAAGTGACAAGTTTTCCACTGCCATATCATACAGCCAGCAGAGCGCAAATGTGCTGCCCATTGATGGTCACATACAGTTACCCTTACATGCGTGCAGGCTCTTTCTGCTGGAGAGGACTTAGCCTGAGTCATTGAGGGCTTGCCAGTAGTTCAGCCAAAACGTTTTTCACGAGTGTTTCCCATCCATCTGCAAACACAATGAACATTTTGTCTGCTGTGTCTTGTAGTTTATTAATGAAGAAATTATGTAAAGTTAGGCTTAACTCCTTTTCCTCTTCACCAGAACTTCCTTCATCTCCTCAATCCTGACATGTTGAAATTTATCTTAGTATATGGTGTTTCAGCCAATGCAGAGACCACAGACAAGTACTTATATCCAGGCCAGATTGAGTCAATCTTTCAAATAAGATTTTATGAGACTATCAAATGCTTCACTAAAATACAGATATATTTGCCCAAAACCCAGTGTAGCTATTTTAAACTTCCTGGCCAGGCAATTAAAGTTGGAGTAGCTGGTCACAAGAGTGTCAATACCTCTTATGGAGGTCTTCTGCTAGTTTAGAGCCAAAAGTAATGCTTTTAAACTAGCTTTCCTCCCTGCTAAAAGGCTCTGAGCTCCAACTGTTGTATCAGCACATCAGAGTTGTTTAGTAGTAGGAGAAAATCTGGGTACATCTCCTTGACTGGACAAATCCAACCACTGCACCTGTGATATTCAGATGCAAAGTCAAAGTGAGCCTAGACACCACATCAACCTTGTTAACGTCCTGCCGTGCATTAGCTAAATCACTGCGTCTCTTGGTTGCTCTGCCACACGTACGTGGTGTCAATACTGGCATAGGGCGTTGATGTCCACCCATGCAGACAAGCCCTCACAGCACCTGTGGGTTGTTCTGGGTCATCTTATCCTATTGCAAAGGAAACTAGGAACTGGGAAAGGAGAAGTCCAAGACCTGAGGCCATTACACATTGGCTTGTCATCACCTGACTTAATAGTTAACATTATTATTAGATTTAAGAGAGAACATAAGGAATGCATTTGTCTGGAATTACTTATCACTTCGAAATCTAGGCTCACAAGAAGAAGATATGAACAGCTTTAGCAGGTCAGACTGTAAGTCCATGCCAAATAACCTCCTATCTGCAACTGTAGTGAGAGCCCAGGAAAGAGAACAAATGTAGGTCAATTCTGCAGCGGTGCTTCCCCTGAAATACTTGCTCAATCTTCAGTGGTTTCTTGCTTAGGCACTTTAAGTCTGAACCAGACGTGGCATCTTTCTGTTTAATACAAAACCCAGATGAATTTTAAAAACCTCCGATGGTTTTTCTTTCGTGAACGTATCCAGTAAACTTTTAGCACTCCAGTATCCTGTGGCAAGGAGTTCCACAAGATGACTAAGCATGGTCTCAAGAAGGATTGCTCCTTCTCGGTTTAAACTGCCAGCTACCAGCTTAATTTCATGCTTCTTAGTTTTTGTATTAGAAGAAAAAACAGTGAACAGCTGCTTGCTATTCTCTCCTTGTCACTCATAATTCCTGAGAACTCGATCATATCCTCTCAGTCATCTCTCTCTTCTGGCTGAAGAAACCTGGTCCATTTAATCATTCTCACACTGAAGGCTTTCTAAGTTTAATTAAAGAATTATCCTTGGTGCCCTTGTCTAAGCCTGTTCCAGTTTGACTAGTTCCTTTAGGAGCTGGAAGATTTCAGGTATTTCAGGTGAAGATGTACCAAAGATCTATAAAATAGCACCACTATATTTTTTTTATATTCTTCCTTTCTTTCTTAATAATATCTAATACTCATTTTGCTTTCTGAGAGCTGCAGATAGAATCTGTTTCACAGGATAATTGGTTTTATAGGATTCTGTATTATAGCTCTAACTCTCCCCAATGATTAGAGTTAGTTTAGAGCATAGTGTAGAGGACTTCCAGGACCCTCCTCCCCCATGTACATCACTTGACATTTATCTACCCTGAATTTTACCTGATATTTTATGACCCAGCCATGTACTTCCAGATGGATTTTTGGCATCTCATCAGTCAGCCTTCATCTTTAGCCCCTGCATAATTTAGTACTATCATCAGCAGCATGTTCTCATCAGTCTGCCTCCATTCCCATATTATGACTTCTTTTCAATTTTTCCTAGGATTGATGCTAGATCCCAATCTATCTGTCGAGTGGAGCAAGCCATACAGATCTATAGCATTAGTGACTGCTGAAATGCTTTGGAAAGCATCTTTCTCTGCTAGAATGAGTGATGTGGGAAGAGAAGTAGAAAGAAATTTCCACTTATTCCTGGAAATAAATTACAATTGTTCTTAAAGTCTGCAGACGTCTGGCTATTACATCATCTGAGGCTCTGGTGTTTCTAGCTAACAATCACTAACAAAAGAGATGCATTTCCTTCAAGGAATTTCACCATTTACACATCTGATTTTAATTCTTGTCGGGCCAAAACAAGAATAGGAATAAGTGACTTTTTCAGTTTATGTTTACTTTTTCCCAGGCCACAAAACATCCATTGACTATGAAACTTAAATTTACTGCATAACAAATGCCTGCTTTCGTAATAAGTTAATAAAGCTGTTTCATAAATAACAGCACGAGAAGCTACAGATGCTGACCTAAGGAAAAAAAAAACCAAAAACAAGCAACATTCGGTTTTAATCTGATTCTTTATTAAATATTTATCATGTATCTGAGAACTGAAGAAATTTTGTTATCCCCAGTCGGTCATTCTGAGATGTTGAAGTCAGCGAAGGGATGGCAAGAGGGATATCTCGTGCCTCCTGGGGGTTATAGAACTCACTTCGAGATTGAAATTGGATTGTTTGCTGCTATTTCCCCATCCCTGAGACAGGGAGGATGTTTCTTTGCTCACTTACATGGGAGAACATGCTAATTTAGAAAGTGTAGTGGAAAACACAGAAACCTGGATCAACAGTAGCCCTGCCCAAGCTCGGTGGTTATAAATAAAATGAGCCAGGAACAAATACCCAGCACTGGGTGGCAAGGCTTGCAGTCCCATAGCCACCGAGCCATCGGGACGGTCCCTGGGATCCAGGCATTGCCTGGGAGCACTGCTCAGACCCATGTGTCTGCTCACCCCACCCTGCGCATCGATCGCGGCAGATTTTCTTGATGGGCAGAAAGCATGGCTGAGCAAATACGCACGTTGGGCCAGGAAGGGGAATAAAATGCGATGTTGATTACTATCTAAATATTGCCCCCTTTGAAGTGAGCAGGTCTGTGTTTGGGGAGGATCAAATACTCTTTTCGCACAGTTTGAGGCACATCATGAGCTATTTTGTGTTCTTGCTGTTGTGAACATTATTTCATTACGGCCTATTGCAGAGGGCTAAATAAGGTAAAGGGCAGGGGAAGGCGTATGATACAGACACCCTATGGTCGGCAGCCTGCTGTCCAGCTGAAAAATGCCTACGCTATAGCACAACACAGCCATCACCTATCTCCCAGCGCAACTGCTGGGTGGGGAGGGCAGGAGGGTCAGGCTGCCTTCGCTGTCTCCTTCTGCACTGCCCCTGGCCAGGCAGCACCAAGAGAGGGTCCAGCAGGCACCGAAAGAGTGTAGGTGGGGTAGCTGTCCAGGGAAAACCGCTCTGCAATGCACCATCCCTGCTTGTTCCTTTATTGAGTTTGAGAAGCTGAGATTTGAGCTGTATTCCTGCCTGGCAAGGCTTTATTCTTTCTCTTTCTCCTTATTCTCTGCTGGGCAAACAGTAGAGTAATAAAGTCGGGACAAGTGGACTTGCACACATGAGGAATCTGGTCGATGTATTCAATCCCTGCCACACATGCATAGTGTCCTGTATTTAAAGGATGTATTTGGAAATAAGCCTGCTTTTTTCTACTGTTTATTCAATCTCTCTCCTTTTTCCCTAAGCATCTGTTACAGGGAAAAGTCAGTGGGTGTCAGTGTCATTCAGGATCAGGCCGGGACAAGCAGGGCTCTCCTACGTCAGTGCTTTTCAGGGTTTTACCACATTTGGATGCAGCGTGGAGTCAGAGATCTGGGATGAATTGTTCTTTCACATCTTCATCTTGTGCCACTGAGATATAAAACAGAAAGCATCAGCTTGCAATAAATTCACAGATGTGTTAAGTAACACACAATGGAGGTCCTTTCAGCAAACTGTCAAAAGGAAAAGAGTACACTGGGAGTAGGAAAGGGCAGGCTGCCTCTCTGCCGGATTTGGCGGATTGGATTTTACATCTGCTCCTGAACCTATTACAACCTCATTTATCTGCTTCGTTCCCATCCCCTGTCCTGCAGATAGTGGCTGTGCTAAGGCACACGTAAAGATAAGGGGCTTCAGCCTCTCCGAGGGTGCTGGAACTGCAATGACACCACCAGTGCTGAGGAAAGTTTCTGAGAGTTTAAGGGTTTTGGCAGGTATTGTAACAAAAAGGAGGGAAGGTTTCGGCTCATGCAGGGTCCATTTTCTTAACCACAAATAAATCAGATATTTGACATTTTCTGAGTTGCCGCCCTCCAGAAAGAACAACATATGACTGGCTGTGTCAGGATCAAGTGTATAATGGACAAAAGGAAGAAAAAGGACATTTCTATGGCTCCAAGCCTGAAGTAAGCATTTCCATACCATCTGAAGACTGGGGCTGATATGCCCTCAGCAGAGCTACTGAAAGATATGGTTTTGATGGCCAGAGATCGTTTTCTTCTGAATACGAAAACCCAGGTCTTTATTTACAAGTGTTGGAGCAGAGAGGTTGAAAACTGCATCCTTGGGCCGGCAAAGATTTCTGTACTGGGGTGGGAGCTGAGTGGGAAGTCAGTGGTGCTGGGTATGCTATTGGGAATGGTCCACCACACTTTGCCCCTGACACTTCGGGCCTCTTTTGCACTCTTTGCCACAGCGAGCCTGTGAATTATGCCTGTATAAACCCATAAAAAGAAGAGAATTTAAGTAGAATCTAGCTTTTCACTCATCCCATACAAGCTTGATCCTCAACCATCTCTTCAAAGGACTTTTTAGGGTGTCCCACCTAACGTGGAAAGTTATGGGGTACAGATCAAGTGATCAGGGAGAGATGTGCTGCAGTGCCAGCTCCCCTTTGCACCAGCAGCGATAAGAGCCTCCGTGTACCCCCACCTGTCCAGGTCGGCAAAGCCCAGAAGCTTTCTGGGCTCGTAAACGGCGTTATCTATAGCGTGTGCAAATAAGTGCACGCACTGATTCTGTTTTGGGGCATTTAAACAGTAGTTATGATTTTAAAGCTTTCTGTCTGAAAAAAAAAAAGATCTGAAGGAGGTTCCTTATATGAGTGAAACTCCATAACAGGAGCCTTCCTCCGATTATTTCTACATACTGGGACAACAAATGTGTCTAGCTGGGAGCCTTGCCACTTCACTTCCTTCCATATAGAAATAAGGGAAAGGTTGAGAACTGAGGTTGTGAATTCCCGCTGTACCCCTGTAAAGTAATAATAGCAGCATCAGTAATAGCCCTTAAATCAGGAGGACTTGCTGCAGCCTGCTCCCACGAGGCTGCATGACAGCATTTAACGTTCACGGGAATGACATGTTCCCAGCAAGAACATTCTCATTTGCATTATGGCAGGACATGGAGACCCAAGTCAGATTTTAAGCGTTGAGCAAACCTGATGTGACAACATAGTCCTTGTTTCCATACTATGTTTAGTCTAAGCTAACCCTTTTCAGACCCTCCTCCCTGCTCCGAATGAAAGCTTTGTGAAAAGGCACGCGCAGCGCGACAGCAAGGAATAAAAGTATAAAAGCGAGAGAGAAAGGAGGCAAAAAGCACTTGAACCTTCACTGACTCCAGAATTCCTGTAAGCCCTCAGACTTCTCCATTTTCTAATAAAGGTAATGAGATTTCAGGCTACTCTGTTAATTACCAGAATGTGGAATGAACTCTTATATGAGTAACATCATTGTCTATTTTCGAAAAATAATAAGATCAAAGTCAGGTTAAAAATGCGTTATGTTTTGCTATGCAAACGCTATGCCAAAGCACAGTATTTTATTAACACATGGGTGAGAAATAAGCTGACACTTGTTGTGTTAGCCACAAAGCCAGTGATAAGTCCAAAGTCTGGGGAGGAAGATATCATTATCAGACCAAACTACGCTCTCCAACTATAGTCTAAACTATTCCATGGGTAACTATTCCTGATTCTGCAAAAGGATAAAATTCGTGTTCTTATGAAAGTACAGCCTCTAATTTGTAAGGAGTCCAGTGTTCGGATCCAAATCCCTTTACAGCAGATAGAAATGACTCATTAACTTCAACATGGCTTGGATCAGTCTCCTATCTGGGAAACTCCTTAAAACAACGGTGAGATTTTACATATGTACAATCTGCATTTGTATACTCGTGTAGGTAAAAGTTGAAAAGTAAGGAGGCTGATCTGTTCCCAGGAGACAGAAAAATAAGGAGAAAACTGGATCCTAATATAAAAAACCAATTAATTCTCCTTGTGGGACAAGCATTTCAAAACAGAGGACCAACTTAATGCACTTAATGATTTTAGGAGCACAAATCCCACAAGAGATAATAGGACTTTGCTTTAATTTAGCTGTATACTTTTAAAACTGCTTCCCCTAGTTATAAAGCTGTTCTTATGGGTTTGAAGTGTGCTTATTAGGTATACGCAGAGGAAGGATAATGTGCTATACTCATTAAAACAACCAGAAAATATTATGCACTTTAAAGAAATAATTCAATGTGTTTTCTTTGTGTTTGGCTTGAAGATTACCTAGCAATCATTTAAACTACAGGAAATTAGAAGTAAGATATTTTTTTTCTATGTTTGTGGGTTTTGTTTTTTTTTTTTTTTTTGTAAAAAAATTAGAAAATTAAGATATATATCTTTTACTGCAAGAAATATGCCATTAAATATAGTAACGTTGTACAGACAACTAAAAGTAGGTTCATAATAAAATATAATGCAATAAGTTTCTGCTTTTCAGAAATAAGTATGATGTAACACAGAAAAAAGTTTTCACTATTAATGATTTTTTAAAGAACAGTACTGTGATTTTAAAATGGAACTGATATCTGCGACCTGAACAGTAATATAATACCTGTACCGGTGTTTGTATCACTACAATGCACTGGTTGTTAATATTATTTTGTACTGAGAAGAATATTTTATAATGTTCAATTTCTATATTATGGCTGTTAATGTGTTTTATGATTTATGACCAATTTTGTTTTTCAGATGGGGAGTTCTGTGTTTCAAAGAAATATTTTGCTAACGTTGTTATTCAGTTTTGAAATTCCATTTCAATGGTAATGTATTTTTAAGGAGTGAAGCTAAAGAACAGAAATAGCACATATTTTTTGAAAACTATACAGCCTTGTATAGTTTTCATACACAGCCTAACATTCATCATCATCTCCCTGCTGCTTTATAACTGCTAATGTTATTATTCCTTTCATTTTTTTTTTTTTTGCTAGGTAGAAATATTAATGAGATATCATTTCCCTGCTTTTGTAAAAATCTCTCTCATGTTGCCTGTTCAGTGGATAAAAACTCACAAGTCAATAAGTAGCAAGACCACCACTGAAACCCCACACTCTGGCTTTCGGCTCAGTAAACTCACAAAACAAGCTTCGCATTTCACCCTTGTTCCCTGATTTTCCTTTAAGCTGCACCGAATTGCAGAAGCAAAAATTCTTCCCATCCCGCACTTTCACCATCAAAGGATCCAATACGTTACGGCTGAGGCAGATCGCAAAAAAACACAAACAACCGGGCAAACTGATTAAACATCAGCGAAAAGAAGTTCTTAGACATCAGATTTCCTGAGCTTTTTTTCCTCTCTCGGTGCATTACTTACTTGTAATTACGTCTGGGGCCATTCCTTCCTATTCCACAGGATAAACTGGAATATACTGCTCGGCAGTTTTGTCTCTAGCTCTTTAAACACTAGAGACCTTATAAGCAAACAACCTTTTTTTTCTGCCTGTTATGAAATTTTAATGATCTTCCAAGGCTCTCAAAATCAAACCAACTTTCTTCCCTCCCCCTGCCCCAACAACTTGGCTTCTTTATACCTTTTGTTTCAGAACTGTGCCCAAACTAAATATACTAAGCCAGGAGGGAATTATAGCTTTCAAATAGGGGTTAAAGTGCCCCTTGTTTTCCCATGTCTCTTCCCGTTCCTGGTAAACTGCGGGATTACGCTTGGGGAAGGTTGGAAAAAAGCAGGTTGGGGAGTGGAAACTGGAGCAGAGATGTGGTCTCCGGACAGAGAGTCCTCAAAAGGGGTTTCATGGAGGGGATGAGAGTGCCAGCGCCGGCGTACGCCAAACAGCTTTGTGATGGATGTGTTTATCCTTAAAACTAAGCTCCCATTCAACGCTGCAATAGCCAGGCTCGGGCGGGCGGATGGCAGGAGAAGCGTGCCGGGTGAAGACGGGTGGTATGTTAAGGTGCCTTGTTTAAGCACTCCCCGATGTGTCCGTGCCACATTTTATATTAAAGGTGATCTGTAGACCTTAAGGATCACCGTAAGGGATCCCAAAAGGGGTTTATTTTGCTGGGAGAAGAGGCAGCCTTCCTCTGCAGCCTCCCCCACCCCTGGGCACAGCTGGGCTCAAAGGACCCCAATGTATGAGCAGGGAAGGTATGAGGTGACGATAAATACTGTAAAATACGTAAAATGCCTGCTTAGTCTGTGTCGCTGGAATATATTTTCTCAACTCAGTACTTGCCTGGAGATCATGGGTAGTGCCCTAAACTCTGCCAAAGATATCTTTTCAGTTCTTGTTGAGCCCCTTCACCTCAATACCTCCAATTTCGTAGTATTCGATAATGACTCCTCTAAAACACCTCCTGCTCCCAGTCCTGCATTGCTCAGACTTAGATGGAAATTACAGCTTATCTGAACATTCCCTAATTTATGCCAAAGACTTTTAGCCAGAGGACCTGCTTGGAGAACTGACTGGGAATCCTTAAAATGCTGCTGTGTACCCCTGAGCTACAGCAAAACAGTCATTACATGTGGAGTTAACAGGTTGCAGCCCAAATTGCTTCACTTCAAAATTTGACGTCTGAAGAGCACCAGCACAAAACATGACCTGACTGGAGGCTGGTAGGCGCTAAACATCATTGCAACAACATGTGGAGCCCTACCTGCTTCCAAAGGCAGGTTTTGGAGAATCTGCAATGCTTTATGTGATTAATAGAGATGTGGGAAACGTGGTAGGAATTTCACAATGTTTGAGAGCATTTTTTTGTCTCAAGGTGAGAAGATCTGACTTAACCATGCTTGGTTGCAGAGGACAAAGATGTTCGGTGGCTATTCCTTCCCTATTTTATTGTCCCCGTTAGTCCATCGGTGTATGGATGGGGAAGAAGAGAAGAAATAGCTGTAAGAAAAGTCAAGGGAAAGCATTTGGGGTAAGAAGGAGAGGAAGAATTAGAGGCAGTAGGGTAGGTCGTGATTTGGAAACTGGGGATTTTGGGGGTGTTCAAGAAGCCCTGGAGCAGCCCTGCTTACAACAGCTGAGGAAGAGCAAGTGCCACGTCCCCATATGGGGGGGGGGGAAGGGGCTGGACTTCCAAATTGCCCCCAGCCCCCCTCATTTAGCAATTAACCCGCTGCAAGGGGACGGCGCACAGCTGAGCACCGCCGAGGCTGGCCTGGGAACGGGGTCTGGGTTAGGATTCGCACACATCAGTAACTCACTCCCACGGCCCTGGGCAGCATTGTTCTCTAAAAGCAGACATGTTTCCTTCCAAGTAGCAGACATGGAAAGAAAAACACACACAAAAACAAATCATCTCGTCCTTCCTTCTCCGGATGGCGAGCAGCCCGCTCCCACTTGTCATTGAGGCTTGAGGTGGACGCGATCCCAGTCTGGCAGAGGAGATGGGGGGATGAAAAAGAAGTCTCCCAAGCCCCTTTTCCCTGGAAAATCCACTCCTGAGGATGGCAGATGTTACCAAGCTTTCCCCTCAACCTCTCCTATGTGCATCTCCCTGTTACTGGCCCATCCGAGCACATCTCAAAGGCAGGCATGGCCTACTTGGGGGTTTTCCTTGTGTAACACTCTGTTTCTGCTCTGTTGGGAAGGATCTGAAATAGGTCACAGCTCTGTCAGGCTTTCCTAATATTCACCCAGTGCAGCTCCCTGCCTCTCTGTAAGGTCTGGAACTTTCCTAATGTCTTTCAGAGTTTTGTGGCTGTAAGGCTGTGGCTGGAAAGAAATCATTGCAGAAAGAAGGAGAAACAGCTATGGGATATTGCACCCCTCCTCTTGGGCTGCATCCAGTCCTCATGCCCTGAAGACATTGAGGTACTGGGTAAAGCTCTGAAGATAAAAGGTCCTGGGTGTTTTGAAGGGGATAAACTCATCCTTCATGATAGGATCTCCACCACTTGTTGCCCTGGCTCTGTTATCTGTCCCTCATCAGCTATTTTTTTAAGCTTTCCCTCCTCACAAAATAATCGGTAAATCATAACAGGCTAAAAACACAGTTGGGCATCTGTCCTACTGCTGGGGCTTTTGGCTGCTTTGAGATCATTAAACGGGCCTGGCTCTACACAACCTGACAAATACGAGGTGAACTTTACCCCTGGGTCTGCCACCTTCACACAACAAGGGCGCATATTCCACAGCTGGGGAGCTGTTATTCGACTCGGACTGTACCACAGGTCAGAATTTATGACTTTGTTATTATTATGTTTGTGAGTTTTACGGCCACACGGGTCCCGCGGGAACCCACAGCACTTTCGCTTGGCCATGTCAGTCAGACATTCATAACGCACCGAAGAGGAAGCATTGAAAATGCTGGGAATATCCTGTCTAACACTGTCTCTCATCTCTCTGACCCTCAGGTAAGGGCCAGACTTTGTTTGCACCCAACATCGGAGGAAGCTGATAAAGGGCATAAGAGGAACATGGAGGGGGAGTGACTGGCAATGAACACTCAGCAGCATTACTGCCAGACACCTCTGCTGCCCTGTTTGTTCCCTCTAATGACACATGTCCCAAATTTCCTGATCATAACAGTCATCATGTTGCGCTTGGTGTTTTATTGCCCTCTGATGTCGAGCCAGGAGCTTCACAATGGGAGTTAACCTGGTGTTAATGAGTTTAACCACTCCAGTTCATCTGCTGACTCCTCAGAGCGTTAATGGCTTTGAGGGGGCACAGAGAGGTGTTTTTACTCATGGACAGTGTGTAAACACACCACACTCTGCCCAGATTTCACTGTGATTACAACTCAGAAGGTTTGCATTTTTTTTCATGGATGCCCGTGGCTTGTCAGGGATGGTTATCACTGGTGGGGTAAAGTGTCTCGGGTGGGAGCCTTTCCCCTGCACGTGCAGTGGATGGATGCCGATAAACATGTCAGGCTTCCTTGTGGGGACTGCACATTGAGCAAATTTTCTGTTGCAATGTAGATTGCAGGGCCACTGACATAGTGTCATCTCTTACTGGTACCGAAGATGAAGGCCCTGCTAAGAAGGACCAAGCTGTCCAGTCGCTGCCAGAAATGCTCCTGTTTGGCCATCTGACTCCCTTGCAGCAGCACAATCCTTCCCCACCAAGCTCCCCCAGCCCTCAGAGGATCTTCACTCTTCAGAAAAGTCAAAAGCTTCCAAAGCAGCAAATACCTTCATCCTCAAGGAGCACCGGCATCTCCCACCATCCACAGCCAAGAGCTGAAAGCAGCTGTTTCATCGCCTCCCTTGCTGGGGACGTCCAGGCCAGGGACCAGGGTATCTGATAGACAAGTTGTAGGCCAGGTCTGAAATCTTTGCCCGAGCCACTGGCCCCCGAAGCCATAAAACACAAGATCAAACCATCCTCAAAATTTTTTCCCTTTTTCCCTCCTTCCCTGCTCCCTCTTTCACCCTCTCCCAGGCAGGACAATAACGCCCAGACCTCCAGGAGACACGTCTCTTAACAGGCATCACGTTAAAAGCAACAATGGCATTATATTTTACAAGACCTGGGGTTTGACATTCTCACATTTGGACACCGAAAATATTCAAGGAACGTCATCCTTTCATTGCCTGTCCACAAGGCACAAAGGTGCCCACAAGGGTGGGCAAATATGTGTAATTACCATTGGGATCCACAAATCTCTGATTACCTTGCAATTACACAACAAATTAGAAACCATATAATAATAATAATAATAATAAATGTCTAACTCCCTGGTATCAAATGATATGGTTATTCTTCAGCACAGGATAAACTTTCTAACCACTTTTTTTTTTCTCCTCCTGTCTGAAGAAATAATTCCATTCTCCACCTGTCCAGAGAATGTATCATCTTAATTCAGCATACCTCAGCGCCTGCTGGGCAAGGGGAACGGGATACCCGCGAGCAAAGGCCAAGCCGGGAGTCCTTTAACCTAATAAGGCAGGCAACGCTACAAAGGCATCTAAAATTCCCCTCGATTTTTCTCCAGGGAGGCAGGTGTTATCTATCCTTGAGGAGCACAAGCATTTGACATGGCCATGACTGTGTTGTGCCTTTCCTTCGCTGCTACATGTTTCTGTACCATGGCAATTGCTGGGTCTCCCCCAGCGATGCTGAGATCTTTGGCAGCGATCACCCAGAGCACCTACGATGGTTGGGTTAGTGTTACCACCCACATCCTCTCTGCAAATACTTGTCTCTGTTCTTGGCTGCTTGTGTCAAGGTTTACCCTAAAAGCCATATGTTTGATGATCATCTGGGCTACGTGTACCAAAAATTATGCATAGCTATAGGAAGTCGGGACTGATCTGCTTGTCTCATGTCACCACCTGCAAGACCCCAGCAGCATGTGGGATCACAAGAGGGAGAGAAGCACCCAAGGAGGGAACGGTGCTGCTGCCAAAATGGCAACAGGAAGGGTTTACCGAGGACTCGAGGCAGTGATGGTGGGAGAACAGAAGAGATTTGGTGTCCCCAGAGCCTGCGGGGTCTCCCACATGCACCGGCAATTCACACCCTGTCTTTTATGAGGTGACAGGAGCTGCTGGAAGGCATTTCTCCAGCTTGTCCGGGAGGCTTATGTGAAGCCCCCCTGGGGAGGGCAGGCTTTGCAGCCCCAGGTGCAAGGGACAGTGGTGAGCAGAGCTCCTGAAGTCTGCACATGCCAGCCTGGAGAACGGGCACGGGAAAAAGGTCAGCACTGCTTTCGTAAGAAATGTAACATCTGCTTTATTTAAAAAAAAAAAAAAACAACAAAAAACCCCAAACCCAACTCTGCTCCAGTACATAAATGCTTCTCTGCACTAGGAGTATTTCTCTCTTTCAGGAGCTTCTGAATAAGGGAGCCAAGAATTTCAAAAGAAAAAGGATAGAAGGAAGATCCAGATAAACTTCGGCTCCGATGCTGCAGGCAGCAGTTGAACAAATCTAATCTGCTTTTCTGACACTCAGCAGAAAGAAAGGCAGAACAGAGCAGGAAGAAAGGAGGATCTAATTTCACATGTTTCATCTTAATGAGCCCAATATCACACGTGCCTTTTACAAGAAGAAAATGCTCTGTAGGCACTCGAATGCCTGCATATGGATTTGTGCACACGTGTGATATACTGAAGGACTTCAGGGTAGAGCCTCATTGTTTAAGCACAGCTCCCCGCTTGGGCATGTAAATTAATCCTTGTGGGCGCTTGGATTTGCACTTCACACTCTCAGCGAAATGTTATACATTTGTGTGCTGCATGAGAGGGAGAAAAGGCAGCCTGTTGCCTGGCAGTTCGGGGTGACCTGGCATTATTTCAGTCCTGGCACCCCCCAGACCCACTCTTTTTTTTTTTTTTTTTTAATTCCTCATTACATCCTGCACAAATTCCTTCTGGTCTGAGAGTTTCCATTCTTGATCTCTGTCCAAAGGTGAGCGTTCACTGTCGAAAGTTTGTTCTAAATTGATTTAACTATTTTTAAAAGTTACTCATTGCTGAATAAATATACCTTTCCCCCTGCAAATGTATTTCCCTGATTTCCTCCTCCAAAGGGAGCAGCAGGAATATAGTAAAACATTTTAGAAAGAATAGTCTGGTTGATACCAAGGGAGCTAAATGAAAGAGAAACAAAGAAAGCAAACAGGATATTTATGGCAACTCTAGAGAGCTCTCTGTATGTAGCCATTAAAAATAGCCCTCAAATGAACAATATTGACTTTCTGCTCTATCCTCAAATACAGAGGACAACCTTTGCAAGACTTGTATGCACATCCAAACCTTGTGTGGGTAACTGTGGACTGGCAGGTGAAAAGAAAGAATTCTGAGCAAGTTCTTAACATAAAAAGCACATGCTGGATAACACATGCTGGTTTGTTTTTACATGTAGCTTAATCATTTGCTACGTATTTCCTTGGAGAAAGCTTGCAGTCCTTTAGGGGAAAGCAAAGTGTAGCAAAATGAGGCAGCTTCTCTGCCTTTTCCAGCTTCAAATTTTGAGTTGCTATACTTCCTTTTGAAAAACTGAGTAAATAAAATAGTACCATACGGAAAAATTACTGTAGTTTTACTTTTCTAAATAAATACAAGAGAAAAACCATGCAAGGTTTGCATAGTTTGCAAGTGCCTCTTAAAAAAAAAAAAAAAATCACAATATTTTCCCAGTTTAGGCATCAATAATTTACAGTGAATAGATCTTGCTGCATTAGCAATTTTCATCTCCAGTAAATGCCTCCAAAAGGGTCCCATGCTGCCCAAATGTTCATTTTTCTGCCAAAAAATAAACTGCTATTTCCCTTTTTGTGTGCAAGCATTTGTCATTGATACAACCCAAAGTCTTCCACTGCTGGTCAGAAACATACTGAAGGAAAGTATTGCCTGAGATACATCTTCCTTAGACAGCTTTGTCCTTTCTGCTCTTTTCTCCTGCAAACATATCAAATACTGCTTTAGAAAGCTGGTTTGAACAAGTAAGCCAGTGTTTCAGCATTCATTCTATTTTTCCAGCTGAATTTAAATTTTTTTTAAAACATAAATGGCTTCATTAACGTCAATTTGCGGATCTGTTAAGATGTAGGTGGTCTGATGCCTTAAATATGACTGTACATTTGTTCCACTCCACCACTCTGAAAAATGCTTCAGTGGGATACGGTGTAAGGGATTACCATCCAAGTTTTTTTTTCTTTCTTTCTGTTTTCAAAAACAGCTGTGTCACAGATAGCCCTCCCCTCCCTTTGCTCCTCTGACCTCCTATTCTGCAATCCTCTTGGATTCCCTCCAGGGAGGGCAAATATTCCCTCCACCTTCCCCCAGAATTTTATGTTCCTTTAACCTTGGAACAATCTTTAGTTGCTAAAAATAGACTCCCAACTCCAAACTTCGCCGACTCTTCTCGTGCCACAACTGCTTTCTGACATACTTTTCTCCTCAGTGGATCACACACGCCATCCCTGCCTCCTTGCCAAGGCTGACAAAAGCACAACGTGTCACCAAAATTTTGAACAGGAATTCCGATGACCAGATGTTTCAAAAAAAAGCCCAAAAAACCCCCAAACCCCCAAAACCAAACCAGCGCCTGGAGAAGCTTTTTCCTATGAAGAGCAACAGAAAAAAAAAAAAAAAAAATCACAGAATTACAGAATCATGGAAACTAGAAATGGAAAATCGATTAGGTCATCCAGGCTATTTCTTTGCCAATTCAGGATAATCCTCTATGGCACTGGCTGGTTTAAAAGCCTTAAATGAGAGACATCTTACCAGTATCTGAGAAGATTATTCACAACCCAAGATATCTCCCAGTATTTCTGACACTGAGACTGAATTCCTCCTTTCAGAACAGCATTCTGTCCCTTCACATCATGGACCTCAACATCAGCAGTCTTTCCATCCCATCTTCATGAAAGAACTTGAGCTATTGAGACTTTCTCCATAAGAAATGTTTTTCTTTTCATGAGTATTTGTAGGGTAATATTTCTGCCTGGTGTTTTATCAAAAATGAGGTAATTAGGATAGGTTAGCTTTCAGCTTTTCAATTTTCCTTTGTTTTTTACTGTTCTTTATCCTGGTGACTCCTTCGAATATCACAAAATCAGTCAACATTTTCCTGGTAAGCAGATACAGTGGGTGGTGTGGTGTGAACTGACCACAGAAGAGCAGTTATCTTCTGGATGTTATCCCCCATATGCATGCCAATAGTCCGTTTTCCCAATATTAATTTACACTAGCAAAAAATGACTGATTTGGTGTTTGTCAGAAATATCTGGGATTTTTCTCAGTGTTATTCTTTTTAGGTTTTCCCCTTCCATTGAGTATTTGTCCTTCTGGTTATCCTTTTCTAAAGGATTTGCTGATCTTCTCGGGGTTCTTTTGTATTTGTTTTTTTCTGGTCACTTTTCTAATCACTTAGAGCAATAGAGGAAGATAATAGGAGCATCAGGTCTGATGTGGGACCTCAGTTCTAGCACTGAGTGAGACATGGAGAGCATGGGAGACCTCTCTGTCCTCCAGATGCTCATCTGTGGCAGCCAAGAATTTGTCACACCCTTCTAACATAATTTGAGATGTGTAGCTGAAAAGTGCTGTAAGTATAACATTTTTGCAATAAGTCTATTATCTGAGCATTTCTTTGTTATTTTGTCCAGAAGTAGGTCCCAACCATGCAGTGATACCCTTGAACTTCCTTGTATCCTTGTCCTCTGTTCATTCCCTGCTCTACTTCAATGCAGAGACCCAGTCTTGGTCCCCATCACATGCCTTTAGGTTGCTCCATCCAAGGACCTGCCAAAAGGTCACTGTGAAGACTGTGCTTATGTTTGTGTACGTGACAGCCCACTTTCATTGTGCTGCTCCACGGGCCATCTCATGGACCACCTGTGAGCATGAGCTTTTTCAGGATTCAGAAATTGTCCCTCAACCCAAGATACACAGGAACAAAGATGCAACTGAACCATCTGTCTGTCCAAGGAGAAACATATCTAATCTAATTGTTCCACAGCCACAAGGTATCTATAAAGAGTACACATACACAGGGATAGCCACAGAGAAAGTTAAATCAATGCAAGGATGACTCCCTGGATTTTCCAGATTTGAGGCACAGACAGAAGGTGAAATTGAGTTTCCAAGGTGTTCCCTTTGGCATCAATATTATTGTATCCCATGTCACCCCATCTCTGCTTGAAATCAGTCACTCTGACCCAATTAATTGCTTGCATTTTGCAGAGATAAAATGCTTGGGTTAACAAAGAGCACCACAGTGAGAAAAGGGGTGAAGAAAACAAATCTGAAAAAACACAGTGGAGAGCTCTGACAGGTTGGTGGTCTGGTGTGGCTATAGTGTTCTTTTTCTGGGTTTCCTTGCTGCTGGAAGAAAATCCTCAGGGCCGATGGCCCACAGGTCCAAGTGAAACTGTTTGTATGAGTGTCCTGGTAGCACCATTTATCACTTTCATTTGAGAACTGTCCTCACAATCCCTGCTTCTTGCTGATCAATACTTCACTACGAATAAAAGTGAACACAACAAATGGAAAAGATTTATTAACCCTGCTGATATGTTAAAAGCATTCTGTCAAAGAATTTGAAAAATGTTTCTCATATTTAGTGTTCAGAGACAGAAAATCCCTTTTGAGAAAGGAAAGGTATGTAAAATACATCAGTACCTCAGCATGGAAATCCAGACCTGGCTCACTATATACATTACTGATGAATAGGTATTATTGAAAACTGCATGTGCTTCTTAGCAGGGAGAGCAGCTCCACATAAGAATGAGAAAGCAATTGTCAGCACTCAAGGAGAAACACCGGTCACATCTTTAAGGGAGTTGAGAGAATGGGAGGCTTTAAGATGGTAAAACACAAGATTAATGGAATTGGGAGAAGCTGTTGACAGAATTTCTTGAGGGGAATGAAATTGGAAAGTGATACTTGTTGGGACGTGGCCCTTGGAAATGTGCAGCAGTCTAAAGCTATATACAGATCTACTCACTCTAATAAAAGTATGGTCTGAAAAAAAATGAGTATTTGAACCGCATGTCAGAAAGTCACTGCTGGAGCGTGATTCCAAAAAGCACGTTGCAATGCAGTGAATGAATCACAGACCACAGGGAACATAACATAAGCTAAATGAATCCAACATGATGCACTGCACTACAGGGCAATCAGCACCTTCAGCATTGTCGTCAGAAAGCAATAACCAACTTCAATGAGCCACCTTCTTCCAAAGCATTTTTCAAAGGTTAGGACAACATGCAGGGCAATTAGGGACGTCTACAGAGGAACGCATAACACCTCTGGCCGAATCACTTTCTGGTTGGTGCCTTTGGGGTTTACTGGACTAGCGTAAAAGAAGAGGGGTAGCCTGCAGCCCAGATCAGACTAGTGCGTTGCTACTGGGATGGGGGAAGAAACAAGAAAAATATGTCAAAGAACATGCTGGTTTTGCATGCAGACGATATTCTGGTAATTTCTTAGCAATATTTGCAGCGAGAAGGAAAGGAAAATGGCAGCGCTAAAACATGAAGCAAATTCATGGCCAGGAGTTTGAAGGCAGGTCTTTTTTCTTCTGTGCCTGGCAAGGAGGCAGGGAGTTTTATTGGAAGCAGACATAGTTTCCATGCCTTTGTCAACTCCAAATTAGACTATTCTTCTGGAGAACACCTTTAATCAACTGGAAGCTGGTCAACCCACTTCATGGGTTGGGTTTGTCACTGGAACAATATAGTAACACCAGAGGCCTGTGAGCTGTGCTCCAGTTGGAGTTCTGACATTTAAAGCTTTAGATGGCTTAAACAATGCACTTTTTAAAATATAATTTCTGAATAAAAGGAAATGAGTAAGGCTTTCTTCATAAAGAATCTTCAGCTTTGGAAATAACTGTCCCTACTCTGGATGGAAACAACCTCATATGTTGACAGGATATTGGAGTGAACAGGCACAATGCTCACATAAAACCATTTGGTGAAAGAGTGGTCAAGATCTTGAGAGCACTCAAGGAAAGTAGACCCTTCCAAGAGCAGATCCCTCTCCTGGGACACTGACGCAATCCCTACTTGAAGCTAAAAAGCTATTTTCTCACCGAAGGGACAGCATTCACCACTGATTGTAGGAGGTCTTCCCTGTGAGGTCTTCCAAACCTCTCGTGGCCATGTTGAACCTACCCAGATTGTGAAAGCCAATACCATTTCAAGCAAAGCAAGTAGAGCAGTAGGAAAGTCAGCTGGAAACATACTTTTTAAAAATTTCACAACACAAAGTGAATAAATTTTGGTCATTTCTTCCACAGCACTAGCCTGGAATTATCAGGGATTGGAGCTAGATATAACACAAAAAGCGTCTTACTGTATTTTGCATCTTTTTGTCCTCTTTGGAGAGTTGGGAAGGAAGATTATGGAGAATACAGAAAAGATGTAAGTGTAAAACAGGTCTTTCTTACATAGACCTGCTTGATTTCTTCAACAAAGTGTCATTGGAACACTTCACACTAAATGGCATTTTCTGGCTCTGTGTTGATGTCAAACCCACAAATATGTCTCTCCTCTCTGTCACATGGTAATCCAGCACCTAAGAATACACATCCAGCTGGATCATTCTTTGGGCAGACTATTCCAGTAAGTCCTTCAGAAAACAGATCTCAGGCCAGTCATTGGAAGGACTAGTGAAGACCTCCCCACCACCACAGTTAGAAGAAGAAGTTGTTTAGAACAAAACAGCAGAAAGCAAAGGGGGGTTTTAGGTGTGTGGGGTTTTATTTGTTTGTTTGTGGGTTTTTTGTTTTGCTTGTTTGCTTGTTTTTCTTGGTTTTAAACTTAGAACTAAAATAGGGGATGCAAAGGCAGGGGCTGGAGAAGCATCTGATGAGTTGGGCAAGTGTGTCCAAATCTTGGAATACATATTATATTTGGTCTCTAACTCTCACTGTAGACTAGAAAAGATGAAAAGTGCTCTGGAAGAAGCATCTGCATGCTTTGAAGAAGAGAGATATGTTTTCTTGAAGGAGGTCAAGTTCAATTTTTATGAGGGAAATAACAGGTGAAGGAGTAAAGTGGGTAAGAGACAGAAATTCTCAAGGGAGTATCAGATATTCAAAAGTGATTCTTCAGTTTCCCATCTCAACTCCTCAACGTCAAGACAAAATAAAATATCAACATTTCAAGATCTTTTCTGAGAGAAGGGTGGGCTAATTTCACACAATAAGTTGTCAAAGTGGGGGTGTGAACCCTCTTCCATCTGCTCTCCCTAGTTGCTAGAGGCTGCTGATGTTCCATGCAAGGAAATATTAATTACATGATCACACTGTGTTTTTTCCATACAACCCCCTACTTCATTCAAAGCCTTGGATGGAAAGTACAGCAGGAATGAATCCAGGCTGTGCCTTGAAATGGACTAGTTTTTGCAGGTCTCGCCTCTTTTTTCACAGTAGTTGGAAGGGGCATGAACTTGTAGCAATCGGATATTTAAAGGCTTTATAGAATGGGGCCAATTTAAGGTTGCTTGGGTATTCTGGATCCAAGCACTTCCTAATCTTCTCAGAGCTTGACTTTATAACTTAAACATTCCTTAAATGCTGATTTTAGATGTGCTGCAGAGTTAAAAGAAGGCTGGCACTGTAGGAGATTGCAATTTGGTATTGTATAAAAAATTGACAAAGAAAAAGAGCAATTATTTAGGATAATCTACAGGGATTGTACTGAGCAGTGGAAGTTTGGACTGACTATCATACTTAGCTGTTATCCTAAGACCTACAATGGAGTATTTATATAAAGTAGATGGGGCAAAGGACTTGAAAAACTTCATTGTAGGTAACAGTCCTACAGTGATCCCATTAAACGGCAGGAAGAAGATGTGCCGTATCTTCATTTCCTTCCTTGGACAAATGAGCATATGTAGTGCTTTGATCCTCATGCTCCTTCTGATTTTTTTCCTTCTATATAAAAAATGCCTTTCATAGCATGGGCACTTAAAGTCCTACCCCATTCAGAGTGTGAAAAGACATCAGGATCTGGCTCTCTAAGATTTACAGGAGCGATTAATCAATCACCTCTACACTCTCAGTGAGCTGGGCTTGCACCAGCATTGCCTGCCAGGTTCAGCCAAACAAGTATTTGATCTGAATATGCTGCAGCAAAACCCAACATTTGTGTATGATTACCCAAATTACAAAGCCATTTTGTAATATGCCCATAATGAATTAAATGAAAAAATATGTAATATAATGAGGTCTTTATTTTCCAACTTTTATTTTCTATAGCAAATGAATAAATTGAATGATTTGGGCACCAAATCCTCCAGTCCACCTTGCCCTAAACAAACCATGGAGTGATTGCAGAAATGAACAGGTAATTAACTGGGAGTTAGCTCAACCAGCTGCTCTCTGTATTACTGAGGCAGACTAAGCCTTTGGCAACTCGGTTTGGTAACACCCCTCAGCAATTTTCAGCATGTCTTTTCTCAGAGTCTTTAATGTAGCCAAAACCCCAGGAATCCACAGGTTTTTAAATGATCAAATCCACAATTTTGCCTGCCTGTCATGTTCATGCTGCAGACTTAGCGGATCTCTTAGAATAAGGTTTACAGCACGTCTTCTGGATTTGATTAGAAGAAAATCTGTACTTCATCTTAACTCCTCCACTTTTTCTGCCCTAGACCTGAGGAATGCAATATTGGCTTCTCCCTCAGCAACTCCCACGTTTGCAGCAAACATTATTGAGCTGGGTTTCTATCTAGAGTGCACTATTTTAAAAAGTTCTTATTCCCACCTGAACACCATGGCATCTATAGCATTAAAAATTTGTATTAATTCATATATATTACTATTAATGATGTATATACTTCATAGTTTGCTTTAAGCTTGGGAACCTATCATGCTCAAAACTGCACTGTCTTCCAGGCTGCATTTATCAAACTAATTTTGCACACTGAATAAAGAAGTACTGACGGCAAATTCCCTCCCTCTACACAGAATATACAATATAGGTGATTAATTAAGAAAGCTTTACTCATTTAAATTTATTTCTAGACATTACCCAAGAGCTTTCCATTTTTTTAGACATGCAATACAACAGAATCCATTCACTTTTTATTTCTGGCACACATACAGTGTAATATAAAAAAATACAAACCAAATTGATCTGGAACTCAAAATCAATAGCCTATGGCAAGTTGGTCTCTCCCTCTTGATTCTTCATTTTTACTGTAATACATGCAGCCTGTTTAGCAACGAACATCAATGTTCCAACAAATACTAGCATGAAGCTTTCACCTAATGTTAAGTCTCCTCTCAGCAAGTCAAAGGAATGTTTTTCTTGATTTCTGTCACAATATATTTTGGTGAATCTCATTTAATCAGAGTTTTGAGAAGTTGTGTCATCCTCCATCCTAATATTTTACCTGTTACACAACTGATCTTAATTAAACTTCCATAATCAATCCCTGTATCACCACTCATGTAAATCATATCTTATGTGCACAGAGAGCACGGGTGAGAAAATTTCCCACACAAAAGTTGCAGACATGTTGCTTGGGAAGTATTTCTTTGCTGTCTGCTGATAATAGCCACTGGAAGCGAGCGAAAGGGGATGAGAGGTGATATTAGAAAACGCAAACAGATAATGAAAGAAAAATGGGATATGTTTATCATTCCTGGCAGGGATTCAGTATTCTGTGCTGTATGAGATGGTTCGGATTCCAGGAAAACTACTGCATAGGTGTAGATTGCCCTGAAAACCAGACTTGACATCTTTGATTTTGGGTTGCAGCGTATCTAAAATATCAACTACTTTTTCTCGCTGCAGGCGAACTATCCAGCGGGGGGTCCTGAAGTCGATCGAGGCTTTGGTAGCTCCCTACTCAAATTGTAAGTGCGAGACTATGGGCAATGAAAAAAGACCTGCGTACGTCTGCAACTGAATTGAGACTGAAAAACGCTTTCATTCTATTATTCAGCTATTTTTGTGCACCTAATTCATCTTGCTTAATGCTTATAAGTCCTACTTACGGATCAGGAATTAACCACTAGAAATGGTGCTAACACAGAGCAGAAAAAGGTGACGCCCAAGGAGTTTTCTGAAGCTACTAGTATGAAAAGAAAGGGTAGGCATACCCATTTCTTCTTCCTCTAAACTTGAAAGAGGCTTTAGCTATGCTGGCCTTCAACAAAGAACTACTGTTCACTGAGATGTATTGATCAGCTTTTCCTCAGTTGAAAGATTTAGAAGAATTAAAGATGGGATAATTGCTTTAGAAAATAGCTAGCACTGTTTATTTACAAATATCACATCAGGAGTCAGGTCAATTTGATGGTGAATGTTCAGGGTAAGATCCAATTCCCAGTCATGTCAATGACAAAACTAATTACTTCAATGCAATCACGATTTCATTCCTGTGCAACTTGATTTTTTTTTTTTTTTTTTGTATCAATTATCCAGGAAAGCCTTTTCCATAAGTGTCAGTTTACTTTTGGTACAAATGCCATGTAATTCAGGATTTCAGGTTTGTCTGCAAAAATGAAAGTGAAACTCAGCTGAGTCCACATGGTTTCCTATGATTTTTGTTATCCAGGTCCAGTCTTCGGCAAGCCTAGGACAGTTGGAAACTTAAAAACCATTCTGATGAACCTTGGTTGACTTTTCAGTTTCAAAAAAACCCCATCCCAGACCAGGGCAATTTTTACCTGGTTTCCAGTTTCATAGATACAGCTGGTTGAAATTTTTCAAATCAAACAAATCGTGGCCACTTGGCTTTTCTCCAAACATTCATATTTTTTAATGCAAAAAAAAGATTTTTCTACCTCACTACTTTCTTTGGAAAAAATTAAAAAAGAAATATCTTCAAGATCAAAAGGGAAAAAAAATAAGGGCCTTCTCAGTGGCCTACAAAATACATCTTTTGTTTACTTCTAGGCATTTTATTGGTTTTGTTTGGACAGCCACAGCAAGTGTTTTGACTGGTTACTTCAGATTGCGTGTGCTTTAAATTTCCTTTCATTCATAGCTGAAACACTTTGGGTCTGATTTTCCAATGACAAAGCCAAAAGTATTCTACTTCTGGTCATCATCTCCTAGGTTTTCTAGGGCAATAAAAAATGATTTATCATAAACCAAACCAGGCCGAAAAACGTTATCACACTTGTAAATGTCTCAGTAAATCTTTAAACCCTGCTTTTCACCCTCTGCTTTTAAGGAAAGTTTTTCTAAGTATCAGTCAGGAAGGTCACAGCATATTGTTGTACGTAGCTTAGGCAAAGATTAGCTCCCATTTCTTGAAGAGTTCATTTTTAGATTATGTAACAGATGCTGTTGAAAATCCAAAAGGTGCAATAAATCCCCCAGTCCAACCCAAGAGAAAATAAGTTGAGTGACTGCAGACGGTGGAGTGAAAGGTCCCTGTGTTGCACAGCTCCCTGACTCGAGCCTCGTGGTGACTGCACATTGTCAGGAACAACCTCTCCTCCATGAAACTATTCCTCCTCCTTCTATGAAGACTACAATCTGCACATTTTACGAGCGAGTGCCTGGACCCCCCAACATGGGACTCGATCTGTCCTTCAGGGTCCAGTTGGAATATTTTTCAATTAATGGGTACTTCGTAGACGGTTGACACCTCGGCAAGCATGTTCTCTCGAGCTGCTTTTAGCCAGAGACAAACAGCTTAAGCTTTTCAACAGCTGCTTTATCTCTGCTTCTCACCCCTACCCCCACCCCAATTTAAGTTTAAGATGAGCCTCCACCCCCGAAACCCACGATATCTCACTCCAAAGTCCTGTCAGAGCCACAACCAAGGCCATAAATTTCCCAGCTGGGTCACAGTACTCCCTATTCATTTACTGAAACATTATAAATGTGTCCAGGCTCCAAGTGAAACCTAATCCCGACATTCCCTGCATGGCAATTCCTGCAACTGATGGCAGGGTCATCTGGAATTACCATTGCCTTATCTGATTGGAAACTCATCACTTGCGTTTCAACACCGAGAGCTTGGTAATGCCTCGTAAAATCAAGCCCTCTGCTATTTCAGGTCTGCTGCTTTGGTGGAGAGCAGGCATCAGCCATTCAAAGTTACACGGGGTGGTTGATCCTGCCTGGCTCAGCGGAGCAGAGATGAGCTGACAAAGAGTGATGCTCTCAAACACATCCAAGGATGGCTCATAAGCAGGGAAAGGATGGGAAATGTCACCCCAAGACAAAGAACGGTGGCAGTCTTGAAGCCTGACAAAGCCAGAGCTCTTGAGGAAGGGGGAAATGTGTAGCTGTTGTGAAACAGCATTATTTCACTGATTAATGATTTATGTTCTAGTTTAGTTTGTGTGGGACCCTCACCGTGTCATATCGGAACATCCTCTGGTAGTGGTTATATGACATCATGTAACATACGTCTTTCCTTTCTCTCATCTTGTCCTTGAGGGAAATTAAACCTGAAGCACAGTGAGGTTTTTTGTTTGACAGAAGAAAGACTCAGATATGAGTATTTTTAGGATTTTACTTCCATTTCACCCAGTAAAAACGAAAAGCCATCAGGCATCACACCCTCACAGTCTGAGTACAAAGACCTGCAGGGCAGCCACGTTTTAAGGTATTTGACTTAAACCCACAGCTAAACACTTTAAATGCTTTCAACACCACCTGAGGCCCTGTGCAGGTGCAGAAATTAGCTCCAGGTAACAGCAGATTGAGCTGCAACCCTTCCATCTTCCAGTGCAACGCTATCTGTGTTACTTCCATTCCTAGATATGAAACAGCAAGTGCCTCTGAGCTATATGCTAAATAAACACAACCCAGGAAAAGCTCAAACCAAAAAGCTTCACTTCCAGCCAACATTCCTTCCCCGGTGCCAGCCATTCATTCCTGCAATATTTAGTGGATTGCAAAGAGATTTTGGATTTCCTGTCAGGTTTCTGTCCTTCAGGGAGTTAATTATGACTTGGGACTCCAGGAATGGTCTCTGCTGCGGTGCCACGCTTGTGCACGTGTTGCTGCTCTGATTTATCACTGTGCCCTTGCCTGTCTAAGAGGTCCTGTTCAAACCTCTGAAGAAAAGTGGTGAATTCACTGAGCTTGACTTATTGATTGGGAGACAGGAGGGGAGAGGAGGTTTGACAGCTTGTTCTGGACTGGTGAATGCTTCTTACCTGGCTACAGGGAAAACAAGAGGAGAGAATGAAAAAAACAGAGCTTTTAGTACCCTTTAGGGCCTCCACCTCGCATCCAGCTCCCATCACATAGTTTGATGTTCTTGGCTGGCGAGCCCCTGCCAACAGAGCAGGCAGAAGGCAGGAGAAGGCTTCAGCCACCACCAGCCTCAGGGACCCAGATCAGCTCCTGGGATCGCCCCAGCCTGCTTGCATCACCTTGCACGAGTCATTCAAACCATCTCTACCCTGCAGGGAGTGCAAGTAGATGCACTTAAGCCTGTTTTCAGTGAATTAGCGCGCGTACTCCTGGCATTGACCACTCAGCTACTTGCCCAAGTATTTACCCAGCTTCTCAGGTGGGTTTTCCAGCCATGCTGAATTCCGTTCTACTCAGTGGCTGCCGTGAATACATACACTTAAGTCTCTCTGTGAGTTACTTCCCCAGCTGTAAAATAGGGACAGTGTATCTCTACATTGCAGGGGTGAAAGGAAAATAAATACACTAAAGCTTCTAAGCGGCTTAGGTATTAAGAAAATGAGATACATCTGTGGCTAAAATTTATAGATGGACTGTTTGGATACAATCTGATTAGATTTATCCCCTAGTAAAGTATTGTAATTTCTGTAAGTTCAAGAATGTTACTTCTGTCCCGGTGAAGCAAAAACCCCTGCCAGTTCCTAGGCTTAGGCTGTGTCAGCTCCTGGGGAAACATCTGAATGAAGCAGCTGATCCAGGGAGCCTCACACACTTGTTTTCCACCCACGTTCATGCCCATACTCAGCCGCAGGAACGATTTCCCACGTGCCGGGGTGGCAGCTTGCTGATGGCTTGCTGTGGGTCTGCACGCTGCAGATGTCTTCAAGCAATAGATACCGGCTGTGGGTCAGGTATGAATTCACTGCAGCATTCCTGTCTCATTTCCCAGTTTATACCGGATCAGTGCTTTGTGGGGTATGACTGTGGCTTTTTAGATCTGGTACCAAAAAAAGGGTAGAAAACTGTATTTGTCGTGTTGGTGTACCTAAGCTGTCTTTGCAGGACCTGAAAAAAACTGTGGCATTTAAGAGAGGTTGTCTGATAACTGGGACAGGGTTATTCCAGCACGTAGAGGGGACCTGAGGGAGCCAGCTCCTCAGATAAAATTTATTGTTCAGGCAATCTTTCTGAAAATACCACCATTCAAACCAGAAACGACCAATTCCCAGTATTAGATTTTTCCTGGGTTTACTGCATCGTTAGCCAAAGTGATGCCCCAGACTGAATGAATACCCATCAGCCAGAACGCTGGTGAACATTTTCATCTCCCTCTTCTACTGGTGCTGGTCACCTCCCTCTGGCTCACCATGGCCTTGCACTGTGGTGGCATCACTGAACCCTTGCTGCCTCTAGCCACCCTCCTTGCCTTCAGTTTGATGTTAGGCTTCACATTTGAAAAATAAAAAAATAAAAGAAACCCCAGCATTGAGGGACCCCCAACCATTTCCCACCCCAGTGGGTCTTTGCCTGTCTCTACACTTCCAAACTTTCTCTTTCACTTCTCCGCACATGCAGAGACACCTTTGTCATCTTCTCCGCTGTAATACCCCACATCAGCCATGCCAGGATTATGGGCTGTTTAATTGCCTTGTAACAATTCACTGGGGTGTCAATCTGTGGAGCCCCTATAGGAGGCATCAGCCCGATACATAATGAATCCATCTGCAGCTGGGGAGGTATTTTATGCAAAATGTGGCAGTTTGACTGAATCTGTTGGCCATCTCCAGCATGCTGCTGTTTCCTTAGGCATAACAATTTTTATTAGTGCTCAAAGGCACTTCCTAAAGTAATTCTGTCATCTAAAGGCTTTGACCTAGTTGAAAAGTTTATTGTGAATATTATTTTCAGACAGTTAACAAAGGAATTATCATCTGTTTGGGGAAAGCAAGGTGCAATAAAATGAGAAACTTAGCCAGGGCTACCGAGGGACTCATTGTCAACACTGAGATTAAAATTCCAAAGTCAAAGAGCACCTCTTTTTCCATAAGACCATGTAAAAAGATAGAAACAGACTTTAGCTGGAAGTGGGTTTGTAGGCAAAGGCTGTGCCTTTTCTTATACAAGTTGCGTGTCCCTGGATCATTGCAACGACAGCAAAAGATCCCTGGAGAGCTAGACTTTCATAGCAGTAGTAGAAGGTTTGAGTGGTCTGTGAGTAATCAACCTCAACTCCAACAATAATACAATTTACAGGATTAGTCCTTAATTGTTTTGCCCTCAGACAAAAGCCAAAGGAATGCCATGGTCTCAGTCAAAGTCTCAGGCTAATTGATTAACATTATTAAGTTAAACTTGAAATGATTATTTTTACCCAGAAATTAGCTTGAAATTTCTTGCTTAATACCCAGAAATCTGGCCTGCCTGTTCTACACCTTTTCCAGCTACATCAGTCTGATCAATAAGAATATATTGCCTCTTGCTAAAACCTTGTCCTGCTTTTGTCTCTCTTGTCACAGCGACAACAAAATGTCAGCATTTGGTGTATCACAAAATAAACTCAGAATCCAGCTCCTTTGACATGCTCAGCTTGAGTTTGTTTGCTGATCTTTAGATACACCCAAGGAGGAATGCGAATATGTGCAAAAACCAGCAGAAATTGCCATTTTGCATGAAACTTCACAAGTAGAGAGGTTTTGCAGTTAATTTTTTCACTTCCCTGCCCCGTAATTCATGCACGGTGAGGCCAGACATGCATCTCCGTCCTTGGGAGCATTGCGCGCAGCCCTGTCATTGCATTGCCTTTGGACACGTTTAATTCATTTGGAGGAGAGGTCCAAAGGACTCATTTGGGTTTTCTCAGCACCAAAGGCTTCACTGAACTCCCACAGAGTTGAGAACACTGTAACAAAGGAATTTTTAGCAACGCTACATATAAAATTGGAGCAGGTGCTCTCAATAAAGAAAATTCTTAACCCTGCTCATATTTATTTCAGTTCCTCTCTGTCTGGGCATAAAGCCACCATTTCAGTTTCAAGCTTTCCTGGCTTGCTGGAAAGGGTGAAGGATAACCTTTCCCCCCCCACCCGCCCCCTTTTTTTTCCCCCACAAGAAAATGTGGAAACAGATTTTAACATCAGCCCGGGAAGAAGGTTAGGTGATTTGCCAGCAATACTTCTGAAATGAACTGCTAGGCCACCTAATTAAACAAACTCTTCCAACATTTTTCAAGCTCCTCTCTCTCAGAGTGCACAGAAGATTGATTTTGTCCCTTTGGAGGGTGGCATGAAGAAGGGAACTCAAACAGCCTGATCCTGGTTGTCTCCCAGATATGGATTTATTTCAGAGATGAATACCACCTGCAGAAATTACCCCAGGATCCAGACTCCGACTGCAGGGTCCAGACACTGCATGTTTGAGCTTACCCATAAGTAGAGTTGGAGCCGCTGGTGATGGAGAGAGCTTTTGCATTTGGGTTATATTAGGAAATGCCTATTTAATTTTGGCCAATTATTTTTCCTGTTTAAGCACGTGATGTGCCCAGAGTCACGCATCTAGGAATAAAAGCAGTTCCTTGTCCTCTACCTTTTCACAAAGAAGAAATTTTGCAGCGAAGGAAAAAAACCCCAAAACCAACAAAGCGCCAGCACGCAGGGTACAAGTCAGCGGAGCCATATTCAAGTTTTCATAATTCATGTGAGCTGCCATATCTGCTAAACTGCTTTGGGCCACTGGACAAGTGTGGGGTGAAAAAGGAAGGGGGGAAAAAAAAATAAAATAAAAAAAATGGGCTGCCAGGGGAGAGGGAGACAAACAGGCCATTCATAAAGGCATCACTGCAGCGCTTTATGGCATTTCACGCTCGCGAAGAGGAATCACTGGGAACACTGGAAGGAGGCTCCCTGTTAACCACCACACAGGTCTTGAACTCTCCTGCTGTTTAAAAATAGATGTCTGCCCCCATCCCACAGCCGGTCTCTTAAGGTGGACCCCGCCAAGAGATGCGCTGGGTGGGCATCGAAGAGGAAAGATTTGCTTTTCCCGCTTTGCTGAAGTGCCCAGGGCATGCTTAGAGTTATATCATGCTGCTATTTTAATTATTTCCAACCCATTACAGAGAAAAAAACAAAAGATAGGGGCAAAAATAAAATGACTTCTATTGATTTGAGGCACCACGTATGGACACTGAACTTTCCTAGCGTAGATTTTCTTACAGTTTCCACAGTCACCACACTGGGGGACTTGAAGGAAAATATTTCTTGCTTGAAATTATTATTTGAAAGATTTCACAGAAATCTTTCTTTTCTCCCCCGGAATGGATGGGCAAGTTACCAAAGCAATACTATCAGCTGGGAAAGAGATGAATATCATTTTAGTCAAATCATTTAGTAAAAGACATATTGTAAAATCTGCCAAAAGCATTGTCCTATGAATTTATTCAGCAGACTCCAATCACCAGTGGATCTGATGGCAATCAAAATACTGCAATGCTTTTTTTCTGCCAATGAAGCAGATTTTTTTAAACAATTGGTAATATGCTACTGAAAAATCAGAAATTGCTTACCTGCATAAGGGAAACCTACCACTTGTAGCAGAAATAGCTTTCCACTTAAAACAAAAAAGAAAAAAAAAAAAGTTAAATATTGGTTAAGAAATTCAATAGAAGAATTAAGTACTCCCTCCTGAAAAAAGACATCAACCTGACACAATTAGATGCAAGTTTAAAGCAGAATTAGGAGTACAGCCTGTGTTTCTGAGCTCTATCTTATATTTATCTCATTGCATTATTCAAACTTACCAAAAAGGGGTAGGTTTTTTCAGTAGCAGTATGTGAATTAAATATAAAAAGTCCTCACTTTTTAGGAAAATAGAGGGAACAATAAATAAAGATATGGAAGTTTGGATAAGATTTGACTAAGTCTAGAATTTTTAAGGAAAATATTATTCAGAGGAGCAGAGAGATATTCAAATATTCAGTGAATTTGGGAGATTTTAGACAAAACCATGCCATTAACAGCACTGAAATACAACAATGCTGTTACATTATACCATTTTTTAAATTGCTTTCTTTGATCAGAGTGATCAACTACCAGCTAGAGAATTTATTTTATCTTTTCCTCTAATTTATAATTTCTTTTCCCAAATTCAGCCCCAGTAAGACTGCATTTCATTAAAGTGATATTTAACTTTATTTCCTGGGAAGATTACCTCAAAAGTCTACCTATAATATCTGACATAGGAACCATGCTTTCAAGATATCAAATATTTTGTCACTGCTTTCTCTACAGAAAAAGAATCAAATCCACTAAATCCATAGAACTACCCAGACTACTCTGATTTAGAGAAAAAAATAGCTCCCTTAACATAACTGCCAGCTTCTCAGTATTTGTACACCTGGTTAGGTGTCTTCAACCTCCTCACTACCTAAAGCCTGTGAAATTCTGCCTTTTTTTTTTTTTTTTTTGATAGCAGCTACAATTCCATGCTCGAGGAAAATAACACCCCAAATTTTTACCCATATTACTGAAAAACTCAATATACTCTTTGAGTTTCACAGCCTAGCTCTTAATAACAACCAAAACCCCACTTCTGCTAAGCACTACAGAACTTGCCTAATTTCATGGTGAGGGCAGCCTGGTCATCTATTTATAGCATTGAGATGAACATTTGCTGACATACACATGGAAACAATTGGGAATGCAAAGTGGCTCATGCTGGGTCACAGACTGACACACATTTGTTAATCCTCAGTTTTGCCTTCACCTGAAATTGGAAAGAAATGGTGATCACACTTTAGAGCTCAACATCTCCAGTGAGCATTTAAATTAGAGCTGATAAGACACTTGGCGTGTTTCAGTTAAATAGTGAAGGCACTGTAAAAATACCTAATTAAGTTTAATTGTTGTGCAATGGTTTCATCAATGTGGTTGGTAATTAAGTGCAAATTATGCAGATAATATATTACAGATGTGGAGCCCTGCTTTTGAAACAGAGGCTATTATGGGATGGAAAAGAGGTTGTAGGGAGGGGAAGATATTTGTTGCTAAAGTTGCAGTAGAGGCTTTGGTTACCCAACAGTGGGGTTAGATATCTCTATATGTCATAGTAGTTTTAACAGTAGAGCTTATTCTATCAAGAACGTTCTTTGTTGTTGGTCTTTAAACCAGCAGAAAATGTAGAAAACTCAAGCCCTAAAATATGGGATGTTGGTGAGATTTGTGATGGTTATTAGTTTCCTCAGAACTTGAGTAATACTGTAAACACAATAAACTTGAGTTGAACGAGTCATTCCATTCTAACCCACTGTTTTTATATCTTCCCGCATAACTTACTCAAAAAATTTCCTTTCTGGCTACAATTTCTCATGTTTAGTCTGAACTTAGAAGTGACTTTTGTTTCTTTCAAAGCTGAAATAAAATTAGGTTGCTACTATAAGGTTTAAGACATGAGGAAGAAGATTGTTTGGAATGGACTACCTTGCTCTGTGTATGCTGCTGGCATCATATAAATAAATAAAGAGCATTTCAAAAAAGAGGTTTACAAATTTTTCTTTTTGAATTCAGGCTGTAAAGAGTAAAAAAACCTTTTGGCAATGGGGTATGCTACAGTGAGGGAAAGGTTTTTAGAAGCTCGGAAGAAATTTGATTAAATTAAATGATTTCAGAAATCTATTTTTGATGCTGCATCAAACATAACTCTAAAGAGAAACAGGACTGTGTGAGCGTGCACAGACCTCACTCTCTTTGAATCAGTGACCTCTGTTTTATATTCAGCATTTATGAATGTAGCATCATCCATCATGTTGCTAAGGGAAGGACTCTGAGTAGCAGAATGGTAGTAGGATAAAAAGATAATGCTTTTACCAAAAAGGACTGATTTTCAACTTATTGGAAGAAAAGCACAATTGCCTCGCTTACATTTGATCACCTGAAGTTTACCACTGACTACATTTTCACAAGTCTTTGAGAAAGAGAAGTTCCAGAAATCCCATTTTACAGGTGGGGAAACTGAGGCATGGAGGAAGAAAATGGGTTGATCGTGGTTTCTCAGGAAATGTATGACGGTACGAGCCTGACTCACCAAACTTCTACCATCTGTTTACCCTCAACACTTTTTTCCTTCTTGCATTACTTTTTCCTCTTTTTTACCTGAGCTAAGTCAACCAAGCAGCATACATACATAACATAACACTAATTCCATCATTGGGCAGACTCGTGATTTTAAGCCTTCTGTCAAGCTCTATAAGATTTTTTAGCTAGAATATGAGGTGTGAATAAAAAGAACTGTTAAAACAATTGGGGTCAGAACCTGCCCACTGGATACGAGAACTCCTGTGGACTTTAATGGGATTATTTGCATGAATAAAAAGAGCAGGGATACCCCATGGCTTCCTCATTTATTTCCAGCAAATGGAAACCTGGTGTTATATGACCAGAAGAAAATGAAAAAGAGGTGGTTGGAGTGTGGTAGTTCTCCAGTGATTTTTGTAAGCAACTGAAAACCCCTGAATTTCCACAGAAACGTTCTTGTTTACTGACAAAAGCCCCAAACCTAACACTTTTCCAATTTTTAACAACTGTTCTTCAGTTACTTTTCTGGTTTCTGAAAATTAAAGCATCTTCAGATATATTCATATTTTTCTCTCTTTTGGTTTTCAACCACTCCTTCCTTACAGAATCCAGTAACTAAATCATCTTAACAGAAATATAAATTTTAGCCAAAAAATTCAGTCAGAAAAAAAAAAGGCCCTTTTTTGTTCCAAAGCAACGCTGGAAAGCAGCTCAACTTGCGATAATAATTGTAATATCAGACAAAGGTTCAAGATGAAATGTTGCTGCAGCCCAGCCCAGGTAGAGCTGTGCAGATGCCGTCAGTAATGTACCCCAGCCTGCGTAGGGAAAGGTCAGTGGGAAAGGTATCTCCGTGCCCTCCTCACTCTGTAGGACAATGAGGTCCATATGTTGCGTGCGTTGCGACTGGAAGAAGGTCAGCAATGCAGAATTATGGGGAGGAAAGTGAAAAAGCGAGAAGAGGTTTACAAAGGCCAAAAAGCAAGGCTTTCATTTTATATTCAATTTATCTTTTCGCCTCTGAAAAGGGCACAGAGGTTGGAAATTATGATTGAGATTTTAATTTTATTAATGGCAGGCTTTGTGGTTGCTAGGGGAACTTGACCCAATCCGGGGAAAAAAATGGCCTAATGCAGTATTATCAGGATTAATCTGCTGCCTTGAAATAGTTGGATCTCTCTCCATTGGCCTCACGAGTCCTTCCTGCTTTGCCTGTATCTCCACGACCACCTTGTTGACATGAGCCTACCGCTTAATCCTTGGAAGGAAACCTAACCCTTGGCCTCAGAGAGATGTCCCCAAGAGAGGGTAACCAGAGTGCAGCCGTGCAGGAGGTGAACCCCACCGGAGCCGGTGTTCAAACCTCCAGGCGGTTGCTCCCGTCAGACAATAAAGCAGCGAGCACAAGCGAGACGCTAATTTAACGGGAGGCTTGATTACACTGCGATAGCGCCCTGCTGGTTGTTTCCAACAGACCCCTTTATAGTATTAGTATTTATTACACCCCATATTATAAGGCATGGGGATTTGCTTCTGTAGGGCAGTTTGGCTGAGCAATGAAACATAATGTTTCTTTTATTGCTCAATAAACACTGTTCTCTCTTTCACTGCCACTCCGGCCCAGCTTTTTCAAGCCCGTTAAGCCTCTAACATAATAATCTTACAGCCCAGTAATGACAGATCTCGGCTTATAACCATTTTTTGTTACTTCTGAGGCCTCCTAGAGGTGGGATTGGTGGATAATTTGCTCTCTGGGACTTTTGCGATCCTTACCTGGTTTTGGGTTTGGTTTCTTTTTTTTTTGGAAAGGATTTTGTCTTCTGGATGGAAAGGTTGAATGGGTTCTCCTCATGCCCCAGAAGGAGAAAAGAAACCTGGTATTGGTCTGAAAGATACAGCTGTAGAGCATCTGGCATTTTGTTTTCCCATCCATGTATATCCACGTGTGGGTTTGCATCCCATGATTTAACGTGCCCCGTCTGGGCCAGGCGAAGTGCTGACAAGCAACCTACAGGCATCTTCCACACTTCTCTGCCAGCAAACCTAAATCTTTTCCTGTGACATGCCCACCTCTGAGCTGTTCCCAACCTGGCCTTCTCCTCTGAGGAGACCAGTGTCTGTAGCATATTAATTGGTAGTGTTATGAAGTGTTCGGCTGTCCCACCACAGTCAAGAACAAGATTTTCCAGTGTCAACTTCCCTTCTGCATTAGTTAATGTTTGGAATCTCGGTACATCAACACGCCGGACTCCTGCACCGGCCTCTCATCACCTTGTACAGCTCCTAATGTGCCAGACCGTTATCCCTCATGCTGTAACGGGATACAGCAATCACAAATACACCTCCTTGCAACAGTATTGCGGACGGGTAGCATTCGCAGCAGTGAAATCGAGCCATTTTAGAATTTGCTTGTATAGGGCAAATGATTAAAGACTTAAAAACCCCCACCATACAATCTTTGAGGGCATGACCAAACATTGCAGACAAGGATGATAGTGAGTACTAGAAACTTTTACAGGTTACTTAGCTTAGAATTATGTTTCCAATTTCAATCTCACGTTTTACATTCAAAGTAGTGTTTGGCTTTTTTTTTTTTCTTTCTTTTTTTCTTTTCACAGAATCACAGATCTTTGGGTTCGATTGTGCCAAAATCTTGCACAGGATTTGTGTTTAGCATGATTTATTATGAATGGTGACAGCAGTGTGTGCCACCAGAAACCCTCTTGCAAGCAAGTGGCTCTTTCTCTGAAGTTCTCCTTGAAACATAACCTTTCATTTTTCCTTCACACTGGACCATTCTCTCTCCCTCTCTATTTTTGTCGTCTTAAATAATTGCTCTTGATCACTCTTTTTCACATATTTGTAGATCACTTTAATGTCCCCATAGGTCAATGCCAAGTATGACTAAAGTCAGCAGTTTTACTCTTTTTTCAGTCCATGCAGTTATCCCAGCAGGGATCTTATCCATATGATTATATTTCATGATACTGTTCCCCTCATCTGTTGAGTGATAGGGTTTTTGTTTTAATGAAATACCAAAAGTATAGTGATAGAATTATTGTGCTGTCTTCAATGACTGTCATGGCAATTTTCTTACCTGCCATGATGCTGACAGCGTGTTCTTTCCTAGAGATTATCAGGGTACTGGATTTCTCTTTAAATGTGCATGCACATATATTTATATAAAACTCTGCTGACATGTTTAGCTGTTTAAAATTATTTCTATAGTTTTTGATATTTTTAAAAAGTTATATTGGGGGAAAAAATTGTACAATCATCATTAGTATAATTGAGGAAAAAGAGAGAAGACTTAAGTTTCCAGTAACATGCTTTCTGGCAAATGTAACATGGTTTTGATTTTAAAATTTGTATTAAAAAATTAAGAAATGTTAGTTACTGCAACAGCAGCTTCTCTGCTCACTTCTAAGATGATTTAGTTCTGCATAGAAAATTACCCTTGAGTTCTTCTTTTAGTTTACTGGCAAGTGTAACATCTTTAGTCCAAGCCCACAACCACTTTTATATATAAATGCGACCTCCTGGACCGGGGAGCAGCAGGATCGCAAACACTCAGAGCTCTTCCCCTCCACCCCCAAAGAATCACACGTCTATGAAACGCTTTGTCCTGCCGGCAAAGGGTGAAAAAATACACATTTTTGAAAATAATCCCTTTGAATCATGGCATGAGAGGGAGCTCAAATATTTTCTCAATGGAGAGTTAGTGGAATTTTCTATAGATCTGGGGTGAAAGAAAAGTCTTCAGAAAGTCTCAGAAGAAAGATCCTTTGAAATCGCCCGACTTCTGTTATGATAAGCAGTTCGATAAGCCCACCCATGGTAAAGTTATTAGGAATTCATATCATATGGATCCCATTAACCTAAACGTTTGCTTTTAAAGTAAACTTCTCGGTACATGACTACCACTAAGTCCAAGCACTTCAGGTTTGAGGATTGTGTTTTTACAAATGAATCTAGGGTTATCCAATCAATTAGCTGAATTCCCTGTGTAATTGTGCTTTAAATGAATCACCTGGTACTAATGAGACTGCTTACCCATTTAAAAAAAAAAAGAGAAAAAAAATATCACTGCCTTTGAGGGAAACACTTTAAAATATGTGGAAAAAATATCACGCTGTATATAGTTAATCTTTGGCACTCACTGCCTTGGGATATAACCAAAGCAGGTAGATCTGAAAGATTAGGCAGAAGGATTTAGGTCATATGGAAGTATGGAAGTCAAAGTATCACTCAAGCTAGTTTTAATTAATTATTACAAGACCATTTGAAATCATTATTGAGATAAAGGTCACATTATTTAGGTGATAATAAAAATATAGGCTAAGAATAAGGTGTAGCTTATTCTTTGCAGGTGGGAAGCAGAGCTGTGCCATCAAGATGACAGAGAAAAGAGGAGGAAGGAACTGAGGTTTGCTGAGGCTGAATGACTAGTGCCGGTTACGCAAAAATTCAGCTTTAGAGCTTGGAAGAGAACCCAGATATTTTAATCATCTTGCCTGCTACACTCTGTTGCACTTTGGAAGGGTTTAATACATAAGTTTCTGCCATGAAATAATTTATCTCTGTGCTGTATTATTGCACAATTTAGACATATTATAGGCCTTATAGAAGCAAAGGATTCCAGACTAAATGGGCTATTTGTCTGTCTCAGTCAGGCAACACTTAGCTATCAGTGGTTTAGTGAAGGATTTTATCATTAACATATATTGTGTTTCTAAATTAATTCAGTTGAGCAAAAAGAAAAAAAGCAATTAAGGCCATGCTATAAACAGTGGAGTCCGCAGGCAGGAGGCTGCAGCGAATTATACGGAGCATACTTCTCCCAACCGCAACTTGATTGAAACAATTTACTGGATGTGTGCATTGAACGACAGCGGATCTGAATGACTGATGGGGGAGCACCGTCAGCCCTCCTTCCTCCCGCCCAGCAAATGCTTGATTCTCCTTTTGGAAAAAGGTGAACGTTTTGTCCTGCTCCGATTTGTCCTGGTGTGAAGTGATGTAACGCCTCGGATCCAAAGGGGCCTCCAAATCAGATATTAAGCATATTGGTAAAATTATTGCATGGGCTATTTTTGGTTCATTCAGAGGTCAGTGCCCTTCCGTGAATGGGGAGTTATTAGATATTATCCTGGACAAACAAAGAGATAATTGCTCAGCAAAATAAAAGAAGGCGCTTAGAAGTTGGCAAACAAGAGAATATTTTTGTTCTAATTTAGAAAAAGCTCTGATACATATAGCTGGGATTTCTGGCATGTAAAAAGAGTTTGATTGAACATCTACCCAACTGTTTTCAGTGAAGTGGAAAAAAATGAGAAACATGCAAGAAGTACCTACTTTTGATCACCAAGGTGTTTTGATCTCATAAATTATGTCTGAAATTAGGCATGGACTGGAAAATGTGAGTGTGTTTTCTCTCAGTCTGGGAGCTTCTGGTTTTGAGAGAAGGAGCACTGTTCCTCTACCTTCATCAAATACCTTTTTTTTTTTTTTTTTTTCCACCTCTGCTTTCTAACAAGTAGGTTTCTCTTGCCATTTATCAGAGGAGTCATGAGTATAGGATGGAGAAGCACCATATACCTCCCTTCCTTTCTCCTCTGGGACTTCCTCAGTCTAAAACTCAAGCTTAGATCCAAGGAGACCTGAAAATGTTCCAGTCTAAGAAGCAGGTTGACCTGCAGCCTTAATCTCATCCCAACTGTCATAACACTATGTTAGCCATGCACAGCTAATAAATCATAATAATGCTAGCTTAATGGACCAGGTTTTGACAGTGCCAGGATTAGAAGGGCATACAATAAACAAAGAGTTTCTGAGTAAAGAGGTACAGTAGAGCAGTGAAAAATCACCAAATGATGCAACAAATCTCCTGCTGGTATTTCCATGGGCCTCTGCTACAGGGAGAGCTCATGTTCCCTCCCACTGTCCCTCTTCTCCTCTTCTGCCAGACCTAAGACAAGGCATGAGAAGAGGATTGGTGTAGGAGCCCAGCCTGATTTAATGTCCAGCTGAAGAGACAGAACGGGCTGTCTGGGAGGGTAAGAGAGGAGGCTGGTGAATTATCTTGCCTGAAGCAAAGTTTTTTCTCCTCTAGCAAGAGGATTGCTCACTGGCAAGACTGGGAGTTTGTGGCTTCTTAAGGGGGAGTGCAGTCCCTCCGGCCGAGACAAAGCACTGCCCTAAAGCATGCCCCCAGGTTCAATTTAGGTAGAGATAACGAATAAGGAGGGAAAAATCACATCTGAAGATGTCGATTTGTTAAAGGTTTCAGGATGTCTTACTGAATAGAATATGCCCGAAGAATTTTCCCTGTAACTTCTAAAACTTCTGAAGCAAATACATACATAGGTAGAAAAGCTGCTGAGAAACTTATTATCTTTTTACTAGAATGCTTTTGGCACTGAATTGTGCATCTCTTGGAACCTGAAACAGATTTTAACATTGTTTTCTTAACCCTGTCATGGGAAAGAGGGTGGATTTTTCAACCTTTGTTAATGATGGACAAGCCTGAAGACTTTTGATAATTTACTTTACAATGGGTAAATAGCCAAAGTAACCTTATCTGAACTAGCCAGGATCATTTGGTCTGAATAAAGAAGCTGAAAGTCTCATGAGAACAGGACTGCTCACAAGATTTCCATTATTTCCTCTTTCCAGTAGGAAAAGTGACACAAAGAGGATATCCTATCTTTCTGCATTTCAGCACCTCTGCTTCTCCTCAGAGCTGGAACCAAGAAGCTGCAAAGTCATGCAAAACTAGAAGTTGGGAATCATTTAACTGACCTTCTTGAAAAGATTAAATGTGGCTGTAGGTTTATCTGCATAACCACATAGTGACAGAGAAACAGCATCTTTGATGCATTTCTTCTGTTAAGCCTGTTCATTTCAGTGGTGTTTTTTCTTCACTTACATATTTTGTTAAGAGATGAATCAGATCGCCCTTTATCCTCTATTCTTTAGCAGTATTTTTGCTGTTAGAACTGGGGCTTTCTTAGCGGAGGAGAAATCTTAATTCATCTTGGAGTCGCCCATAAGAGTGAAAAAAGGATCTTAGGTTACAAGTGGAAAGAGTAAATTGTCAACTCAGAGGAACTACTCTTAAGCCCTAGTGAGCAAAGTGTGGTTTAGCTTTCAAACATGAACTTTTAGAATTGCTAGAAACATCCCTTTGCTGCAAACCCTTGGATTTCCAAGACAAAAACTAAACCAGTGCAAGTGTGAAGTTCTGCCTGACCTGAGTACTAATACGGGAACACACCATTTGTAAGAGGTCTGAGCTAAAAGAATAGACAACCTGACATTAATAAAAGTGTGTATCTCCAGACAAGAATGGGACCTTATGCTTTAAATTATGTCTATTCAGAAAAAAAAAGAAGGAAAGAAAGAAGAAAAAAAAAAAGGAAAAGAAGGGCCATGATCCATGCTGATGCCTGCATTTTTGTTATTAGTAGTGGCCCTGTCCCAGCCAGGAACGTATCACATGCAGAAATCAAAACTTAACTGTTGAGCAATACATTGGGGGGCTGGGGGTTGAAATCTCCATGTTTGGGTTTGCTCCAAGATGAGCAGAATAGTTGTGATCTGGATCCACCCACGCTTCAGTGGCTCCAGCAAAATCTGTTCACTGGCCTTTTGCTTACGGTACATGCCAATGTGACCCAAAGCTCTTTGAAATGAATAACTTTCAGTGACTCATTGGTCTTTGGATCTTGCTCTTGAGACTCTCTTTGACCTGTGACAAATGTGGGTGTCTCCCCCCGGTTCAGGAGTCACCATCAATGCAATGGTTGCAAATATTTATAAATATAAATATAGGTATAAATATTTATAAACTTCTCTGGTTAAGGCATATCGGTAAATGTCTTTTGATAGTTGATTCTTCAGTTTTATAATGTGTGGAACTGCTGGAGGCTGAACCCTTGGATTGCCTCAGGATGGCTGCACCCCTGCAGCATCTGCCTCTTCCTAGGTCAGAACAGATGCACAACTCAACTCTTGAACGTCTGTGGGCACTTTGTTTTCTTGCATTCTAACTTTAGTGTGGGTGCAGGAAAACCTGAGTTAGCTCCATGCAGATCCAGACGGACTCCAGCTGGGCTTACTAGCCCAGTACAGCTCTGCCTTCACCCAGAGACAATCAAGGCTCAGACTGAACCCCAGACAGTAAATCCCAAAGGCTCGAACACCTGCAGATGCGTATCTGCCCATCTCCCGATGGTGCCTTCTCTCATCCATCCGATACTTGAGAATCTGCTGAGTTCATTGCATATTTTATGAGCTATTGAGTGGAGTGAACATGTGACTTAACTGCAATTGAGTTTTAAATGCTAGAAAAATATCTGATTTCTATTTGGGTACTGCATTTATTAATTTCTCAAATTTTTATCAGGGTGGTTTTTTGTGTGTGTGCATATATTATGTAGCTGTGATGACTAAGAAATGGGAGATGACACTGTGAATTAGGAAGCATAAAAGGGAGGAAATATAAATTAGTGACCTTGTCGCCTTAAATAAATAAATATTTGTGACGTCACCAATGGGTTAACTGGCTTCAGCCTTTTCAAGCACTGTCTGCAGCAGAGGTAATCTTAATTTTAGGCAATGTGCCCTCAGATGCAGAGTCCTGGTTCTCATTGCCTGGAATGGGAGTTAGTGCAACTCAGCTCCTCATAGCTTTAAGACTATTTGATGCTTGAAATCCATGTCCATGTACTTTCCAGGCAACTGGGAAACTACTTTATGTGGATCCATTTACATGGTATCTCCTGAACCTTTGCAGCATTAGTCTTTGCAATTGCTGTCACTGAAAATTCATCTGAGCCATTAAATGAATTGCTGCAATGTCGTTCAAATTCCTCGACTCCTATTCCCTCAACACACGTCTTTATTTAAGAGATCCTGTCCTTTCAGGCTCTCCCTCTCCTTTCCTTGTGATGTTTCAGACCAAAGTGAAACAAAGACTATCCTCCTGTTGACGTTCTGATTTTGGTTGTGAAGAAGGATGTTTTTTCTGTGAGAGCTGGAGTTTCCGCAGGCAGCTAGCTGAGCTTATTTATTCCCCGAGCATTTCAAAGCCTGCACTGTCCCGTGGCTCCACGTCATTAGGGCAGCTTTAGCGCCTGACAAAAGTGCGGAGGAAAACCCCCTTGAGCACTGGATGTTACAGCCTTCTGCAGAGGAGTGGCCAACCACCTCAGCCTCCCAACGCTCGCCTGCCAGACCACGCAGTGCTAAGATGCTAAAATATGTTCTTTCCTGGCAGCGCTCGAGAACGGCCAATTTAGTGGGAGAAGGAAGTTGGCAGAGCTCTGTCCATAGAAGACTTTGAAATATTATGATTTTTATCAGAAATGACAACAACAAAAAGAGCGCAAGCCAAGTGTGCTCCAAAAGCTACGCTTGTCTGCTGCCTCCCTCTCCTCTCACAAACGTCATGGAGAGAATTTCCTTAGGTTTTCTCCAGGAGACAAGCGAGACTTTGTATAGAAGAGTTTGACTCAGGTATTGCAAACGCCTTGGGTTCTTATGTTTCTAAGGGCCGATGCGTGTTTTGATGAAATTATTGACAAAGCAAAAGTGTGACTCTTCTGAGGTCGTTTAAGTGCATGAGGCTACATTCTTTCTTGCAGAGCTGGTGAAAGTAAACAACATTATTATAGATTTTGGTCATGCCCTGGCATCAGTAAGTATAGTTTCTGTGTTTGCCATATGCTCGCATTGAACTGGAACAGCAATGCATACACAGGGAAATTGTTTAAAGAGCCAGTTCAACCTCAGTACTCGCTGTCAAAATTATGATGTACACGATTCATTCTGCTAACCACAAAAGAGTTTTTGTTTGTCAAGTGAAATAATGTGTAATTTCGTATATCATTTAGGACAGCTTTTTTTTTCCTCTTTTTTTTTTTTTTTTCAAAATCCCACTACAGGCCTGGAGACTGCAGCATCGGATTAGTGAATAGCGTCCTGCAGCTCCCCAGGACGACAGCGACTCGACGTGAGATAGGAGACAGAGGAGGCATAAGCCAAGACTTTAAACTGTGATTGCAGAAGGCGGCTTGCTGAGCCAAATAAAGAGAAGAGGGAAAATTGACACCCCACAAGACATGGACAATTGTTGCCACCGGCTGGGAGGCCTTAAATTACAAACCCATTTTGTATATCCAAAAGCTTACACTTTCTATTTATATATCCCACTTCTTCTGTGCACCAAAAGTTGGATTTGGCAAATGCAGCTATTCCCTGCAGGCATATGGGTGAGGTTTTCTGCAGAGAAAATAAACTTGATTGTTAAAAACCTGTGTTTGCAATTACTCTGAGTTTCAATATTCTGAGGTCAAAATAGATCCTTTAAAAAGTCATAATGCTTTGAAACAGATTCATTTTCTTTCTGAAATGGTTATTGGATCAAAATGAAATACTGAAACATTTTTGGTAGTAAGTCATAGCAAAACTTTTCAATAGAAATTATGAAAATATGAGAAGAAGGAAAGAAAGAAAGAAAGAAAGAAAGAAAGAAAGAAAGAAAGAAAGAAAGAAAGAAAGAAAGAGAGAAAGAAAGAAAGAAAGAAAGAAAGAAAGAAAGAAAGAAAGAAAGAACGAAAGAAAGAAAGAAAGAAAGAAAGAAAGAAAGAAAGAAAGAAAGAAAGAAAGAAAGAAAGAAAGAAAGAAAGAAAGAGAAAGAAAGAAAACAAAGCCAAGAGCTTGGGACAAAGGGTTTTTTGGGTTAAAGATGACTATTTCTGTTAAAAATTGTTAGTTCTATAAATGACAACCAGCTACATTAATCAGTTCAGCTACACTGAACGGGCCAAACCAGGTTTCCAATACATCTTTTGGGAGATTATTCTATGGTCTGAGACATCTTTGCTTGGCAAAGGAGCAGGTATAAATACTAAGAAACATTTTCTTCGGCGACTTTGGTAGACTGGATGAGAATCTTAGTTCATAAATATTGTCACAGAAAACTGTGTGACTGTCTTTGGACAAAAAGCCAGATTCTGCAGGGTGTTTAATGCACTTTAATTTCCTTAGGAGTGAGGAACACAGGCTGGCATTTAAAAATAAATGAAAGGTCCTAGCCAGGACTAAGCCAAGGAGGTCTCAGAAGCTGGGAATAATCCTTAAATTCTAAAGCAATCATTCAAGGGGACAAACTATTTTTAATCACCTATTTGCTATTTATATTTCAATGACATCTCCAGAGCGTGTCAGCACAGCTTCCACCTTGGACTACCAACTCGAGGTGAGTTTTCATCTTTACAGCAATGGAGAAAGAATAAGAAATCCTAACTTCAGTAGCAGGAATAAAAAAAAAGGATCCAGAAAAAAACCTCATAAGTAGTTATTTCGGTCCTTTAGGCATAGCAGCTCAGTGCAAAAGGGCTTCAATAGGACTAAGAGCTGGAGCCTTTCTCCTCCACCTCAGACTGGAGCTACATCTGGCATTTCACCCTTGTAAGAAAACAGTGAGGGGCTTGTTCCAAGGAAGGTGCAAGGAGGGTAGTGAGAGCCCGCTCTGCATGCTCTTTGCCTTGAAATATTCCTTCACTGCATGCCCACTTGAAGGCCCCTTTATGCTAAGGAAACTTAGAGTAAATAGGAATCAGGCTCAAAGAGCCTGGAGAGCAATAGTACGAGAGTTCAAACCTTTTCAGTTCAAACCCGTTCAGATCAGAGCAGCCCTAAACCTCCATCCCGATTTCACCCCACTGTAGAAAGTTGCTGCGTGCTCGTTAGGTCTGGCTGGTGAGTTCTGCTAATTACCTTATGTTTGGGACTGCTATGTTATGGATAGCAAGAACACCAAGGATATGTTTTTGGAGGGGAGGAGGGGGCATCTCTTAGTTCTCTTCAATTTCTTGAAAAGAAAAAGTTTTGTTTTGGTTTTTTTTTACCTTTAAAGTGTTGTAAATGGAGGCCAGAATTTAATTTCAGATAGTGTTACTCCACCTTGTGCAAGTGATTTCTCTTGACACTGCACTGACTACCCGTGCACAAAAAGCCCTTTATGACTTACACGCCAAAGAGCCTGAAGTATTTTTTGCCTCTCCGAAAATGACATTTCATTCCCCCTCCCTCCTTTTTTTTTTTTTTTATCACCTGAACACTGGTCTTAAAACCACAGCACGCAAAGGCCCCATGTGAAGTAGGGAAAGGCATTCAGCATCTGCTTATATCCCCAAACTGAAGCACCAGTGTGCCTAAAAAAGCTTGTATTTAAAGGCATTGCAGCTGCATCAGCTCATATTTCATCCAGCCACCAATTTCCTTTTCCCCCTGACAAACAGGCCTCAGAAAGAACCCAGGCCAGAAATTCTCCACGTTAGCGAAACATTTCCTCTTTCCCGTTCTCCCTTCCATTAACATTATTACGCTGCTCCTGGGAAAAGATGACTTTTCCAATCCAGGCAGCATATTTCTCTCTTTTCTTTTCTTTCTGTCTGTTTTCTCCCTCTCCAGGCTAGTGGTAAGGAAAGAACCGGGGTGGAGGTAACAGTGGGAGAAGGAATATGGGGGTGAAAGGAAATACAGGAAGGAGACCTTAAAATCTGCCTCCCTTTTTGCATGCAAATACGGACGGATAGCAAGTCCTGGCTCTTCCCTCTGCTGGGTGTAGGATACAAAGAGGGAGAAAACCCCAATGTTGGTGACAGCATCCATCAAGGGTCAGGTGCTCCCTCTGGGATCAAGAGCTGCTTTAAGCCCATTTGACAGAGCCAGGGGTTAAACTCATCAGCAAAACCGCAGCCAAATCCACCTACAGCTAGTTATTAAGTCAATATTTGCAGCCCTCAGGATATTATGTCTTTTTCTAGTTGTGCAGCAGCTTTCATGATTTGTGCAATACCGGTTGTGTGCGTCCCACCTTCACTGAAGGTCTCCATCCTCCCACCTTGCAGGACCAACCCTATGGCAGCTTTAACTCATGCATCTTTACTGCCTGACATATATCATGACCATAGCAAACCCATTCAACCCACTCAAGACCAAAACCAGATCTGATACAAAAATGAGTGATTATACCGGGTATGAGGAGAGTTGCACTCATATCAGGTCTGATTTTACCATGTGCATGTTCACTTCACCCTGCTTTTATTTTTCTTGTCCTTCAAGAACTGGAAGACAAAGTCCCAGAGGACAGAAAACATCTCACTGAAATTAGTGGCAAAAGACAGCCAGGTCATAATTCCTTGCTGCAGAGCAAGCGTGTCGTGACTGAACCATAAACTTTGTTACGCCTGTAAAAAAGGTGAATAGCAGCATCTGCTCCCTCAAAACACCCTCTGGCACTATTTTAAAGTCACTTTACCTTATTCTAAGGTAACTAACTCAAGAAATCTATTCTTGAGGTTACTATTATAAGTTCTAATGGGGAATTGTTTCTTCTTTATCATTTTGCCTAAAAGTCTTATAATACTTTGGGTTCGTCATGTTTGGTTTTTTGAGAAGTCAACCCAAACAGCAGGCAACTATTCTGAAAAAGTGAATTATAAAGGGAGCAATTTCCCGGTAAAGAATGGGCTTGACAGAAAATTTTCTGCAGGTACTAGCTGTTTAATCATGTACTAGTGGCTGAATCAGGTTGTTTTGATCAATTAGATTTTATGTAGTGTTTTAGCAATTCTTGGCAATAGGCACAAAACATGGCTGCAGAAATGGGTGAAAAATCAAAGTTTAAAAAAGTCCAGGAACGGTTCAGTTCAAGAGATCAGCCTGAGAAAATTTACTTTGTGTTGTTCTATTCCACTTTGACTTTGTAATTTTGTTCCGAAAAAGAAAATCTTTTGCCATTTTCAGTGAGAAAGGCAAGAATCATGTTGAGCCAGACCCCTGAACTTTTTCCTCCGGGATTGTCGGAAAGGGGCAGTTTCTCCAATTGCTCTTTGTTCCTCCAATTGGGATAGGTTTTTTTGTTGTTTTCTTACTTGCTTTTCTGTTTTTGCTTTTCACTCTGAGTTGGGAGCTTTGTTCAGACAGACCTTCCCTTGTGAATGGTTTCAGTTTCAACAAATTGCCATTCTGTGACACCCCGCCAAATAAGTACCTTGGAAAATTCCCAACCACCTCTAGTCTGTACGCTGGAGCACGTTTCATTTCCAAATCCTTGGCTAGCTATGGACCAAACCATCCGTGGGTGTAGCTCCCTTGACTCCAGGGCATCCCCTCTGCAAGGGAGCTTGGCCCTCCGTTATGGGGAGGCAATTTGCATCAGAGGAGTGCAATCATTTTGGAGGTGAGATACAGAATCAGTTTAAAGCTTTGGAGGGTGTTATTCAGCAGTTTTGACAAGAACAGAGTAATGCTATTGTGTCTGGTTTTGATTTAGAGCTAGTTGCAATGCCACACTTAAAAATTAAAATTATTCCTATGTTGTAGGGCTTGAAAAGATGAATTTTCTATTTCTGAAAGTTAAATGCACGCAATCCGCTCAACTTTGCAGCTTTATCATCTTCAAATAGAGAATCCTATTATATTTAACAGTGTTTGCAGAAATATAAAGCCACTAATTTTTACAAAGAAAAATAAAACTATTGATAATGTAATTTTTTTGTAAAAGATATCATTTTCCAGAAAGGAGTTCTTTTCAATGATAACATGCTTATAGCAAAAAAGATAAGATGAACTTACATATTTTTTTCACTAGGTGTAAAAGTAAATCTATAATTAAAGTGCAGAAGATATGTAATGAGAAGCAAAAACATTTGGTGCAGACGGACTCGGTTAGACAACCCATGTTAATTCTTTATTTGCACATTATGCACCTCTTGATGACTGATTCTACTCAGATCCCCTGAACGTGATCCTTGACTTAATTTTTTCTCCTTGAATTTACACTGGAACAGCTTACACAAAAATTCTGAACCATGTTTTGACTGATTTTTTTTTTTTTTTTTTGGTCTTACCTCACATGGTTTCTATGGCCTATAAGAATAATAAAAATAATAAAAACAATGTTAAATCTATGCCTGGAGAAGCTTTACTTCAGCAGTCCACCAACGTTAAAATACCATTTTTAGCAGTCCTCATTCCCTGTCACGTGCTTAAAGATTTTTGCTTCATGCCTTTCTGGTTAGAGATGTCTTGTTCAAGAATTTTATTTCATGCATGTCATAGAACAAGTATGTTTTTTATGACATTTATGAATGTGACCAGTCTGGGAACATGCTGTCTGTCTGGTCGGGTTTACGCCAAAATTTATGTCATTGTAACTAGAATTTCCAATTTTGGTGATAGCTGATACATCAGCTGGGGTCAATAAATTGGCAAAGTAATCTTTTATAGTATGAAAAGGTAACTTGTCTTCTGCCTTATAAGAATTGTCAGGGCGAGGTTTTAATTATGTGGTTTATTAATCCAAAAGACTATTACTACCTTCCCTTGCCTTTCCTTTTTATTAAGCTAGTCCTATAAAATCTATATTAACAACTGTAGCATTAAAGCAAAAAAAAAAAAAAAAAAAATGCATCTAGATTCTGAACGCCTGTCACAGAAATCAGTTTTGCCCTGAAGTGCAAGAATCAAGCCTGTAGCATCGAAACATTAAAGAATTACAGTTTTATGTTGTATTAAGCCTGCCTGTCTTATTTCAGCTATTCTAACACTCTGAAATACGTGATTGAGAGCTGTTAACTTCCAACGATACGCTCTTGGCAAGCAGACTTGAGGTTTTTTTAATATTTTATTTTAATTATTTTTAGTTTATAGCTCAGCAACTGGACTGACCCAGGGGAACACTTAAACTAAATTCGATAGATGTCAAGTTGGAAAAAATAAAGACAGCAGTGTTCTTTCTCCCTGCAATTATAAATGTTTGCTGGAGACTTTTCTGACAGTATTAAGCATAGTGGAGACCTGGGGAGAGCAGAGAGGGACGTCGTACCTGTTCGCTGAGGTCAGTTTGGCTGATGTTCTCCAGAACCTGGAAGGGGAGAAGGACTAGGACACCTACCAGTAGCAATTGCTCCTAACTTCAAATACAGTGGGTTTGCCCTTTTTTTTTTTTTTTATTTCCCCTTTTGCCTGAGTCCTGATGTGTCCTGCATCAACTGGAGGAGCTAAAAAGAGCAGCTTGTTTTTTCAGCTGACATTTGGAGCTGGTAGACCTGTGAGATTGCCCCATCGATGGGCTGAAAAAACCCCAACAAAAAACAAAAAAAATGAAGCATAACGAGCTGCAAAGAAAAGAGGAAATGCTCCAGGAAACTGTGCAAATGCCTGCTTTTGACAGTCTACCTGAAAAACAAATATCAGAAACACTAAAAAAAAAAATAATCTACTGTTTTCTAGTCCATTTTTTTCCCCTTGTAAACCAAAATATATGAAGATACTGTAAAATACACTAATGCAATCAGTGAGAAAGAGAGAAAAACTAGTCTTCACAAAGTTCTATGGGAATTATTCAGAGGAGAAAAATGTTGCATATCTCCAGTATAATATGCTGGCTAGCTGCATCAGAGAAAAGGAATGGGCTTTCCAGTCTTTTATCATTAGATCACTGGCTCAAATCTCTCCTAGGGATTTCATCCAAAATGCAGTGAAATCAGTGGGAGTCTCATTACTCTGAATCAATACCCAGGTATACACAACAAAAACTGAATAACAATTATTAGAAATTATTGGGAAAAAAAATTTGAATTTTCATGTTATTTTGAAAATTTTCAGAGATTTCTTTCAACTGGTATAAGGGGAGAAATTTCATAATGGCCCAATCTTTCCATATTTCTCTTCAATATTTGTTTTTGGGTGATCCCTACTCCTGTAGATTTACTTCTTACATTTTATCACTGGAAAAGAAGGGGAGGGACAGGCTGGGAACAAATACAGTGCCACCCCTCAAAAAAAAAAAAAAAAAAATTGGGTTCAGGGTTGGAAACCAATCCTTTTTTGCTGCTTTTCTTTTCATAATGAAAAAAACCCAGAATTATATCTATGGGAGTGGATCATTCTTCCAACTGAAAGAAAAGGCTGAATAAAAAAATGCTGCACAAACTGATATCATATGAAGGAGTTTCATTGTTCAGGTGAATTCATCTGATGCTGGCCCAATTTGGTCAATATTTTGAGTGAGATATAGTACTGCCAGAGGGGTGCCCACAGCACAAAGAACAAAATCAAAAATGCCCTGAATCTTACATCTTTCTGAGCATAAAACCTGAACTACATTTTCCTACTGGAGATGTCCTTTCCAGAGTGGGAACCAAGGGTGGTACGACACTTGCTCATGATTTAGGGTGTTTTCTCGATCTATTTTCTGGTCTTATTATTTAATTTTAAGGTAAGCCCTTTACTGAATAGACAGGTATTTTTATAACATATTGAAGAACATATACTTAAAATGAAATACAAACTGATTTATTTCTGTAACCATGGAGGGCAAGAGCATTCACTCCATATTTTTCTTCCCAGCTTTCAGACAAATAAATCAACACACACACACATATATATATATATTTACAGTACTTGGTAACAAAAAGAAAAAAAAAAGTTGAGGTCATCTGAATTATTTCATAATCAGGCAGGTAAAGTGGCTTAGCAGATTATGAAACCATGCTGCTGCCAAATTGTTCCATGATGATAATTATTTGCTTCTGTTCTTTAATTCTGGGTGGGCAACACTGCTTTTCCTCTGTCCAGTGGAAAAAAAAGCAGGATGGCTCTCCCTATGGTTTTTGGCTTAACTGCACACATCTGGGTTTCGTATCAAAAGAAATAAATATCAGACCTAATTAATCCTCTGAGGCTGCTGGGTACTGACTCCTGAGCAACGCAGACTTTAATTACGGTTTCAACCAGGCATAGTGATGGAGTCAGTTGTAGAAGGCTGACTGTTGATTTAATGCAGTATATCATGTCTAAAAGTATCTGGAACAACACTGATTTACATCAGCTGAATATTTGGCTCATTTGAGACTCTCTAGGGAAGCAGAGGGGGGATACCTATATACATACATACCCCCTAATTTGTTCAGATGCAGTGTGTAGCAAACTGTATTGCAAAAAGCTTATGAAATCCAGGGAACTTTTTATAGATGCAATTTGCTGAGATTAAAATGTTGAAATTGCTTAATTGGGGAAAAATAATATGATTATATAGTCTTTCAAGAAACGCAAACTAGTTGATTTACTGGTCCTTTATAAAAGGTTATTTATAACTGATAACATATATAATGATTCTAGCAGAAGATAAAGTTCCTATATTTCAGACAAAGGAGTATCTAGACGGCAGTATTCTGATTAGTTTTACATCTTTTCTAATTCAGCTAATTTAAAGATAGACTTGAGGGATTTAGTTGAGCAGCAATAAAACTTGTTGGGAATGGGGTCTGTTATATGTTTTACAATTCAAAAGCTGTCTCTCTTTTACTCTCCCCCTCCTCTTTTTCTTTCTTTTTTTTTTTTTTTTTTTTTAAGACTTTAAAACCATTTTGATTGCAAATATATGAGTGAATTCAGAGCAAATGAAAGTAAAGAGACTGTTAACACTGGCCTCGGTACAGCCAGGCTTTGCAAACTTCCCCTCCCTGCCAATGCACCTCAAGTCTAGCTTGCAGTAACCCTTGTTATTCTAGTCCTGGATTTATCTAGCGAAAGGCTGCCAACGGTACCAAATCATGTGGTCAATTTTTGTAATGAGGACTAATGAGACCACCATACTTATTTTCCCTCCCAACCAGAGCCCGAACTGGAACCGGCATCCCCAGAGGTGCAAACCTGGTGTATTAATCGCCTGCAGAAGTCCTTCTGCCTCCCCACTATGCCATCTGAAGTCATACCCATGAATCCAGGCTGGTTTTGTTGTGCTAGGCAGCAGTGTGTTTACATGACTATCCATCTAATACAGGATATTATTTTTCCAGTGGATAATATTTCAAATATTTCCAATGATTTTTTCCCCCCTGCTTTTTTATTGGTATTATTAAAAATAAAAAAAAAGGAAAGAAATAAAATCATACCACAAAAATCTATGGTAAAGGAAGAAAAATAGGGAAAAATGAGAATTTAAAGATGAAGCTGATGCCGATACTTGCTCCACTACCTGATGTCCCTGGTTGATGCACAGATCCTAGTCAGAAATCTTTAATTACGTACAATATTTTACAAAATTCCTTGCACATGCCTTAATTTCACACTCTTTTACATACGAATGTCATATGAAGACAAAGCAAGAGAATCCTCTAAATAATAAATATAATCACAATAATTAACTTCAGTGTACAGCCTTGCTTTCTGAAAGTATTTCATAAAAACAGATTCATTGGTGTAATGGCAGGAAAGTGTTTAATCAATGGCATAAAGAACTAAATCACTTGCAGAAATTTTCCAGAATCGCTGCTTTCTTGTACCTGGTCTGTACGTATCCTTTATGGACAATCTGTTGCTAGCTCTGATTTAAATTTTTTAAATCCTTCGATAAAAAGAAGTAGTAAAGTCACAATTATCTAAACAATAGTCCCAGCTGTTCTGGGGCTACCAAAGCCCTTGTGAAAGAAAAACAATGGCTGCAGAAAGGTCATTACCAGGAAGCACACGAACGCCATCAATCCTCCTGTATCAGTCCTTCCCGGCTGATAAGACTCTCTTTAGACCCTTAAGTCAAGTTCCTCTTACCCTGATACCTTCAAGTGGTCACTGACATGTTTCTGTTCTTCACATCTGTCGTAGCTCTGGAGACAGGAGAGCGTGACCTCATCAGCTGTACTCTTCTCCCATTAAGAGTGAATCTTCTACCCATAAAGACCAAGGACATCTGTTTTATACGAGTGTGCAACACCCACGTTTGTAAGTAAATGTTCATTCTACATTTATCAACGATAAATAAGTATCTGGGTTTGGTGCATACAGAGAATACGACATTATCTCCTGACCACCTTTCTCCATGAATATCGCCATTAATTGTGCTTTCACTCTACTCACACCTAAAAGCTCATACATACAAATGTGCGTAGGGCACTAGGGCAAAATATACTCAATGTTGCAATGTTTAATTTGAGGTTTTTCTTCTTCCTTACTTATTTCTCCAGCTATGTATAGGATCAAGCAAACCAGGATAAAAATTTTAACAGTATGGGTCCTGCAGTAGTTCATTCCACCTACTCTTTGTCATTCCGCTGAGCTACATGAAGACCTGTTGTATTAATGAAAATATATATGTATTTGGACTCTTTCTAGCTTCCCTTTACAATAATATCTGAATACCTCATTGCTTCTGAACATGTATTTGCCTAGAGAGAGAGATGAAATAACCCTTTCACAGGTGGAAAACTGGGACACTAGAAGCTAACAGAAAGGTTAGCTCAAATATATACTCATAAAATTATCAATGCACAGCACAAATACTATTGCTGGTGGAACCACAACCTAAATATCTTGTTTGGTCACCCAAAAAAACCCCAAACCACCAAATAATTGCACAGTCAGAAAGCATGTTTTCTTCAGCACCATGTTTTAACTGCAGATTCCTTCTCCCTCTTTTTTTCCAATATGCCATTTTCAACAACTGTTCCACATGGTTCAGAGGTTGGTACACAGGGAGGGACAAGTGGTACGAATAAAGGCACAGAAACTTGTTCATGAAATCACCTATCTTCAAAATTAATTTTGATCCTCTGTTTTCATTTTCTCGTTATCTTTAAAAACAACACTGAAAAAAGAAAACAAAATTTTGAGCACTTTCATTTAATGAAGGATCAATGCAGGTTTGGCTTACATAGGGAAAAGCTGTGTTTAGTGCAGTGAAATACTCATCAGAGACTTTGCATTTCTCAGAGCTGCCTAAATATCTCAGAAAACTCATCTGATTAGGCACTTCGCAAATAATAAAAAAAAAGCTTATTTGTTAAAATAGGCTTTAAACGTCAAATTAAAGATTTATGACTCAGAACTGAACACAAATAGCTGGCTGCATACTTGGAAAAAATTCCTTTTTATTGTGCAATTAATGTTGCTGAGATTGCTATTTAAAAGGTGAATGAATTTGTCTTTCTGGTTTGCGCATTACTGGTAGCAATGGCGAGGGCAGCACCAAAAACATTTTCTGGGATGTAATTCTGGCAAAGGGCAAAACCTGGGATGTGAGAGGCTGGTTGAATACCCTGCACCCTTGGAACCAGTCTTACGGCACTGAAAGTGCTTGATTCTGCCAGCAGACATGACCGTCGGTCCAATTTCATCCTGTTTATTCAGCTAGCAAATATGTAGTTAAGGTGGGACTGACTGTGATCTAATTCTTCTGAGAGCGCCTTGCAAAATTACTGCCAAAAGAAGCAACGAGAGGCATTATTATCATTAAGAGCTGGTAAGTCCTTTGTCAGTCACGCGAAGATCATCTTGAGTGAACATACAAGCCAGGTGGATGCTTCCCCCAAGGTCTCGTCTTAACAACACTCAGACACATATCTGAAGCTCAAAGGCATGTTTAACCATTTGCTTGCAGTTAAAGATGTGCTTTAATTATTTTCTGTGTGAAGATAGCTGAATTGGAGGTCAAAAAAAAGTCAGGCTGCACTTCCAGTGTGTTTCTGGAGAAATTATGCAGGAAATTAATTGATAACTATTTTGTAAAGTGCAGTCAAGGATTGCAGCTGATGTAAGTCAGCATTGCTCCACTGGTTTTGAGGATGGAGAAGTTGGCTCAGTCTTTCAACTACTTTATCCGCCAGGGATAATTAAGAACAAAATGGCAAAGCTGTTGGATCTCTCGTGTGTAAACACGCAGTTGCTTTAGATTATGCCATGTTACCATAGGGACTTTTATATGTCATAACGCAACTGCATAATAAGGTTTAGAACAAATATAATCTTTCACATTATCTGTATAGAAATTCATCTCAACCAGATGTAACTTAGAAAGTGGAGGAGGGTTTCATGGTTATTGGTTACATCATCCAAATCCACTTGAGAAACATTTTGTGAACGTCAGAGTTTGGCACAGATTTGGAAAAATTCATATCCCTTTGGCGGAGGAAGCCGACTAGAAATATTCAGTGATCAGATTTTCAAAGATGTTGAACCTCTGCAGCTCTTCACATTTCCACAGCAGTGTTCCAGGGTTTGACACAGATGAGAATCTGTTCGTTATCATCTATATGTTTCTTTTATGACTTCCTTAGAAAAAATGAATTTCTGCAAAATGCATCTCCCAGAGAAGAAAATACTGCTGGCTTTTCTGTGCCCTTTAGGAGCACACACAACTTAAATCCATGCTCATGCCAGCCTAAACGTACTGGCAGCCTCAAACCACTGTCTGACTTCACAGCCTGTACCGATCTGAATCTTGCAGGTCTTTCTACTCTCTTGTTTATACAGCTATTTTTTAAGCATGTAGTTTTCTGAGAAAAGTTAAGGATTCGTGCTGTGAGCTTAACTTCTTGCTCTGTAGATTTGCACATGATTTCTACAGCATGGACATCCACTCCAACTTTCCCTTTAAGGATGACATTAAACCAAATTTCTGCCTCTAACTATTTTTATGAAACATGTAGGAAGTTAATATTTTGGGAGACTTTGGCTCATTGATCAAATTTGACAGATGGATACACAGATACAACACAGACACAATGATTGCATAAGCCTTAAATCCCTAAGGAGACCAGCTAAAAAACACTTTGCGAGGAGTGGACTCACTTATTTACAAGCAGTTGCAGAATTGCAGGTGGGATTTTGGATGGACTGTGTAGCTTTGGCTTCAGCCAGGAGTGGTTTGTCTGTACAAATGAAAAACAAAATAGAAATTAAAAATGGGAAAACCAGAGCTTTCAATGATTTATAATTAGGCCAGAAGAGATGATTGCACATATCTAATCTGCCTGCTCAGAATGCTACGTCCTCCTATTTGTCTGTGATCTATGTTTTGAAAAAACCACCCGATCATATTTATAAATGTCCACTGATAATTTTGTCTTTTTCTATTTCAATTTTTTTTCTTTTTCATCATAATCATTTTTTTTTTCTATTATAACTTGATTATAAATATGGCATTTTGGTGATAGGCAACAGAACCACTCTGGGCCAGATGTGCTGGCTGCCTATGAAGGGTTTGGCCATAGGATCTTAGTGGTTTAAAGTAACAGGAAACCTGAGGAATATCATAAATCAGGTTTTTCTGACTAGGTTTTTTGTACAGAGTATAACAAAATGTATTGAATAACTTAAGTATGTGTGAGCCTCCTGCCTACCAAATTACTGGGGTCTGCCAGTGGAAAGCACACTAATTTGATGTTGGCCTCAAACAGAAAATTGTTAAACGAAAATTAGGTTTCAGCATTTTAACAAAAAATCAGCTTGGAGTTCAGTGTTAACAGGAGCCTAAGGATTTAACTAACTGCAATGAAAATAAAGAGAGACAAAATTCTTGACTTTCTAAGCCCCAGTCCTGAGAACAGATTTCTACTTCTGAATCTCGACACAGCATGAGGGAGAAAGCATGTACCAAAGGGTGGGTTTTCTGTCTTTTCTCTCTACTGCCACGGATTTCATAAGGTCATAGGTTGACATTTTGTCCTTTTCCACATTTTTATTGACTTTTATTAACAATAAACAGAAGGTACTGGGCCAAAGTCATCGAATCCATGACACTTTTTTAAAATATTAAGCCTCTCACATGCAAGGACATCAGAAGAGGCTGAGCTCAGAGGTCCTCTCACCTGGTGTCCCAGGTCTGTCCCAGCCAGTGCAGGGCACTGAAGGAGAGGTGCGAGAACCACATCTGACCTATTCCCCATCGGGGAGCTGTTTTCAACCCGGATTGATGTAAGCAATCACATTTCAGTGATATCCCTGGAGATAAACCTGCCTATGGCAGTGCAGTTCATGGTCTAACCAGCTAAAATTAGTTATTGCAAGTTGGTATTGCATCCAAGGCCCTAATTAATGATGATCTATTCTTATAATGCAATTAAAGGTCTTAAAAGGCTGCCCGTTTCTCTTCCAGCTCTTCTCTAGTTAAATAAAGGAAGTACAAGAAGCCAAATGCCTTTTTTTCCATTTCATAACCATTCTTTTTTTTGGGAATAAGTAACTCTAAACTTCCTTGAATCTCCTCCTTTTGACTGTTCTGTGGAGACAGTCATGACAAGCTGATGTATTCTCATTCCCTGAAGTAGGGGTCCCACATCAATGCCTTAGCATCTACACCTTCTCAGATGCCCATGTTTTCCCCTTCACAAACCGCTGCAAAGTTACTTTTAAACTTATTAAGTTAATAGACTTACAGTAGATTGGTCCAAGTTTTACCATTTCCTCCATACTGTAGATGGTTTTTGGTCAATCTGAGGTGCTCTCTTTCCTGCCCTTCCTCTCCCTTTCTCCATGGTGCCGCTACATGATATACACGTACATGGACCTCCTCCTATACCAACTTCTTATGGCTGTGAAAGCAGTTAATACATTAAATGTTAGAGAGGGCTCCTACTTGAAATGCATCCGCAAACCTCAGTCCTGGGCCATATTTCTTATACTTTTTTTTAATATATATTTTGGTTTCTGGCAGAGATAGAGGGAGTGAGCGTGGCGTGCAGCGTGCAGCGTTTCCCAGACTGTGTAGCTTGGCACCAGAAAATAATTTCTTCAGAGTTCAAAACCTGTCAGGATGCTCTCTCGAAACCGCTCCACATTTAAGACGTGTAACACTAAAATGTCACTTTTGGAGCCCAAACCAGAGTGCCTTCAGCTTTCTGATTGGTAGAAAACTGACGGTTAAGCTCCAGGGAATTTCAACTACAGCTGTAAACTTTCAAAAATACTTTGCTGCTGCAAAAACTATAGAGTGTGGTTTAAATGAACAATATGCCCTCTTCATACCTCATCACCAGAAAGAACATGCTTTCGACTTCAGCATGAACAACCCGTTGTTTGATTTTTTTATTTTTTTTCACTCACATGAAACAGGTTAAGCAGTTTGTAGCTCAGTTTCTACCTGTCACACAAAAAGGACTATATTCCAGACATCTCCGGGAGCAGGAAGAGATGATACAGATGCTTGTGCACATGTTTGGATCCTGTTCTCTTAATGCTCTATGCAGGAGAAATTTAAACTCCTTATATGCCTCGCAGAAGACTAGATCACGGCCCTATTCCATCCCTGGGATCTCGGAGAAAGCCAAGTCTCTAGCTAATATGTTTATGTGACATTCTGAGCTTGGCTCTCCTCCGCCCTTGTGGGCCAAATCCTAATATGACCCAGTGCTCTCTCACATCAACTGGAGTTTTGCCTGAATAAAGTATAAGTTAAAACTGAGCAATGCCTCCAGGTTTCAGGCCAGCGATTCCATTTTACAAAAACTCATTGTATTATAAAAAGATACATCGGCTTCAGCTCCCTACAGGGTGGTTGTTTTGGGGGGTTTAGGCTTTTTTTCTGATGATTTTTGATATCTGAAATAGGAGGAGGCAGGTCTTCTCCTCCCACTCCTGGGGCTACACCCTTCCCTGAACAAACCTACGCTCAGCGGGACCTGAATCCTTCCCGAGCCAGTTACATCTCCAGGGGCCAAAGCTGGTTGTCACCCTGCCCTATTGCAGTCGATAGAAAGATGTATCCTGAGCTTGCCAGGGTCTGGGTCAGGTCCTATTTACTTATAAACAAACCTCCACTTTTATTCCAGTTGTATTTTAACATTTAGTCCTATATATTCTCTCCCTGCACTTCATTCAAACCCAAGAAATGATTAATGGTTTTATAAGAACAACCCTGAAAAGCAACATAGGAAGAGCTAAACGGTCTTGGAGAAGGAGATGACAGCTCTCCAGCTGAAGAAAGGCTGCTGGAAAATACACAGGCTCAGGGAAAAGCCTTGAGCACAGATTCCTGGTGAGGGTTGTGTGCCTTGGGTTTACCTGTTGCCTCCACAGTGTCCACACTTGTACAGCCAATTCTGGCCATATATCTCATGGTTCCCAACATCAAGGCTTCTGGACAGCTGGGGCTGCTGTGGGACACCTGGGCTGCCCTTTGCAGGGAACTGTGAGGAAATTTGCTGGAGGACTCTCTGCCCCTTGCACAATACATCAATCGCAGTCCAAATTAGCAGAGATGTCAAGCTTGAACCCTCTGGCTGGCTGAGCTGCTTTTGGTTGTAAAGGGTAAAAACTTGAGATGGCATCACCTCTTTGGATGGACCATGGGTCTGTAGGACAGGAAATGTTGTGCGCCTGGAGATATCCTTGACACGTTGGGTGCAGTCCGGCTATATGGCCTCTGTGTGGGAAGATGTGCCCCTTGCATGGGGGTCGGCTTCCCCTGAGGCTGGAAAGGGCACAGCTTTGCTGCTTTCTGAGCTCTCTTGCCAGCAATACTTGGAATAATTACGAGCCCAATGAAGACAAGAAACCAGCCAAAATCATCTTTGATGTCAATCTCTCATACATATATTTTGGAGGTGCCTTTGAGTCTCTAATCACAGCGCTGCAGCGCTTTAATTGTGCCTTCTGCTTTTGAAACACATTACAGTCAAATGACTGAGTAATCATCACAATCCCATGAATGAGCTGGATAAGTAAGATTGTGCATGGAGAAACTGAGAGAGAAAGAGAGACCACACAGCAAGTAGTGTGAGCCATGGGATTAGAAATTGGGATTTCTTTTTCTCTATGCACAATCCACGAGGCTGTGCTACCCTGTATGATCTCATGAAAGAAGTATATTTTCCATCTGCAAGGAAGTCCTAACAGTATCAGCTAAGTGCAAATTAGTATGATCATTAGCCACTCTTTGAATAAGACGGCTGCCAGGAAGCCTGTGTGTATGTTTGAGGAAGAATTCCTAATGTCTGTGTGTCTGGAGGAGTATAAATTCTTCTATTCCCCTCCAGTAGCCTAATTAGATTTTAGTCTGTTTATTAGAAGAGTTCAGTTGCTAGCTTAACATGAAATAAAATCCGCATGATTAAGAAGTCACGAGCAGTAAAGCTTACAGTATGCTGCTAGAAATTTTCCTTTTATATCAGCAACAATGAAATCCTCTAGTATTAAATAAAGTGAAAGGAGGAGCGTGTTTAGATCCAGCAGCCAGGATCAAAACAGAGTGTCAGGGATGGAGGAATGGTGGGAAGGGGGTATCGTGCCATTCAAATGGTCCCTAAAATGAGACTATTACTGGAAAAGTTGCATTTTTAACCACATAGACTGGAAGAAACAACCTTCTTTATGAATCTTTACTATAAAGCAAGGATAGGAAAGATGCTTTTCCATCTGAAAAGACATTCTTCAGGTCTCCTCACCTCCTTCTGTAAACACAGCAGTATATCGAGAACCAAGGGTTATAAGAAGATGGAATAATATCTAGATCTAAGTTTATTGAGTATCTTCAATAGACGTCCAGATCTAAGACCTTCAGGGACTGATGGCCTTAGTGATGTAAAGTAGCCTCCAGGAGTAGTTTTATCCAGTAGACATTAATTTTTCAAAAGTGACGCCTGGTCTTGACCTTGAAATAAACATCCAGTGAAGGCAATGAGATGTTTGGGGTTAGGATCAGATCCTTGCATGAAAAATGCAGAGGTCTATGATAAGCAGCTAATAACCACTGAGATGTCTGAAGTTCAGAGTTTGCCTCCCAGTGTCCAGATCTGTGGTGGCACTGAAATCCAGGCATGCACCCCTCAAAACCTCCATCTAAGCTTTTCAGGTACTGAAGGATGGGGAACAAGGAAAGAAGACAGATATTCTGTTTCCACTGACTTTGTTGAGAACAGCTGGCAGTGTGTCACACACAAAGTCATCAGCAACCTGCAATAAGGAATTTTCCAAATGGTCTTTGAGTTGATGACCCCAAAATCCTACTCAAAAGAATGTCTCTGTATTCACTTACCTGTGGAAAGAAAAATACAGAATGTTTTTTTTCTTTCCCCTAATAATCTGAGAAAGTAGCGTTTAATGCAAGGTAGGTTATTCTTCTAGAGGACCTCCATTACAAGAAGCAGCTGTGTCTAATGTAGTTTTGCACCAATGCTGGGCTGCACCCACAACCTCTGAGTCCAGGCTATCCTGCTGGTAACCTGACCTACAGCCACAGACATGATGTCCTACTTCTCATGGATCGTTTAGAAAGACATTAGGGCTTAGAGTCAGGGTGCAAATCTGAGGACAAGGTAGGAAGCCTGGTGTAGAAAGTAAGTTCTGGATCCTGAAAAAGAAAAGAGCAAGCTCAGAGAATGAGATTAGGAGTAAAGGGAAAGAGACTTGAAACCTAAAGCCTTCCCAAAAAAGCAAAGGGATTTGTGTAACCCAAGGGACTAAAAGTACATTTTGGCCCACGGTCTGGTTTTCCTCAGCACGTGCCCAGCCACAAGAGTCCATGTGGTTCTTCTGTTTTCCCAAGTCTTTTGAAATATAGATGCAAGAGTCTCGAATCCCTGCACTTCCCTGCATTCCTCAAGAAATTGGCCCACCAAGTAGTTGTAATTCAGGATACCACCATACACCCACGTGTAAGATTCCTTAACAACTATGCACATTTTTAGGCTCAAATATTTTAGAATTGTTTTCACTGTGCCTGAGCTGTAATTGGCTCAGCTTCCCAAGTGTTGGATCATCTAACTAGAGTGATTTTTGACTCAGAGCCCAGGCACCATATCAAAACATTTATCAATTAATCATAAAAAGTAACTAACATTGTTGTCCACCCAAGAAAAACTGTCACTTACAGACTCATGTATGTTATTCCTTATGAAAGAGCTGCTATATAGAAGTTGATTTCCTGCACAGACCAGGTGGAAAATCTGCTAAAGGCAGAGGTCAAATCTAGTTTAATTTTATACCCTTTGTTAAGAATGTTCTCTCCCTCTCATTCTCTAAAAAAAAAAAAAAAAAAAAAAAAAAAAAAGAGAGAGAGAGAGAGAGAAAACCACCCTTGTGTTCCTTTCCAAGTTTTCTAAAGTTAATTCATGTGGAAGAAAAAAAGATTAGGATAAAATTTCAAATATTAAATTCAAATGCAGGATTAATGAGTTTTATTTCAAAGCCCCAGAGGTTGTCTGGAATTCAGGACATTTTTTTAGTAGCAGACACGAGACATAGCCAGATGCAGTCGTGTTTTGGACCAGCTCAGCACAAATTTAGCACCTTGAAGGAGAAATTTTTTGTCTGTTTTGTAAAGCAAACATTTCAACTTTTCCAAAATCTGTTGTCCAGAAGATATTACTGTTGCATTGGATGAAAGAATGGATTTAAAATAATGCTGACTTGTTACTCTAGCACATAGTAATTGCCACTCCCATCACCATCACTGTAGGTGATGTAGGTCCTCTGTCCCATGCAATACATGCATATAATTATTTTTAATAGTGTGAAGCCAACCAGATAAAAAAATGAATTAAACCTTTTCCTGCCCCAAATTCAAGACAGTCCTTGCAACACTCTGCAGCAAAGAACTTTTTGCAACTTGGTTTCTTAAAGCCCAGCAGGGAACAGCTTGGCAGAGGTACAAACACAATTCTTCTCACGCCCTTACAGATAGCATGGCAAACCCATGGATGATGAGCTACTTCACTTCACACCCACCCGGTCCCTGAGGCAAAGGAGTTGTAGGCCAAACCCGTCCCTTCATTAAAAGATTTTTTTATGATCACAAAAATTAACAGCGTTCTACTTCCTTCCCAAACTGGGTTGCTCCCAAGACGTACCAAATAGCAGTAGTGTTTCAGGTCACCATTGCTAGTTTGTTCAACCGAGAGAGAAATTCTTGTTTTCAGTCAAGACTGTGCTTTACTGATGACTCAAGAAAGGCCAGTAATACCTGCAAAGCTTAGCCTGCAAATCCAGAGCAGGTTATCTGGACCACGGTGTCTTTTGGACAGCCCAAAGTGTTTAGCATTGGCCTGATTGTGCTCTGCCTGAAATGAAAGAATAAAATGCCTCTTGAGTTCAATGGAAGAAGAAGGCGGCCAACGTCAAGTTTAATGCTTTATACATCAGCACTGAAAACTTGACGGGAAAGGACCAAAACCTTGCAGTGAACACCGTCAAACATTGGAATCTTGTCTTGAAAGATTCCAATTATAGCAAGAAGAAAACACTAGCCTTTCAGTTTCAGATTCTGGCTTTTCTTCAAAGTGACATACCGCAGTCTGTAAATAGAATCAAAACTGAAAATTCATTCTGTTTAAATTCCTTCATTGCCTTAGAAGTCCGCTTCACCTATGGAGAATCAATGTAATTAGCTGTAACGTGAACAGGTAATTAGGACCCGGTGACAGGCGAGCTTCAGATGAACTATTCCATTTAGAAAAAGCACTCCCTTTTTTTTTTTTTTTGTGATTTCTTTTTGAGCTGGAAATCCTACAAGAACAGGTTTTCTTTTCTTCCCCCACTTCCCCAGTACAGAACAAAAATAGTCCATGGAAATAACCTCGTCTCACAGTACTTCTGTTTATGGTCCCCATCAAAATCAGTAAATATGATGGCACACAAAAAAATTGTGCAAAGTATCAAAGGTACATAAAAAACTCTGAAAATTTTGTTTGAGATGCAAATAAAATCTCTGGTGAACCACAATTTTATCCCATCCAATTGCTCAGAATCACATCCCATCTCTAACCCTTTTTAACTGTGATGGAAGGTTGGATTTGAAGTTTCATTTTCAAATGAATTTTTTCATCCATTTGATTTTGGACAGGATGGGAGAAGATGGGTGTAATTGTCAGGAATTTTGGATTATAACTGCCTTGAGCTATTCTGAATGCAATGCTGAACCATCACCAAAGGAAGGGAAAAGCTGTGCAAGGCAATGGCAGCTTCATTAACTGCAACCAGATTTCACTTACATGAGTCTAATACCTCTTTTTGGTCTTTCTCATCTCCAAACTCAACCCTTGACATTTTCTCACCATTTCAAGCTGAAAAATATCTTAAAAGTCCAAATTTTTCCACAAATTTGTTTAAGACTTAGTGTTTTGCCTAGTTTAACAGACAAAGCCATGCTATGTAGTATCACTGGCACAAGCCTATGTTTCACTTTGGATATACCAAGAAATGTTTTATTCCTAGACACTGCTTTGCACATGTACAATCAGTATCAACACTGTACAGTTTGAACCAAAACACTCGTGTCCAAAAGTTGCCCCCAAATCAGTTGAATCACTCTGCCTTATTGTCCAAGGACAGCTAAACTGGAGAGTCAGCCAAGGAAAACACTATCCAAAGGAAAACAGCAATAGCTGAAACGTATATCTGATGCATCAACAGGATATGAATTCTACACAACATCTTTCTTTTTTTGAGGATGTATACTCAACACAATAAAAAAATTGGGCTGTGGTCCTACCTGTACTGTGTGAGTACCTCATAAGGCTGCTTAGCTGAATAGATTTGATGGTTTTCCATTCTTGGCCTGGACTTCAGTGTGAAATATTCCCACAGTCAGATGCTCATTTGCACAGCGAACAAACAACGAAGCATCCCAGTGACCAGAAAATAGACACACACGAGCCAAACCTAGGACTGGGTGGAAGCCTGCTCGGTGACCAGTTGCTCCACACCTGGCTCAGGGCTTGGGGATTTCGTACATGGTGCCGTGAGGTTTTATGGTCACTCCATCTATCATTGCATTGAGGAAAAAAAAAAAGGAAAAAAAAAAACAGCAAAAAGAATAAAATAAAGATTTTTATGGGCCTAGGAGGAGCTAACCTGGAAATATCATTGGCACAAATAGAGCTGTTCAGCCGACAATAGCACTCTGATATTGCCACAAGTTTGTTTACTGAAACGTGGCCATCCTCATTGTGAATTCCCCACCCTCCCGGTCCCCAGCCTGGTGAGCGTCCCCACCGCCCTCCAGCTGATGGAATACAAGCACCGCTGTGATTGCCATGCTGACAGCTTTATTGCCTCCCTGACCTTGCTATTTTTAAAGAAACAGGTTATCTCGATGATGTAAACAGGTCTTCCTCATGCAGTTATGTCATCCCATTGCAGGAAGCCAAAGCCTTTGGTCCTCACTCACTCATACTGTGAAGTCAGCTGTTTCAGGTGCCCAGGAGCTTATGGCATTGGTTTTACAGAAAGCAGCCTAGACTGACAAATTGATTTTGTTTTCCCAAATCACTCAGAAAATACAGCTTTAGATCTCTTCTTCAAACTCAGTTTACCCAAATCGTTGGAAAGAGTTAAACTACCTAGATTCTGACGGCCAAAGCTTAAAAGAACAGCAGTGCATCCTGGCTGGGGGATGAGAGGAGATGCTTATGTCAGATGCTGGATTGAGCAGGGATCAGTTAAATGTGTACTATTATTAGAAGTGAGAAAGTGCAAGTACAAGTTTTAGTGCATGAACGATTCTCCAGATTAAGCACAAGAAATGACAAAAATGGCATTGCCCTCCCACTTTGAAGGTGCTCGTTGCAAAATGAGAGTAGACAGAATGACTAGACGCTTAGCTAGGGAAAATAAAATATTTCAGCTGGCTAAGTGACACATATTTATTAAAGACTTGATATCTAGATTAACTTTTCTGGGGCAGAGATGGACATGGTTTCAGAAAATGTTAAAAGTTTGCCTCCAGTCCTAACTGCACAGGAAAGAAGCACCCACAGCAAAGCTTGGACTAGCCCTGTCAGGAGGCCTTTCTTCAGCTCCCATGAAAGCAGAACATCTTTTTCAGTCTAAGCTGGAATGAGGAAATTAAAGGGGGAAAAAAAAAATCAAATTCTTCTTGAACTAATGCACTGTGAACACGGCCAAAGGTATCTAAACTGCTCCAAATCATTTCACCAATCTCTACTCTTGTCAATCCCAGTGTCAAGAAGGTTGTGCGACCGTATCACAAAACTGCCTGGAAGATTTCCTTGGTGCCTCTAAGCCTGCAGGGAATCCTTGAGGGACATGCATTAGAGGAAGTGGTGTCCTCTCCTACTCCACTACTGCTGCTTAGCCCTTGGGAATGGGGAGAGGGGCTTATGGGCCACTAAACACCTACGTTCCCTTTAGAGGTGATGGAGATAGGTGCATTTGAGGCCTCCAGGGAGTAACCAGTGGATGTAAGCTGCACCGTGACACCGTTCCCATAACGTCAGAGCAAGAAGAGGTGGGTTAGAGTGAAAATGCAATTCAGTTGCTCACTGCTCACCCTTCTATTTTGAAGGAGTTCAGATAAGCAAATTGAAAATGATGTCATGGCTCCCACAGGACACTGCAATACGTTACCGTTTGTCCAGCCAGAGTACAACTCTTATTAGTATGATATAACACAGTAGTTGGGAACTCAATAGAAAAAACAAAGCTGGAATTTAGTAAAAAAGCCCTACAGCTTTTAACTCGTTGCCCTTAACATGCAGAGCTACTGTAAGTGAGTGCCTTAACATGAAAACTCTGAAGACCAAAGAATTAAAGTAAATGCAATCAGCAGATTACTAAATACCAATGGGAAATTTAGAGCTATAGAGCAAAATCCCAGAGCATTAAAGGATTTACCACTTGGCATTGATGAGAAGCAAATCTTTGGATTTCCATTTCTATCCTTAATTAGTAACTGAGGTTTATTTTAGTCTAAAGTCAGTCACAAAAGATAACACACCCTAAAAGAAAATAGAAAGCAGTGCAATAAACTTCATAATACGTCTTATTAAAAAATAAGAAGAAAGAAGAATAGATTCAAATGGAAAATCAATTTCCAGCACTTCCATTTCCTTTTGTTTTCTTGTCTTCCCACCCATATTCAACTCTTTTCTAATAACACTCAGTTCTTTGCTAGAGAGGTTACCGAGGGTGGTAACAAAGATAGCATTTTAAACCCAAAAGGGAGGGTCACTTTTAGAAGGGACATTTTAGGAGTGTTCTTGCTCCTTCACAGCTTGGTTTTTGAAAGATTGCTGTCTCCCTGCCCAGTTCCCAGGGCGTCTCACTGGAAGTAGGACCTAAAATGGATGATCCGTGCTTCTACATGGCTTCAGCTCTGAAAAAAACAGCTGCGTCAGAGCGTATTTTGTAGAGATGCTTTGGCACAGGGGAAAGATAAGGCTGTTATGGTTAATCAGGAGATCCCTAGCTGGGTTATCGGATGTGCCTATCTGCCGTTTGCACCACCGGTGATGTGCTCCCAGGAACTGGCACGGTGGGGCACCCCAGTTTGCTGGCAGCAGCCTGGCTGGGCTGGAGCGTGCCCAGCTGCTGAGATGCACCAGGGATTTGGTGTCTGATTTCCTGAACTGCGATACAGACTCCCACTGTAGCGTTTCGAGTGCAGCTCTTGCCGTGGCTTCAAATAAAGCTATGAAATATAAGCAGCTTGCTTCAGAACAGGAAAAGAAAAAGAGCCCGTGAGTAAAATCTGAAGAAATGCATAATAAAGAGCCCAGACCCAAACAAATTGCATGAAAAGAAAGAAAGAAGCTGAAGTACAATCTCCATGCTGTTACCCACTCCCTGTTTTCCTCCCTTCCCCAGTGAACCCAAGAATACATTTGGTCCCCATAAACATTTACTGTGGGGTGGGCTACATGTGGTTCCTGGGCTGAGGCTGAAAAGCGATGCCCAGGCATGATGGAGTAATGAAAGGGTGGCATGCTGGTGAGGCTAAGACAGCGAAAGTAGACCCATTTAAGAAGGAAGATTTTAGGAAGATGCCTTGTCTTTGTAGGTACAGGTGCAGTATATCCCTAGGGTACCAAGACAAGCAGCAAGTCACATCCAAGCAGCTTGTTTCTTTGTCTTCCATGGTCAGAGGAAAGCAGGACATAGGACTGAAAGGGATCTCTTGAATCATCTAATGTATCTCCTGCGGCAGGTACTAGGTCAAATAATTCCCATCATAAACTCATGAAACTCCCTTAAAAAAAATGATTCAATTATTTGCCCTGTCTTTACCTACTGCAGCTGCACCAGAGCCTCATTTCAACATCTTCTACTGCTTTCTACTCACCTGTGGAGACTGTTAGGAAAGACAATAGAGACATGAGGGAATCTTGGATAAAAGGATTAAATACTTGCAGCATGAAAGCCAAGGTCAGCAAGCTTTGTCCAAGAGTTGAAATACTCATAACAGGCTCATATGTGCAACAACATAACCTCTTGATTTATCTGTTTAGCTTGGGATGTATCACGCCGAATACCAGTGGGGTCAGTTCTGTGCTAAACCCAGTAGATAAAAGATTATCTTTTGCATGAACCCAGCCTATTTAGCTCTGTTGTATTGCATTTGCTGACTTCTCACCTTGGTCCTAAGTGTCTGGAGCCCAAAATGGACCACAGCATAACTACAGATGTGGTTTTGAGTTCCTTTGTCTGCATCTGGAGGCTCAGGTGGGACTACATGCTATCTCCTGCCCATATCCTCCTTTCTGTCTCCTGTCCTTCTCCTCCGCAGTTGCTATGATGTGAAGAAAGAGCAATGTTAGCTCCACCTTAGAAGTCATCTCTTTGGCCCAGGGTTGAGCCATAGTTCAAATATTATTTCTAGAGGTCTTGCCTGGAATTCAACTTCACCTGGACAAACGTGGCCATAAATTTCCCTCTGCCCCCCTTCTTCTCCTACGTTAGAGTGTGGCTAGACTGAGCTTGCCCAAACCAAAAGTGTTGAGGCCAGAGGCAGGGACGAGACTCTGCTAATCCCCAGTGCAAATTGGTGGGGAGAGTAAAACTGGGCTCACCTCACGCATTTGCCAGTTAGCAAGGAGCCAGCAGACATGTGCAGTGCCCCATATGGTCCGTGGGCTCTTGGGGTCTGGGGACTCCAAGGTCCATATCTAAAGATCTGTCCCTCCAGCAGCACAGTTGCACATTGCATCACAGTCAGGGCTTCGAGTCAAATCCATCCCCAGCATCAGATAGGTCCTCTAAGCTTATGAATCGTCTAATGAGCAAAACTGTATTAAGTACAGCCAACACCAGAAGTTTCGAAGATGGTATTTAGGCCTCAAAAATTATTGTATGAATTAAAAATGATGAGTTTTTTAAAAATCTACTTTGAATTAATTTTATTTGTCTTGTAGTTATCAGTCCCTTGGGTTGAAAACTGGGCACTCGATGCATATTGTCAAAGTTTTCATTACGAGCTGAAAGAATTAGAGATGTGTATCTGAAAATGAGCGCTGGGTATAGTCATATGATTGCAGGAGCTGAGCCCTTAAGAAAAATAATCAAATAGCATGCAAAGTAAAATCACAAGTAAGTTCCCTTTCAACTAGATCATTCATGACAAAAAAAGGAAAACCTAACCAAACCAAAAAACACAACCTGCTTTAATGAATTACTTATCAAGTGGTGATATGTCACTTTATGGTCATTCATTGGATCCTTATTCTCAAGGTGAATTGCGGCGCACTCACTTCAAGGCATTGATAGATATCTGCCCATCTGAGTTAGCAGTCCTCTTTATCTCAGTGCTTGAGCAGCTCACAGTCTTTAACGTATTTTGGTTTTGTGACACCTCTGCTATCGCCAGGAGGAAGACTGCCACAGGGGAATGTGATGGATGAGTGTGGCAGAGCCATGAACTGCAACTACATCTCCCATCTTATGGGGTGCCCTGTGCTAGCTCAGAGAGAATAGAGAAGAGAGAAAGCAACTCCCTCACTTGTTTTTTTAATTTGTTAAAATAACAGCTCCATATTCCCAGGGGCAAATGTCAGGAATAATTGCATGCAAATTGCAGTGGAGTCATGCTAACACACCCATTGCCACCCAAGGGCTCCTGAAGGGTTAATATTGAGGGCTCGCAGGAGTTCAGTTAATTTACAACTGGAGACCTTTATCATCTCACACTGACATTGAGGGCTCACATTTCGCACTTAATTACTTGTTCAGCAATCACGCCTGGAAGAGATAGATGTGTTTCTGTGTTTAGCCCATGCAGCTGTGAATTGTTTATTTACTTATCGTCAGGCCGGGAATGGCTGTAATTTAAAGGTTCAGATCTCTGCTACCCTGAGCAGTGCAGGTCTTCCTTTAAACACTTCCATATTGCCGCGGTGGAATTTCGCTGGAGATGCCCGTCTTCTCCTCCTGTTTCGGGTAATGGGCCAGCAGGTGTTACTGGTTATCAGTGACTGTGATTATTTACGCTAAACAACCGCTGCCAAGTTCACAATCATAACGAAGGATCCGCAGAGATAAATTTTGGAAGGTAAAAGAGCAGGCCAAGGAGATGAAGAGAGATGAATTCCAGTAACTCAGCTTCTGGGGAATGACTCAGTCCCTATCTGGATGCTGGAATAGCTGAATCAAGGCAGCTTCAAACAGTGGCTCACAGCAATTCATAGGCCAAATGGTGTAATTACAATTTAAGATGTCAAATGGCGACCAGATGGCTTTATCTTTCACACCAGAGGCCTAAGAAGTTGGTAGGTGTGACCTTTCCACATACCGATCCACCTGCGCAGTGCTTGAGGTCTGCGAAAGCCCGCGTTCCCGGCGCGCCCAGCCGTGCGCCCTGACGCCCATCCTTGGCTTTGATAGCTTTTGAGCAAAGCTGTGTAAAATCAACAGCGTCAGTTTTCACAGGGCTCCCAGGCTGCATCACTCTTAAATGTCAAGAGAGCATCCACCAGCAATGTTGTTGGACTCCTTCACCGCACATGGATGCAGAGGGTTACTGGAGTACAAAGAAGGGGGATGCCCCCCTGTTACTCCCTTGAGGAACATACAGATCTCCCATCTACCTAGGAAAGAAAGAGTTGTGCAGGGCAAGAGAATCTCAGTTCAATAGCTGGATGACAAAATATGTCTCAGAAGAAAAACTGGTGAAATTCCCTTCCAAGAGGCAGTAGCCAAAATGGTCTGTAGGTCCAGGCATCACCAACTCATGTGTAGGCAGAGCCGCGATGCACGAATGCCATATTGCAGCTGTCCTTGTGATGTGCGTGATGGAGGACAAGTTGTTAGAAGAAGCAGGTTGGACATGTCACCTAAAAAAGCCTTAAGATAGTTCCTGGAGAGTTGCCCTGGGCAAACTACAGTCCAATTTGCCGGCAGAGACCAGGTCCCAAGGTTCAATGCTTGCTGGGGAGAACATCCTCATAACCTGTCCCATCACCAGAGGCAGCTCTCTCCAGCCTCCAGGAAAACCCAGTCTGGTCCCACACCAGCCAGAACCCACAGGAAAGCCCACAGCTTTGCAGCAGGTCTCAGATTAGAGCAGTATTAAAAACAGGGGTTGGATGTTAACCCCAGTGAGTCACGCCTGTGGGCAGGTGGAAGGGCTGACATATACCATCAGCAGTGAGTTTCTGCCTCAAGACTCTTTGCAGAAGCCAACTGCTTTCGATTTAAAGAAAAGTCTTTCCTGTCCCACATTCTTATGAGAAACACACATTTCTCCCAGTCCCAAGGTTATTTCTATATCTCACGGATGAGGAAGAGGGAATGCAAACTGACAGGGAGCATGGCAAGGAAGGCTAACGCAAAGAGAGGGTGCTTCCTAATATTTTCTTCTATTATCATCACCACAGCTGCTGTAACAAACTACCGATCTCTGAAGATGGAACATCATTAAAATGATTTCATAATAATATGTAACAAACAGGTCAGAACTTTCTGGTTTTGAAGAAGTGTAAGAGAGATTATTCGGCATACACGAACAAACAAAAATGGAGGTAATTTCAGGGTGGTTTGAATTTTCTCAGAAACAGCTATACAATCTTATGTGTCATTTTAGGAAAGCCAAAGAAAGAAGAAAAGAACCTAGATAGGTATAATTGAATTACACAAAATCCTGGAATTTGATGAGAGATAAAGTTACCACTAATTCTCTTTAAAAAAAAAAAAAAAAAAAAAAAGAAGATGAAATTAAAATGTCAAAAGAGCAGTGAGCTGCTTAATTGAACGTTCAGCTTTTGGGTGCGTTCACGGTTGTGTTGGCAGTGCATCCGTGTACTCACTGCAGTAAAAACGCTGCAAAATGGAAAAAAAAAAAACCCCAAAACGCAACTTTCACAAAGGACTGAAATGAACAGCTCAGAAATTCTGCGGGATTTACAAAAGAGCATTGCAAGGCAGAACCAATTACAAGCAAAAGCAGAGCCAGTAACAGTCCTGTATGTTCCAGAGAAGAGCTCTGCGGGCTGGATCTGTGCGGATGGCACCAGCGAGTTGGACCCAGCCCGCCCCCAGTGTCACCACCTCTGCAACGACCCCCTGACACAGAGAACGGAGAGAAATATCTATTTCTTTCAGTATTTTGCTATTTTTCCTCTTTTTTAAAAAAATTTTTGCTTCTGCTGACTCTGGTCTGATGGTTAGTGGCAGCACGGGTGTTCGGAGGCACAGCCTCAGCTTAGGTAAATGGGGATTTTCGGTGAACTATGAAAATTCAATGCAGATGAGTCTTGCCCCGATTTAAGAGACACAAAATGACAGAAGGTAACTATTGGCTATAAATAAGCTTCCCAGGCCATCAGAGGAGTTATTGCCGAGCTGCAAATAACTTGCAAGCACAGAGATTAAAGGCAGTGGGTGCAATGAGCTATTCTGAGGGCAAGCAGGGAAGGGGAGAGCATCTCTTGTGCCGACTTCCCAGCATTGCCTCTTCAGTCAGGTTTTTCCCACACTTCATGGGATGCAAAAAAGTTCACTGAGAGCCTGAGTAGATCTGAGAAGGCAAGGTGGGCTGGGAAGGATGCGCCAGGGTCCTGCTGGGTGCCATAGGATGCTGGCCCAGGCGTAAAAAGTACAGAGAGGGAGGACCGCACGTTGCTGTGACACCCGTATTATTTTTGCTCCATACGCACACAGCGCTGGGCTTTGCAATCAACTAGCTCAGTAATAATACCGTTCTCAAACGCACTTTGTGCAGCGGGTATTTCTAGAGGAGCACTGGAGAAGATGCACTTCTGCAGGCGATGCCTCTTCAGCTCTGGGACCCGAGGACAGATAGCATGCTCTGGCAGTTGCTCATCACCGCCCCACATTTCAAAGAGATTTTATCTACCTGGCATGGAAGATTTCCCAAATTGTTTATATTAAGAGCAGCTTTTGATGCCAGCAATGAATATTACTATATTACTGAAAGGAATCAAAAGCTAAAGTGCCTGCGTGTACAGTTAATCTATCCAAACAGAAAATGTTTCTTAAAAAATTACAGCACTATTTTTATAACAAACCTCAGCCAAACTCAAAATTGAATAAATATAATATGTTCTTTTAAAACCAATTTATTTTTTTAATCATGGGCAAAAAATACTTTCCTTGCTTTCATTCATCAGCTAATACTTCCCCCTCACCCCCCCATATTCGTGCCGGCTGCACGTGGGAGCCCGGAGCTTTGCCTGTGACGGGATTTCTGCTTCGGAGGCATTCGGGTTGAAACACCTCCCGAGGCTGGTGGGAAGGCGGATGCGAGCACGTTAAGTTAGCGTCACGGCCAGCCTGTGGTTTGTATCTCTTTTTAACAAAACCATGAATAAGGCAAGAAAATGCCTCAAAGGGGCCAGTCGCGATGGGAAAGGCTAAAGCCCTGATCCATCAGGAGCCTAAAGAAAGGCAGATCCATATGTGTTTCTATAGGATTGTACAAGGGCATTTACTTCTACTCATATGCTCTTAAGGCAGGAATATAGAGTTGCTGTCTTCATGTTATTAAAAACTGGCCTGTTTTTAATTCATTACTACAATGTACTTTTCACTAGGGTGGTTTATAGCAGAGTATGGCCCTTCCATGTTGTTAGGTTTTTATTTTTTTATTTTTTTTTTTTTAACTAGACAGTTGTGCAAAACTTTTCCTGGAGTTTTTAAACATTTATTTAGAGTTGCATCATTGCCCAAGACCACAATTTGAATCTCTCAAGCCTCATCCCATGATCTTACTCCCCTAAAGACTGCGCATATTTGATTCTCTCATTAAGAGGAGTCTAACCAAACAATTTGCAGTGTGCAAGTACCCTAAAATGTAGTTAAAAATTACTAGAGGAGACAACACTCGGTGATGAATAGTCAAGCAGGGTAGCCTGACCCCGGAGAGCTTACACATCCCCTTTTTGTTTGTTTGTTTGTTCTGCTGAACTTTCCAGGAGTTTCAGCTGCAATCAAACCTGGGGCCTTATCACGCTAGAAAAAGCCATGAAAATGCTTTAATTCCTATCACCACATTGATCATCTGTGTATCTATTTTGTTAAGAGGGGATAATTCTATTTGCAAGCTGTCATAGAAAAATATATTTAAATTTCTTCCATCTGATTTTCTTGTATGAAAGAGAAACTGTGTTTGGGTGCCGTGCCGTTCCCCCAGCATTTGCACGCTGCTTTTTCTGCTGCCCTGCTAAAGGTCAAAAACAGGTAATGTATGTTGAAATTTCCACAGACCGGGGTAAGCTCCAAGGTTGTTGACTTTGATATCAGTTTTCTTCCACCCAGGGGAAAAAAAAAATATATATCACTCCAGCTCCTCATTGATTTTTCATGGAAATTCACCAATTTCTCCTAGTTTAAGATCTGGTCTCTGATTTCTCCCTGATTATCATATCCCTCTGCCCCCCAAATGAAGTCCTGCTTTGTTTCAGCTCGAGCTGATGATATCATTATTACTGCACCGAGCACGGGGCAAAAATACCAGTTTGCTAGAACATTGGTGATGAATGACAGGGGTTACTTCAGAAAAAAACCCCAACCCCAAACAATCCTCCCCCCCTCTCCCCCAGTACACACACCTTAACAAAAAGGAAAAATAAAGAAAGAAAAAGTTACGCAAAGCTTGAAACGGGAATGTAACGTGCCTGTGCCTTTGTGCAGAAGATACTAATAAGCTCAGCGTTGCAGAATTAACCACTGTTATGGCTTTAAATGCTGCTTTTGGAAATCACCCTCTGCCCTGGCTGTGTGTGTTTGGTTTTAGCTGACTGTCGGTCTCTTCCCGGGCTTCAGCCCTTCTGCTTTTAGCTGCGAACTGGTACGAGGGGAAAAACCGATTTGCATTTCTACAGCTTTAGATAATACACCAGCAATTCCTGAAATGAGCCACGTAACTTTATGGTGTGTTGTCGTCCGTTTCTCCAGACTCAAAAATTACCTTTAAACAAACAAAATCTTCGTTGTTAACGTGCTTAATTGGTGCAAAACTGGATTAAGATGTTCCCATTGGGCTCCTGAGATTTAAAGCCACTTTTCTTCAGATATATTGATATAGGTGTTGGTATTAATTCACCCTCTTGGGCTCTTGCAGATGTTACAGGGGAAGTATTTAAAACTTACATTTTAAAATGTATCTGGGACATGATCGCTCATTTTATTATTACTGGAGTCCGGAAAGTTAAGATATTAGAATTATTTTTTTTTATTAATTGTCATTGACTCACATATTCAAATAGAAGTGCAGTTATGTGTCCAATACATTAAAAAAAAAAAAAAAAAAAAAAAAAGGCTTTTGAAAACTTCAGTTGTCAAAATAGCCAGAATATTCCCTCCCATGAGAGCACTGGAAAGCAGTATGGGTTATTAAAAGAAGTCCAACAAATCAGATTTTTAACATTTTCTCAGATAATTAATCCAGGGAAAGAAAGGTACAGCAAAGAAGACAGAAGTGGAAAAAAAATGTACTATGAAAAAATTTCATAGCCTAAAATAAAAATCATTTTTTCTAGATAAAACAACTGGTTTAAAATCTATTTATCCATTAGTAGGCATAGATATTTCATCATGTATATATATACATAGCACGCTAACATTTCCGATACAGCTTACTGGTCCTAACTTGGACAAAAATATCCAGTTCAGCCTTTGTGAATCAGGATGTTTTAAAACCCTTCAGGAAAACTTCTTTAAACACAGTGGCTTGAGATTAAAATGCAGATTTAATTCTTTAGAACATTTTTCCCAAATGAGTATAAATGTGAAGCCTGCCCTTTAAATTAAATGACAGCAAAAAGTCAGGGGGAAAAAAACTGAAACAAAACAAACAATAGCAAACAGTTTGAGATTGATTCTGCTCTTGCTAACTTCATTGTAAATAAGGGACTGGCTCTAATTTAGTTAATGAGATTTCACCAGTGTAAATTAAATTAGGCTAATTATTTTATGATTACAGCGATCTCTGTCTTCGCAAACAAAATAGATTTTTTTTTTAACAATTACAGTATTTTTTCAAATTTTAAAAAAATGCTAGCATGAGATGCAAAAGCAGAGCTCCCACAGACGGAATGTTACTGTGAGTAGAAAAAAATCTTTTTCTTAATTGATTTATATTTAATTCTTTTTTTTTTTAGAATATTATTTTTACGATTTAAATTTGCATCTATGATCGCTCCGATCAAAACCAATTTGTGTTACCTACGTTCAAAAAGCGTTTTTTTCGTATTGTCATTATATCTTCGAGCAGCATACAACACACCCACAGTCTGTAAGTGTGGTAAATTCATTTACCACTGCTTGCAGCTACACCGCAAGGTAAAGGCTGAATTATCAGGTGTTTTGAACCTTTGGAAAACGGGAAAAGGTTGCGAATAATCTGTTACACATTATGTTTGATGGTTATGGGTTTTAAAAGTGCTGTATAGTAACCAATTGTTTTTATAACGCCTCTAATTGCATAAAAAAAGTAGATACGATGTGCACCGTTTAGGGCAAGAAAGTATTGATTTTCACTCTTGATACAGAAACTTACCCGATAAAATTATTAAACGGTGTGTTGATAAAGCGAACTGTACTATAAGTATATAACAAGTGCTGAAAAGATAAATACGCTTTCAATTGCAATACAAATACATGTGCCCCGGCAGTAGAAGCTGACCGGTCCGCGAAGCCACTTACTCCCTCTCGCACTGCCAAAGTAGCAATGCCACCTAATGGAGAGCCCGCACCTCGCACACGCATTTTTCCTGATTGTAATCTTTGCTTAGCTTTAACAGCTTTGGGGGGGGAAAAAAAAAAAAAAAGAAAAGAAAAAAAAGGAAAAAAAAAAAAGATTTAAAAAGCAATAGTTTCAATGGAAGAATAACAAAATCCTGTAGCAAAGGCTGGACAAATATTTGGATTGCCTTGCTAGATGTCAGCACTTGACATGAGTAGCGTTGTCTCAACCCGTCCCTGTCTCATGGGCAGATGCACGTGGCCCCTAAAGCACGAGTCTTGGTTTTATATAGGGTGCACGGCTGATGCGGTAGCTTAGATTTATTATCTTCGTAGAAATCCCCCATTCTTGTTAGGCAGAAAACTTGGAGACATGACCTGCTTGGAAAGCAATGTGAAAATACACTGCGATGTACTAATCCCTGCTCTCTGACGCGTGGCCGTGACACGCTTTCATCTTCCCCATCGCTCACACTCCCACACTCCAGCTCACGCATCCAGATACGCACAGGCACACACGTACACGGCTGCTCACACGTGGCCGTTTGCAGAGAGATGCACATGGAGAAACCGAGACCAGGGCTCAGAGAATGGAATATGCCTTTGCCTTAAACTGCTCTTCGCATGTTGCATCTGCGTTCTGCGGCGTTACAAACAGCAGTGTGTGTATGTACCTTCCCAGGAATGCTTTCACGTACACATTCATAGGCAGGCATGCATCAGTGCTGACAAACCCATGCATAGTTATTTATACACACGTATATAAATATAGGGGGCACTTTGGGCACAGACCAGATCCCACTCAACTGCCCAAATCCAGGGGAAACTCTTTCCAATTCGAGAGAATTACGCTGCGTTTTCACTGGTGCAGCAAACCAAGTCTGACCAACTTTTAGGACTGACTCCCAAACCAGGCCCTAATTTGAAGATGATTTAAGATTTCCACCCTTCTTAAATACCGTTGGACGTAAGACTATCAGAAAGCAGCGTGGGTTTTGTTCTCCCCTTTTCCCATTGCAGCCGAACAAAGCACCGTTCTCTCCTACTCGTGTATAGTTTCCTTTACACTGTGCTCAGAATTTTCCTCTAATTTATTTCTGTAGGGCCTGATCCAAAGCTCCTGCTGATTTCAGGAGGTTTGGGATAGGGCCCTGCGCGTCCTCAGCTCCTGACCTGCTGCAGACATGTCTGAAGTCAGCGCTGATTTGAATGATAAACATCAGGCCACATAAAAATAGTTTAGAAGGGGGGCTGGGGGGGAAAAACAGTAATTTTCTATAAAGAGTGCTATGCTTATACCAAGGTTTGTACCCCCCCCACACACACCTACTTCAACCATATTCTAGTATGGTGAGGTTAGGGATAAAAATCAACTATAGGAAAGATAGAGTTTTAAAAGCAACAGGATTAAAGGCAGCAGTAAAGGCCAGTAGAGATGAGGAAAAAAAAAAAAAAGAAAAACCAAAACAAACAAACAGTGCAAAGAGTAGCTTTGCTACTCTCAAAAAAAAAAAAAAAAATCGAAATAGTAGTAAAATAAACTCAGACAAGCCCAACAACAGAAAACCCGAAGCAAATAAAAGCGAGTGGAACAGATTTCCGTGTTTACTTTTCTTTCTGCAGTTGGATCCCTTGTCGTAGCCACAAGAACTGCACGGATAGGACGCGAAATGGGAAATAAAAGACAGGAAAAAGAAAAAAAAAAAAAAATTAAAGCAATTTAAGGCAAAGAAAGGAAGTCCAAAGCCTCCAGCCTGGGCCAGTGGAGCTGGCGGAGCAGCAGCTCTGCAGAGCAGCGGTGCCGCTTCCCCCTCTGCCCAGGCTCAGTCCCAGGAGCCCGGCGGGTTTTTGCAAGGCAGAAGCTCGGAGCGGGAAAGGGGATGGTGCAAACCCCGGGCTCGGAGGGGAGGAAGAGGAAGAGGAGGAGGATTTCGGGACAGGGAGAGGGAAGAGAAAAAGCCCAGTACATACAGCTCGATGAGTCCACCAGCCCCCAGTCTCCGCTTCTCTCTCTCTCCCTCTCTTAAGTCAAAAAGGAAATGCGGTTCTTTTTTTTTGCAGAATCAGAAAATGAACCGTCAGGAAGTTGGCAAAATCTCTAACTAAACAATCAATCGAGGAAATGCAACAAATTCGCGCTGGCCGTGCGCTTGGACAGGGAAGGGAGCGAGGGCCGGCGAGCGGCGCGCAGCCCCGCGCAGCGCAGGTAGCGCAGGTAGCGCAGGGCGCTGCGCACCGCGGGCAGAACAACGCGCACGGCGGGCAGCGCTCCGACCCGCAGTGCCCTCTCCTTGCTGTATTTTTACCCCACGGAAACTCATCCCTCGGGGAAAGCCCCGGAGCCGGGGCTGGGGCAGGACGCAGCCGCGGAACCCCAGCATCTTCCCGCGGGTGCGGCCGCCCAGTTTTGATTATTTTGATCGCTGCGGCCGAACGAGCCCCCCCTCCCCCCGGGGACTGCCTGCCCGGCAGAAATACCGACGTCAGCCCATCTGTCCCCAAAACGAGCTAAAAGGCAGGTCCCTGCGCACCCGCGCAGGGTGCGCGCCCCTTTCCGAGGAATTCTCTCCCCTTCCCACGGGCTGGGATAAGGAGGATGGAGAAATGAGCAAGTTCCGTGCTGGTATTTCTTCTAAAACTGCATTTCGTATAAGAATGAGTGCACCAACGAAAGGTTTGGTGGGGTTTTTGTTGGTTTGTTTGTTGGGGTATTTTTTGCACAGCTTTTCCTAAGTTTTCCACAATCCACCCGTTCGTCCCCCTTTTCTCCCCGTTTCGAAATTATGGTGTCTGCCTGCTGATACGGACCGAAAGGCTTCCTTCCCTTCCCACCCCTCCCTTTACGTAAAACAAACAAATAAATGAATAAATAAAAGCTACGTGAGGGAAGCACTCAGCCCGGCGCAGCGCGTTGCTGTCCGCCGCGGGAAGAACGACAGCATCGCGGGGGGGGGACGGGGGACACGGGGGGGGACACGGACACGCTCCGCGGGCATCGGCAGCCGCACCTTGCCGGGGGGGTGGGTTGGCTTCTTTAGGCTCCGTCTAGACGAAGGTAACCCACCAAATGCCAGCATGGGATTTTCTCCGAAGGGGGCTCCGCCAAATGCTGCTGAAGGCGGCTGGAGACACCCCCCGTACCTTCTCCTGCCGCCCCCCTCGGTGGGTGCGGGGCCGGGACTGGGGGACCCTCGGGCAAAGGGAGCTACCCTCCCCCAAAAATGCGGGGCACGCTCCGGGGTCACTGCTAAAAGCAACACAACTTCGTATTTTTTAATAAAGAGCGTTCTCTTGCGAGCTGGCTGCCTTCCACCCACCCCACGGATGAGCTGGCTCTGTAAACACTGAATAGAAGATTAACACTGCTGTTATAACCTCATAGAGAGATCTGTGCCTTATGAAAGCTTTTACTGCTGCTGATCTATGCGCTCCAGAATAGCCCTTTTGTTTTAAGGGTGACAACAGCGCCGAGTCCTGCCATCCTCAGCGCAGCCCCGCGTAGGGCAGCTCGGCCCCCGGCCCCTCTCCATCACCATCCCTCCCCTGCCTGGGAGTCACCGAGGCTCTGGGGGTCCCCCCCAGCAGAAGCAGCGGCTGCAAAAGTCCGGCAGAGGGTGGTCTGGGGTTTTTTTCTTTAAAATAATTTTTTTTTTTTTTTTTTTTTTTATGGGTGATGTCTTTAATTTGGCAGCCGAGAAGAGCTCGTAACAAATGACAGAGCGAGCTGCCAGAAAGGTTTTCCAGCAGACACCGGCCTGTTCGCAAGTGCTCCTTTACTGCCCGCCTGTATCCCGGGAGGGGAAGAAAACAGCGCTATCTGCAAGTGGGAGTGCGGGTAATTTATTACAGCAGCTTAGTTCAAAGGTACTGCTCTGCAGCGATGTTAATTGAGCTCTGTATTTGTGAAAAGGCGGGGGAAAGCTGGCAATGGCAAGTTCATTTGCCCAGGAATTAATTGCACAAACACACCGCGCTGTCCCCGGGGAAGCTGCGACCCGCACGGACGAGATGCGGGATGGGGCGGGCGGGGGCGTTGGGATTTTGTTTTGTTTTGTTTTGTTTTGGGTGGTTTTTTTTTTTTTTTTGCTTTTGCTAAAATACCACCAGGGTTGGGGGAGGGAATGAAGAGTAAATCAGGGGAAAAGTATTGGAGGAAGAGCCGAGTGCCCCGGCCCGGGTGAGAGCTGAGCACAGGCGGGCAGCAGCGCCTGGAGCAGCCGGCGGACCCACCGCAGCCTCCATCCATCCAGCCATCCATCCATCCATCCATCCATCCCTCACTGTAACCCGCCTGCGCACCGGGCTCAGCCCCCAGAAAGAGTATTTAGTTAGCAGAAAAGAAGTTGAAATAAGAACAACCTGGAAGAAAAAAGAAGGAAAAAAAAAAAAAAAAGAAAAAAAAAGAGAAAAAAAGAAAGAATAAGTAAAAAGCAGTTCTGCTTTTCCCCCCACTCCCTCACAAACAAGACCTTTACACAGTAAAATGTTTCCTTGGGTAAGGATTTTCCCCCGTATCGTTTTACCCTCTCGATCCCTTTTGGTAAATCCCTGTAATGCACAATACTTTTGGGGTTCCCCCCCCCCCCCCGCCCTCCCCGTTTGCCCTGTCCGAGTAATACTGGCACGAGCTCCTTGAGGATGATCTTTTGACTTGATTTGACCCAAACCCCTATGGCAGCGAAACTGGGGCATTTAAAAACGATATAAATCGGAATAAAACAGCAGATTGACGTTGGAGTACCCGGAAAACGGTCAGACAAAACACACTGTAGCCAGAATGGGCTTTACCGTTATGAGACGCTACAAATTGCTGCTATGGACACTTAGGAGACCTTTGAAATCCCTTCATTAGCTATTTGATGCGTTTGACATCCGAGCTCATTGTACCCCCGAGGCGCCCAAAACCTTGAAAACCAAGTTTTATTAACCTAATAAAACGCACGCACAAAAAATTCAGGGGAAAATTCAAGAATCAAGAAAGGAAAAAAGAAAAAAAAACATCCCTCTGACGAGTTTCTGGAGATTTTTCAAGGTTGGATTAAATGTGAAGGAGACGAACTATTTATTTGTCACAATGGGATTTTTTTTTTTTTTAACCTAGACTATTAGTTTTATAGCAAAATTGCTTTGAAAAGAAGAAATCGAGCATTCATTTACGTTTATAACTGACAAGCTGTCTTCGTTTCCATCTTTATGATATATTTTCCCTCTTCCTTGATTCCTGCATTATGCAATAACTCAGTCATTTTTATGAACAAAGGGGAAATATAATGAGAAACATTACAGCAGCACTGTGTATTTTCTGCCCACTAGCAGAGTGGTTTGCATGTAATAGATTTTGTTTCCAGCCAAAACTAACGATCGTAACGTCTTACACGATGGGAAAAGACGTATTTACAGTGTGGCCATTGTACGCTGGGATATTGGGAGGTTTTTTGTGCCATAAACATCACCTGGGAGGGGGTCCCGGCGCCGCTTCCCACCCCTTTGCGGGCAGCATCCCTCCTCCGGCAGCATCAGGGAGAAGGGGTCCAGATGTTTTCCCCCTGCTTTTCTTTTCCGTAAAGAGAATTGTTCATGGGAAAAAGGAAAAAAAAAAAAAAAAAAAAAAAGAGATAAAAAGACAAAGAAGAAAATAATAATTTAAAAAAAACACCTTTGTGATCGCTTTGACCCAAGAAATCTAAACAAGTTCCAAGCTCTCTCAAATGCAGCTAAAATTCAGCTGCAGCCGCCTCTCCCCCGCACATTGCTTTTAGTGCCCAGGGCACGCGTTACTCGCTTAAAGCAGCGTCTGACGCGAGAAAAACCTTTTCTTCTTTTCTATCAGAACCCCCCCCTAAAGCGCTTGTTTCCACCAAAAAGTCCCGTTTGGGGCTCTCTGGGGCATGGCTGTGCTTTTGGGCACGCCGCACTCCCTGCCACGGATAACCGGAGCTGTTCACACCGTAACTGAGGTACAAGTGCCATAAACCCAGTAGCCCTTAGCAATTGGTAAAGAAGTGTGCGAACTGTAAAGCTAAGTGTTGTTTCCTTTAGATAAGGACTTATCTATATAGCCATTAAACCTACACTTGCCTCTTTAGCATGTAGAGAGGCTGGGGGTGTCGACTCCTATAGGAAAATATTTATCTAGTCCCTTTTGGAGTGGAGGATTTAATCCAGTCTGACTTGACTTGCCAGGAGAAACCCATTTCTTGTTTTTGTTCGGTGGGTTGTAATGCTGTGGATTAAAATCCTTAAAAGCTTGCTGTTTGCCCGCAAAACAAATAAAAGATTATCTAGGTGGAGTGACAGGAGTCTTAATTTACGGTATCTTTTCTGTCATTCCTTCTTGGTAAAGTTCATCATTTGACCATATACACAGGCTGTTGATAAAAGCAACCTTTATATATATATTCCAGAAAAAGGAAAAAAAAAAAAAAAAGGGAAAATAGGACCAAATCCTTCCAGCTGTCGCTGAGGCTGGAGCACACAGGATCAGGTCCATGTGGTCCAGCTGAGCTAAAGGTAAATCCAGCAGCAAGTCTCCCTCAGATCTGAGCATCACCTGGATGGGGCCCTGGAGAAGGACACAGCAAGGAAGCAGCTGGGGAGAAATCTCTCCAAATCAGCACTGGTGTACACCACTTGTCTGATCCATGTTGTTAGGTCAGTTCAGAAAGTAGTGTGAGCTGCGTGGATTAAGGAGAATTAACAAGATTTAGGTCCTGATCCTGTATCCTCAATCTTTCTCCTTAGCAGAGCTTTATCTTCTCAAGGAAGCTCTCATGCGGTATGGACTGCAGAGTACTCAAATATCAGACTTTTATTAATGCAACAACGGAAGCAAAAACTAGTGTAGGAGGTAACTAGAAAGGTGTTCTGTCATTTTTCCTAGTTCTTTTGTAATTCCTGTAAATTTCAAAGTTTAATACAAAGATTAGTAGCATTTCTTTTCATTTTTACAGATGAAGAAACTGAGGCACTAGGTAAAAAAGAGGTTTTTCCAAGATGCAATTTCAGTGGTAAAGCACATTATTAAAACACAGATTATATGCATCCCAGCCTGGTGTGTTTGTACCAAAGCCACACTGACTTTTAGATAAGAGTCTTTGTCCGGTTCTTATTGAAGTCGATGGAAATTTTAGCACCACTTTCAAAGAATAAGCTGAGAGACTGGTAAATGATCACTTGCTATCGATCCTTTCTGAACAGCTCTCTGTTTTTTGGTGGGGTTTGGGGGGTTTTTTGGTTGTGGGGGTTTGTTTGTTTTTAACATAAGCAAATCTCCCAGCCCTGCCTGGGGCCTGGCATTTGGAGTGGAGGGGCTGTAGAAAAATGGGAGCATTGGTATGCTTTGGTCCAGAAGGAAGTAAAATAATCAGTCTTCCAAGCAGTGTTTTCAAACGGGGGACAGCTGCAATCTGAACCCTTTCTCTCAATTGAAACTGTACGTTTTCAGAAGGGTACCCTTTTTGATCTGTCTATAAAATCCTAAAATATGACAAATTTGCTGGCAGCAGAATCTGTAAGAGCAGCCGACTGAATTATTCGTGTGAAAGCCAAGTCATAACTTTCTGTGATACAGCACACACAAAATTCAGGGCTTAGACATGAGTAGAAATCTTACGCGCCTTAACTTAATCCCAGTATAATGCAGCCAGATTACAAGAAAGAAGGTTTTTCTCAGTAGCTGTCAGCTTCGAGGATAAGGCTGTGGATATCATCTCACTATCTTCCTATCCCCATGATGAAACTAAAATCCAGAGCCCCAGAAAGCAGGGGGAATTTTGCCACTGAGTTAAGTGAGAAGAGATGAGATCTCTTGATAAAATAACAGTATTCCATTAGAGTTGTTTTTGGCCAATTACTGCCCTGTGTTCGCAATCTGCCTTGCTTCAGCAATGGTTATTTGGGTGCAGGAATCTCAGTAGCTTCATCAGCAAAGCCACATAAGGCAGAACTGCAGCATCAGGGCATCCTCCTATCACTGGCAGTGAGAGTTGAGGGCACCGAGTTCTGTGCAAGAGCTTTTTTAGACCAAACCTTCAAAGCTGTCCTCTGAGAGCTATGGGAAATTAGATGCCCCAAGGAGGTGGACACAGCCATATGGGTCTGGTCCCAACATTTGCAGGTTGCTGATGTGCATTTAGCTGTGCCTTCCATGGGGTCCCATCTGTTATCCCCCCGTGTTTACCTAGCACTCTCATTGCAGTAAACTGGATGATTGACTGCTAAGGTTGAACTACAATAGGATTTTCTTGCCCAAAATGTTATTCCTGATGGCATCTAACAGCTCCCTTCGGTGATCCCATAAAAGCCGCCCCCTTTCTGGTCCTCTCCTGCATTTGGTCTTGGCAAAGGTGCTAAAAAAGAAACGAATGGGCCCATAAGTAGTTTATTGCCGTCACTCATTTGGGATCCACAATGACCCTGAGTACCCCCTGCCTTGTAATCACATTAGATTGTATTAGCCCTCAGCCTGCCACAGAAAGGTCCATTTCATATATTTCTGTGCTTTCAGGAAAAAAAAAAAAGTGCCAAGGTAAGACATCAATTTTCCTGCCACTCAATATTTCAAGCTGTAATTGCTGACTTGTTGAGTGCAACACAAGCCAGCAGTAATTCCAAAGGCTCCAGATGATTTTATGCTTTTTTCTTTCTTTCTTTTTTTTTCCTGGTTTGTAAGAAAAATGCTCAAAACTAAAACAAAGCTAGGTCTTCATAGCTGAAGTTTTAAAAGACTAGAGAGCTTTCTGACCGGCCAAAGGAACGGGCAGGAAGAAGAAATGAGCACAGCCAGATGTTACGGTTGCAGTAAGCACGTTTCTTCCAGGAGTATCTAATCAATATGAATCAAAGAGCAATTGACCTCTTTATAATGATCCATTTTTCATTAGGATAAATTTCCCAACTAGTCTCTTCTTTTCCACCAGCTGCAGGTGGTTTCTGACCTGGAGATGGGGTTCAAGCGGCGTCCAGCCAGGAGCGGCAAAGGCTCCGCTCCACCTGCCAAGCTGAGCGCGTCCAGTCGGGACGCAGCCGCTGCATGCTGGGCTGCACATCTCCGAGCTGTACCCTCTAGTGGACTCTGTCTGCATTTTCTTTGAGAAAAAATCTGGGAGAAGACTTTTATATGCAACTTCCATCCTCACCCAGCAGACTGCTGAAAAGGTCTGCAATGCTTCCCTACTGTGTTGGAGCGATATCCTCATTGTTTCAATATTTTACCCGCTGAATAGGCTGTAGCCTGACATTTTTTGAAAGGGATCTAAAAAACACGGTCTAAGAAAGAACTCCTCTGAAGCAAACACCTTTTTCCCTCATGGGAAGAAAGCTGAACATCTTTTTCATTTTCTAGGCATGAAAGGGCAGAAAGAATTCCAGACTAAAGCAAAGGACTAAAGAAGAGTTAATATGTTTTGATTATATTTTATAACTGTATGGATCTTATTAAACGTGATCTTCCTAAAATATTCCCAGGCTGAGCACTCGTTCTGTGGAGGAATACAGAATGATAAAATAGTCTTGTGAACAGAACCAGTTCCATTGTTCAGGGGTACAAAATTTAAACAACGAATGAAAAAACACTTTCAATTGGCTCTTTACCATCACCACACTGACTTTTAAGGTGGTCACAGTCACATAAAAAGTATATAAAATTATGAGAATTCTGCCCAGATTTAAAACAATGATAGTGACAGCACTTGGTTATAAAAAGGAAATCCAGCATTGAGGGAAATGTTTATATTATGCATTAAAATTTCAAACAACTGCTTTTTTATCCAGAATTGCCTTGAATTTTACTTTACTTTAAATAGTGTAAATTACACATGTGGCAAATATAGGGAAGAACAGTTCAGAGCTGAGTACTTAATAAGGTACAGCAGGGAGAAGGAGAGAGGAAAATAATGATAACTTACATATAGATTTAAAAAGACCACCAGTGTTATCCTTTCTCCACTGATTCCCAACAGACAAAAGCTGTAAATTCCTCATCTCTTGGGTATATCCAGGTAGCTCAGCTCCACAGTCAGCCCAAAGTGGCAAAAGCTCAAGAAAATGTCACTGCTGGATTGCTCCAGGTCAGAAAGACACCGGTTTGACCCAAGAAGATTCAAACCAGATCCAGATGTTGATATGATTTTCCTAGGACTTTGCAAGTACCAAGATCAAGTTCTGCCCAGGTGTTGGGCTGGGATTTTTTTTTTTTTTTTAGATTTTTTTCCCCCCTTCTTTTATTTACTTTTTAATTTCGGATTTGTGCTACTCAGACAAGATGCGGTGTGTGCGCGGGCACGCTTGACCGGTGGTCCTCTGTCCATGGTACCGCCCGGGGCCGCCCGCAGCCTCCCGGCATCGCAACCACCCCTTCCTGCTGCGAGCACATGGCCTTAATTCCACCCTCCAGCCCACATGAGGCACCAAATTTCACTTTTATTGCAGCTGTGCTGGAGGCATCCCACCAAGAGCCAGTGTGGGCCAGACCATGTGGAATGGATGGCCAAGAGCTGATAACTCAACTCTTCTCCTCACCATCTCTTTGACCTGCTGAGCTGGGGAAGGAAGAAGGCGAAGCAGAGGCAGCTTGCTCTCTTTCCCAGTTCCCCAGTGCTGCCTGGAAGCTATAACATCTGGAGGCATGATCTCACAATAGTTGGATTCACCAAGCTTAGAAGTTGCAGGACAGTAGTGGCAAAAGCAATGGTATTATAACCATATCACCTTGTGCTTGCAAAGGTCTCCAGTCCAAAGCAGCTCTCCTTCTGCAGGCTTTTTGCATTAAGCATTCATATTAATTTTATGCTTTGTTTATTTAATTGTAGGAGGAGAAAACCAACACACTTCCCCATTATCAGAGGAGAAGGAACAGTGGCAGGAAATTAGGTCAGTGAAATAGCCCTGCTGTGAGGAGAAGGGGTTTTGTTCCTTAAGAAATTTCCACTGGAGAAAACAAGTATCCCATGCAGCAGAGTTGCCTTCTTTGTTTCATCTCAGGCCCCCTTCCCAGTTCTTTGCCATGGATCCAATTTCCCTTCCCTGGGAACAAGATGTGACTCTAAATTAAATCAAACCATTTATTTGTCTGGGGCAGCTTGGCTAAGATACATCATGCGGTTTTCAGAGAAGTTGCTGCCATCTGAAAGTACGTCTTTGCTGTTGTCACTCCTCATCAAGAAGAGGAGAGGCATGGGTGCCTGTGTCAGATTGGCATCTCTATTTGTGGGCCTTTTCCCCCCGCCCCTGGATGGGTCTTTCTTTACTGATGCTATTTTCCTGTCTCCATTCATAGTCGTCTTTTTGAAAGTACATTTTTTCTATGCTGGAGACATGCAAATCTCCAGGTACCCCAAAACATCTTCTTCACCAAGTTTGATTTCTTCCAGGCCTCTCAAAGCAGACTCTATGGAGGTAAAGACCTAAGAAGTGTGTTCTGGGGAAGAATCCTGTGAATTTACCTGCATTTTTTCCAGGCTGAAAGGGAGGAGGGAGTCTTCTATCCACTTTGAGACTGAAATAAGCCCCTCAGTGCCTGGCCAGCCTTTCTCCTGCAAGGCCCCTCACCAAAGAGGTGCCCCAAAACCACATCAGAAAGCTATTCTGGGACTTTAAAACTTTCACCTTTTTCTATGTATGCTCCCTTTTTCACGGGAACTCATCCATAAGAGTCTTGGTGACTCAAGCGATGGGGTTCTCTCCCTGTTTATAGTCTAGAATGGAGTTTATTTTTTATATATATGTATAAGTCACTTGCAATAGTGGGCTGCTGGAACAGCCATGGTAGCCTTTGGTCCTGGAGGCATACAAAGGAACTCATCAGACCGTCCCAGGAAAAATTAATTAAGGAATGAAATGCAAGGAAGTAATGCGGGTTTCTGGGCATGTGCTACTGGACATGAGGCACTGCTTATTTCACCAAACAATCATACATAGAGACCTTCAAAAGAATTTCCATTTTTGAGCATTGCAGTGTTTCCTGTGAACTGTTGAAAAACACAAGTGCCTCCAGGACCGATGGAGAGAGAAGGTCCAGACAACAACTTTAAGCCACAACTATCCTGAAGGCAAACAGATAAATCTGAACAAGACAGAGAGCTACAGCTGAAAGGGTTGGCACTTTAGGAGGCAATCACCCTCCTGGGCAATAGGGCAAATGTTGGCAGGGCATAACATCCAGTTTTGTATTTATGTGGGTGATTTTCCCCATCCCTAATCCCGACCTCTGCAGCCTTGCAGAAATGGTCCCCCCATGGGACCCCCCCGCAGCGGGTCCTTGCCACAGCCCCCGCTGTACACACGATCCATTGTACTGCTGTAAACACTGAGCGATGGTGAATTAGAGACACATTTTGGAAACGGGCTCCTGCTTCTGTGTTAGGTTAATTAGTGGTTTGCTAGTATGTTAACTGCTCTGCACATTGACCTCAGGCTGGTTCGTCTCTAATGAACAAAAGCAGTTCTCCAGCAACAGGTAACCACTGATTTCTCAGGGACTATAACTTAACTAACAAGCGTTGAGTTACTGAGTCTCCCATCTGGCTGAGAAGTGAGAAAATCCTTCTTAGGAAATTCACCCTCTCCATCCCCTAAGGAAAGAGGTTATTAGAATGATCTTGAGTCTAATTTAAAACCCAAAGCCTGGGACTGTTTGAAACCTTGCTTGTTTCTTTTCAATAAACTCCCCCAAAGCAGAAGTGACTTTGTGGACCATGGTCTGATGACTACCAATTTTGTTTCTATGGTAAAGTTCATCAAGAAAGAATTCACCTTTTGTAGGAAACCTCATTTTGATCAGGAAATGTATTTTTTGCCAATGTTAAGTCCAGCTAGACAGGCTCTTGTCAGGAAGTAGGATAGGGCCAGGCTGAAAATCCAAGACTTTTTCCCTTTCCTGTTAGGATGTCCTTGCATTGACAGGTTATAAAGCTGAAACATGCTCTGAAAAAAACCCCAGAAATCCAACATCAATGCACAGAGATGGCTCTTGGGTGACCCAATGGCCCGGCTTCTATTTTTTTCCATGGGATTTAGGAAGAATTGCGAAGGCTGCAAACCTTTGCAAAAGAAATGCTGCAAGTTGCAAGCCATGCTGACCGCGTTGGCTGCCAGGAGTTTCGAGATGATCCCTGGAAACACATTTGGTTTTAATCAGGCCCCTGCACTGTGGAACATCCTGTTTGTCTACACTTATTATTACTGACAAATTATCCTCCTCCAAATCTCAGGGAGCATTCACTTTATCCTCACATTAAACCTGATTGGAAACAGTAGGTTTAATTGGACTCAGCATGAGGCCCAGTCATAAACTGCACCAGTTCCTTTTTTTTATTGTGGCATTCACTAGACGTGTGAAAATACTATATTTCATATACGGATCCCAGTTTGCTACTGCGAGGGCTGTTAAAAACAATGCACAGATGCCCTGTGCTACATGAGCAACCTCTGCTCACTCTCGGCATACCTACGGCTGGGAAAAGTTTGCTGTCCTCAGCAGTCTGTGCATATTATATGTCGTTCCGGAGGAAAAGACCTGGCCCCAAAAATCTGAGAGTTGTCTTCCATCACTAACCGAGCCCTGCAGTTTGCAGGACTGTGAAAGTCTGCTCTGCTTCAGCCAAGGTCTGGAGTTTGAGAGATGGAGAAGGAGATGTGGGGTGTGGAGGCTTGTCCTGTCGTTGGTCTTACTGAGAAACATGAGCATCTTCTTCTTCCCCTCATTAGCTGGGGACTCTTTCCAGAGAAAAGTCTATTGCATTAAGCGAACCTGAGGGGTTAAAGGTGTGTGACTTTAATATATTTGGAGCTTGTGTGGATAGTTGATTATACACGAGAAGAGCTGAAACCCTTATGTCTGGTGGAGCCCACTGTTGTTGGACTGGCATGTTGTTTGAGGGTAGGGTTACGTATTTGGCCAATGCTCTGAGATCTTTCCCTTGCCTGAGTTGACCCTCCAGCAGTTGTGTCTCATCCAGGTGTGCATTGCAGGGAGAGTCAGGTGTTTCCAAATCAATGAGAAAGTCCAGTGAGTTGTCATGTAGTGGCAATCTTGGGTGGAAGCCCAGAAACTGAGCTTGTGTCTCATGTCGTCGAGAGCTACTGGCAGGAGCTGAGCTATTAAGTAACCCCCTCCCAATGTCCTGGGTGTAAGTTGTTAAAATAATACCATTTGAGGGATTATCTTGGGTTAGATGTTATTTTTAAACTGAATTTAAATTACATTTACATGTGCCATGCTTGTATATATCTTGCTCTGCAAGGAAATCTAGAGTGCATTTCATGTGTTCCTAGTTTGTAGTCTGTTTCTCCCTGTGTTTTGCCAAAAACCCTCTTGGAAATGATAAAAACATCACATGGATTGTTGATTAAGGCTCCCTACCAGAAAAACAAATAGAAAAGGAATTGCAAAGGTAATGAATATGCATAAGATGGAGATTTGTCCCAAATCATGCCAGAACACAAATGTTAAACCTCCCTCCAAAACTGTCTTTGACAAAATCCGTACCTCTTGCTGTCTGGCAAATAGCGTCACTGTAGTGCTCCTTCCAGTGACACAAAATCTTTAACCATCAATCTTGACAATTAGCTTTGCACTTTAGATTGCTCACTTGATCAGCTGCTGGCTGCTTTTTGGAGCCTTTTATTTGTATTTTTTAGGGGAACTTTTAAAAAGGTCACAGCAGAAGGCTTGCTTGTAGGTGTCTGTGATAGGCAAGTTCAGCCCAACTGAAAATAATGCCCATCTGCTCTGCTATTAACTATCAGCCCCGTAAAGGTATAAGCAGATGTGTCTTCCTGGAGTAGTAAATCCTCAGTGCACTTCTGGAGGCCTCACGGATGTAGCTCTGTAGCTGGTCCCTGCTGTCCCTCAGACCTTCCTTTGGTGCGGATGGGAGATGTGCAACCAGGGTCACCCCGCACACATCCCACCGAGGCAGGGTCAACAAACCAAACACGCAGCTTTCCCCCCTCTCTGCTTCTCATAACCTGGAGCATTAATTTCTACCAGCTCATTTTTGGGTGCTCTCTTCTTTGTGCACCTTATTTTATTTAGCTTAATTTCTGAGGTACGCAGCCGGCATGTGTTACTTTGGGGTATTTTTTTAAACTGGCAAATCGACAAGTGAGTTATGGCTGAGATACCAACATACGTCACAGAGTCAAGGCATCCGTCTCTCATTGAAAATTGCTTATATCTTTCTTGATGCAATATGTTTCCTCTATGATATTTTGAAAGAAAACACACTGCAGTGGTTAGAAGAGATGTGGAGCTTCTTACCAGATGGAGGTGGCCTGACAGCTTGTAAAAAAACCCTTTGCAAACAGTTAGCAGTAACGACAACTGACCTCAATTACTGAAGCCTTTCATTTCTCCATCTGGGTAGCGCACTCATGACTGTGCAATGCTGGGGTGATAAACAGGCTGGAAGGAATACGGAAACGGTCTGTGTAAAACCGTAGTGCTTTTGAAAACATATCCCACAAAACAAATCCTTTCTCATGCTGTATTTTTCCCCCAGTTCAGCTTTGGTATTGAACTTTCCATTTTCAACTGACCAACATAAATTAAAGCCAAACATTGGCATAGAGAGGGAAGATGGAGAAAGTTGACCATTTCCCTCAGGAGGTCAGCCACAAATTCCTGCTGTTGTCTGAGAAATGATGAGCTACTCTTTGGAGACATAACTTAGATCATTTAGTGTCACAGGGAAACTTTTCAGGCGTTTCAACAAGGGTTGAAATATGTTGTCTTTTTTTTCCCCCTGCTTTTTTATAAATATAGTTTTAGACTATGTGTGTTCTTCTTTTTTTTTTTTTTTTTTTTCTTCTTCTTTTAATATGGTCTTCTATACAAAAAGCCAGTTGTGCATGGTGCTATTTCCTTTGGGCGATCTTACAAGAAATGTTCCCAGCTTGCTTCATGCCACTACAAATATCTCTTTACCTCGGAGAAAAGGGCACATCGCTCACTTTGCAGGCCTAAACATATTTGACTGCTTAGAGCTCTAACAGCTCTGGGTGACAAAGTATGTCAAGAAAAATATGTCATCCCCCCTTCATCATTATTCTCACTTTCGTTATTCATAAATATAGGATATAAATCCATTGCCTCTAAAAGGGCGATCTGTCAGGGGAGACAAGCTAGCTGGCAATTGCCTCCCAGCCCACCCCGCTGAGTTTCGAGACAAATTTCCAATCAAATGGAAACTCAAAGTGCTAAGGATGAAGGATTTAGAAGATCTTGTAGGTGACATTTCCAGACAGAAGGAAAACAAGCTTTCAATTTCACCTAAAATGATAAATAAGGAGAAACGGTTTCAAACCTTCAGCAGAGGCTTTTCTGGTTTTCACATTTGCAACGGCTCCTTGCTGACTGACTTAACAGATGCAACCCGTATTTAGCAAGGATGAGTAAAATGGTTCAAGACGCCGTAAATGTTCATCAAAAACTCACACGAAGCCTGAAATGAGCTTTCTGCTGAGGTTCTCGAAGCTGACTTTTTTAATTCCTCTTCATCATGTAACAGCTCTGGCCTTACTTTCATCCCTGGATTTCATCCAGGGAAAGAAGTCAAAGAAATTTCTTCTGCTGAGATATTTATTGCATTTGCTGTTCTAGGAAGTATTTGTAACTTGTTCAAAGTTCAAAAAATCACCTCAAATGTTGCAGAGTGACCTATGAACCTGTTGCAGATTCATTTCTGAGGGCGTAAAATACAGGTTTGAAGCTTTTACAGTTATTTGGGGGAGGCAAGAAAGGTATAAATAAGTGTTCTTACCACTAATTCTAATTTTTCACGAATGTCTAAAACAAATAAGTAACTCCCCCAGGACATCTATCTTATGCTGGTCTTTTGCTAAATTAAATGAAATCTTTCTTTTCACCGTCTCTTGCAATTATAACAGGCTTCCACTTGACTCAAGGGATCCAGATGCTAGTTGGGCTCACCTTATTTTTTATCTGCTGGCGAATTGTGGTGAATCCCACTGGTAGGGATACCCAATAACACCAGTATAGTTTTTATGCCCTTAACTTAAATAATAATTTCCAAAGCAGGTGTTGTAGAGTTTTCCTTTTTGTATTTTTGCCATTACAGATTTACACTTCACTCCTCAATTTTTTAAATTATCCACACCCAGTGTAATTTAATGGTATGTAAATCCACCAGCAGTTTTAGAGGCTGCAGAACATTTAATTGAAAGAAGCATCTGGGCATAAGGGCAAAAATCTCTCCACGAACTCCCAGACCCTGCTTCCTGCTGTATCGCATCCATTGAGACTCAAACAAGAGGCACTGAAATAAGGAAGAAAGTGTCAGGACAAGGTCTCCGAGCACTGCGCCGGGCGGCAGACCACCGTGTGTGCATCCAGAGGTCACTGATTCAGCCTAAAAACCGAAAGCAGACCTTAACACATTCCCAAGCAGTGAGCACCAGCAAGGACTGAGTTTTACCTGATTAAGACCATCTCTGTAACATGCTTTTCCCCCTTCTTTTTTTTGGAAGAAAAGAAGGCCTCTCAATTGTATTTAAGCTGTAGGCACAGTATTAACAATGGTAACAGCATCAGCAACGTTAATTCTGGTCACAAATGATATATTGGCTCGTGGTTCCCCCAAAAACCTGTTCTTGCACCCACCACTAACAGTAGGCTTGGAAATAAATGTTGCCCATTGTCAGTGCAAGGATATGATGATCCTGCATCCCTAAACGTGGGTATTTCTTGGAAAGAGGTTTTTTCCCCACTTATTAATATTTCAAATACATTTGCTTTGGTGATGAAAGCAGCATTTTCTGCAAATAGCATTTCTAGGAATAGTTTATGATGGCTCATAGATGATGGATATTCTCTGTACCATCTGTGAAGAATTTATGCTTGCTGTGTCAGGATGTACCCTAGCACTGGAGATGTGAACACTTAATCATAATAAAAAGGATTATCTTAATGGGCATATTAATGCATAGCAGAGAGTGAGCCTTTAGTGGTAAACAGCAAAATCATCAGACGTGGAGCCTACTTGTTTTTTGGTACAAGAACAGACACATACCCTTCTGCAAGAAACCTTCGTTCCTTTTCAACATAACTCCTTAGCCGTGGAAATATGGGTTCAATTTGTTTTAAAGGTGCATTATGAAGCTGGAGTTTGAAATTAGGCATTTACAGTTTCAAAGAAAAGACATCTTTGGGCAGGGAGGAACTTGTAATTTTGTCAAATTACACACAAAATGAAATTGGAGGAGCAATAAAGTGCCTGAAATGAGGTAGTGAAAAGTTCCACAATGAAAAACTCCTATGTGCTGCACACGCAAAACCCCACGTTTCCGTCGCCTTTACTTAATTCTGCACATTTCTCGACAAGCAATAATGACATAGTCTTGCTTTCACTCTAAAATACATGGCTTTTTGTTTAAATGGTTTTATGTTGAAATGAGAGGATAACCATTCTCTGTTGCATTTTGCCTTTCTTTCGTCCTTAACTGTTCAGATTCAAACAACATAATTTGATTCAGACAGGTAAATATTACAAAAAAAAAAAAAATCAGCTGTCATGAATTAAACCCCATTTTCCCCTAAACCCAAATAAACATTAGTCAGCCTGCATTTGATTGTAATAACACACTTGTCATTTCAGATATAGCATGCTGCTGGGTTTTTTTGTTAAGGTTTTATTGGAATTCCTTGGCCTAAATTTGCTGTGGGTTTATGATGGCTTCATTAAAAATCAGAAACCAAACGGATGTGAAGGGCTCTGAAGAGTTTGTAGTACAAACATGAAATAGAAATAACTTGCAAGATTTTTCATTTTAAAGCTGCTCCTGTTTCAGATGCCCTCAAAATTTGTCACATAGTTGTAATTCGGGGCCAAATGTAAAGTACTAAAGCACTTACTAAATTTATTTTGATTTGAGATCCATGTGCAATATTGCTTCTCCCTTACTCACAGTAAATCCAGAGTAAATCTGCTTGACTGCTTAAGTTTTCACTGATTTTACACTGATACAGAGGAGATCTCATGGAAGATCAGAATGGAAATGCCACTCGTTAAATAACAGTGACATGTCTCCAGAAAAGAGTTTTATTTCAAGAAATCACAGCTTGTATTTAAAACTGTCCTGACGCAAAGTTACAGTCACTTTTATAAAGTGTGATTTTTAGGTTTGTTCTTATTTTAATTGCAGAGCAGAGCCTCGAGGGAGAAACATGGGCAACAGAATCTGAAATTACAGTTTCTGGTTGCCTTTTTTCTGGTAACTGTGGAGAAAGAGCAAATTTCAGGCTTTGGCTTCGTCCTCAATCTAGTTAAATCAGTAGTACGTGTCCATTAATTAAAAGGGGACTATAATCAGGCTATTTTCTAGACTAGCAGCGTTTTAAGTCAGAGTAGAGAGGATGGAGTGGTACCTTCTCTTTATCCTTGGGCTGATGGGTAAAGAAGAAATGGGATTACATTATAGCAAGGCTTGGATTAAAAACTGAAAAAGATTCCAAGTGGTGAGGGTGACAAAATGTTGCCCTGCATGGCTCGGGGAGCCGGTGACCCACGATGGCTACAGAGCTTTGAGGAAATCCTGAACATTTCTTCTGACCAAACGCTTTCATTTTGCCATTTCTGCGTCACAATTTTTGGCTCTGATCATTTTTAGGTCAGTTTTACCTTTTCCTCCCATTTCGTGATGAAGTGGCAAAACAGTATCCAAACACATTCGACGACTGATGAGTAATAACGCGAGTTGTAACTCAATGTAGGTATTCAGATGGCAAATGCTCATGACACGAAGCTTTTAAGGCATAATCAGTAGAGGTGAAGGGGAGCAGAAAGCAAGCATAAGTTAAACACGTAACCTTCTTCCTCAATTACCTCCCAAAACCATATGTCCGGTATTCACTAGCCCTCATTTACACTAGAATAGACCCATTTTACTTTCCCTTTCATATTTTACCCTGCTGGAAGGTAGCCCACTCACTTATGTCAGACCTGACAGGATGTGAATTATCTCCATCCAGCCTTGACATAACTTTGTGCACGGTGATGTAATGCTCCAAAAAGTCTGGTTAAAAAAAAAAAAAAAAAAAAAAGAAGAGACAGTACTTATTAACAGGAAAGGAAACAAGCCTCTGTTTGACAACCAGTGGCTGAATATCAAGGAGAGCTTTCTTAGGAAAAAAAATAAAATCGTTTATGACCATATGAATTACTATTATTTATTCAGAGGGAAGAAATGACTATTGAATTTTTAACTAGAATCAGCTGGCTAAGCAACCTACAAGGACCAAGTATTTGGCCACGACTTCCAGGTAGATTCAGACAGGAAAGGTTGAAGCCTGTTCCCTCTGGGATCAATAAAACTACCAGAACTTGAATGTGAGCTGGAGCAAGCGCAGCCTGCAATGTTCCCCTGTGTTCCCCTTCCCCTCCCTCTGGGGGAATCTACCAGAACAGCATTACCCCACTCCAGCGATCCCCTTTCTCTCCTTTTTTTTTCCCCTTCTCCTATGGGTGCAACGTGCTCGTGTGAAACCCCGGCTCTGTCACCCCCTCATCCCTTCTGCTCCCAGCCCTTGCAGCCGGGGCTGCATTCCAGCGGCGTGGTCTGAAACCGTATCCCTCTAACTTCATGAAGTATTCGGCATGTGTGCGCGTGGACTTGTGAACTTTTACCTTTTACCTATCAGCAACGCAGCTCGCTTCACCCTTTCCTTCCCTTCAACTCGCTGGAAGTAAGCGGTGGAGACCCCATCTGCGCTGTGTCATGGAAAGGTCTCCAGCATAGCGTCATGGCAAAATAGCTCCCTATCTACACGATTTCCTTGCTGGGTTGCTCACCCTGGGCTGACACTGGAAATATTGGAGAGTATGGCAGGGACCTCGGATGGATTTGCAGAATAAAGCACATTTTGCTTTGGGTGAGCCTGGCAGCAGCTGCCAGCTAATGCAGCATCCCTGCAGGTGATGGTACCAGGCAGAAGAAGAGACAGGAGGCTTTCTCCAAGAGTGGTTTGAAGTCTCTAGGGTCAGTAGGGTTTGTGGCAGCCAGTGCTCAGGCTGAGCCTGCATGAGCAATATCCCAGGTGCTGGGCCCAGGGAAGCTGTTCAACCCAGGGAGATGGAAGGAATCGATCATTTTTTGCAGGATTTCCTTCGCTGGGATAAATTACACACCAGCTCTGAGTCTGATGCTTTGAGAAGTGCGAACTGCAGGGCACCCTGACTCACAGCCCTGCCTGGGAGACACAGGAGCCCGTGTTTAGGGACCGTAACTCAGGGAGGATGAAAACCCATTTTGTTCACATTTCTTTTTTAACCAGCAGAGTGCTGTCTGGAGACAGCACCTGAAGCAGACTGTTGGGGTAGCTACAGAAGCCTGAAGAACCTTCTTGAGCTGCCCTGCACTTTTCCAAGCACACTTTTATTTCCTTTCTCTTCAGTTTGTGTCACTGCAGCCCACTGCTTAGTTAGCTGATGGCAGCATGCTGGGCTGCCCCAACCCCAGCTGTGCGGTCCCCACCACGTCCATAGCTCCCATGGGACATCCCCATCAGAGTGTCTCGTGGAGGCATGGTGGGATTGCAAACCTTGAGGGACACCCAGCAAAGCACTCAGGAGTAAATGGGCCATGGAGGCGGTAAATGATATTTGTGTTTTGCAAATGGCAGAGACACATCTAACAGACAGCTGCGTGCTGCTGTGCATTGCTGCAAGCCATCCAGCTACATTAAAGGCATCAGCTGCCAGGAATTAATGCAGTGATTAGTGGTTCTGCCAATGTCTTTAAAGAATATGTCCAAAATGGTGTTCAACTCAGGTCTTTCAAGCCTTTCAGCTAACGCTATAGTTATTCCAGAAAGGGCGCAAAGAATCATGGACAGATATCCTACTATTTCTAATCTACATATATCACTTCTATTTTTGAAAACCATATTGGTGCTCATATATGTGTGGTTTTTATGGAAGAGATGGGTTTTTATGGAAGAGATGGCATGTGTGTCTATATATACGCATATATGATTACACTTTGGACTTTTTCTTAGCTATAAACTTAGATGCCAGTTTACTTTTAATTTCCCCTGTTTAATTACATGAATTTGGTTCTTGGGGAGGTCAGTCTGACTGCAATGGTTACAGCCAGACATATCGCAATGTCAAGCTTTCCCACGCAGAGCTCTGCCAATGTCTCCCAGCCTTGACCTTGAAACACCCTCTGCCATTCCAAGCCCTCAGTGAAAGCTGAAAAATGTGCTGACACTGAAATCCCCGCTGTACACAGATATGCAATATTTGGGGACATTTCAGAACAATCACGTTCGTTTTGCAAACGTGCTCCTGGGCTCCAGGTGCTGAGCGAGAGCTGTGAGACCCGAGTGCTGTGATAACGTGTTTTGTCACTGTGTTGTCATTAACACACCGACACTTAAATCTCTACTGTAATCTGAAGTGGATTGGTTAAATCTCAGGCCCTTAATTCTGGTTCTTTTTGATTCATGGAGAAGTAGGAGAGCTGCAGGGTGACTCCAGTGATTTGGGAACTCGTGTTGTTATCTCTTGTCAGTCCTCCACAAGCACGTTTGCAATCTCAGGGTCCAACTGGAAACATTTGTCAGTGTCCCTTACATAATACTGGGTTTTATGGAAAAATTGAACCCTCCAGTACATGCAGAGGAAATTCCAGAGTGAGCTTACTGACAGACATGTCTTGGAAGTTAGCTAGTTATTTTGGCAAAGACCCAGGATTTTTTTTTTTTTTTTTCCTTCTTCCCCACCACCCTTTAAAAAAAATAAGGAGGAGAAGATCTCTTTGGAGCAGAGGGTCTTGAAACCTAGGAAACCCCACTCGTGCTTCGCTTCCAACCCTCTTGAGGATATTTGTGTGTCAAGATGGTGCATGCAGGAAAAAAATATGCCATTTGTGAGACAGAAAGCTGCCAATAAGAGAAACCTCTAGAACAGCAAGGTTGGATCTTTGGTTTTTAATGTATGAAAATTCTGTGGCTTCTTTGATTGAATTTAGTAATTACTAGAATATTGTGATCTGTCTGATAAGTCCTCAGCAGAAGTCAGCTGTAGCAGCTTAGTGTGTGTTTTAAGGAAGGCAGAGATCTGATCTTGCTGTGCAAGAGAAGGGGCTGAAAAGCCTGTGACCAAAAGGCTCTCACCTGGTATTTAACCCAGAAGCTGAATTGCTGCAGGAATGAAGTGCCAAGAGCCCTGGGAAACTGAGTCAGCACTAGCTACAGGCAAAATGTCCACTATGTCCCTGTGGATGGATGTCCAGTGGGGCTGTGAATAAAACCAGAAAAAAAGATGTTTTTTAAAGTAGAGTGGAAGAAGGCTGTGTCTGCGTTAAGGCTGTGAATACATCAAAAGCACTTTTCCTGAGATTTTGGAGAACAACCTAAGTTCATTTATCTGCAGATGCTTTTCACAGTGATGTCCCTAAAACTCTTGTTTAAAAGAACCTTTGAATTCCTCTGGACTTTGATCAGACACCCAGCCACCCTGTAAAACATGACTGAGCCTTGCCTTGCAGCCCCACCATCCCAAAACGCTCGCTAATTCAGGTGTCCTCATTTTCCAGGTCAGGGAAGCGTGTGCCTGAAAGCTGAATACACTGTAGGTACAAACGACTTCCAGCTGAAAGGGACATTTTCATCCTTTCCCGTTCTCACCGCAATCCTCACCTTAACCACGAGGGCTGAAAGCAGCTCCGTGTGTGTGTGTGTGTGTCCCCAATGATGCCTGAGATGACACTGCTGTGGCTGGCACCCCTCCGGTCCCAGTGTTGGGCATCGAACAGCAACATCGCGCATGAACCGGGACGGGGGGACCAAATATCGGAGAAAGCGCACAAGGCATTTTTCATAGTTTTCTTGCTCCCCCACTCCAGTTCTGGTCTGTGGCTTTTCTGAGTCATCTTGTAAATACCAGTCTCTGCAGCAAGCAGGACCAACAAAAAGGAAAAAAAAAAAAAAAAAAGAGAGAGAGAAAAAAGGGAGAAATGGAGAAAAACGAACCCCTCCTCCTGCTTCCCACCAACGCCCCTCACATTTGTTATTGCATAGGATCTTCCTGGCCAGACTTGACCTGCAAACAGTGGTCACCAGTGAACCATCAAAGGCCTTTCACATCTCCAGCAGCTGCAGGGAGGGTTCCTGTAAGCGCTCCTATCACTTTGACACCTCCAAAGCAGACAACGCCAATTGTACGCTGTCATGGGCTGTGTTTCAGGGACCACCTTCAATGCTTTGGCTCCAAAGAGCTGCTTTTTTCCAATTCATTGACACAGGGGGATATATATCTAAAAACTTGGCTGCAGCAGTGAGTGCATGCCTTGAGGATTACATAGCAAGTGAACTTTGTCAGTGTAAGCCCGAGTCAATAGGAGGAATTAAGTAGAAAGACCTCTATTGTTCCAGCCAGCCTTCTGAAGGCACTGATTGGCAGTAAAATGTCTTAAGTGACAGATGTAAAGTAAATATTACCTACGCCAAGTCTCTATATTACTTTGATTACCCACCATCAATCAATTTGTTCTTTGCTTTGTAACAATAGTGGCTGCTGTTATACTTTAGACCCCTCTGATGAAGCCCGAAGTATAATTGATTAACAAACTGAAAAGAAAGGTTACACAAATGACAGCAAAATGTATCTCAGAAGAAAAATGAGAGTATTGTCTCTGTGCACATGCATGTGCCTTAAGTACCTTGCCTATTAGAAACAGTGATATACGTTCAACAAAATATATATATACAGACACGCACATGCGTACACATACACACATGCACATCCATATATCCCTTTAAGGCAGCCAACTGCCTCGTTAAACATTAGGTCAGTATTTGTAATATCCCCATGGCTTTTACAATGGCAAAATGTCAGGAAGTACAAGGAAAACTGCAGTACTGAGGTTATCTTGTGAATGAAAGCAAAAATGGAGGTGAAGGCACTGTACAAGCAGAAGATAGCCAGGCCATACGATACACAGCACAGCTACAAACATTAATAGCATTTCTTGCTTCTAGGGGTTACTTGGGACCCAGTACAACATCCTTTTTCCCCTTCATTTGTTCTAAAATGAACAGATGCTTACAGCATTAAAGCTCCTTTTGTGTTACTTACATGATAGGTGAGGGCAAAGAATTTTCAAATCCCTCAAGGTGAAGGGATTTTTTTGAAAGTGAAGAGTGCACACACTCACTTGAGGTGTTTCTCGAGGTAGCCCAGATGCAGCCATGCCAAGGTACAGTGGGAAATACTCTGCACACACACTGCCTTAGCAGACGTTCCCCAATGCCTCTAGCCCTAAACATTCTTCCCACTAAAAATGACATCAAATTTAGGGCCCAAAGCATTTGTCCATGTGCAAAGATGTAAGAATGGCCACACAGGATGATGTTATCTTCCTCTGACAGGACTGTTAACAGGCACCAAGGGAAATACCACCAAAAAAAAAAAAAAAATAGAAAACTAAGAGAAGTGTCTTGAATATTCTCCCAGTTTATGGCTAGTACCAGTGCAGGGATTTCCTCATCTGGAGGCTGCATGTGTGTCATTGCTATTCATGGTCACTGATGGATATGTCCCACGGGGATTCCTCTAAACTCTTTTTCAAGCCACGTCTACTCTCCGATATCCTGTGGCAACGAGCAGCACATGGTGTGAACAAAACAGTACTTTCTGGATTTGCGCTTAAGCCCTGCTATCTGCTAACGTTGCTGCGTGCCCCAAGGTCAGCACGAGCCCGCAGGGTTCCCGTGCTGCTCCGAGGACGATTGCGCAGCTCCTCCGGTGAGCCAGCGGTGGGCCAGCTGCCTTGTCCCGAGGGCACACAGGGCTCTGGGCCATCATTTGGACTACCTATAAAAGTATGTGACAGAGAGCTGTAACTTTGAAATATAAGGACAGAAAGGTAGAAGCAGCTGTTCTGAAGGGCTGCACTGTCTCAGAAACCTCTCTGCAATGAGAGAAAGCCCACCATGCTCTGTTAATAGCTGGTACTGGCTAGTTTTTGACCCTATGTTTCTGTTTGTAGTGTGTTGCAGCACTTTACCACCCTGTGAATCATGACTATCAGGTACCTTGCTTAATTCACTTCACCTTTCAGGTCCCTCTCACGGGTTGGTTTGGGATGAACCTTTGCAGAGAGTGGAACCAAATTTACATGACAGTGATTTTATACTTCTCAGCCCTAGCAGCCTTGGTTCAGCATGTGCGTCAGTAATAGAGATAAACCCTTTCATATTTGACGCTATTCTTGCTCTTTTCTCAGTTACTGTGTTTGTGGGGACCATGCAAGTGTCTTTGATAAACAGGTTTCCTAACTTTTCCTAATACATGTGGGACCAGGCTAGTGACAGGCTGAGGAGACAACAAGGTAAGAGAAAGAGAAATTTGGGAATACTAAAAGATTGAAGAGGAGGAGAAATCAGGTATGGGAGAGCCATTTGGAGAAAGGATTAGATGCACAAGTCATGATCACCCTTTGTGCCTGGGTCCCCATGAAGACTTCCCTGTTAACAAGATGAATCTTCACAGTCCTTTCTGTCCTTAAACCACAAAATTTTCCATAAAGCTCCAAAGGTTCAGGAGAGCTGTAGGAAAAACGTCTCTACATCACAATATCATCCCTGCAATGAGGGAGGTGACCATATACCACAGGGTAAAGGACTCCACATGACATCCTATGAACGTATAGCACATGCTGTCTCCTTGGCTTTCTTTCTGAGAGGAGGTAATGTTGGAAACGGCACAAAAATCGAGCTTCCCGTGTGACTTTAAACAAGGGCACCGCACTGGCATTTGTGCCAAGACAGTTTTAGTAGCTTTAATGCTGCTGCTCTACCACTAATAACTGCCTGGTTACTATATTGGTTCATACACGACAAATCTAGCTACAGAATTAGCTGGAGCGCCTGATATGTGTATTTTTGGAATTACTTTTATGGTAAAATCATTAAGGCCACCCACCAACCAACATATGATCTCCCTATTGGCTTGGCTTTGATTAGAGGTATTACCAATAAGCAGCTCAACGTTTTCCTGAAAATAGCTATTGTTCAGTGGCCGTCAGCAGCAGATGGCCACAGCAGCAAGCGCTTTATTTATGGCTGCTGTGTGGTAGCTCTGCTTAGTTAACTTGTTGAAAACTTATTTTCCAGCCAAACCGGGAGCCCAAATGGCTATAGAAATGGTTGATTAGGTGGCCCCAGCCTTGTTGGCTGGCAAATGGCTTTACTGCTGCCTGGTTTGCATAGGTGGCAACCCGGAGAGATGTGAAGTGCAAAAAAAAAAAAAAAAAAAAAAAAATCACTGAACAGCTTTATTATCAGTGGATGGATTTCTTCTCACCATTTTGTGGGTGGCTGCATTTTTCATACGGCCTATATACCCAAGGTGAATTAGGAGAGGGAGGTAACGTGACAGTTTTCATCAAAATTTAGACAGATTTCCTTCTGAAATAGACTCTCTAGGGGATGGCCCTGCACAGTGAAAAACGGCTGCGAGTTCATATAAATAAAAGGGCAGCATGCCAGAGCAAACAGAGTCGCACAGCTCTGCCTGCAACAAGAAATTCTGCCCCCCCATTCCTGTCGTGCTCCTGCCTAGAAGCCAAAATCTGGGTTTGCTCTGGCAAACGCCAGAACTGAGCATGGTGAACACGCTTTGCCTCATTCAAAGACCTGTCTGTGCACCACAAAAAGAAAGGTGTACTCAGGCTGGATGTCTTTTTTCCCTTTCCTCCTGCTAAAAAGTGAATGGCTCAAGAAAGATGCTTCTGTATGTCACATTTGATATCTTCCTTATTTGTTTCTGTATGAAAACTTCTGACAAAGGAAGAAGAAGATTCCCAGCTGTAACACTGCTCTGTGTTTTGTTTTGGGGGATTTTTGCCATCATATGAAGATGCTGGAGGCGATACAATAAGAAATACAGCTGAATTCCAAAATAGGAAGGTAAAGACCAATTTTTTTAGTCTTTGTTCTCACACTACCTGACACAATGGTGTCTGTGGTCATGCCTGAGGCTTCTAGCATGTGTTGGGATACTGAAAACGTAATTAAGAGCAATAGTCTCATTTGCTGACATGAAGCCCTAAATCACCCATGTGCACACTTCTGATCAGGAATGTGTGGAAGAACATTAATTTTCAACATGTAAAGTCAGAATCAGTGCTCCTTGGAAAGGTATTGCAGTCACAACTGCTCAGAAAAACTTTAGCATGTTCCCAAATCCAAGGAAAATAATGTATTCTTACTAGGACTCAGCCCAAGCAGATGATGAGCATGAGCATGAAACTGATTTTTGAAATTATAATCACACTCAGATTCAGGCTGAGACCAATCTCTGCTTCCCACAGTTGTAAAATGAGACAGCTCTTCTGGTTTAGCTTTGGCTGCTCATGTAGCATGGGACCATAGTGGTCATCCTTGGACACCTTATGGGGCACACTGTTTATAGACCAAATGCAAATGAGACCCAGTCCAGTGATAGATTCAGAATGAACTCCTACACACTAAAGCCCTAATACACCGAAGGAAAACTTTATTATTGTTTTTCTGTGTTTGAAAATCTTCAGTGGAGTAATCCCAGCATTTTTTTAGTCTCTAAATATTAGGGCACCTGTCTGGAACAACAGAATCTTGGTTTGCATTCTAGTGTATTGAGTGATTGAGGAGGATTTTTCTTCTTTTTTCTTCTTCATGCCAGTATGATGAGATGGATGCAGTCATGGCAAGTGGAAGCAACTGGAGGCCAGCCACAGTTGGATGACAGAAGAGCGGGCTCAGCACCGTGTCCCTGCCTGGCTCAATGGATGGTTTGGGGTGTGCTATTTCAAATCAGCTGGGAAGTGAGGAGGGTTTTGAGAAAACGAGTTTAAAAAATTGCAGATTTTGTAGTTGTGGGCAAGTGAGCTACCAGGTTTTGACTGTAACTCCATTACATTGTGGCATGTATCATTTCTCAGCCTTCATTTTGCCAGATAACAATCTGTTGATCTAATTTTATGTTATAACCCTTCGTTATACCTAAATATATCAAGAATATGGACCTCAGCGTTCCAGAGTCATAACTCATGTCAAGCTAACCAAAGAAAGCATATTTAGCTTCTGGTGCCCCACAATCTATCTCAAAGGTCACCGCAATCTCCAGGGTCTGAGGAAACCCACAGTTGCTGCAATGTCTGTTTTCTCTGAAATACAGAAAAACCCTCTTCTCCTGAAAAAGAAGTCTTTTTTTTTTTTTTTTTTTGGTCTTTTGCTGTTTTTGTTTTTTCCCTCAGCCCAGGTGATCTGTAATCCCAGTTTTTTGGGGGAAAGTAAGAACAAACAGAAGAATAAATATCAGATAAGTCACGCAACCCGGTCTTCATTAAGCAAACACAGTCGGCCAAGTTCTTCTGGTTGTATCTTCTCAATGAAGGGGCTGAAATTCAGAACAGCAGACTGGAAATGAAACGCGAGCTGTAAATTTACTTTTGGTGCCAATCAAGGAAATTAATACAACTTGGCTTGTCAAGATTCTGTGTGTCAATGGCAACATGAAAATAAAAATCTGAGCATGGACCAGAGACTGCTTGTTTTTCTGAAAAAAAATAAAGAAAGAAATAGAAAAGAGACTGTCCTCAAAATATGGTGCTGATTAAAGGTTCTCGTGTGAGCTCCTCAAGAGGGTGTGTAAGCGGAAGGGTAAAGAGTGTTTGTGCTTCACAAGGAAAATATTTAGACCTTGTACATAACCATAGCTGAGAAAAATTGTTCAAGGTCTAAATAGCGTGACTACATGAATTAGACTGATGGCTGTTCTGGAGGGCAAAGGAGATATTTGGTGGAGCAAACCTAAGACTGCAGTAGATGCAGTGCAGCAGCACAGAGATGTGTAAAGCATGCAGCTCTGTAAAACAGACCTGTAAAGCCATATGCCACTGGGAGTCATCAGTGGTTTTGCCTATTTTTATAGCAAATTACAAAAATTGCTCTTCTTCCTCTCACTGAAAAATCTTCCTCCTCTCACAGGAGGCTAGCTATTTCGTTAGCATATGCTCATATATCTTTTTCCTTCTAGAAGAGCAACTTCATTAAAGCTCTGTCTTTAAAATGAAGACTTGTGGTAGAAGGAGAGATGCAAATTAAATATTATAGGTAAATGTAAAGGGGGAAATATATAAATATGTAAATGACCGGGCAGCAGCAGCATCTTCCTGAAACACTGCCATCATTCACCAGCTCTTCTGCATCGCTCCCCACTTTTGCTGGTGCAGCAGCTGAGGAAGATGAGACCCCCTCCAGTGCTAAGGCAAAACCAGAGGGTGTCAGAGGGAAACCTGAAGCACAAGACCCCCTGTTTGTTAGGCAGGAGAAATGTGGATATGAGCAAGATAGTTTTCTGTTCAAATTATATCAGAGGTGAACAAAGGATTGCCTCCTGGCTCTTGCAGAGAGGACTGCTCAATTATGTAGCCCATCATGATGCTGATAAGTGCATAGAAGGAGAACTGGAAATACACTGTGGAGCCAGACAGCTTTTAAAGCACTTCAGGTCAAAGAATGACGGAAAGGGAGTTGAGATTCGTTTCCCAGCCCTGTGGCTGCATCATAGTTCACACTTGACCCTCGTTGATATAGCTGGAGGAGTATTAGCTGCCACCACTTTGCATCAAGGACTAACCCAGAGGTTGCTCTTGAATCAACTGCTTTCAATGCTAATATGCCTGCTGCACATGCTACTTGAATAGCAGTCCTTGGCAGAAAGACAAGGGACACTGAGATCTCAGACAGCAAGAACTAAACTTGCCAGAGCACCTCCATAAAGTTTTTTTAAGTGGTGGTCACATAAGAAGTCTTTGGTAGGGCCATGTCATGGGTTGATCACTGGCCTAGTTGAATACTCCAGCCAGCTGGGGCAGCTCAGTCTCCTTCAGCTGCTGGACCACTTGGTCACCTCTCTTCACTGCTCCACCAGAACTGATTCCTCCCTCCCGCAGAGTCCATTTTTCTTGTGATTTCCTACCATAAACCAGTCAAACCTTGTTCTGTGTTAGGTTAAGCAAAGCAGCCACACTAAAAAAAGATGTAAAAATGAGTGACATATTACATATATAGGAATGAATACTATAAAAAGTCTCAAATGGACCAAGATTTTCATTAAATAAGAAAGTTACACAATTTAACAGCCTGGCAGCCTCCACCTGCTGCCTTGCTCTGAAAGTTGTCCTTCTGAGGTTTAGTCATGGATGAAATTATTACCAAGCAGGAGTGAGGGAGAGAGAATCCAGCCCCTGGTATCCTTAGGCAAAAGGTTGTGTGCAATGCAATCACCAAATATTAATGCTGTTGTTTCAAAAAGCTTCAGTCACTCACTGCTCCTTCCCATTTGCATTCTGCAGGATACCCTGCTGGAAGCGGTCCCTTTTTCTAAGTAGTAACGTCAGGCTTTAATCTTTTCAAGTCATGGTTGAAACGAAAAAAAGAAAAAAAAAACCCAGTTACAAGTATTGAGATTGGGAATAAGAGAGAAAGAGAGACAGATGCCAAGACATGATGAAAAAATCCTGTTTCTTCTGCCCGCTGCTTGTACCGAGACTCATGTTTCTCCAAGAGTGGAACTGAAGCTAATTAAAACAGGTTTCAAACATCAACTTCTTAGCTAAGCTTTGCATGACAAGACGTGCAGATAGCATGAGGCAGAGCCCCTATGCTAAGCATCAAACCCTACCTTTGAGCTAATTTCCAGCAAAGTCATTGGGAGTCTTCGCACTGAAGGCTGAGAGAGCCAGATCCAGCCCCACTTCATCCCAGGGAACTCAGTGCATGCGTGCTGTTCACAGGATCTCTCCCACCACAGCGGACACAGGAATGACTTCAAAAAGGACCTTTCTGAGGCAGTAACTTGGGCATTTGCACAAAGGACTGTCTAATCCAGATCCATGTGTTAATGTTCAAACTTGAGTGAAAGAACTCAGCAAGATCCCCCTCCCAAGTCCACTTTTCATGTGGCCCAATTCTCGTCAGTTTGTCATCTTTGCTAGGAAAACCTTTCTCATCATTCCAAAGACACTTGAGTGAAGAGGTTAACAGGAATCAAGGATTACAGAGACATCTGGCTTTAAAAAGCCTCAAACCCTTCAACTTCAGCCTTGGCAGAGAGCTGGGGTCCACTGGGGAGGATAGTTTGTAGATTGATTACAGAGCTTGGAGTCACAGTGCCAAGACCCGATGCTATGCCTTGAATGTGTAAAGAATGTTGTACAAGTGTTTGAGCAATCAGGCGGTCAGCGTGCTTGTGTCCTGAACAAACTTCTCCTTCTTTGTCAGAAAGCTGCTATTTAATTACACACACGTGAAATAAAATGAAGTTTGCCAAAGTGTTTTCAAATCTCCAATGTGCTCCAAAGAAGGAGATGTTTCGGAGACTTGTTTTACTCCGTTGTGTACCTGTCCCTTTGCCTCTCTGATGGGAAACAAAGACAGTCTAAGTGCTAGGGATGAAAAGCAAAGAGAAATCCCATGTAAATTGCTTTCAGTGGATGTGTGTTGTTTTTTAATTTTCTGTGCTAGCTTAAACAGTTCCCAGAAGAGCTATGCAAATGTAATGGCTAATTTGACAAGCTTGAATGAGTCATCTTTCAAAACCATTATTGTACAAAACGTAACATGGTTTGGAACTGTCTCCTGTCTGTGTAAAGTGATATTGCTTCTTTTTGCCCTTCTCTTGAATCAAAGGCAGATGCAAACGTCAATGTTTCTCTGCCTATACAAATGCACACGTGCAAGAACACCTCCTCTTTACACACTGGGGTTTGCAGCTGGAGCTACAGACTCTTTGCAGACAGTGATTCATAGGTAAAGACCCATTCAGGGTTCTCTTCCAAGGCCATCTTTTCAAGGAAATAACTGTACATGAAAAGCACACAATTTATTTTTCAGTGTATTTTGCCATTAGTACAAAAATAAATTGTGGTATATAAGTAGACCGGGTTGGAGAACAGGTGGTGCTAAAGCAGCCAGTTAAACCTACTCAATACTAAGAGGCATTTAATTGCTGCCAACCTATGACGAGTCCAATGCTACATTAGTGTTGTGTAGCTTTTGGACCTCCAAAAGGAAGTGTGTAGCAAATTCCTCGCAAGTTGAATGGAATAAGAGTGAAAAGGAGGAAGTGCTGAGTGTTTGGTAGAGGAATACCACTTGTCCACAGCATAAAAGAGAAGTCAACATGGGAAAGGAAAAGTGGACTTGCACCTTTGAATTTCAAAGGAAAAAGTCATAAGGCAGTGAGGGGGTGGACTTCTGAATATCTCAGTGTAAAATAAAATTCTGGCTTGCACATTGCCCCTGCCAGATGTTTAATGCAGAGAGTTTAAATAGGTAGAGCAAGAAGTGTGAAAACAGAGAGCTGCTTAAAAGACAACTTCAAGGTTGCAGGCGCTGACAGAGGGGTTCTAAAGACAGAGGTTGGAATGGGGGGCTGAGGGAGAGGACTTAGAAAGAGGTGAATTTTATTATGTGGCAGATGACCAAGACCTCAGAAGTGCTGGTTTGAAAAGAACAAGTTGCACTTGAAGAACAACTGCTAAATGGGAGGAACAAATAAAGACGGAAAAGGAAGACGAGCAGATTGGGACATTTGCCCAGAACAAGAGGAGACTCTGTGGCCGGGCAGGACTTCTAGCTAGGAAGCATATGGAAAAAGAGAAAGACACAAGCTCCAAGACCTTAGCAAACATGGTGATAAAGGATGCTAAATAAGTGATCTTAAAAATCCTGGGAGAACCAGAAGAGACTGAAGAGTTGCATGAGCAATTCCAAGAGAAACAAGCCAAAGAGGAGGTCAAGAGTATGGACAAAAGGGAGTGCCAGTGGTAGAAAGGGCACACAACAACAAAACACCTCCAGAGTGAGGGCAGAGCAAAGGCTGCTGAAGAACTGCCTTATTATCTGTATGAACTATTAGCCACAGACATAGCAACTAGGGTATCTGAGATACCAACGTACCCGCTGCTCTCACCTCAGCATGCCCTGCTGCCCAGGGAAAGGCAGTTTTCCACCGCTGGATGCCAGTCAGACCTGGTTGTTATTCTTCAACATCTGGAAATCCCAATGAGTGGTACTCGAGGGGTTAATCTGTCCTTATGCTTTGGAACTGGATTAGTCAGCTCAGTTTATTCTTGTCCCCATACCTCCCCAGTGGTACTGTAGTGTGTTTATAAAAATAGCAAACAAATCATTTGACAGCAAGGGTTGGAAGTAAAAATTAAAAAATGCCATACTTTCCCTATTAAATTTTGATAGTCTCCCAAAGGCTTTCACTATATTGCACACGTCCAAGCTCTACCGCAGAATAATTGAATCATAAAGACTAATACCATGTGTCTTTTGAGCGTGTACATGAGTCGGGGAATGCTGCGGGCGGGTGCGAGAGTATGGGAGGACATGGCATGGTTATCTTCGAATTTCTCCAAGTGGATGTGAAAGCAATACATGCCACTTGCAGCCCAAGGGGCGTCTCCTCTCCAAGAAGGGAGCTCCACTACAGGTTTAACCATTTTTTAAAACATAAGTGTTTCTTTTGCATGGCTCAGATATCTTACCCTTCCTAACAGTCAGAAAAACAATTTTATCAGTTCTTTGCAGCCTATTTTTGGGGGTACTATCAGGTGAGGTGAGCTGGTGTGGGGTAGCTGCACTTCATCCATGGGAGAGTGGTGATGGATCTATAAACTGCTCAGGGCTGTCCTCCAGTATTTCATTTTTTTGAGATGCCGGTCTGAATTGAGTTTCAGACTCTGGAAATTGGTATGTGTCTGAGCTCAGTCAAGAGGCTGAGCAAGTTCCCAGATCTGTAGGGAAAAATTGGCTGGATTCAGTATTTTTAGGCCTGGGCTTATGTATGGGTCCTGTATAGAAGCAAAAAGTTGAAAATAACAATGGCAAGGTTATAAGAAGCTGCTATAGCTGGGTATAGCAATGCTGATGCCAGTGCAGTGACACCAGTGGGAAACCCATGAGAGAAAGAACCTTCCACAGAGATCTTCTGCTGATGAACAGCAAAGATCACTCGCCCTCTTAGATGAACTTGGCTCTGTAAAGGATGACAAATGAGAGAAAATAAAAGTAAGAAAACATTAGCGGTTATGTTAGAGTCAAGAGGATCACGTTCCATAAGTCCAAGTTCTGTAGGTTCAAAGCCAACACGAGGAGCGGGACTTCCCTTCACTTAGACCCCTAATAAAGCAAAACTCTACAAACATCTCCAACTGATCCTGCTTTGGAGCTGCTTTGAACTTTCCCTAAAGGAGGGGGACGTCATTTTTACAGGCAATGTAAAAGCTCTTCACGTTAGAAAGTCTGAGGGAAGCTTTGGCTTTGGTCTAAAAGCTTTGGTGCTTTATTCCAGAGATGACAACACCCAAATACAATGTGTTTGCAATAGCAACACTGCTGGTTAACGGGACAACCAAATTCTCTCTCGAGCTGACCTTTTTTTTCATTGATTTCCCTGAGCTAAGAACATGGAACAACAAACGAATCTTTCTGAATATCTCTTTTTTTTAAAAATATATTTCTGAATAGAAGAAACCTGGACTTGATCCAAAACCCCACAGATTTTTTTTTCATGTGCCTTATGGACTTTATGATCATTTCAAATAAATTTCACCTGTAACCACACACTGCCTGAGGCTATAAGTGTTGGATGTTCCATTTTATACAGGGTTAAGCTTTTTCTACTAAAGCATTTAACCCTATTGAATGCTGAAATGTAACCCAAACACCACTAGTTCTCACAAAAGCATGAGTGTATTTAACCAATTTAATCTCTGCATTTGTTATCATGAAGTATAAAAAATTATAGCTTTGACCTTTTGGTTAGGGGCCAAGCTATAAGTGTAAGAGGTAAACAGAATAAATAAATACACGTAAAATACAATCCACCTGCTCTGAAAAGAGTAAGTATTTTCTGCATTTCCAAACTATTTGCGAGAGAGTTAGCTGAACACTCATGCACTTCATAGAGTCACTGGTTTTAGTTACAAGAATAATAATGCAGGGACTGTAAATAGGGTTTATGACTTTTTATGAGAAAGCCATGTGATGCTTTTACAACTCTCACAAGTAATAAATGTCTACATCAATTTGATTGTTTTATGTGGGTTTTCTTCTTGCTTTACACCATGGAATGGGTTGAACTTCACTGGAAGTCCACTTGAAATTCTGACATATCAAAATTTGATTTAGTGCCAAATCAGAAAAAAACATTTGAAAACCACATTTGCTCTTCAACCACATTAAAAAAAATATTTGGGATGAATTAAAATAGCCTGTTCTGATAAAACTAAATCAGAACAAAATACCTTCCTTTTCAACATACATTATTCAAAGCATAAAATTAAATCACTTTTGTTATGAAAAGACAGTACAAAAAATCAAGTCATTTCACTCCAACAAGGTCCAAACACAATACTTCAACCTAGTCAAAACAATTCTTTTTTAAAAAAACTGAAAAAAACTTCATTGACAACAACATATTCTGATCGGAAGTCTTGATTTCAACTGGATGGCATTTTCCATTGAAAAATTTCCAGGGAAAGGGTTTTTTTCCTGCTAGCTCTAATCTGATGTTATCATGTACAGCAGCACTTGGAGTTAAAAATTACAGCACATTTTGAGGTCTCCCAGAACATATTTTCTCCAACTCCAGCAGCACTGCTGGGCTCTGCCAGCTGTGAGGTAGAGCGCTAAGCAATGGAAAATATCCGTCAGCAGCCAAGGTGCTCTTACAGATGGTTAATTAATTGGTAAGCATCACTTTACATAGCACTGGCATAAGGTTAGTTCCATCATGGAGGGAAACTTTCCAGATGGGTCCATGGTTTGTTCCACAGAAGCAGATAATCTGTGGATGCTCTCTTTAAACACCCCTAACATGCAACTTGCAGTCCCCGCTGTCTTTACCCATGCTATATCCCAGAAAACTTCCCAGAAAGAAGTGGAAAATGGGAGCACAGTCTCTGGAACCAGGGACACAACTTGTCTCTTCCCACTTGGTGAAGCCCATTAGCTCGGCTACCAATAAGGCATGCATGATGACTGATCCTAGAAACGTTTTACTACTCATTGCTAGAAACTGTGCAACTGATTTGCATCAGTGCAGCTTTGAACAGGCTGACTATAAAGGGACTTCACCTCTAAATTGCAACTCATTAAAATTGGCGGGGAGCCTACAGTTGCACAGAGACGTGTACAGAAAACTTATCAGGGTCTATACAAAAAGATTTCGGTTTTGTTGTATCAGGGAAAGTGGTATCAAAGTAGGGTCTATACTTTGGACCAAGATCGGTAGGGTATTTGGTGGTCCTTAGCTTCTATAGAGTCATATCACTCGTCACTAGATACATCTGTTTGGGAAGGAGGCACAGCTGGTTTTATAAGCAAACTTGTTGTATTGCTGAAAAAAACTCCCGGAGTTTGCAAACCTCTGCATACCTTTGAGTACTCACAGCAAGCACTCTTGGCAGCGTGGCTCCTGGGGCAGGTCTCGTTTCATGTGCTAATCTGAGTCCACATGATGCCAGGTTTGAGACAAGAGTTTATTACTACAGCTTGAAGCCTCTTCCTACAGAAATTAAACTCATTGGTGCACACCAGGATCTGGAGTCGATATTTGCCTTTTGAGTTCACAGTTTTCTGTGCAAAGGGTGCTAGATGAGGTGACCCTTTGGTGCTGGCACAGCTCCTTGGTCTCGTGGTGAACTTGCTGCTCCACAACATCCTTCACTCTGCTCAACACACAAGAATGCTTGGAGGACACAGCAACTGCCCTGGGGAGCTTGATGTAGCAACTATCCCGAAGATATCCTTGGACGAGTGTGGCAGCCCCAGGCGACCCATAGGTTCCCACACTTTCATTAAAATCTCAGCTATTACTCAAGCCAGAGCTTTTAAGACACCATGAAAAGCAGTGAAGGATCACGGGGAAAGATGAGCATTGTGGGTGGGAGAGAAACAGCCCAAAACTAATGGAAAAAAACTGTCAAAACATTTATAGACTCCCTGATAATTAAGCTAGGGTGGGGAGGATCAATTTACGGATAGTGTCTCTTTCTCTCCTCACTTCTTCCTACAAGAAAATAAATGATGAACTGAAAAGGAGAGTGAGCGAGAGAGTAAGTTTTGGAGAGAGTACCCAAGACTTTTATTACAAGCCTGTTCCTCATTAAAGCCTTAGCAGCCTCACACACAAAAGCTAATTACTGTTTTTATGTCATGTTATTTTGATTCATATTTCCTGTCTGGAAAACAGACGGGAGTTTTGGGCACCCGGCCAAGGCAAGGGCCATGATATAGCGCAAGCAGGAACCTGCCCCAGCCATGGAACAGAGCAGACAAGAGCCTTATTTTTTTTTTTTTTTTTTTTTTGTTTTGAGGAGGAAATGGGAACTTTCCATGTAGGCGTAGTTTGCTCCCAAAAAATTGTTGTTCTCCAGGGGTAGTGGAAAGAAAGTGATGTCCCACTGCTCGTTTCTGGTCAGGAAGTGTCCCTGCAGACAGGGACGTGTGGCTTTTCAGTCCTGGTCACGTCTGGTGTTACCCATGCTTGGATAAAAGGGAAAGTGATAACTTCACAACCAGTGCAGTTTTTAGAAAATAAATGAATTCTCTGAGGACTGAAATGCTATTCTTGTCCCTCTTATCAACACACGGATACCATGCGGTGCCCTCCGCAGGGCTCATGTCTAAGTGCTGCAGGGGAAAAACAAAAACAAGCGGCCACTGCTGCTGCCCTGGGTTTCCATGAGGTGGCAGCAAGGAAAAAAAAAGTTCCTGTGAATTACTTCTCTCCTCCAGAAGAAAATTGTCCCGGAATATTTTCTGCCTACATATTTCACCCTTATTCATATTCTTATTTCAGTAGCATCCAGGTACTTCACAAGCAGATCTGAAGCCAACCTCACCTCTTTCCCCACCTTCAAGGAACAGAGCAGAGTTAATTTAAAATTTGGGAGAGAGGGAACAGACTAAATGAGTTGTCCAAGACAAGATAATTTTGGTTTCCATCCTATCAATAACAAAACCATCTCAGCCTCAACGGTGGATCTCTTCATCTGCAATATAATATTCCAGATAAATGCAAGACATTGTGCATATTTTTAGAGCTCCAAATTTTAGCTGAGAAATGATGATGGCTAGAAAATTACTGGTTGGAGCTATTACAGATATCTGCTATAAATGGGTAACAAAAAATCTTCCATACAAATTAAAAGATGTTAAATAACTCATAATAATGTCATTGCTGAATGTCACCTCCATTTCTGTTTATTTTCTGCATAATTCTTGCTTAAGTTAAATAATTAATTACTCCTACTAAGTTAAAAAATAGTTTAAACATATTATCAAAAATTCATGGAGTTTTAACTGGACAAATAGATCACAAGAAAGCTTTATTTTTTTCTCACCTGAGAAGCAGAACTCTAATTTAATAACCTCTAGGTTAAACTTTTTATGTATGTATTCATCACCACCTATTGTCCTGCAGGATATATGGCTTGGAAACTCATCCCTTAGGCTGGTGATGAAGAGCAGGCATATGAACAAGTTCTCTTTAGAAAATGTACTTATTGTGGGAATTTTTCACTTTTTTCTTTTTTTTTCTGCCAATGCTGCTAATAACACTATAGGTAATAAACTCGTTCAGACTAGAGAAAGCACATTACAATGCTTGAGGCAGAAGTGAGCTTTGCTCAGCAGACTAACAATAGATGGAGGATCAGGATGGGGAAAAATCCTGGAAAAACTCATCATAAAATAACTTGCATCTTCCCAGAGTCTCCTACCGCTGCTTTCTAGCCTGCCCTAGCAATGGTTAATGGCATCCTGGACCTTTTGACCAGTCGGTTGTGTTGCCCTCTTGTTACCATTGCATGGCTCAGTGCTGCTGCTGAATTTCTACTCTCTTCTGACCAGCACATGCCAAGAGGAAAAAGATGGCATCTAGGGAAGGCTTTTTTTCTGTAATCTGTCTGCTTACAGGTCAGAGTTCATTTCTAGAGCAATTTAAACTTGTTTTTTTGGTTGTTTTTTTTCTTATCCCCCACTGAAATGCTTCAGCTCTGGGGTGGAGCACACCAGCATTTTGAGCAGGTCCTAGGACAAGTGTCCAGCACAAACCAACAGCACCACCAGCCAAATATTTGATGGGTAAAATATCAAATAACCCATGTTGGCACCTGGCTAAACATTGGATGCCGTATTCTCACCCTCATCCTAAAACACTAAGGGATGTTTAATGTTTTGTAAGGAGCCTGGATATGATCTTTATTTCTGACTTGAAACATGGAGATGCAATCAGTGCATCACCTCCAAATACCATGCTCACTTTTTCACCAATGTCCTGGGCCTTTGTAGGCAAAACCCGTCCTTCGTTTGGAACCCTTAAGTCTCTGCCTGCTGCCTGCCAGGCTCCTGTCAGCAGAGAGAGGTAATTGTCATCTGCAGAGGAGGCATCCCGAGGAGGTGACGTGGATATCTTGGGGGTAAAAAGGTAGAAACAGTAAAAAGCTACAAAGGAAATATTTAAAATATCAATGTTACAAAGATTACATTGCAAAGATTAATATTTGGCCCCTGTAGCTGTTTTCTGGAGTCTGAGCCCTCACCCCCTTTGGAGACACCACACTGTCTTCCAGACCCCATCCCTGTGAAAGCTGCGGGGATGTCATGAAGCCTAACAGGAAAATCGGGATGTTTTACACCAGAGAAAGAAAACAGTAATTTTCTTTTCTTCCCCAGCTATTTCTGTTGCTTGTTCCTCCTCTCTCTTCTTGCCCGTCTCCCACCCTGGCAGTCCTGGGTGAATTGCATCACCCTTTCCAGCCCGAGCCTGCTGCCGCACTAAGCGAGTGCTTTATGAGCTAACTCCAACACAGCAAAACATGGGCCTGCAGAAAGAGAAAACTCTGGTTAACTTTAATTAAGTTTGCATTACTTTTCCCAGTAGGACCTCAAATTTAATGGTATTATGTTTTAAGCTGTTTGGCAAGTCTTGAGAAAACAGTTTAGTGTATTTCACTAATAAAAACAAAAGCTATGTAATAAACCAGGCCTCTGTTGAACCAAAATAAGAAGACATTGATCCTTTTGAGTGTGCAGAAATTTGTTTTGAAAGATGACACTGTTGACTGTGTGTCGGGACTGAGGGCTTCTCTCCCAGTTTGTCCTTATTTTGTCCTGACTCAAGCAAAATTGCCATCCGCTTCATTGTGAACCTGACTTGAGAAAGTGGGCAGGAATTTCACCAGCACCTTAGAGAGACTTTTTTTTTTTTTTTTTATTAATGATTTGTAGCCCCCTAAAAATTATCCTCTGCTTGGGATCATGACAAGGAGGGGATAAGTAAAGAAAGATGCACTTCTTACAGCCTGCTCCCCTCCCTCCTGCATACTGGGTCATGAAGTACAGGGCCCTGGATGTGCTGGACAGGGATGGAGGAGCTCATTTATAGGTCAGAAACGCCAAACATAACCATTGGACGACACCCCAGCTATCACCACTTACCCTATACTGGGAACAGGAAATAGCTGGAGGCCTCAGATATCACTTCTGGTAAATGCTGGCTTGCTAATGGTGACTAAGAACCTGGTCTGAAGCCCACTGAAGTCAATAGAAAAGGTGTCCCCTGACTTGCGTGACCTTTGGATGAGTCTCTAGCACACTGGAGCTGTAACTCCTACAACTCTGTTAGAAAGGGAAGGGAGACAGAGGCTTACTGGCAGGAACATGCTGCATCTCTGGCAGTGGCTGGGTACAGAGATTTATTGACCTTGTTAGCAGGTCAAAATGGCCTCAGCTGTTGGAAAGGACCTCAGAGCCTCACGTAATCACTTGAAACTGCTGCTGAGTAATAGTAATGCAAGATGAATGAAGATGGCTTAGCTTTTGCTCCTCCCTGGCTTGTCCGTGCTGTGCAACTGCCTTCGTGGTCCCTGGGATGTATGACCTCAGATAACATTGGGTTAAGGGAGAACATTTTCTCCTGCAGTGACCTGGGGTCCATCCCATGAAATGGGATACCTAAAGCTGTGCGGGGCCTGATCCAAAGCTCACTGAAATGAGCAGGAATGTTTCCATTGGCTTGCCTGGGCACTGGGTCTCTAAATATTTGGTAACTCAAATCTAAAATGAAAGCTTTTTTTGAAGCTTTAATTAAATTCCTGTGCTAATTCAAAAAAAAAAGAGGATCATTTCAAGGTCAAGGACACTGCAATTATTTCTTTAAAATCCTGTTATGACTGACTGTTTATGGGATTGACTCTTCTTTTTCTCCTTTTTTTTTTAAAGTTACTGCAAAGATCCTTATTTAAACTATAAATTGAATTAAAAACTCACATTTAATATTTAGTTATGATGTGGTTAAAAATCTTATGTGCCAGGCAGTTGCTCTTTTATTTGCTTACAATGTTGTCTTTAATGAATGCCAAAACCATGCAGCTCAAATGAGCAAGCAGATGCCAAGTTATTAACAATTATTACCTTTTACAGTAATTTTTGGCAGCCTTTCACTTTTTTGGTGGTCTAATAATTTCAAAACAGGGAACTTTGAAATATTACACCAAGACCAAACAGCACCGCGGATTGGTTGACTTCCTCTTTTCTGACTTATTCCAACTTGTTTCCTATTGTGAAATATTTTTCCACCCAACATTTGCCCAGCATGGAGTGAGGTTTACCCCTGCAGCTAAAAGCCATCTTCCTGATGAAAAATAACAACTGCAGAGGTCTACAGACCATGTACAACTACTGTGTGCAGCACACAGAAAGGACAGTCAAAAGCACAGTGCAGGACTCAAAGGGAGTCCTGAGCTCACTCTCAAGGTAAACAAAGGTGCATAAAATTAATGAATCCTCCCAAATCAGGATTAACCCTGCTATGTCAAAAGTCAGGTTTAGAGCCCCAGGTGAGACCCCTTGATTCTGCTAAAGCAAAACAAATAGTCCCAAAGCCAACATCAGGGGTGTTGCCGAAAGCCTGCATACTTTTCAAAAGAGAGAGAAGGTTTAAAGCTGGGTTGAAGCTCATCACTGCTCCCAACTTTGGTGTATGAGCACGGCCATGTAGTACTGTGTCATCTGCAGAGGCTCTGAGGATCACTTTTCCATCCCAGGTCTTCTAATGTTCTTTAGCTGGTCTTCAGGGCCATTTTTTGACAGTCCGTTGGTATGCTGGCTGGAAGCAGGCAAGGCTAAGTCAGGCTGCACCCACATGTGACATGTATCTCATTTTCTGCTGTGGAATTATTTAGCTGTTATTTCCCCACATGCTTCTCAGTTCCTCACTAACAGCAATTCCTCTGCTACATTTTTCGTGTCTTTGCAACGGTTTTGCTTGATTTGTTTGTGGTTCTTAGATCTTATTATGGAAACAACCATGAGCAACCTTAACATGTCTCCTGCTTACTCTTGGGTGTTGCATCTTCGTAAAGTAAACCTTTCACTCTTAATTTCTTCTTGGAAAAAAAGAAAATTTCTTAACTGTATTTATTAAATTACAGGCAAACCCGTTGGCAATTACACCATCTTATAAATAGTATTGTTGATAAGGGTCAAAATCTATGAAAAAAGTGGAAAAACCCTGGAAGGCTGTGGTGGTGCCATTCTCACTGTGTCGGGGTTCTCACACATTTGTGTTTGTGTGGGCAGAGGTATTTAACAACCGGCTTTTTCTTCCTCCCCTTCCTCAATCCTAAATAGCAATTAGAATCCCCTTGTCTTGGGACCCATGCCCAGAAACCTTGCCCGCAAAACCACAGCAAAATCGAAAGCAGGATCGAATGCAATGTTGAAAGTCACAAAAATGGTGGCATTCACTCGTGAACGGCTGAAGAGGTTGTGCTTGCTTCTCAAGAGCTCAGGAATCGTGGCCAAATTCAGGCTGGGTCTTAATGGGGGCACCTCCTGCTTGTCTTAGGTTTGAATTTGACCTACGCTTTTTATGAACCCTCGTGTCAGCACTACTTTGGATCTGCCAATCTTTTTTTATTGTGATGCTCATTCCTTTCAGTGGTGTGTCTTAGTTTCCATAGGTTGATTAGTTTCCATCTCCTTCTGGAGTCAGCAGAAACGCCTGTTTCTCCATGGCTTTCTAGTACCTTGGCCACCGCTATAAACACTTGTGGTAGCAGCCACGCAAAGCAGAACAGGGTCATCCACAGCCCCAAAGTTCATCACCATATTGACAGAAGTAGCTGTTCAATTTTTGGTCAGTAGTCACCTACGATGAGACTCATAGAAGAGCATGAAGACGACCACAGAAGACCACCAAAGAGTTGCCATTTGGCTTTGAAGTTTTCTATTTCTCCCCATCTTCAGGTCCTGAGCACTAGCATTTACTGAGAGTCTCATTCTGGGTGGGACTCTTGGTTGAAATAACTTGATTCTTTTTTCTTCTTAATTCTCAGACTAGAAGATTTCAGGTCAAAACAACTTTTCCAGTACTTCACTTTTTAAAAGGTAATTTGTCAGTGTCATACATACTAGATTTTTAGGACAAAAACCAGATGCTGAATAAAATGAAAATGAAATACTGACCCTTATTATCAGCTATCAAAGCTGCTTGTCTCCCTTTTGTGTGTGTCATATTTCATCCTGAAGAGAGGGTACATTTTATTTATTTATTACACTTTAAAGTAACTTGAGTGGATTAAATTCTGTTCCTCTAACCTAAACATTTGGAGGATGTTTCCTATTGCAAGATGATGTTGCATAGCCGAAGCAAGATTTAAAAAGTCACTGGGGTAAAGTCTGTAAAATTTATGGTGTAATTTATTAAAGGGACACAGTCTGCTACTTTTTATAGTGATGTGAGTATGTGTCATGTACAAGGGCAGCAGTACTCTAGTGAGCAGCTCCTGGTGGGTATCGAGAGTCAGTGAACGGTTTGCATTTACATATGGTAGCAGTTTATTAGGAAAGCAGTTTATTAGGGAAAGAGATTCAAATATTTAAAGTTCCACTGGGGAAAGCCCTGAACACCCCTTTCCCAGGTCTGGAAGAGAATCAGAGAGGCGAGCTCAGTTCCTGAGCAATCCCTTCCTATTTGGACCAGACATTTTCCATGCAAATTTGTCCGTCCGACAAAATTCTTCTAGACATCGGGACAAATAGCCACTGCAGATTTGTCTTCTCCAGAACATGATGCGACTACTGCAAAACCTTTAAATAAAATCCCAGGAGAAAAGCAGAAATGGCAGCCACTGGGTTCATGATATGGACATTTTTTTCTTCTTTTTTGGTGCCTGTAACTTCTCAGAAGCCACATGGCCTGATTTCCTGAGAAACCCCTTCCAAGGTGAAGCTCTTGTACTTAATAATCCCTGACTAATATTGTTATTTTTTTCTATCGTTATGCTCATCAATAATAATGCTCCTACACATGGTGTAATTGGTTACTGTGTTACAGTAGCACCTACTTAATCCAGGATTAAGGCCTCATTGTGCAAAGCGTTGCACGGACAAATAACAAAGAGGTCCCTTGTAATGATTCCTTTGAAAACAACATTTCCTGTTTCTATGCTGAACAGAAATGAGACCACACAAGATTTACAATGAGGGAAGAATTGATCACAGAACTTTGCAGCCATTTTAATTTTTAGGTTTATTTTTATTGTTATTGTTATTATTAGTTCTAGGCTAAATAATTCAGGAAGAATATACTTCTCACTTGGACTTTCTAGCTCACAAAGAGCTTTTCATAGTACTGATAATTTGCAAAAGTTTAAGAACAAGCTATACACAGTAACATACTTACACTTTTTTCACATGTGGTGTTTGCACCCTACCCTGTACCCACTGGAGACGTACAAGAGGTCAGATTTGGTCCTGGGTAAATTCTTTAGTTTTCCTAACCACTTACAGCTCTGGAAGACACCAAGATTATAGCCTTGACAAGCCTAGAAAATATATTTTAGACATTTTTATTGAAATTGCTCCTTCTGTAATTCTGAGCCCTGTATACTTATGGAGTCATGAACTCCACGGCAAGCAACAAAAAATTTACCACTAACTTCAATAAGGGCAGTATTAAATCAAAGGTTATTGGGGGTGTTGGTTCTCTTGGCAGGGTTAAATGAAAAGTGGTTTCAATAGCTCTGCAGCAACCTTTAAAAACCTCCTTAGAAATGTCCTGCTGTGCATGCTGAGGACGCGTGTTGGTTTGCTGTACTGCAGGAGAGCTCTGTGTTTTTCACATCCCTCTGTACCCCCCCGGATGGTTTCAGTGTCTTAACATACATTTCCATCCTCATCCTGACAGCGTGCCAAACCCACACCCTGGTATTGCTGTGTCCTTCCAAATGTCTGATATCCATTCCCACCGTTAACAACACAACCTATGCCTCTAAGGATAGATTTGAGATCCACGTTGTAGGAAAACATAATTTATGCTGTTATCAGAACCTCAGTTTTTATTTTAAATTTATATTTTCGTGAAAATAGTCGTTTGTCCCCCTCTCATCTTTGGGATCATTGCAGACAGAGGAGTCCACCAGGCAGCCTAAACTCATCACATTTTCTTGAAGAATTGGAATTTGGAATGTTTCTACTTAGAGAGAGACAGATTAAATTCCCTGCAACAGTACGAGAGGGGAGCAGGAGGATTTGCAGTGTTACCCACAGGAGGTAAATAGCACAAGAAAATCACTACTAATTGTTTGTTTGTGTCCCTGGCATTTTTCAAAACCCTTCAGAAATGGAACTGCTTGAGAAAGCCACTGGTTTGCAAAGGACAAACGTACTTAGTGGAAATTCTCCTTCTCTGTCGTGTTCCCAGGTCTGGACAGGAACTTTCTGTCTGATTTGCATTCTTAGACTTAGCAACCACGCTCTGACTCCTCTTCCTTTTTCTCGTCATGTTTCTTTCTTTATTTTTTTCTTCTCTTGCGTATTTTTACCCCTTTTTCCATGGGGAGGGGATAGAAGGGAGAAAAGTCTTTTCTAGCCAGCAAAGCATGTTGCATCACTATATTTACAGGCAGAAAGGGAGGCAAAAAGACTGAGCTGATACTTTTATATAGCTCCTTGCAAGAGGCAGAGTCGACCTTCCAGGTACAGCGGGATCCATGCCTCCATCTCCCTCCAGCGCTGGGGGGATGTGTTGGGGGGATGCTCCCTCTAAGGTCCATCTCGGCAGCCAGGGAGAGGAGAGAGAAGCGAAAGGGCAGCACCCGGGGAGTCTGCTGCAACATTTCTCTGGGGCTGGATGGTAAATACCTTATAATGCTATACGATGGTGGAAAATTGTTTGGGGGCCAGATGGAAGCATCCTACTGGCTGCATTCAAAGCACTAGCTGCCAGATGGAAAAGGCTGGCTGCAAGTACACCAGCGCAGTTAAAATGGAATAAGCATTCCATATAGGCAGTTATATCTGTGCAGATTATCCATGAAAACGGAGAGGAGTAAGCTGTTCTGGTGTAAGACACGTGTAAAATAGCACAGACACGGCGAGCTTGCAAAGGCGGCTCTGGGTTGGCAGAGGTTGGGGAGAGAAGGTGGGGATGCTGCAATGGTGTGATGTGAACTGGAGCTTGAACTGGTGTTAATCAGAGGGATTAAAGTCATTCCTTTTCCCCTGTAAACTGGTCACAGCACATTAAGGCCTACTTTTATAGCAGTATTGGTAAAAATTTGCACATCTATAACCAGTGATATTGGCACAAAACCACAGGTAGTCCAGACCTTAAATGTTGCACTAATCCATTTGTGTTTGAGATTCTGTCCTTAAAGGAAAAAAATAAAGAAAAATAAAAAAGTAGAGCCAGTTCATTTAGAAATGAGAACAGAGAGCAAAAAAACAATTAAATTATTCAGATATCTGAAATATGTATGCAGTAGTCATATTTTATAGTAATGCTTCCCTGTGTAAATGACTTATAAATGGCAAATAAATATTTAAGAGATTTTTATAAGAAAATTGCAAACATGACTAGGATGTGTCAAACATCAGTTAAAACACATCAATCCAAGTTTTTATAGCTAGTTATAAACCGGGGTTATAAGCAAGCTTCTGGTCTCTATAAAAACGATTTGCCATTTATTAAATTGGTTATTTCGTACAGATAAATAAACTTCCCCTTTATTAACTATTTATAAATTCATCACTAATAGCATTATTATACTACAGCAGAAATGTTGAATTTCTGACTTGCTCGCTGCCAACACTCATAACCTGTGAGGAACAGCAAAGTGTATCCCCTTGCTCTAAGTGCAGCCTGCAAATGCTCCAGCCCCAGCAGAGCCTACGGGCTTGAAACTGAGAGACAAACATCTTTGGCCTTCATTTTGCCTAGGAATAAAAAGTTGACCCACAGCAATCCGCTAAATAAATTCACCAGTAATCTGGTAATTTCTGTGTCAAGGCTTAGGACTCAAAAATTTGCAGTGCAGGGGAATATAGGTGTAGGGTATTTATGCTGGGTGGGAATAAAGCTAATTCCAGCCTGTAAGGATTTATTCCCTCTGGGAACAATGGCCAAATACCATCAGCTGCTGTGTTTTTCAGCAGATCTTCAGTGTTTTTGCCAAGCCTGCCTGGCAGCACTTGCAGAGGAAGGGCTGTGGATAGGAGCTCACCCGGGTATTTCAGGGCTATCTTTTGCCTCTCCCTAACCCCCTCATGATCTGGAAAGCGGCCCTAAGGGCACATACCATTGTTCTGAAGTCAAACTTTATTATTTTTTTTAAGAACAGGCTACTTGAGACCTCATTTTCTTTTGAACTAGGGAGAGCCCATCTGTGAAGTAAAAAGATCCTATATATCACCCTGCTAATAAGTTTTCCTCAGCAGTTTTTAAAGTCTAGTGTTAGTCTTCAGCTGGATTCTCATTAAAAAAAAAATAAAATAAATAAAGAGATACCATTGGCTAGGAGATGAAAAGTATCCTTTCAGCCACATTATAAACTTACCTCCCATCCCCAAAAGAATTACTATTTCAAGTCATGTAGCAAAAGGATTTCAGGGCTGCATGTGGCAGAGGAGAGGGTTCGTAGGGGGAATTTAGGTCTTTTTAGCCCTTGAATAAAACTATCTTTTATAGGTAATTCTACAGAGCAAAGCAATTAACACTGTATTAATGTAATCGCTTTTCCTACAAATCTGTCATGGGAAATAACAGAGAAAACATTTTTATGATGAGGAGCAGCTTCCAATTGGGGGGGAATAGGAAGGTCATTGAGATAATATTTTCTTGGAGATGTTGACATATTAATTTTTACAGGTTGGACACTGGTAAGAGAAAAAGATCGAAGCCGTTTTTTCTTCAGAGGACCTTGCCACCATCTGATTTCTGCTGCTAACACAAACACAGTTTCAATCTCTTTGATATCTTTTTTCTCTCCTCCATTTTCTTTGAGGGAAGTCCAAGTTTTTAGTGCTGGGCTATGAATTAGGACTCCATTGTTATGTGAACTGCAGGGAAACCTATGGAAAGGCTTAGTGAAGTCTCCAGGGTCGTAAATCCCCCTCAAGCCCATCTTAAGAAGTCCTCATCTTAATGTCTTGTGCTTCACGGGTTCCCAAGGCACAGTCTGAACCCCCGTTCAGCTACCTCTGAGATGATGGGCTTGAGCTGGCCACCATTCCCAGCTTGCTTTCATTGATGCTTTGCAACTGAGAAGTGAGGGTTTTAATTTTTTTATATACATTTCCACTATAGAGCTGGAGAAGACTGAACTCATCTTGAAAAGGAGTTTGGAAAATGAGATAAATATATAATATATTAATATCCATACACATCCTCTTGAGAAAAGGACCAGGTATCGTCAGGAACAGAATGTATTCAGAAATTCAGTTTTCATTAGGGATCACTCCCAGAAACACTGTGTCCTTCAGCAGCATCTCAGCAGGCAGGTTTCGGATGTTCTTGAGCATCTTACATCCTGTCGTGCACCCTCCTTTGAAGACTCCCAGGCTGTTTACGCAGAGTTTTGCAGGCTTGGACTTTTCTGCGAAGCAGATGTTTGGAGCTCATAACTCCCTTTGGAGGGTTGTTGCATGACGGTGGAGATCCAGTGCAGCAGTGGGACTCGTTGGCCAACATAGAAACACGCTGCTGTAAATCCCAGCAGGCAGTCCTGGGAGCTTGTACAGGAGCTTGCTGCATATTTCTCCAAGCTATCATTTATTTCACAGTGCAGATAACACTCCCGTGTTATCTCTGAGAAGAAACACAGAACATAATCCTCCCTGTGCCCTATGTCTGCAATGTCCTCTCCAGTCTGCTTTGTCCCATGACTACCTTATTGTTGCCAGACCTGCTTCAGGATAAACTGTCTGCCCATAAATTTAGGCTGGAAATTACTAGCCATTACAGCAGGACCTGCATTTCAGTGGGACGCTTGAGTCTTTCTTCCCAGATGACCTCAATATTAAGGATGGTGCTGTATGAAAGGTGCTGCGTGATATAGGGAGGTCTCCTGAAGGTTTGAACTCATTGACTCTGAAAAGCAGTAGGTCCAAGGTGCTTGTCCATGGCTGAGTTAGGGCTGTAATTAACACACAACCTCCTATGCAATACATAATTACTGCTTATAGCCACATTTAACCATGGTTAGTGATGTCAAACACATAACATGCACAAACCCCAACAGTGACAGGAGGCATTTATAGCGGCTTGTTTGGCTTTGAAAATGGAAGATGTTGGGAAAAAACATCTCTTCCACCACGAATGGAACAAAGCAATGCATAACGTGATGAAAGGAGTGGAAAGCTTTCTGGTGGGACATGCCATCCATCAGGCACTGGAGCAGGACGGGCTTTTCCCTGGTGGGGGGCACTGAGCTTTCCAGGCGGGCGTTTGCATGAAAAGGGACTTGTTTATGCGGTCAGCCTGGGGAACCCTCTGCTTGGCTTAACACAGGGATTTCTGTCTCCTGCAGACAGGTTTCCAACCCGTGCCTCCGTCTGTCCCAGACACTGCCTGGGGGCCTGATCCACTTCCGACACTCCCGTTCAGCTGGGGTGGACCCAGTGCCAGGGAAGGCAGGCAACAGCCACGGTAGGGAGTAGGCAGAGCACCACCCAGCCCCAAAACCATACAAATCACACAAAAAAAATAGTTACCTCTCATAGGTGCTGCCTCTGTCTGACCTCTGAAATGTGGTAGCAAATCATTGGTGTTGATGTGAGGGGCTTTCTCATCCCGGGTGGGTTATGTCTCAGCAGAAATGCATTCTTTTTTCTATTTTATAATTTGGAAGAGATTTAGTGTGGAGATGGGCCCTGATGCCTGTGATGGGGTAGAGCTCATCCTCAGTCACCCCAGTACCAAAGTCTCCCAGCCTCAGGATGGGGAAGGTGAAGGACTGTGCTTCCTCCCATTGGGTGGCTGCAGGGGAAGAGAGAGTTCTGAGGGAAATAATATGATTTTTTTCCTCATTAAACAGCTAAGTTTACTTACTGGTTTGCCCCTTATAGAGGTACCTGGTGGGAAAGGCTTAGCGTCACCGTTCCCCTTCTGGAGTACCCCAGATGGTCATGAGGTTGCACACACATCAATAAACTTCTCTTCGCACCTTTAATGCATATTTATTCGCATAAGAACACAGCGATATAGGGACATAAAAAAATACCATCAGCTGCACTGCTCTGTGCTGCAAGAAGGCCACCTAGCTCTTTTGGCAGGCTCCTCTTGCTGTTGGCTGAACCCTGAGGTCCCTGTTAATAGGATAGCACTGTTTATTATCTCATAGAGATCATTATAAATAGATGCTGTTAAAGATAATGCCACATTGTAAATAAAGGCGCCATATGAAATCACAATATTTAACTAGCTGCTGTCGAGGTATTTCTTTTCAAGAGAAAATATTCAACAGCCAACACTTTTTCTGAGGCGAAACCATGCAAACCATCTTGGTGACAGATCCTTTGTAAAAATACTTTCATTTATACAAGAAATAGTTCCTTGCATGTGTCTTTTTTTTTATATAATTCAGTAGATTTATTGATTTGGAACCCCAAACTGATACAAAACCTGTCACTTTTAAACCCTAAAATCCCTTATAACAGAAAGGTTTTTTTCCCTCAAACAGGAAGAGTGAGACACAGGAGACAAACAGGTCATGTTGGCACCAGTTTTTTACCAGGCTGCACATTCAGATTCATTAGTCTGGAGACAAATGTCTCTTTGGGGGGGAATGGAAACCAAATGTTGCTGGCATTTTAGGTATCACATTCTCTGCAGAAAATACAAACTTAGCAAAAAAATAGGAAATACACACACACGCACCCACACCCAAATTGCTACTCTATTTACTTCAAAAGTGCCAGACTTCATCAGACTCCCGACATACATCCTATCCCTTCCACCCCAGTTCCTAAATGAGTGGAAATCAAAAATTACTTGCAAATTGCCCCTTCCCCAGGATTTAATGGCTTCCCCCTTGGTACAGCCTCTGGCCTGGCTCAGCAAGCAGCTTGGTCCCAGGCAACGCTTCGCTTTCCAAGGACATGAAAGGGATGGTTCAGCATCACGGGCAGGCTTTGGGGCTGAGACATGGTGAGGATTTGCCCCTGTTGTGCATTTCCCACTGCAGGGTTCACAGAGAGATGACAATCGCTCCAGGAAGACTGATAGCACAGGGAGGCTCGGGAGAGGGCAGCTTAACTCTTGCACCATCTGAACCAGCTCTAGAAACCTCTTTTGGGGTGAAGAGAAGATGAAATCTCATTTGCATTCAGAGTTTTAGCATTTAATTTGAGCAGAGTCAGTGGCACAGCCCTTGGTTTACAATGTGGCACATGCAACAGTACAACTCCTAAAAAAATGCAGGAGTCTGCTCTCCTGGCCCAAGTTGTCTGCAGCTTTGGTGTGCATTGCATGGAGAAGGGGGTTGATCAGTACCTGTCTTCTATATCAAGAAAATATCTCTGACAAAGGAATAGAAATCACCATGGAAAACTGTTCTGCTGCTCAGTGAAGAGCTGTATGTAGGTAGGACAGATCTCAGACATATGTCCTTGCCAAGAGATCCCCATATCAACATCTGCAGAGACCAAAATCCCCAGCTCACATTCTTTGAGCTGTCAAGGCAGCCCTCAGCATCAGGATGAAGTTATAATTATGCAGGATGAAGGATTTCACTCAACAGACCATAGAGGAAGCCTGACTTGGGCAGAAGCAGCAGTACGATAAGTCAATCAGGGCAAAAGGTCTGATTGTTATTTCCCTTCCAGAGAGCGGGAATGGTCATCTGGGCAGGGAGAAGGACTTATTGTCCTGACACAGCCTGTGGCTTTTCACTGAATACCCACCCCAATGAGAAGCAGCAGATGTTTCATGTAAATCTGCCATAGGACAGAAGCGTCCAGAAGGTCGGGTGACCAGATGTACAGATAGGGATGGGGAGATGGAGGAAACTGCCTTTCCCCTGGAGGAGTACCAGGAAGAAGTCTTCATTAGCACTCTGGACGCAGGAAATGCAAAGCCTGAGAGCTATTAATAGAAAAGGCCTCTTGCATGGATGCTGGTAAAGAGCGGGCCTCCAGGAATGAGGAAATGACAAATCAGTATAGATCCACAGAGGCTGTTTCCCCCATGAGTGAAACTGCAAGCATGTCCTTCCACCAAGAGCAACAGACCAGGCTGCTGACATTCAGTTCACTTTGCAAACAAAGGGGAAGATGCAGTTTGGCCGTGGAAATGCTCATTAGCATTTATCCAGAGCCCGTAAGGCTGATTAGGGTCAACACAGACAAGCCTTTCAAGAAAGGTGGCTGTCTGTGAGGAGTGAAGAGAGTGTCCCTGACGATGTTCTTTATCATCCCACAGATTTACTCCTCTCCTTACTTTCCCAGTCTGTATAATGGAGATAATATTTAGCTACTGCACAGATTAATGTCAGGATACTGCGGAGATGTAAAATACTCTGCTAGTACTACGTAATTACATTATTATGGTCCTATAACAACACAGGGAAACCTATTTCATTTGAGTGTTGGCAAGGGTAACATCCCACTGTATGCAAAAGTTCATTCAATTTCTTTCCAGTCTGCTAAAATGGCAAAATAATTCTACCTATTCCCTGTGGCAGTAGCATTTACAGTAGTTAAAAATAGCAAAGCAAAATCAGTTCAAAATAATGAAAACAGAGCATTGTATTGTCATGCTACCTACACTGCTGTTGCTGAATAGCTGGCATGGAGGAAGAGAGAAAGGAAAAACAACAAGTTGTTTGACACTGCCAATAGAATGTAGATATTAAAAATCTTTTTAGGGCAAAGTTTCAGTTTTCCATTATTCTGTGTACACCAGTTGTTTCAGACACCTTAGGTCATCTTATCAGTGATAAGAACAATTTTACATCATTCCCAGATATGTCACCATTTGCATTTGTCACCCATCCATCGCCTCACAGATGTGAGTTCACCCAAGCTAAAATCCCATGGGTGCCTAAAGGAGGAGAAACATGATGGGGACAGAAATGCCTGCTCCCTTCCAGGGGTGGCTGGGGGTCCAGGTGGTGGGTGGACACCAGTCTGCCCCATCACCATCCTACCAACTAATCTCCAATTCATCCCAAGTCTCATCTAAGATCAAAAAAAAACCTGTGCAAAGGGGAAAAATATGAAGGACAGGTTTGCTAAAGCTGATTAATAGAGGACATCTTCGAGCTGGTTGACATGGTTACCTTCACAAACACTCATCTGTGCCCTGAGGAGAAAACGATGACTCATACAGAATAAACCAGATTTCTCCAACTTGCAGGAAGACACAAGAACAAATGCTCTTTATGATATGAGAATAATTCCTGATAATTTTAGCAACTCCCTTGCTTTGAACAGTTTGCACTGGTCTTTAGCTGTCCCTGATGGATGTTGAATCAACAGGTTTTTGGGGGTATTAGTCAATAAAATCATCTCTTCCTGATTATTTTCCTGGTCACAAAGGTGTTAATGTTAACATTACCCAGTTTGCATAACCTGAAGAAGTCAAATATGTATCTGCTGGTGCATAAATAATACACACAGGTATTACATATATCTCATTTTATTCTCTCCTTCAAAATGCCACCTCTCCAGGCAGTGAGAAGAAATAGGTCTCCTTCTACCTGCTCTGGCCCTTTCTTTTTTTTGGATAGTATTTTAATGAAAAATCTCACCTTTTTACTGTTTTTAAAAAATAGTTTCTGCAAGAACTCAATGTTTTCTAGCGAGTTGCATTAAGACATCCAAACTTTGCAGATGAGATTGAGGCACCAGGACACTGGTCACTGCACATGAATATTTCCCAAAGGGTTTGCAGCTCAGCAGACAAGGGATAAAAGATAGCACTGGGAAATGGAGACAGGAGGGGATTGCCAAAACCAGAACTACTGCTGGGGTTTTTCCAGCCTTTTTCCCTTTCAGGTATGCCACACAATATACCCTTAGCCTGTTAGGTTTTACAAGGGAGGTTGTTGTTCAAGTTTCTTATTGAATTGCAAATAACCCTTTGAAATTTCAGAAAAAATATTTTTCTTTTAAATTTTCTCCTCCTTATTCAAAGCTGTGAATTACACCCATTTAAGCCATTAGCTTCTCCAGCTTCTCTACCTGTTTGTCATATCAGTCTGTTGCATCTCATCATGGACCAAAATCTGTGTCTTTTCATGGGTTTTCTGGACTTCTGATCAACTCTGAATTAATTACTGAACTTCATTGGTTTCAGTAGAAGCTCACGTATAAGGTCCAAACAAAACCCTGCTAGAACCAAGGGTCTTTCAGGTAGAAAATTATTTCAGGAAACCAAGGACTTTGGCTTGGAGGCTGAGATATCCACAGGGGCCATCTGTGGAAACCCTTCCTAGGCCACTGAAGAGTGGGAAATCCTTTCTCTGGAGGCGTTTGTCACTTAGCATCTGATGTTCCTCAAGCCAGAACAAGATCTGTTGGACTTCACTTCATAGCAGTCCATCTGCTGTGGGCCACTGTGGTTTTACCCAATGGGGTTGCGGTTGTGTGCCGCAGAAACAAACCTGCAAAATCTGAGCATCTTGCATACACATTCATGCCTGGAAAAAAAAAAAAAGGAGAGTGGAGAAATATGGTAGATTTTAGGAAAAATAGACTGAGTATTTTTCCATCTTGGCCTGGCCCTGTTCAGAATGTGTGATTTTACTGGCCTATGCCAAGGGCTCATTTTTGGGGGTTATTTTTGTTTATATAAAGGAATATATTTCACTGTCAATATTACAGCAGAGAAGAAAATCTTTTGGAAGAGACATACGTGTTCACTTGCTGGGCATTATATCCTCCTCTTCTTGCTTTCTATTCATCAGCAACCTCTGTGCTCTCTCACTACGGGAAGTCACAACAGCTTTCACCTCAACAACCTTCTTTTTCTCCTTCCTGAGGAGCTTTCAACCTTTCTCACTGTCTTCAACAGCTCAGAGCCATCACAGGTGAAAAAGGCCTTTAACTGCTTCCTCTGGTGGTGTGATTGAAGGATGCTCCATTTGAAGAGGCAACGCCAATCATGCTTCTTGGGTAGCTGATTGACACAGGCATTGTCAGCTCCCAGCTGGCCCCAGATGGAAGAGCACCTGAATTCACCTGCGATCGAGGAACATGCATCACTGCTTGACAGCCTGAGCCCCATTAGCGGAGAAAGGGTCATTAAAGAAGCAAACTGCTGGCTTGTTCTTGCCATGACCGTGTTTCACATGGTCCAACTAAAACAAATGTCCGAATTGACATTCCAAGCATAATAAAGAGGTTTCCATATCCGTTGCACTTTCATTGCACAACACCCTTCAATAGAAGTGTTCAGCTAATGGAAAACCGAAATTGCTCAGAAAAAAAAAGAAAAGAAAAAATTGTCCATTTTTTCAACATCCTCTTTGCTTTCAGATGAGAGAGGAAAGGGGGGATGTAGAGAAGAATGCAAAGAGCAAACATCTTAAAATGCCAACAAGAGCCTTTTGGAAGCTGATTAGAACCATTTGTGTGTGGTCAACAAAAAAAAAATTGGAGTTTGCAGAAAATGGAAGGGAGACAACCTCTGCTCTGTTCTGAGTCACAGAACAGATGCCAGCGTTTCTTCTGACTTTACAACTTTTTCTTGGCCTATCTGGGTGAAAGACTGATTAAAAATGGGGGCTGAGAATGCTTGTTGAAAAACCTCCCAGATTGTAATCCTAGCACAAGGGCAAATGGAGACTTGCAGTAAATCATTCCTGGCTGTCTGGATCACTTATCAAATACAGCAAGCAAAGACACTCAGTCACGGCCATAGGAAATCACACGTCCAGCAGCTTGCTCTTTGCAACGGGCCTTTGCCTTGGATTCAGTGGGAAACAGAGAGTAGAAAATAGACTATCTGAATTATAGCTGAAGGGGGGGGGGGAGAAAGAAAGAAAAAAACCCCAAGATTTTCTCTAAAAACCCCATAGACATGGATGGAAAGAGATTTATCTACTCCAAAACCATTTTTCCTTCAGTGGTGTCTTAGGTAAAATGAAATAAACCAAGAGGATTGAATTTCACTGGGAGAATGACTGTGAGGTCTGCTGTGCAAGCCAGATTTTCCAACCATACATTTAAAAGCGGTTACTCAAGTTTGGGTAAAAAAAAATAAAATAAAATACACTTACCCAATTTCCGAGCAGTCTGTGAATTGTGAGGTTCAGAGATGCACAGAAACAGAGCACTTCTTATTTACAACTCACATGGAGATCTTTCCAAAGGATGATCATGTCAGGACTTTTTTTGTTGCCCCCTCGACCTCTCCGGGGAGTTGGTATTGTGCTGCGTTTTATTTTTCACCATCAGGGGCTTTAGCGAACATAAAATTCCTTTCCCCATGAATGCTCCCAAGAAAAATGGGCAGCCAACACATGTTGCCAAAGGTCTGCTAGGTGCAACAGCCACGAGCATTTTGAATGACTGGAGTGCCAGTTAATCAAAGGCAGCTCAAACTGGAAATATCGTGCTCATGGTAAATTTAGCATCCATTATACCCACTAGTAAAACCAGCAGCAGCTGAAAACATGGGAGTGGGAAACTTAAACTTCAGAAATCACGGAATCTCATTCAAGAGGAGTGTCCTTTATAAATGCAAGAGGGTTAAAATCTGGAAAGAGTAGGACCAACAGCTCAAGGAGCCTTGATTTACAAGCTGAGAGACACATCAAACAGGAGCGAAGGAAGAGCCTTTTTTGTGTTGTTGATTTTTACAGGACTAAAGGAGTTAATTTGCTATAACTTCAACCAAAAGAAAAAAAAAATAAAATAGGAGAGGTTTGGCCTCCGGAACTGGTGATAACAGAGTGGCTGGGAATTAATAATGATCTAAGATTCAGACCTTAGAAATTATCCACGAGGTTCGTGAAGTTTTTCATTAGTGGTTTTTAGTAATAATTCAGTCACACTGGCTCAATACTGAACCAAAATGGAATGGTTAAATCCCTGATGGGGGTTTCAGTCTATGAGACCTTATTAACCTCCAAGAACTGGCACCTTTTTTAATCTGGCATAACAACTTCCCTCATAGCACCTGTGTCTCTATATGGACTAATCAAAAAAATTGCATTTATTTTTCTAGTTGAATGCTTTTTCCTAGCGAACCTGGTTTCTATATTTAACCTGACTTTCAGCAGCATCACCATATATTTTGGTTTTTTGTACTGAATGTTTGTAGCTTTTTGGCATATCATAATCTCTTGGCACACCCTAATGCTTCTAAATGGTGCTAATATAAATCACTCCTCAGCCTTTTTAATCCAAAATGCTTTATGACTTGATCTGAAATAATGCAGTTGCTCAAACTATCCAGTGGTGTTGTAATGGTGCAAAGCAGAGAAAGAAACCCAAAATTTGAGGGGGGAACTCTATCCTTCACCCCTTTTCCATAGTTTTGTTGCTAATAGAAATGAATTCAGCAATTATGAGAAGCAAACATATTCAAAATCAGAATATATTATAACAGAGAGCAAGATGAGACATGGCTCAGCTTCTACTCACAGAGAAAGGTGCTCTGTCTGGGATGTCTGAGACTGTAGATAGATCTATTGTAGGAAATGTTTTCCCAAAATATGAGATAAATTACATGAGAGGGTTACTTACCTTTTAAGATCCATCATACAGTCAAACTCCTCTAATATCATGCACTTGATTCCTGAACTGCTTTAAAAATTATAACAACATTTGAAGTTTGCATGCTACAAGCAGAAACCCAGCAAGGAGAAGTTATCAATTTAGTAAAAAACTATTACTAATCCCTCCCTAATTCTAACACTCCTTAAAGTTCACCCCAAATACTGGAATAGCAATGCAGTGAGTATGCTCATCAGGCATCCTTCTTTAGCTAATTAGCATAACTATAAATTTCTCTATCCTTTTTTTTTTCTCTCCTTTCTTTTATTTCTACCACAGCAAAACAGTAATAGCTTGATCTTTCTTTGGCACAGGAGCCTTGTTTTTAAGCAGAGGCACGGGCAGAGCCTTTTATTTGTGGAAGGGCCCCCCTGAGTCAGACTCACACCTGGAAATGCGTTAGGTGGGAGGAAGGGGAGGACTGTCCATCCCCAGTGCATGCCCCACCGGTAGGTCCAACCCTGTTAACAGCAACGCTACTTCCGTGACTCACCAATGGAAACCACCACTGATACGAATTTATTTCATCAAATAAGGAGAGCTTGGCATCAACACACATTACTGAAAGAGCAGGTGGGGCAGGTTTGCAAAATAATTGTCCCTTGCACATAGCTGCATTAATGGAAGGGGGAAAAAAAAAAAAAAAAGAAAGAAAAAAGAAGCCAGGGCATTAGTTTTCTGCGGTTTCTCCATAATTTCCAGCTGCCTAGATGTTAATGAGGTCTTTATAAATTTGCTTAAGTCTGTCTTTGCAGCCTCTGCCCTAAAGAGCTGTGGTGAAGTTGTGTTGTTCAGGGTTACCTTAGCTAGTGCTGGGCTGCGGGGGTGGGTTGGTTTGGTTGTGGGGTTTTTTTGTCTGAGACTGCCCTTAGTGCCAGGTACCTTCTCCAGGCTTAGCTGATAACTAGCTTTCAGGAAAAAGGCAACAGATCTACTCTCTGTTTCCTTCCTTCTTTCTGACAAAGGAAGCTGCTTCTGTTTTCTGTCTCCAAGGAAGCAGCTTTATTTTTATGGACCCAGTGGGGAAAACTAAAACTTCAGAAACTTTATTTTTCTGATTTTATTTTTATGGAGATATTTTGTCTGTCTTTCCAGCTTCAACCAAGCTGCAGCAAGACTCTAATAACCTCTTCAAAAGGGATTTTTTTTTTTTCCTTTGAGATTTTCTTTTTGCTGCTAGGGGAGTGGGGAAAGAGTTCAGCTGTATCTCTTTATCTTCACTGGAAGGAAAGAAAATAGACAGATATATTACAATTCTTATCTTATTCCATGTGTCTCATGCATATGCTATCGGAGGGAAATTGCGATTCAGGGAACATGCTAAAAGTTAAAGGAGGATAATGGTGCCCAGGGATTGGAGATGGGATGCTCTCTCTGCTGGTGAGAGTCTGGCCGCAGAGAGGTACAAGCCCAGGGCTGCAGCAGGAATAATTTCAAATTGCTGCTCTCCTCATGTGAAAAGGAAAGAAGGAGCTGCTGCTTCCGCTCTTTTGCCTTTTCCAGTTAGAAAGAAATTTTCTCTCTGTCTTCTGAACTCACTGAGAGTGCAAAGTGATGTCTCTCAGCAAATAAAATTAGTGAAAATATCTGTTTCCTCAGAAATACTGCTGATAGGCTCGCCTTTTGTAATGAACCCTAGCAACATCCTGTTCTTTTTTTTTTTTTATTTTATTCCTTGGCTACAAAATTTGGCTTCTATTAAACGGACACGTATGAAGCTTGCAGTGATACTGGAAAACAAGTTTTGTCCACTGTCCTAATTCTACATCATGAAACCCCTCCAAACTTGTATATCTAAAATAAGCCTGGCATCAAAAAGGGGACCACTGGCATGCTTTAAGATTGTGGCAACTATTCTGCCAGCTAGCTCAGAAACACCCTAATCTATAGCAATACCCTCCCAGACAGCAGTGTATCCTATATACGAAGTTTGCTCTCCTGAGGACAGATATCTTTGTTTCTGTCATCTTTGAAGAGAAAAAAATATTTTGCTAAGAGATATTAAAGTCAAGCCTCTGATGTTTCTTTGCTCACTTGCTGAGATTCAATTAACCTTATTACTGCTGGGGGGGGGGGGGGCGGGGAGTCACAGATATAAACTGCAGAACTATGCAAGTGTTTGAATAATTACAGACAGGGGTTTCCAAATGCATCTCCTTTTTAATACTCTGTAGAGTACTTCCTATTCTTCATATTGAATATTTCAGATAAATTATTCTGGAGGTGAGAGAAAAGGGAGTGAGGAAGTCATATAATCCTTTTTAGAAATTAAGATAACATCTTCATGCCTGAAGAATTTTAATATTTCTATCTATGGGGGGAAATGCATTTCACATGAGTTCTCCTTATTGAGTTCTATGCCGTAATGTAGAAATTTGATGGAAAAATCGGAAATCCTGTAACAAAGATAGGACAGTTTCAACAGATGAGTTTTGATGCTTAGTAAGAGTGAGCCTGGAGGAGACTCGTTTGCTTTCAGCCAAAGCACGCACAGGGGTAAGCAAGGTTTCAGAAGCACAAAGGACAGGATCTCCTTCCCTGGACCTTGGCATCCTATTAAAAGGTGGATCTATATTCAGTCCCCTGTTGTCTCTTACGGTCTCGGCTTTCCATCTCTGGCAGGAACTGGTACCGATGCCAACTCTTGCATTGACAAAGATTTGAGCTGACATCGGCAGCAATACTTTTTCAATAAATTTGACACCAGATACCAGAAATATTTGCCACGAGGCGAGACTGCTCTCCATTCTACAAATGTGGATAGATCTTTTTTAAAACTGTGTCAACTTCCACCTCGCTGCCACTTCTTTTGCAGTAATAATACTTTCCTACAAGGGGAAATCCAGCAAGTGAGATCTGATTGTGGTGCACAGTCAGCCTGCAATGGCACTCAGGAGAGTGTGTCAGCATTTCTGTGTTTATAAGCCACCTGATGTAATGGTAATAAGATGCTAACATGAGAGTCCACCTCCATAATCTGCCAGCTGCTGGCTGCTCTATCCCTTTTTGGTTCAGGAGTTTTAACAAGATGTTTCTGGTCTGTAATCAATGTAAACTTCCCATACAAAATCTGGTGGAATGTCCCGATTCCTGAATAAAACACTCAGTGCTTCGTTTTCTGTCTAAGCGTAATGTTGCCATGCTACAGCTACAGCTCTGGAAATGAAAGTAGTTTCTAATCTTCCTTTGACATCTAACTTTTTTTTAAAACAGGATGGAGCTGGCAGGTAAGATATCAAATAGAGATCAGCCAGTGCAGCTGGAGTATCTTGGAACCAAAATGCACCTCACAACCTTATCGACATCGCAGCATCTCAGACCAAGTCCTGTTGATCCTTACCCATAAGCTTTGGTTTAAGTTTCTCTAATGCCAGAAAGCTGTCAGCATCAGTGAGACTGAGGCATATGAGAAAAGTTATTTGCATGCATAAATACTTACAAATGAGACCCTCAGTGTGTTTGCAGATGAGGGGTTTTAGTATTGTTGTCACTGTCAATAAATGAACTAATAATTAAGCAGTATTAAAAATATATATTGGTTCTGCACTATATTTAGGCACAGCTTATTATGGCACTTTTGTGTCATTTTTTTGGGACGCTGGCTGTTTGATGGAGTGGTTTATTTGATGGCATAGCCCAACCTGACCTCTTGGTGTTTGCGGGTGCGCAAAGCTGAGATGTGAGCAAGACACCCCTGAAAATAAAGATCAGCAGTTCAGCACTGATTTAGAAATGAAATCAGGCGAGTCAGGAATACCGGGTTGGCCTAAACCACGAGGGTATATTTGCATGTGATTCTTACGGGCTTTTGTGATGAGGACAGATAGCCAACAGCCTGTGCCCGAAAGCCTCAGCTGCCCACAGTGTGATACCCCGTGGCTTCCCCTGGAAACTGGGGTTGCTCCCTGTGCAGCTTACAAATCCCATGAAGCCTCCAGAAACGACCAAGTCGCCGCTTTGCTCCACCTCCCTGTTAGTCTCATATCGTACTTGACAAAGTCACGTCCCTTCAGGCAGGTTTCTGGAAACAGGTTTGCTTTTGCATCTCCTTTGAGGGCTTAGAGGAATCTCTGCTCTCCCAGTTCAGAGGACAAAGGCATGGAAACCCTTTAAGGGCTACCAGGGTCCCTTGCAGTGATGCTTTCCCAGCGTGAGCACAAAATTGACTTCTTTCTCCTGGGTCTCAAGCAAAGCAACTCGACGTTGCGATATTGTCCCCTCTCTTGACTTGAACCCAGGCCTCCCAGCTGCAAATTCAATAGAAAATGCCTGCTTTCTATTGAAAGCTGCTTAATTGGCTGCTGTTCTTGCTCCTCCGGCCGAATTTGCATTAAAGAAAGACCTGCGATCTTTGGCATTCCCTATGCAAAACTCCACATTTAGCGTATAGAGCTGGCAGTTCTCTTAACGCCCACATCTGTCTCTGCTCGCCACAGCTGATTTATGTTTAATATCTCAAAGGCATGTGGTGCCAGTCCCACGTTGAGCTCTGGATTGTGGTGGTCCGTCTGTATTTGTTGAAATTGGGCCCAAAGAAGCTGGCTTGGAGCAGAGACTGCGAGGAATGTGAGCCAGTGGCCGTCCAGACAGCTCTGTCAGCAAGCTCAGGAAACTGGCTGAAAAATACTGGGAAGAGGCCCAGATTTCAAACAACCTGTGGAGCTCTCATGAGAACACACTGTTTTAAAACAGAAAGTTGAGTGATATTCTTAATTACAGATTTAAAAAAAAAAAAAAGTTAATGATGTCCCTCGCCCTTGCAGAATGCAAGGCACGTTCCCCAAATTGCAATCATCGAACAAGCAGCCTTCATCCTCTTGCATGGAGATCTCATTTTCATGTCCTGCATTGTTTTTTCTTCCCAAGCAGAGATAAAGATCAGGACACTCTTGGGATCCCACAGCTATGGATTGACCTGTAGATCTTTACAGCAACGCTGGCCATACAGAGACATCTTTGGCTCAGGGTTTGGCATTTGTGGGCTTGTGGAGGCAGTCCACCGCCATTTCCCATCAGTTACCTCGGAGCTGATGGTGGGGTTTGCTTGTTAAAGCTGTCATCCCATAAAACAGAAAGCTATCAGTCCAAGAGCTTCAGGTGCAAAAGGACAGTTTTATCTCCTGGACTAATGAGCTCCATGGTCTTATATCAGGGACAGGATACCTGGAGCACAGATATGATTTAATTAAGCACTTGCTTTAGGGCTTAGTATGGGAGTAACTGGGTGAAACGCAAAAGTCTGAGTTGTTTGCTAGATGATCTAATGGTCCCTCTTGGTGTTAAATTTTATGAATTTAGGCTCTGGATGGAAGCTGGTGTATTGTGTCGGTCAGAGTCTAGCCTGAGAGAATGAATTACAGCTTTTAATCATGAAGAGGCACCTTGTACCCTGTCTGCACAGTTAAAATAGCACTTAGATGCTTTCTCTGGAGAAATCCTTGTTGTTGGATTAGATTTTTTTATTTATTTATTGGTCGTGTGATTGGATCTGCATATCTGGAGCTTGGGAAATTGCACAGATTTAATATTGGGCTGCAATTCATTATATCTGAGCATTTAAGTCTATATATGTTGGGACAGTCTTTCATTGCTTTTTTCAGGTCAGGAAGTGACTATCCCGTACCCTGACTTGCACAGACCTTGCAAAGAAAGATCAGTCGAACCTGTATTCCTCAGATTTTATTCATAGTTCACTTGATTTTAAAAGATTTTATCTCAATTAAAAAGTACTCAGAGGATGAGTTTTAAAACATTGAAGGGGGCTGCTCATAAAATGTAAATTGGGAAAAACGAAAAGCAAACTCGGTAAGAGTAAACTGCTTTATTTAATTTGAAAATATTGCATATGAATGGAAAGAGATTTTTTCCTGTGTTTAAAAACTGATCTTCTCTTTATTATTCCACATGTCAGTGCTCCACAAACTTTTTTGAATGTCAGTGATGACATTAGGAAGGGGAGTAAACAGAGAAAAACACATGAAAAATAAACTCTTGATAGTGACTCAAGGTTAAATAGGATAAAGCCTTCCTTGTAGTATTTGTTAGAGGCTAAAATTATGTGGCTCTGTAAAACTGTAACTATCACTGCATTTCACAAAGATTATCTGTTAAATACATGCTTCTTTTGGTTAGCAGCTTGGTGGCAATGATTTATGCCAACTGGCTGAGAAACTGTGAAAATTAGTTTATGGCTCAGTCCCGATTCTCTGTTAAAAGTGTCTATTTGAAAAGTAGGGTTGGGAGGGAAGGAGAGGACTTCAGAAGTTTCAAGTGGAATGGAAACAGAGCACTAGACTATTTAATACCTATTTTTAGTACCTCCTGATCCCTGATGGCTGTTATATGGACAGGTATTAAATGCTGGCCTTGATGGAGAATTCTGCACAATTTAATAAGCTCCGGACAAAGTCTCAAATTACTGGTCCAGAAATAAGGAACTGCAAAGAACTTCTGGGGTCTGTTTCCTCTTTTTTAATTACTTTTGCTCCTTACTCTGCTACTTCTGCAGGAAGTTTGTTCCAGAGCCTCTTGCTGCCAATGGAAATGACTTGGTCTGAAGAGACCACCAAATTCAGCAAACTAGACGGTTTTGGATCATTTATTTTCCCTCTAACCCATAAATGTCTTTCTGGCCAGCATGTGCTGTGCGTGCCAATATTGTTCTTTATCCAGCGAGTTCTCCCTCCTCGCCAGCATGCTTCCCTGGATGCAGTCTCAGAGGACAGTTGTGCCCCTGCTCCATCTCTGCTTTGCTAAGCTAAAGAGAACAAGGTCCCTATCCCACTGAACATCCTCAAACCTTCCCACCGCATCCATTCAGGTTCAGATCAGATAACTGAAGACACGTGGTATTCCAGGTGAGGACCAGTATCTTTCACCATCACATTCCTATTTTCCATTCATTAATTTTTCACCTGTCTCTTTCAAAAACAAGTCACACTGGCAGCTGGTAGTTTTATTGAAAATGAGTATATATGTCAGGTCTGTCTTTCTATCTTTTCCTACCAACGGATAGGATAGGATAGGATAGGATAGGATAGGATAGGATAGGATAGGATAGAATAGGATAGGATAGCATGGGATAGGATAGGATAGGATAGGATAGGATAGGATAGGATAGGATGGAATGGAGTGGAGAGGAACAGAATGGGATGGGATGGGATGGGATGGGATGGGATGGAATAGGATAGGAAAGGATAGGATAGGAAAGGGTAGAATAGAACAGAATAGAATGGAATAGGATGGAATGAAATAGAATTAAATGGAATGGAATAGGGTAGGGTAGGGTAGGGTAGAATAGAATAGAATAGAATAGAATAGAATAGAATAGAATAGAATAGAATAGAATAGAATTGAATTCTGACTTGCAGAAATTCTTACTCTCATTCGCTCAACTTCATATCTTGCAGTCTGCAATCTAATGTCTTTTATATTACTTCAAACTTCAGGGTCTTCTAGTTCTTTCTAGATCCTATACTGACCCTCTTTTGTAATGATTAGGTCTCCAGGCTTAATTTTGCTTCTTTATCTAATCTTTTCTGAACTTTGCTACTATGGTTCTTGAGAGCATCACTTAAAATTGGTCTCAAGATGGAATTTGGGAGCTGGCTATAACCTCCCATCGTCCAACCATTCCAGACAACATGATCTGCTCCCATTTAGCAGGTTTCTTACTGGGTTACAATCTGGTGCGAGCTCCCATCTTCTTCACTTTAAACAAACACTGCCTCTGAAGCACTACATGCTTTTTTAGCTCTGCTTAAAGAATGTGAAAAGATCAGGGAAGACTTTATGTTAGAGTTACCTCAGGTAAACTCACGTCACATTTTATTTCTTTTCTTTATCTTTATGTTTGCAATCACCCTTATTCTCTCCTTTTTTTCCTAAAGCTTTTCAGATTACCGAGGGCAGCTGCAGGCATCTGTAGTTGCTCAGGTCACCCCGGTTGGATACATTTATTTCTATCCTGGCTAATGGACTGTGCCAGTTTTTCCACTATTTTGGGTGATTTTTTTTTTTTCCCTCTGTACACTGATTTCAGCATATTGAGTCCTCTGAGTTTTCTTCCCACCTCAGATGTGGTAACTTCCATACCCAGACACTCATGAGCCATCCAGCCTTTACCCTATATTCTATATACTCTTCTTTACCGAAAACACATGCAATGCATTCATTTAATTTTGGGAATTATACTCAGTTTCTTTTAATCTCATCGCCATCCTTACTGCATAGCAAACCCACGTCTTCTTTTCTGGTTCTCTTTTTATTCTTCTGGTTAAAGAACTTCTGTTGTTTATTTTAATATCCTTTGCAAGGTCTAACTCAGCTTGACTTTTGGCAGTTCTCATTTTACCCCTATGTTTGCTGACCTCTAAAATGCAGCTTCCTTTGCAGCTTCATCTCTTTTTCCATTCTTACCCCTAACAGACCCTATGAAGTGAGCCAGTTAGCTCCGGATCCTTCGAGTTTTTCCTCTCTTATTTGCAATGTGAGATCCACATCAGTTTTCCACTTCTGGTGCACAGAATTTTCAAACATTTTGCAAGTACAAGTCAGCAAAAACTTAGCTGGAGTTGATTGCCCTAATCAGAGCCTTTAATAACCACAGATCACTCTGAAATGAAATCAATCAAGCAAGCAGACCTGATATAGCTACAAACGTTGGGATTTTTACTCCCTTCCCTTCTTTGGGTCAGCTTGCAGTGGCTGAAGTTTTATTCTGATTGATTCTCAATCTTCTCTTCCAGAAGATCATGTCTATGTGGAAAAAAAAAAAAAAGAAAAAAAAAAGAAAAAAAGGCCTTAACATGTACTTACTTTTGCCGTTTTCTGGTAAAGGTATCTACTGGTAATTACATCTCAGGGTCACCAGTTCTTGCCATTACTAGTAGCGTTTGTCCTCCCATCTGTACCTGGCAGTTATGGTCTCATGTGTTGAAACAGTTCCTCGTGGTATTATATTTTCCAATAATATTTCAGAACTTTATTTGAGCTCTAAAATGTGAACAATTTTCTGAGAATTAGAAGATATGGCAAGCTTTAAGCTTGCCAGTGCTGTCATGATGACAGACAACATGGTATACCTTAAATAATGGACCAAGTTACTACAAGGGAACAAACTAGGTTGTTATAAAATGATTAAAATAAAGCTATCCCTGATTCAGGACCTCACCAACAAAACCTAAAAATATCAGCACTGAACCTGGGAAGTTCCTTCATATGATATGGCTGTTTTTATATCCACAGTAACTCTATGTTCAGAGAATAATCAAAATTACTCTCTAAATGTCTCATGCACACATATATAGCAAGAGCAAGATGTAAAATTATCGACTTCAGAGATGCTATCGCACTTGAATGAAAGGCTGTCCCACTGCCTGAAAGCAGAAACAGCTTCCTTGCTTGAAAGAGACTTCTATGATATTGTCTAAGGGTTTGATCCCTATAAGGAAGTAAAGAAATGAAAGTTACTCATTACTTGTGTTGCCTGAAAATATTCTTACAAACTGTTATTTAACCAAAAATTAAAGGCTTTAATTCAGTGAGTTTTTCCAAAAGGTGTATTCTTTGGTTGCCTTAATTTTTAATTAGAAGCTTGCAAAGTTTCTGCAATATTTCCAATAAAAACTGAAAGATGTGGGCTTTCTCAGTAATTTTTCAATTTTTGCAATTATAGTAGCATTTTGCTTTTATGGCAAAAATTTGTAAATGCATGAGTAATTTTTAGGAAAACAAACTTTTCTTTTTTTTACAAACATGTCCTTGAGATAATAATGTGCCCTTGTCCAAATTCGGTACTGAAATGAGCTCCGTTTTTCTTTCCCAGTGATGCTAGCTCACACAGTGTTGAACAAAACTTAGAGGAACATGCAGCTCCTGTCCTACAGAAACGCCAAACTGCGAATGAAACCTAACAGCTGAAACTCTCATTGAGATACATGAGGTCTGAGGTTGCACAATCATGACTTAATCTTATGTTACTATTTGTTTTATGCTTGCAAAATCTTAACAAATATCCAGAGATCATATTTATTCGGTATCTCTGCCACAGAATGTTGTGGGGGCCAAAAGAATGCATTCAGGAAGGGATTAGACAAATTAATGGTGGGTAAGTTCACTGGTGGCTACATAACATGGAAGTCTGGATGCAATGTCTGGTTTACTTAGCTCCTAAGCTGCTGGGAGCTGGAAGGATGAACCAGAGAAAGGATCATTCTGTTCTTGCCCTTGTTTTTAACCTCTTTTCCCTAACCAGTAACTGTCTGCTACTAATAAAGCATTATTATCATTATTATTATTATTCATTATTGTTCATTATTAATGCTTAATTTAAAATTAGAAGTAACTACATTCTGCTGCATCTTCAAATCTTGTATTTTCTCATGCCTTTTGAAAGTCTTAAGTTTTCCGATCAAGACTAGGTTCTTCAATCAATCATAATTTCATCAGGAAAATAATTATTCTCAATAGCACACTAGGTAGCCTCATAATCCCATCTGACTTCAGAATATCTGTTATTGTATCTTCATTAGAAATAAATCACTTTCATCATTACTCAACCATGGAAGCGTTTAGATGGAGGCCCTTCCTGATTTTGATGCCATCCAAATATTCTTGGAAGTTACCAGTAAAGGACTTGATCCCGCAGTTGTTATTTACCTCATTCCTTCTCTCTAATGACTGCTTCATTAATTTTACTTCCACTAATAGCTGTTCTGGGATGAATTTCTCATTGTTCAACCAGGACAGTCACATTACCATCACACTTTACTTTCAACCTCAATTGGTTTGATCTAAACATTAGTATGTGGTGGAGTTTGTTACGATTGTGGAAAGCCTCATCTTTTTTAAAAAGTACTTCTTAAATTGGCTTTAAGAAAAAAAGTTGGTGGCACATTTGTGTTTTGTTTTCCTTTATAAATCAGAAGTGAGTACTCTAGAAGAATCAAAATCACCAAGACACAAGTAGAATGTTGTTTGGGGGGGAAATGCCTTTTTTTCACTGGGAGGAGTGAGTCCTTTAAACTAAATTTTCCTCAGACATTTTGAGTGAAATATTTCTGAAGCATAGAACAATTTTTTGTTTATTTGTGTTTTGAAAGTACTTCTATCCATGTGGGGTTTTTTCTCTAACTAGTTAGAAAGTGTATCTATCCTTGGACTACATTCTACTCTATTGCAACTCTGTCAACTAAAGAGTAGATACATGATCCAAACCGACTGGAACTGAGCAACATCCATGCAAAAACAATGGTAGATACCAACTCACTTGGTAGTTTGACTATTCAAACTGGATTAGAAAAGAAAAGAAAAAAGAAAATGTCATTTTCAGCCAGCCCACATGATCCTATATCACACCAGTTTCATTCTGCCTCCCCGAATATATAAATGTTTGCAGCACTTTACTGAGATTATTAAAACTGTTTTCAGAATGTATAATGAGTAAGTTGGTTTCTGGTTTACCAGATAAAAACAGAGCAGAAAGAAACCCCTTCTTTTTTAAACTGACTAACATCCAGCCAGACAAAACTATATTGGTGGCCACAAAATACCATTATAATCAAATCTGATATGAACAAAGATTTTTTATTTGCTGTGTACCACTGGTAATTTTATGCCCACCACCAGATAAAAATTAAAAACAAATATCTAATATGTCTTGAAATGTGTTTTTGTACCGGCTCATGGAATATCTGTGAGCAGTTTGCAATGCCCTTAAATCTATTTGTTCTCCTGCTTTGTTTGATGACAATCTAGATGGATATTTTATTTCATCAGGCCCTAATTTTGTTCAGACGTGTTGGAATTAGAACTCCGTTGCTCAGTTTTGACAGACCACGTAGTATTTTTCACTGAAAGAGCATAGCAAGGATATTTGAACCTGCAAATTTAAGGTCTGGTTTCTATAATACCTTGCAAATTGCTTTCCACAAATGTTTTCCCAGTATACTTCAATTCTTATAGTCCCTTATAAAGCAAAGTGCTTAAGGATTTATTTAGATGCTGACATGTGTTGATGAACAGGAGATGGACTTAAGAACATGCTTAAAGTTAAGTACATAAGTAAATACTTTGCTGAATAAGCCCAAATGATTGCAAAGTGTGACTTCCCCCCCCCCCCCCCCTTAAATTCAAATGAATACTCAAGGAAATATTTTGAATTAATTTCCCATATGGTATTTGGACAAGCAAGCAGGGAGGCAGCACAGTCTGCTGTAGCCACAAGTAAATATTGCAAAGAAGGTTTCATGCTCTGGACCCATCCTTCACAGGGCAGACGGTTTGGGGAATGGGAACTCCAGCAGGTTTTGGCACCAGGGAGGAGCAGCAGCCCCAGGGGAGCTGCCTAATTACTAATTACCTGGCAGTTGCCAGTTGAGGAACACCAGCTTGATCCACAGAAGACACATGTGAAGATTTCCATTTATATTAAAATGCAATATTTTAGAAGACCTATTTAAAATAATGATTGTATACATGAGCATAAATTTGCATTATTTAGATAACTTGCTTCTCTGGGAGCTAATTGTATAGATAATTATCATATTTCCTAATGGTGCTGTAATATAGTTTCCTGGACCATTGCACAGGAGACACAAAACTCTGCCCTTGCTGAAACAAATCTGTTGGTCAACAAACTCGGTTCAGGCTGTAACTTGATGGCCATGGGCTCACTAATGTCATCCTTATTCCAGTGAGCTTTCTGCTGGCTCCAGAGAGCATTTTGCCTCAGTAAAAGAATAATTAACAGCTTCAGGATCAGGCCCGGCGCTGCTCCCAAACAACACAACAAGTCTTTTCAAATGACTTCGTCCGCTGTACTTCCATCAGTATGTTTTGCAGCTCCTTTGTAGAAAGAGAGCAGGAGGAAGAATTTCTTTCCAGAAAATGAAGGATTTCTCTAATCTTTTTGGGGTCTGTCATGCCCAAAGCACAGCAGGTCAGCTCTTGCTCCTATGACTGGGCGATGGGCATTCACTGCTTTCCTTTGTTAAATTGGACACTTTGGTGGGCTGCTGGAAAAAAAAAAAAAAAAAAAAAAGAGATTGGGAAAGGGGTACTGGGGAGGGGAGGGAGAGCGCGTGAGAGAACCACATGTTAACGTTGCCTGTGTATGAACAGCAAGCTTTCTGGCTTGACATTTATTGAAAAAATAGATCTTACACTGTATCCACCCAACACCTGTTGAGAAACACTGACCCCATTACAGAGGTTGGATTTACACTGGCTCTGTATAACACCCTATAAAGGAGGCCACTGGTGCAAAAGATTAAAGAATGCTGTTAAGTAAGTTGTTTTATTTCTTTTGAGACTGAAAGAAAGCTGCAAAGTGAGAGAAAGCTTTCCTCGGTTATTTACTCTTCATTACTGGGGATCTTGAAGGGCCTTGTATAAACTGCTCTAGTCGGGTCATGACAACACTTTATAAGGTGCAAATGTTGAGGTGGAGCCAGTGCTATACTGCCGGGGAAGCAAATGGAAAGGTCCCTCCCGACTAAATGGAAAGTTAGTGCTAATAAAAGCTCATGACTTTGGCACGGCTTCCCAGGCACAAGGGGCCCATGAACATGGGTTTGCACCAGGACCGCCGAGCCCCGAGCAAGTGCCCCAGCCCCGCACACAGCCAACGGCGGTACGTGCTGCCCTTGGTGAAGTTTCTCCACGTGAACTTCATAAAGTCCTTGTTGGAGCTAAAAATCATATGTTTAAGGGCTGGGGAAAAATCCCTTCTTTTTTACTAGCTGCTGTATAATGAATAGCCCATTTCAAGGAATGTGTGAGTTCCTATTAGAGCTGAGTGAATGCTGCAAAATATTTTCAGTCAACGTGTGTCCCAGTTTTTCAAACAAATGGCTTTCTGTCTATTCGCTCCCCTCTGCTCTCTGCCTTCCCCAGTCATTTGTGGGATCTGGTTCTACCTGGGCAAAAGCCGACGGAGACGGCTTGCCTACAGCTACCAGCGGTGGGATAAGGCTGTGCCTGCCACTCACCCTCTTTTCATTCAGTGAACTACTGCTCATGATGGGAACCTCCAGCATTTTGGGGTCAAACAGACTATCTGGAAGGTGAAGCAAGGCTTGCAAGAGGTCATGGACACTGAGTAGTTATGCCCAAGTAAGTCAATGAAGGATTGACCTTGACCCAGCCATAGACTTTTGGGGCTTGAATATATTGCCTTGAGACATCCTGAAATATCTGAGGCACCTACAAGGGGCTGCAAGATTTGATACAGGACCTGTGGGAGACCCATATCTTTGGGAGTAACTGTTAGGGTCAGAGAGACCCCTGAGAAGATCCCAAATAGCATTAAACAGCTACATGTGGGTTGATAACTCGAGCCCTTTAATCACCTTCTGTCCAAAGACAGGCCGTAAGTATGGGGACGCAGAAAATCCCTAGCCGAAGAAAATGAACAGAAAAGAGATTTCTCCGCTGCTCAAAAGAGGAAAATACAAAGGAGCCACAGAGACAGGAGGTGTTTGCTTTCATCAGCAAAGATGAAGACTCCTCAGAGGGGTGAGGAGCCCACAAGGAGCCTGTTTCACTCAGCCATCATTCAGCAGAAACCTGCAGCTCTCCCGCACTGCCTCAGAACGAGCCCTTTGCTTTGGAGAAGATACAATGCAAAGCCTGAATTCCTTCTTTTATTTTCCTGTCTGAAAAAAATTGAACCACAGCTACAACAAGCTCTGGAGAAGTGGGCAAAGCCACTCACAAGCCTCCGGAGGTTCTCTGTTGAGTTCTGGATGTCTCATGTCTGAGCTGTGACACGTTGCATCAAAAAGGCCACTTTAGGCAATTAGTTCCTGTCCCTCCCTCGGTTGCTCCCATCACCAAGCCCTCTCTCTGGCTACATGCAGGGATGGATGGACTCTGGGCTGCAGATGTCAGGGTGTGAGAAAGTCTCCCTTTATTCAGCAGGCCTTTGAGGCAAGCTTCTTTCTCACCCCACCCTTTCCACAGCTCTGTTTGGACACAAACACAATTTCCTTCATAGCTAGGAAACATACTCTCAACGAGACCTTCTTTCAAAAAAAAAAAAAAAATTTTTTTTTTTTAGTCCCTCTGGGCTGGGAATAGTCCCTTATTTCCCACGTAGAGATGTAAAGCTGGCATGTGCTCTGCATTTGCAATAGGCAGAGCAGCTGCGTGGAGCTTGCAGAGTTGGGCTCCTTGTGTGCTAGGAGAACTAAGCCCTGCAGGTTCAATTAATAGACTTTGGAAATGAACCAAAGCCTGATGATCCCCAGGCTTGTTTTAAGTGAAGGAAGGTGGCCATCGGAGAAGAATTAGACCTGCCAGGGTCTTAATGCAGCTGGGACACACAGCGAGAGCCTGAAAAGCCAAGAGTCTGGAACCTGTGCTCCGATGGCTGCCAAGCCAAGAAGTCCCATTGCTGGGACAATAAACAAACAGGAACGGTCTGTGCAGATGAATGCCTCGTCTTTCGGTTTGCATGGACTGTAAAATCCATATGCTTCCCAAGTCACAAGCCCCAGCATTTAGCTCTGAGGTCTTTAATGCGAAGGATGAACAGAAAGCAGTTTCACAAAGTGGGAAAAGGGTGTGATTTATATTAAAAATAAAAAATAAAAAAAAATCCTACAGTGCTTTTCAAACACTTTAGGGCCCATTAAGTTAAAAAATCTTTCCATTACTAATTTCAGTTAATTACCATCTTAAACAAAGACAGACCTTGGTTACTAGGATCAAAGGCTGGTGCTTCAAACTAAGGCAAATTCTCTTGAAGTCACAGATTTGGAAAAGCGCCTAAACACACAGCGCAGAGCTGGTGATGCAGAAGGCCGTGGAAGGTGAGCATCACGAGAGCTGACAGGGAAGACAGACCCGTCCCCACACACCCCCCTTCACCGTCACCTGGAATGTGGGCACACTCCCCTGTTGTTTCCACCATCCAGATCCAGAAGAAATCGCGGGCTATTTGCCGGCTGCTGTTTGGCTGGGTGTTTCTGTTCCCATCCTTCTCGTTAAGCCTCTGCATTTTGGCTCCGACAAAGCCCAAGGTCAGAGTAAAACGTACTTGGTTGCTGATGACTGATGACTAATTTGGGGTGAAAAGTCCTGCATAAGGAGTTTTCCACCCAAGAACCTCAATTCTCCACTCTGACACTACTTCTCTTAGAAGAAGTCCATTCAAATACCAGATTTCAGGATGAATCAACCAAGCAAGAGGAAATTGGCATGCCGACTGAATATTTATTTGTTGTATCTGTGCAAGCAGTAAAAGACTAGGAGGGGGGAGGCCAGGAGGGAGGAACAGAAATACTCTGGGATGACTGGGAAATGCACAAGTTTTTGTTTATCAAGTCTGTTTACTTTAAAATACATCCAACTGGAACGCTAGGTGCAGACATAAAAATTAAAATAGAAAACATCCTGGGCCAACCTCTTAAAGGATGCAAATTGGCATGGGACTTCCCATGGCTTCCAGCAAAGCCTGCCACATTCACACCAGCTGCACTCAGTTGCTCTCGGTTAAGTTAAATAAAGACAGGTCCACCGCTGCAGTTGATTTTGCAAGGAGAGAGAGGGAGGGAGAAAGAGGTGAGGTCTCTGAGGTACCTGTGAGATAAACCGTTTGGGGCATGGTGGGTCTGAATGAGACCAGAATTGAAGGGTAAGCCAACGCGGGTCAAGGAGCGCAGGTGTGCTCCAGATACGAGCAGTGCTACAGCTCGCTGTTGTTCCTGGGTGGCCTAAAGGTGTAGTCCCACTGAGGGCTCATTGAAGTCAACCAAGCCCTTGCCTCCTGGACTTGCCATGGACTCAAGGGAAGTAAGTTCAAGTGGGGTCACCAGAAAGAATATGATCATTGAGTGGTAACAATGCATACAAATTGCCAACAGACTGTGAAGTTCAGCCTCAGTCTGTTAAAAATGCTGGAAATGAGGAACAAAAGAGTACAGTTAAACTTCATCTGCTCAAAAGGTGACATCGAGGCCTTTCTTAGAGTCTGCATGATACTTGTTGCACATTATTTCTGTGGTGTTAATAGGAATAATCCCCTGTTTCTTTACTGCATGGATTAATACCTTGCTGAAGCGTCAGAACGACTGGACCAGGATCTGATGGAGCTCTGCAGAGCACCAAAAATGCCTACAAATGCGTGGCAACCCTGGCAGATTTGAGTGACAACAAATGGCCAGATCTGCAACTGGAAATACATTTTCCCTCTCCTTGAACAGGCAGGAGTCTCCGGGGAGATTGGTGGTGCAGAAAGACCATTTTCTGCAGCAGCCTGGACTGTAAATCATGGCTTAGTCCCATCTGGGCATTTTCATCAATTTATAAATACTTTGCTCTCCTCCTAGCAAGGACTTCACACTTGCTGTGGGGTGCTGGAGAGCTTTTCGCAGCGAACATATGGACTTTTCTGGGTTATACACTATTACATTGGTGCTAGTGGCTGTGAAGGACTGAGACAGACACCCAAATAGTCCTTTTCCAAATGAAGCCCCTCTAGTTTTTAGGTAGGGGAAGCAAAGCAGAACCATTTAAAACGGAACAAAAGATGTAAGAAATAGAATATTTACTTTACAGAAAAAGCTCAAATGAAATTATGGTCAACGCACATTTGATCAGTTTTGCCTGCTTAATGCACCTTTATTAGCTGAAGACAAGAGCCAGCCGACTGCGCTTGCAATAATACCGTCACAGAAAAATGCCCCAGTGAACTCTCTCTGAGATAACATCTTCAATAATCTTTCCGGTGTTAAATAAACAGCCAGAAAGGAAAACAAGAATGGATCCAAATATTCATTTCTCCCTAGCAGTTGTGTTTTTGGGAGTGGAATGGTTCTGGATGGAGGATCCTACATATGGCTTAGTTAATGGATCGTGATATGAGTGAAAACCTTCCTAAAGAGGAATTTAAAAGTGAGGGCTCAGAGAAGACCCTTTCTTGTCATAATTTATGGGCTGAATGCTTGCTTAAGGAATGCAAATAATCCCTAGCAGACGTGACATCCATGGCAGCAGGCATTGCAACACGGGGAGCTGGATTTGGGCTGCCGAGCGAGATTAGAGAAATGTGGCGGCGTGTGGTAGTGCCTTTAAGGAAACTATTAGCTGAGGAAGCAAGTCACATTTCTCTAATTTTATTAGTATTGGCCAAATCTAGGAGTTCTCACCTAGACTTTAATTGGCCAAAATTTCTCTTGAAGTCGGTTGGAATTTGCCTGAGTTAGGGGTTCCGTAACAGCTGAAAAGGTCTTCAGGACTAAAACCCACTGCCCTTTCTTGTACCAGATGTGCTGATTAAGTGTCAAGAAGTCCCTGCAAGGCGGTTTATAGGCAGAGTATATGGGCTTGAAGCTGCACAACCACTGTGGCTGACAGTGAACAGTATTTTCCCTCACATATGAACACTATTAAAGAGAGAAAAGAAGACAGAGCCGTACTTGAAAATGTGAAGCAGAAGCAAAAATTTAGATGGAGACATCTCTGGGTCTGCCAACACCATTAAGAGCACAGATTTTGCTGTTTCGTCTCCATTTCTACCATTTTTCATAAAACAATATGTTAACTTATTCTGGTCCTTGGGGGTAACGATAGAGAAATAACCTTCATGAAAATTAACCACTTGAGGAGCACGGACAGTAATACTTGCTTTGTTGTTTTTTTTTTTTTCTAATGGGCTTTCAGATTTTTAATCTCTGTGATGAAAAAGTTACTCTCCAAACAATACCTTCAATGAAGAAGAGTCAGAGAGCATAGGGGAACTAAGCTATGCTTGTGATCCTTCAGGTACCAAAGGTAGGTTATCTGCAGATGGAGCACAGATTGCTGCTTCTTAAGCACATTTGCAGAAGAGGACAGCATGCGTGGTCCATGATGCCCTCAGTCCCTTCAAGGATTCCCTCTGAGCTGGATCTGGTCAACCCACCACAGGGTGTCAATTATATACACTTATGGTGGAGCCAAACCCTCAGCCATTTCTCTAAGCAAGATGCTGAAGTGAAGACTCCTGTAAGTTTGTAAACGAAGGCTCTAAGATCAAAGCCTGAGGATAAATAGCAATTCAAAAGTGAAGAAAACTAATCAGGAAATGACTATCAAATAGAAATCTTGACAAAACCCAGAGAAAAGATTGAATGAAAATTTGGTGTTCCCCTGGAAGCCACTTACATCTGAGATTTGGCGACCATGGAAAATGGTCAACAATGAATCCAAATGAACAAAATGTGGAAGGAAAATGCTATGGATACGTTTGGGACTTGTGATAGAATTTTTTTAAAGACCTTTAAAATAATGATGGGCACAGTTTCAACTCCACTGAGCTATGCTACTTATACCGCTTCTATGCTTGACCTAAACAGCTGTTTGATAGCTTATATTTCAGCGTGTTTTATCCACTCTCTATTTTTTTTCATTTCCCCATAGATTTTTGTTATAAAAACATCAGTGCATGTGTTTTGATTTAAACAGCTAAAATGCTGGTTAACATTGGTTATTTTAAATGATTGAGGCTTGTTTAAATGCATGGAACTTTCCTTTTCTATGGAAAATTGTAGGAAATTAAGAAAATGTTCTTACTTTGGGCTCTATAAGCTTATGTATATTAAGATTTGGATGGTGGTCATGTATGAGTGTGTAGACATACACATATTTATGCATGTATGTACACATGCATGCATGTGTGTATATGAGTGGAGAAGAAGAACCTTGAACATATTGGGAATTTCCTAGCAGTAGAAGTGATAGACTGTTTTTCTTAAGACTTTTATTGGAATCTTTTTTTGGGCTAAGGTGTGAAAATTGGCAGCTCTCTGCATTTTTTGACAGACTGCTGAAGATTGGCTAATTAGAAATCAAGTCTGATTCCAAGTCAAACAAGCTGAGGCCACTAAGTCTTCATAGGATGTTTGTCTGAAACATTTCAGTGAGCGCTAACATTTTCAGAAAGAACAATATTGTTAACCCATGTTCACAAGTGCAATACAGCACTTGTTATAAAGCAAAACTGGTATAAAATTTGCTTTATGTGAGCAATCAGTCTTCACGCTCCTTCCAGCCGGGAAATAGAGCCCAAACTATATGATTTGTTTGTTATTTATGTAAGTAAGTGATAACACCAATTTAAGTGCAGAAGCTGGCTTTTTAGCAAGGGTTTGATGGTTTATTCAGTTTCCCAGCTGGGGTGATTAAAGTGAAAGGATTTTCCCAAAGGTCACAAAATTCAGTGATGCATCAGCCCCCATAGAAGCCCCCCATCCTCCACCCCTTGTCATTCAGCCGGTTTCTCTGCCTTCTAACAAGCACCACACTGGAGAGGCTGAGGACAGAATTTTGGCCCCGTTTCCTCAACCTTACTAATTTCAAAGCACTCTTCTACTAAACACACACCGCAGGCTTCATGAATCCACATTTTGGCCCGAGAGACCTAGTAGACAGTGAAATAATTTTCCCCAAAGAGACGTGATGGAAGCTTCATAACTCAAATCACGCGGAATTGGGTCTGACAAAGCATGGGCGAACGCGCTAGTGTGAACAGAGTTACTTTGGCAGAAGGCGCCAGAACGGAGGGCTTAACATGCAATGATGTGCTCTTGTGCACCATTACTCACCCTGTGGTCTGCAAACCACTGGTGGTCCATGAGGCATCAGAACACGGCCCAAGAGATGATAGAAATTTCTTTGTTGTGGGTTGTTTTTTTTTTTTTTTAAATAAAAAGACACATTCTGAAACAATATTAAATGAAAAGGGAGAAAATGTAAGCTCAAAGCACTTAAACCTTAGCCTCATTTTTATTTGGTTGTAAAGGAAAGCCCTCACAACAGCACCACACAAGATGGTCCTTGGATTTTACATCCTGCAAAAGTGAGGTTGTCCGTGGATTTAAGGATGCTGAAAAGCACAGAGGCAGCAGCTGAAGAGAATGGCTGGAATGAGAGAGGCCTTCTGCTCTTTTTCTGCACTGAGGCACTAGGACCGATATCAAGCTTTCCAGATGGTTTGGTCATATAATTTCCGAATTCTGTGTCATATCAAGGTGTTGAGTATAATACCATGTCCGCTTTGGGAGTCAAGAGTTCTGCTTTCTTCCCACCACATCTGATTTTACTTGGCTTGTCACTTAGGTGACTTCTTGTGCGTCTATTCGCTTGTAGTAAAATCAGGATCATTTTAGTGAGAGTAACATCCTTCTACAGTTCTGAGGACTGTCTAAACCGTGCAAACCATCTGCAAATGCCTGAGATGCTGTTGGAAGGTCTCTTCCAATTGTGCTGCCTGAAACTCTGGTCCATCACAGGCCTTTAATGTTATGAATGAAGCTGGCTGAAAGGTTTGTGCTGAAACTCCAGATTTCATAGGCAAGGGATGGGTATTATGAAAAGTGAGCTTGTTGTGAAAAACAGCTTTGACAATTTGCACTTTTCCACAAACAGAAAAAATAATAATCGCATTAATTGTGAGGCTACCTGGATTCACAATCTCAACACAGAAGGGATTATTTTAAAATATTTTAAGGATGAGACAAGGCTTTGGGTGAAAGCAAAGGGGGCAATTCTTTGTCTCTGAAATCAGCTATTTTTATTCATTCCCTGTTGAAACTGAACCCACACAGAAAGAAACATCCTTTTTTTTCACTGTGAATATTTAGCCAGAATAATGCCAAAAGAATAGGAGCGTTCCTCATCCTCTCACATCAGAACTGTTGGATTCCTTAGGCTTTGTACATCGGCACGATGTTAAAATGATATTAAAGTGTCTGTAATTTCATGGCCACCACGGAGCCATGCTGAGGTGGCCTCGGAGGCGATCTGCATTCCCGAGATGTGTGGTCTGTACCATGCAGGCTTAAGAATGCTCTCTGTGGTGCAAAAGTTAGCCTTAAGCCTGTTTTATTTATTCTGACCATTTAAACCACTATCTCTTTTTGAACATGGCCATTTTTTATAGATTGTGGAGATCATTATTTGTACAGTTAACTGCTCTCTCTTTCGTTTTTAACTGTTTTTCTTATATACATATGAAGTACTTTGGATCCAGCAGAGTTCATAGACTACAAAGACTTGTGCTGGAAAAAAATATTTGCATTTCGCTAGTATTCAAGAGAAAGGTCAATAAAATAAAGCAAGATGAGAAATCATGGGGTGAAATGCTGGCCCCACCATAGTCAATGGGAGTTTTGCCATTGACTTTAACGGGGCCCAGAATTTCACCCGTGTTGCCTCATATATGGAAAATGACTCCTTTTTGTCCACATATTTCAAGCCTTAGGAGGCAAACGGAACAGAAATAAATCAATATCCCATCAGAAATGCAGATTTCACCTTGTCGTCTATGTTTCTGAATCCATAAATTCTGGGCAAAATTTCAACTCTTTTATTTTTGTTATTCCTTTGAATTTGAGGGAGGCTGTCTATAACAGAAGTTGCCTGGATGGGCTTTATAGGTGGAACAACCTGAACGAATGAAATGCACAGCATTCTTATAAGATGAAAGCATCCCTCGTATAGATCCAGGACCGGACAGGCTGTCTGCTCCACACAGTAACAAAGACTGAAACCATATTGGCGTGGTGCCTGATACAACACTAAATGCTTCCCTGTGGCTTTCTACTCCCAGGGAGAAAGAGCAAAGAAATCAGCAGGGAGACCAGTGGAAGTCATGGTTTGACAACATCAAAGAGCAGCTTGGACCCCATCCTTATAGAGAGAAAAAGATTGCCAGGATCCCATGAGTTGGCTGACTAATTAGTGAAGTGCTGCCAATGCTCCGATTCAGGATGACTTGGGGTGACCCAGTGAGTGATGGCCATTGCCGGTGGAAGAAGTTAACAGAAAAAAGCAGGGAGATAAAGAAAAATAACCAAGCAAATACAGGAATTGGGAACGCATAGGAGCACAGGGGGAGTCGCCTCGAATCAGAAACCTCTGTGTTAGTAGTAAGGTCAACAGTGACTTCTGAGAAGGCATTTGCAGCCTTCGTTGCCGCTTCCGTCCTCTGACAGAGACACATTGGTGTGTGGTGCTATTTGTCTTGTCCACACCAGTCAGGATAACAGACAATGTTTTGAGGGGGAAGGAAGAAAATACATCATTTAAAAACCAGGATGGCCAGATGCACTGGGATTTCACAGATTGCACGCGGGTCAGCCCCTGCTAGTTATTATAAATTACCTTGTGCTCCTTTATGAAGACCAAGTCCCCAGTGAGGGCTGAGTGACTTGATTTGCTCATTTGTGTAAGAGAAAGCAACTACAGCATGTGGTGGTCCAAGGCATGCTGCGACAGACAAGGGACAGGCAGCTGCCTTCGGGCAAGAAAAGGCTTAGTGACTGTCTATTGGGTGAAGGCCTGCTCAGGGTGTATAGAAAATGTTTCCTAGTTCTCCTAAGGTTAAAAAATCTATAAAATGGATGAAAACTATCGTAATCTTGAAGATTTTCCTAAGTGAGATATTCAGAGGAATGTGATGAGTAGAGTGGCTCCCAGTTTGCTGTAAATCATTTCTACTCCTGCAATATGCTGATATGCCCCATCCCTGCAACTTCTGAATTTCAGCTCACACTGAACAACATTGCAAGACCTTGTTTTCTCTAAAGGGGATCCCAAGGCAGTATTAAAGTCAACATCTAAGAAGGAGGAATGATTCCGGCCACATCCACACCTGTGGCAGCTGGGTCTTGTCTTTAGCTGGACCATTGGGTGACCAAAGCAATGGGGAAGGAGAGCTGCTTCCAGCCTCCTTATATTTTTGGCAAATCACTTCCCTGTGTTTCCATACGTCTGATTTTTGCCTTAGCTGTTTAAGTTTTCAGTTCTTCAACAGTCCTTGCAACAGGACCCTGATCTCTTCTAAGGCCTCTGAACACCGTGGTAATATAAATAATAAGAAAGCATTTATCAAAGCATACAAAGGAAACTCTCTGTGCTTTGATTTAAAGCATGTAAAACGAGTCTTGGAAAACATTCCTCCAAAGGAGCAGAGGATTAATTAACGCTTGCCCAGCCCGTTGCGACCACAGGCGGTCCTAGGAGCCCTCAGCACCCACTGACTTGCCACCAGCATTAGCTTGCATCAAGACGGGGTACAGGCAGGCACTGGATCTATCAGGGCATCGCAGACATAACAGCATCTCCTTGCTTTAACTATTTTTGCTTTTCTGCACAAAGAACTCAGAAGAAAATAAAGGGACACAAAATTATGTCATATTTAAAGAGATGAGGAAGGAATAGTTTAGCATCCTTGAGGCTTGAGTGCTTATTGCTAAACTTTGATACCCTGCTGCATATTTGATTAACAACTGGTTTCAAAAATTGAAATGAATGACTCTTCTCCTGGATTGAGGTGCTGACCACAGAGTGTCCAGCTTGGGCCCCAACTTCTCCAGCACAGGTCCCGAGGGAGCTGCGTTGTGACACCGAGCAGCATCCGTGGGGACATGGGGAGTCCTCGCAGATGCCAAGAGACGAGTTCCCAAACACCGTTTGGTCCAAGTTGATATGTCTTCCTTGCTGAAAGACTCAAAGTTGGACTTTACCATCTCAGTTGGTTAAAATTGCAGAGCACAAGAAAGGAGAATGGTTTTCCAGCTTTTAAGCCAGGATAATTTGTTTGCTTTATTATTTTTTTTATTGTAAAAATAGTTTAAATCCATCAAGTCACTCTTCAGAGTTATAGAGCTGCAATAAATCCTAATCTGTTTGGACTCAGTTTCTGATTAATTTTTTTGCCAAGCACCCTAATAAAAATGGATTAATTTAAAGCTATGTGGAGAAAATATATATGGAATTTTACAGCAGCCATTTCTTCAGCTGGAGTACGCGCTTTTTTTGTACGCATGTTTGAATCATTATAATAGCAATAAAAAGAACCGGTAATTACATTGCTTGTAAAAAGTCATTAGACGGGAATGGAAATTTATAAAACCCCACGATTAATGGTACACGAGTACATATGCACACACATACACATATGTACTTGAAAAAACATTAATATCGAGGATAATTATGGGATATGGCAGGAAAGGAGACTGAGGCTTAAAGGAGTTATCTTCTAGATTGTGGGATTCTAGCAGTCTTGAGGAGCCTCATACATTGCTTAAAAATGAAATTCAATCTGTGCTACCACCAAGCATATCCCTGCTGCAGATTTCTGGGTGCACGGGGATGAAAGAAGGGCGTCCTGTTCAAGTATAAGGAGCATCCAACCCTACAAAGCTTGCTGGATGGGAATGCGCACGTCCACAGTGGATCCCTAAAGGTGGATAGACAGGATAAAACGAGGAGGGATTGTGCCATTTCTGTAACCAGCCATAAAAGCAACCGGCTCTCATTTCTCAAATGAACTTTGTATAAAATTATGAATGCCAAGGCTTGACATTTATTGTCCGCAGTCCCAATCGCTGTCTTGAATCAGGGACATCAAATAAACACTCCTGGCTTGAAATAATCGGTTGTCTGCAGAGACCTGAGTATTTCTTTCTCCCTGGGAGTATTTATGAACCTCAGTGTGACAGAGGCTGCCTGGACATGAAAAAAATCATCCTTTGGATGATCTGGGAGCAAATGCAGCGCTTTTTTAGCCTAAGGGAAATGAAACACTGCTGACCTCACAGGACCCCTCCGCAATTTTACACGGGTGTGATGCTGCTGTGTGCCCTTGCTGAGCCTCCATTCCCGCTCTGCCGCGGGGTCCTGCTGGCATCCTGCATGTGCAGACAATGGGAAAGCGCATCACCGCATTTTGGTTGTGGTTACGGGGCGGCAGGGCTGGGGCGGCCACCCCCTGCCGCGGGGAAGGAAGGTGGGAGTTAAGCTACGGGTCTTGGGAAAGAAGAATCAGTGTCGGCGCTGTTTAACTACTCAGCTTCCACCTCCCCAGAGAAACGAGCTCTGGAAAGATAGGGATATGTATTTCAGGGAGTGAAACCATGGAAAGAGATGGGATCCCATCACCTGGGAGCAAAGCAGGGAGACCTCCGGGTTACACCTCACGTAGGTGGTCTGGGCCAGTCATCATGAATACACAGGAAACGAAAAGAAAAGGCCAGGGGAGAAAATCATCCCTCTTTCACTCAGCCATCACAGTACAAAAGGATTATTCTTAAACTTATGCTTTAAAAGCATTGTCAGTCCTTGAGGCTGGTTATTAAATTTTAAAAGGAGGAGCAGATGCTCAAAAATTGAACATGGGAGTTCATTTACATGCCCAATTCAAAGAAAATTCTAAAAAAAAATCAAACTTCAAGAAAAATAATCTCAAACAAGTGAGATTTTCTTGCCAAATTCATTCGAAGGATTTTTTCCCTCCTATCAGCTGCTCTTGTATCCAAGGACAATGTTATTTTCCCCTTTTTGGAAAAGCTTTGGACTGTCATTTGTTTATAATATCTTATTAGAATTTACTAAAATATTTTCAGCATAAGACCCATGGCGTCAACTCATCTTTCCTCACTAAACCAATAAGCACGCATTAAGGCACAATGCATTGGGCTTCCTGTTTACATCTGCAGATGGCAAATTAATGCATGCTCATTCCTCCAATGTATTAATCTCGCCTTTTCCCACATAATCCTTAAACGAAGCCCAGATGGAAAGAATTAGCTTGAAATCTCTCCCTCCTCCTGCCTGCCCCCCTGAAAAATATTGGGAGAGGGCTTTTGGTAGCACTGATTACACTGCAGAATTGTTCTGTGATTCCTTAAGTTCTTAAGCATATTGCTATCTCCCAATAGCAATATAGGATTATACAGCTGGTATAATATAGCACGTGATATATTATGGTTCCTACGCTACTTCTCTGCTTACAAGACCAGGAATATTAAAAATAAAGCACTGAAAAGTTTTAAAGCAAGTAGCTAGAAACTAACACACATTAATCTGAGCACAGCGAATTCAGTGAAGAGACTTCCAAGCAACCGACATGGGATTAAACTTTTCCAAGTCTTACAAAACTAGACTCGGTGTAGGTTGTAAACTCTTACATTGTTTAAATGCTTTTGTCAGTGGTCTTGCTGGATATAAGATTATGTTCTATATGCCTTATTTTTCAAGGGAAAAACTTTTCATGGGATGCCTATTATGCCTTTTGTAGATAGTTACTTCAAAAGCTTTGGATGGATGGAAAATGGACTGGGAAGGGAGTCATCTCCAGCACCCTCTCCTCCATACCAAATTTCTTGTGCTTCTTAGGACACACGTGCCTTATTAACAATATCCACGACTTCCCAGGCTTCAGAGCCATTCCTGGATCTCTTGGTACTGTTTCCCCACCAACTCCACTCAGTCATCTCCAGCTCCATAGACGTTGTGTTGATCAACACTTTAAGGGTGGGGACATCCCACTAGTATTCATTTTCTGCAACCACGATTATGTCATGGCCAATTCCTGATCATCCTGCTGGGAAGAGCTGAATCTCAAGTGAGTCTGTGCTTGCATAAAGGCTTTCCAAACTGACAGCGAATTTTACCTGGCTAGTGCATACCATGGGAAAAATTCATCAAAGGGAATTAAAGAACTGGTCCAACTACACACTCATCTCATTCTAGTAAAAGCAAAACCACAGATACATTATTTTAATCCTCAATTATTAAATTGCTTAAAGGAGTTTACTGCACTGGGGAACTCTGAAACATTTTAGACATGATGCCAGAGATTTGTTTGAAGCCCTGCATGCCGCCGCACGCACTGAACTACCCATGAACTCGGGGTGGCTTCGGCATTTCTAATACCCAGGTTATGCAGCAGCATCAGTTCAGACCACAGAGGAGTCTGAATCCCAAGCAGAAGAAATCGCTTTGCAGAGAGTACAGGAGCAGGCACAGCTCCGAAACCATGTGCCGGGGTTTGAGCCAAGAGAAATATGAGCCAAGAAGCCATCTCTTTTTGGTTTTATATCACCACAGTCACCTCAAGGCATCATAGTCATCTTCCTGCACAAATTGGTGAATTCGATGGAGAAAGGACTCTTTCTTCAGTAGCTAATGAATAGGAAAAGCTGAAAGATTAGAATTAATTGCCATGAAAACTGCAACATTTTTAAAAGTTTTTTTAAATGGGTGATTTTGGAGTTCTTTGGGGTTTTTTATTTATTTTATGAGCATTGTAATAGTCAGAAATGTTATTGTTCTGTTTGAATGCGAGTGTTTAATTTCAAAACATTTTTCTTAACTTGAGAAACATCCCCCTCAGTGAGGAAACTGAGAAATCCATGAGGGCAAGGAGGAAAACAGATCTGAGCTGAAAACCAAATGAAAAATGAGAAATAAAATGAGCAAATGAAAATTACCAAAAGTATAGAAGCGAACCCAATTCCATAATGAACAGTGACCTTTACTTTAACCTTCAAACAGGGGAAAAATGTCTAGACAATCAAAATGTTTGCAAGAATATTTGCAATAAAAGTACTCATCTCCACTCCACTAAACATCAAGGTAGGATGGGTAGGTAGGAGGATTCATTATTTCTCATCCACAAATGCGCCTTAAAAAAAAAAAAAAAAGTAAAAGAGTTATGCAACTTTAGTCTGAGTAGTTAATTGTTTAAGGAAACAGAGTTTCCTCCAAGACTGATAAATACCATAGGCTATTTCAAACGACTGATAGTAAATCAAAGAGAAGTGCTGTTACATTATACAATGAAATCAAAGTGATTTGCAGAACTCTAAATGTTTCTTCATTGCCCTTAATCCTATGCCATTAAAGTAATGAGGAACTCTGATAAGGTTTTCAGACAGTGACAAGGGAACTGGAAAATTATAGGCATTTTTATTTAAAGCATTTTCTCTCAGTTCTTTTGGTTTAAAATATAATGAAATATTGTAAATACTTTCACGAGGTTGTAATAAAAAAACCCTGTAAATTAACCTAAAACTAAGCTTTGTCAAAATTTGAGAACAGGATCGAGTCATGCTGCTGTCCTGGATTAAAAAAAATGAATATTTTATATCTTAGTATGCTTTTTGCATGGTAGAAATTCAGAATAAGTAAAAAGCCTAAGCCATTACTATTCAGTGGCACAGAAAACACATTCAAAATGTAGATAACTAAAAACTAGTTTTTTGTAACCCGTATAGAGAAGACAAGTGAATAATGAATTATTTCGTTCCTTGAATCACTGATGCTGTGTGGGCTTTTGGCACAATCCATAATACAAACATATATTACACTAGATCTCTGTCATATACAGACATGTACAGAATGACTTGTAAAGACATGAAATAGTTAATACATGTAGTGGATGTGCTAGGATAGAGATCTTACCTATTTTTATATAGTCTAATCGTGTGTGCTGTCATAGTGGGAATAAATATATGTTGTGCTCACTTTATGCTACAGAGTTAATGACATCTGTACTGACATTTTCATCTATATGACTATACACACACATGTACAGAGACATGGAAAGAAATTCAGACCATCAGGCATGACTCTACTTTCCTTTTTTCATGAAGCTGGTCTTACGTCCTTGCTTACTTTCTGGTTCGGTTTGGGCTTTGCCAACTCCTCGGAGATTTTCACGATAATTTTTGATTTTCTCCATCAAATCAAAGTGGGGCCGCACGTGTGATTAGGTCTGAGCATCTCCTCTGCACGGAGCAAGAGGGGACCACGAACAAACCCTTGTGACTATTTACCAGCAGCAAAACGCTGCCTGGGCAGACCTTAATCTGGATAGTTTATAAAACGTCACGCTCCCCAATGCGGGGAACACTGCTTTAATTCTTCTGAACTGGATTAAAAGAAACATATGCTAATAGAGGGGTTGCTGTTAGTGCAGCTGCTGTATACAACCCCGCGTAGCAGTGACAGAAAAGCCATAACTCACTGCTACTAGTGAGCTTTCCGCTATTTATTTATTGAGTTCAGCCAACAGACTTCTAAGTGATTTAGATGTTCCTCTAGATAAAAACAGTATAGTAGTCAGGATTTTTTACAAATCTAGCATTGCATCAGCAACGGAAAAGGACCAGGCGGGAGGGCAGAGAGGGGGAAATGACCTGGGTGTAAATGGGCACAGTTTAGTCTTTCTGCTGACCAGCATTAGCAAAGACCAGGAGGTTTTACTGCTCTTCAGGCATGTCTTTTATTTGTTTTCAGTACAGCAAAAGAGACAGCATATGTACAAAGGGACGGAGTAGCAGACTAATGGAATGGCGACAGTTCTACGAGATGCCAAGTAAAAAGAAAAGTAATAAATGGCAAGAATCAAAACAGGGGAGGCTCTGGGGAAAGGAAAAAAAAATCAATTACTAAAGGGAATAAAAATGTCACTGTCAGAGGATGACAGGAATTCCTAATATAAGAGATTTAGCAGTGAAGGACAGATTTTTTTTTTTCTTTTTTTAACTTAGAGGCAAAATATATGTTAACTCTGACGAGCATTTTTGAACTTTGAACTCTCTGACCTTTAAAGCCTCCAAAATAAACCCTGGCCGACTCTGAAGAAATGGCAACAAACAGCAGAGTCGGTCCCTTGGGTGGCTTTGGCCACGCATCCGTGACATCGTTTGGCTGCGTCCAGCACCACCGCGGTGGCAGCGGCTCCTGCGGACAGAGAGACAGACAAGACAGCGGCCAAACTCTGCTCCTGCACCCCAGCCTCCAACCGGAGTTACCCGGTGGATTTTTCCAGGATTATCCCATCATTACAGCAGTGAGTGAAAGAATTAGGCTGGGGAGACAGACTGCTAGTATCTCTGCTTTACAATGGGTACCAGAAAAGTCATGTTTTGCCCCAGTTTGTACCTTTCCTCTCTCCTCCAGTTTTCCCGAGTGAGGTTACAGCACAGTATTAATCACAGAATAATTTATGCCAAGGTATAAAACACCCAGAGCCATTTTACGTTAGGGAGACCTTTAAATCCAGCCCAGCTGAATAAAAGCTGTTTTCTATCACTCCGTAAGCCACTGTGGGCCTCACAGGGATAAAAATGTCATCCCTTTTAGCCCAATTTTAGCAAGTTTCTGGGAACAAATGAGACCATCCGCAGTGGTTTGCACTGGTCCAAATATTTTCTGACCATATTTAGCTAGAGATGTTTAATTAACACATGAGCGCAGCTCAGCCTTCACGTGCTAATGGGAGCTTATCATCCCCAGAACCCTAAATGACAGAGATCGTCCTTAAACCTTAACCTTTGCAAAAAAGCTCAGTACAAGCAAGAGAGGAAATCACGAGGAGCAAACCCCTCACCTCTTCTGCGCTGATCTTGGTGGAGCAATTTTGCATTGAGTGAGAAAGAGGAAATCTGTGTTTACAACATCTCCTGAGCTTAACCGCTCCCTCCCTACCTGCGCCGTGTCCTCATACAGTATAAAATAGTGCCATCTACTGACATTGCATTCTAACACTCTCCCCAGACGGTTCAAACAACTCCTCTGTACTCAGCATGAGACCTTGAAAGCTGATTTTTCTCTCCCTTCATCACTGTATTAACCCTCTAACTGGGGTACGCTGCTCAGGTAGTACCAAAGCAGCTGTGAGCTGATACTAGAAGAAAATATACTAGTGCTAGCAGGGTTGTTGCAAGGGATTGAACCTACTGGTGTCAATCTAGAGGACCTAATAAGGCGGCAAAGATATTGTTCAGGTCTGGATTTTCCTCTGCAAAATGCAGGAAGGTGTAATGGGGAATGGAAGGATGGTTAGTTATCTTCAGCAATGCTCAAAAGCTCCCACGGAAAAGGCACGTTGCTGTGCGAGGTGCGTGTGAAATCCCTCTTCTCGTTATTTAAGACGAGAGGAAACACCTGAAAGGAAGGACCAGACACAAGGCGATGTGGCTTGCGGCAGTAACATGAGAGCGGCCACCGGTGTCTTAAATATGGGGGGGGAAAAGCCTGTTTGGGAGCTGCACACCTGCGCAGGAGGATGTGTCATCTCCTGCCATCCGCTGTCAGTTAAGGCACGTTAGAGAAAGTTACTTCATAGAGTTAACATCTCCCAGATAGGTTAAAAGAAAAATAGGAAAGGGAGAGTGATTTTGCTGGTTTGGAGATCTGTGGTTAGAACTGGTCAGTGTTGGTATGAACATTAGTTTCTGATAACACCAAAGTCACTGGGTAAAAATGAGATCAGCCCCAAAGGTAGAAATACTCTGCATACTTTCACGTTACTCATAACGTCTCTACATCCAAATGCCAATCATGAGAGGAAAAACAACGTGCCACGTGCCTACCTAATACTGCTGAGGAGGGTTTATTTTAAGATATACGCATAACCCAGGTTTTCGAAGCATATAAACTGCATAAAAAACGTGTCCACATCTCAGGACTACCTTGATTTGGGAAAAACTTTGGCTTGCAGCACCTACAGTAGCTCGTCCCAGAGGGTGGGGTCCCAGTTCCCAGCAGAGTTCCTTAAATCCGACATTTCCCGCATCTCCCCGTGCTGGGCGAGGTGCACCCCACGCCTGCCGGCACGTGGTCCTCCTGCAAGTCATCTACGTTACTGCTCCTTCATCCTCCCACCCATCTAATTGCAACAGGCTTTGGCTCCTTGTCCAGAAGTCCCCGAGTGACAAATGAATCTGTGTAACTTTCCATTTACCAGCCTCCTCGAAGAGGATATGCAAGCGCTTGATTACAGCACGTTATCAGATACCAGCACTGGGATTTTTCCCTCTCCTGTTGTTTTTACGATGACGATAAGTTGTTACAATCTTTATTTTACAAGACAGCGCTCACTGGCCAGGCCGACTGAGCGGGGTCACTGATTGCCGTGACTTCCCTGCAGGTATAAAGGCTGGTGATTTATGGCAGGGGAAATTCATATTAACCATAAATATCTTAATAACTAGCCATCTGGGAGAGAGAGCGGGCTATGCATCCAGCACAGACTAATTGCTGTTTAATGGGCAGCATCTACAGCACTCTGTAAAACAATGCTTTTGGCAGCGGGTGTTGCTGAGGTTATAGAAAGGGCTTTTAATCTGCAAGAGGAAATATGCCACAGCAGTGCCGACTGCTGCTCTCAGCTCAGCCCTGCTAGCCTGCGTCCCACAAGAGCTGATTATCTCGTATTAAACAGAGAGATACGTTCTCCCACCTCCGGCCAGCGACGGGACCCAAAACACCCAGCCAGACCTGGGGCTGTGCTCGGTCGTGGCTGCGGCCACCCTCCAGCTCCCATGTGCCCAAAAGGGGACTCGCATCTCCCAACCTCAGGATGAGGATTGTAAAGTCAGCTAAAGGCTCGCCAATATTTTGGGTGTCCTTCATCCAGGAAGGCTTACAGGTAGTCTGCTGCTAAGCTCGTAGGGGAGGTGGAAGGTGGACACTGGGACACCATGGTTTTCTACATGAGCTTCCTGCACAGTAAGATGGGACGTCTGGAGACCTCTCAGCTCTGCGTGACCACCCTATGGGCCCCATGTCCAAAAAGAGCTGCTTCTTGCCAGCTCACCCATTGCTATTTTGTTCTTAACCCAGAAAAGACCGCTCTTTGGAGCAATGCCTTCCCCCAGATATCGACCTCCCTGCTCCTCTCTTAACTCAGACTTCAAAGGAACCGAATCCCTATGGCACTTTCACTGCAGGGAGAGATAAATGAGTCTGAGGATAGTTCTCATTTTTTTAACGTGAAAGCCGTAGCTTTTGGCTCACAGGGTCTCCTTCAACCCATAGGGAGGTTTCATCTGCTTTGCATCCTCCACAAAGGTCTAAGCCAAAGGACCTCCTCAGGGTTTACACCCAACTTAGGTATTAATGAAAATAAAATGATGGCGATGGAACCCATCATTCTGCCTAGATGTAGGATCATTTAGAGTTTCTTTGAGATCAGCTGAGGTCTGGCAGGAAACACTGCTCGTGTATTAAGTATGTCTCCTGCCTTTCTATTCGGGATCATTGTTGTGAGAGAGTTCTGCGCAGAAGTGAGTGATGAGGAGCCACAAAAATAGTTCAAAGGTCTGGTCATTTCCCTTTTTAGCCTCACAATTTGATGGAGTGTAGCTGAAAACAATATTAAAGTACTGTACTGTTTCAGCAAAAGTCTTCGAAGTTCGCTGGACCAAGAGGAAAATAGCTTTCCACCAATCTTCCCTTTCCTTGCTTCCAATGGATTTAAAAGCAAGAGCTATGAAATACTTACGAATTTTTTTGGACTTCCAAATAAATCTAAAGTTCTGGAAATAGTCTACAAAAAGATTGTTTAGGTTACCTATGGTACATGAATAGTAGAAACTGAAATAACTAAAAGCCAGGGTGACTGGAAAAGTCCCTATACAGGAAAAAAAGAGAAAAAAGAAGAGTGTACCCCTGGAGAGCAGACCATGCCCTGCGAGGCGTTCACGGGACGTCAGGTTTCTTTACACTAATGGTCAAAGCAAGATATCACCAAGGCATAAAGCAGTTCATGAAACACTTGTGAAAGGTGACAATTGCTCCGTCGTGCTGTATTTATTTCCCAGCCCTGCAGCTAGTTTATGCTGCGCAGAGCTGTCCTGGGGCCGGGCAGGCTCCTCAAACATGTCGGAGCAATAAACCTGGGCTGCAGATGCTGCTTTACGGGACAATCGCATACGCCCAACAAATCCCTTCTGATAAGTACAGAAAGTGTGGAGATGTTGCTCCTCCTTCTCCATGCCTCTCTTTTTTTTTGCTGCTTGTCACTCAGTTCTCACTCAATGCTTTCACTTTGAGCATTGGTATTGACAGACCACTGTGCTGCCTGCAGATAATTTTTATTGTTTAGGTGTTTAAATCCTCTCACAGTCTCCTTGGCATCAGCCAGAAGACTTTAACATGTCAGAACCTGATAGGAAAATTGCCTCATTCATCACCACGACATACAGAATCAGCCTCTTCCACAAACACCTGGAAAAATAAAGCCCAGATCCAATCTGCTCAGCACAAATCAGCGTTTCCTGCAGAGATATTAGTGCCTCGTGTTGCAGAGTGCAACTCTGGCACACGGGATGATGGCAGATGCTGCCACACCTCAATGCTGATTTTCATGGACTAAATCGCAGCTTTTTCAAATTTTTCTGGAATCAGGATGCAATGCAAAACCTCACCAAGCTCTGACTTGTCTAAATGAGGTGACTTGTCTATAGTGAAGGTCAGTTACTGACGTGAGCCGTTTATTGGAAGCGAACACATCACTTCCCTGCCTCTATTTAGATGATCAAACTGGAAATGGCTCCAGTGCAGTTGCGTATTTGACTTTTGGAAGCAAAGTCACTGCTAGAACACCAAGAACAGAATCAAATCACCTGACGTGTGCAGGTTAACCATGCTTCTGCACCACAGCGCACACACTCGTGGGCCAGGAATCAAAAGGGCGGTGAAATCACACAGCTTCGTGTCATGACTTTTTGGCTCAGCACTCCTAGACACCAGAGAGGATGTGTGGTCCCACCCGGCTATAAAACCGCAGTGGTATCTGTGCCTGGGAGGTGCTGTGATTGATGTCACACCCTGCCACGGTGCATCGCTGGGAGCGGTGGGTAGAGGACACACAGCAGTGGCACCTTGGATCCACCTCTTACCTAAAGCCTGGATGAAAACCCAACAGAGCACAGCAATGGGCATGACCTGCACCATAGCAAGTACATCCTCGTCATTTTTCACTTTACAAAGCTACCACAGGCCCGGCACCGAGCTAAGGGGAGAGGAAGTCAGTGCTGCCCGTGAATGCACAGCCTGTTCGGGGCTTCAATCCTCTGTCACCCGTCCCCCCTCCCGCCTCCCTCCAGGCTGACCTTCTCCATCCCCTCTCCAAAGGCCACAGAAGACCTCCATGAGGCAGGTTTAGGCTCCAGCATTTGAAAATTTGGAAAAAGCTGATTTCTGAGTTGTCTTCAGCTGCACATTTCCCAGTTCTTACTGGGGGTAGGGGATCCCACAAGGCAGAGGCACATCTAGACCATCATGTGTTGGCACAGGGACTTGAGTGTCCTCTTGGTCAGTTTTGGTTTTAAACACTGAGATAACACATGCATTATCGCACTGTAACATCTGAAATGGAGGTGGAGAAGGTAGGGTTTGTGGAGAGAAGAAACGGATTTCATAAGACCAAGCGAGGAGAGGTGAGGCTCCAGCTGTGCTGACTGTGAGCTCCATCTGGGAGATGGACTGAGTGCCACCACAGCTGAGTTTACTCCACAGAAACACTGAATATTCTCATGTCCATTATAGTTTTGCAGTGGGACAGCTGATGTTTAATCCAAGGGATTGGAAAACTAATGACAGTGTCTTTCCCAGCCAAGACAAAGACTGTGAGGTGGAGGTTTACCAAGCTGTTGTTGTTAGGCGTCCTTCCAAATCTATGTCTCAGTAGATCTGGAGGCTGCTTTTCAGCACATTGCCTGAAGTTACAGCACGCCCCAGCTACCTTCACCAGCTTTTCCTCTGTCCTGCAATCAATGCACAGCAAATGCACGAGGCAATGCCACGTCCACGCAGGGTGCCCGGTGCTGTGCATTAACCTTCTCCAAAAACCTCACCACCATTTGAGCAATTTGTAGCCCATACCTTGCTTTCTTCTTTGAAATAAATCTGATTTGAAGAATTTCTATGATAAATGAACAAGTAGATTCATGACATGGAGGGTAATCCCTAAGAGGAATGGAAAGAATACAGTTTGGCATTGAAATGCTGGGCAGTTGGTACATAAATTTCTCACAAGCATGAAGACAACTGGCAGGCAATATGTCAAATGCATTAACACCTACTGTTGAGTGTAATTATTTCAGTCTGTTACCAGTCTCGGGGTTAATATGCATTCAAAAACTCTGTGAGAAATCAAAGCCTGGGAGGTCTTTGCAAGCCATTTCAGGAGGTTGTAATTTTTTTTTAAAGGAAGAATTTAGAATTGCATAAACAATGCACCTTTTTTTACTAAAGAATGGAGCATTACACAGCATCAGCTTTAGCCAATAATCAAGTCATCTTTTGCATTTAAAAATCTTGAAATTCAAAATAATATGCATATTTCCAGGAAAAATACCTACAGTGAATCTGCAACACTAACGGAGAAAGCTTCAGCAAAATGTCTCTTCACACACACGCTTTTCCCTTTCAACACAGTGTGTGGACTGTGATAAGACCCATTTGTGGATGCTTTACTCATGCAAATCACTCCTATTCCCAAACAGTATTATCCTCAGATACAGCCACCTCAGCTACTTATGACCACCAGGGACATCATGAGCAGCCAGCTGACAAAAATGCCTTCTTCCAAATAACAGCAAGAATAATACTTTAACAACAGCGGCAACTGGAAAACCTCAGTTGATGGCTGCAGGGAGGATTATCTACACTGAATATCCCCGCTGCAGGGAAGAGCTACTCTCCTGTTGGTGTTTTGCACTAGTGTTTCACACCTGGAGATCAGCTATACTTCGCTATGGCAATGTGAAGCTCATGGGAGGCTTTAAAACTCTTATGAGATGTAGGGTAGATATTTTGGAGTTTAGCTAGTGACCAGTTCAAAGCTGACACAGTTACAGCTAACTACACCATGGTCACATCCCAAGGACTTCTTCTGTGACTGTGATCTCAGAGAACTTGAGCATCCATCTCTTGGAAACACAGAGAAATGCCCTGTGGAAATCCCACTTCCAATAAGATCTTTCTTCTCCTTGCATTGCTTTTATTGACATTTTGAGATTTTTAATGACTGGGAATATTTTCCGTCGGGTTGTAGTCAACCTCATAAGAGCATTCTGCCATTGCAGCTGGTGTGCAGGGAAGAGGGGCTGGATGCTCATCAGGTTCAGAGGGCAATGGAAAACACTTTGTTTTCTAAAAAAAAAAAAAAAAAAAAAAAGAAAAAAAGAAAATGGAGACTATCCTTAGCTCTGAAGGATGATACAGGATGATTTCTGAAGAAGTTTCTACTTAGAATTGACACAAGCCCCAGTAAGGATGGGAGCAGAGTACAGGAGCTCCAAGCAGCAGTTTAAACGGTGTTTAATAAGCATGCACATAGGGGGAGAATGGCCAGTGGTCAGAGGAGACTATTTTTTTAAATAGGGGATTAAAAAAAAAAAATCTGCTTTGTTTTTCCTTTGTGAATTTGCAAAAAACACCCTGACACCTTTGTTGTAAGACACACTGCTCTTTCCCTTCTGCTCTAAAAACCACATTTTGTACGCATGAGGGAAAATCCATCAATTTTCTAGCAGTGTTCCTGCACTTTGTCCTCTTGGAGTGAATAACCACAGAAAGGAACATGAGAAATCTTTGTCATCCTGCAGGACTCTTACCTCAGTTTCTCCACCTCACTTCTGACATATCTCTGCCCTTCAGCATCTGCAGTCCCAGGGATGCCAGTTCAAGGCTGCAGCACCACCAGTTGCAAAAAGCTGTATTTATTCTTCTCCACATAACTTAATTTCTCAATGCCAAACACAATTTTACACGGTTCACAGACCACTTTTCCAAATTCCAGTTTCATTGCTTTTTCTTTTTTCTCCCCAGCCTAGGACAGCAATCTGGCTGCACTTAAAACATTTCGCTTCCCATCTTTTATCCCTTAGAAGGGACTTGGGAGGTTTATTGCATGCCGTGATCTTATCACCAGCTACTCCAGTCCTTGGCAGTAAGCGGGGAGGGTGTTCGGGGTGTCCCGCGGTGGCTGCAATCGCACCGTGGCATCCATGCAAGGAGACCCTTCCCACCGCGAGCTGCTGCAAAGTATGTCTGCACCTATATATATATCTCTCTATCATCATATTTTCAAGTGATGTTGCCAGTTATTTCAGCTCCAAATGGTCACTGGAAGATTTTGATGGGATATTTATGAGGGCTTTAACCTACTCTGTCATAGTAATGGTGATGTTATACCGCACGCTGAAAGCCAGCCAAAGCTAAAGGCTGTCGGGCACTCATCGTGCTTATGGCAGCTACAGCAAAATGAAATTAATCTCCCTTTCAAGTTATCTGTGTCATTAATTGTTGGCATAGCCAGTGGGTTGGGTAGCCCTAATGTATCAGTCACCCATGAAATAGGTTTAAAGTCTGAGGAGCAATGCTCAGAAAGGTAATAAAGCAATCTGAAAATTATCTTCTTTCAATGTGTTCAGCGCCTACCAGGATCTGTTTATGTGTGGGAGGATATAATTTCATGTTTTCCAGCGTACAAATTCACCAAGATTAAACACCATGAGCCAAACCCTTGTCTGACGGAAGCCAACTTCTGTGGGATAATGTTGATTTACACCTGCCCAGGAGCTAATCCTCTGAATCCAGCCAGAAAGCTTTCTCAGATCCTTGAGAAAAATGAAACTAACAACAGAGATTTGCTCTATTTAAAAAAAAAAAGAAAAAAAAAAAAAAAGACGATAAATAGATTAAATTATATATGGGAGGAGAAAGAACTCCCCCATCCAAAATCAAAGCGTAAGGCAATAGCCAAAAAAAACCCGGTATCGTTTAGGGGCAGATGAAAGAACATGTAAGTTCAGCATGATGTCATGGCTGTTTATGCAGTTAAATCGCTCTTTATCATACACCAGACACATAATGACTTTCTAAGGCTCCCACTGGACGGATGGTCCGTCTCTGTAATAAACGTTGACAAGTTTTATATAAAACTGTATATCATTTTCAATTCCCAGTGTAGCCATTTGAACCTGTGATTAATAACCTCGCAAATCTTATCTGTTTGAAAATAAGAGGAGCTGGGTTTGTTTCCTTCAGATTAGGGTTCAGGGCTTAACAACAGGAAAATAGCCTGCTGAGATCACTCTGGTTTTCATGGCACATAAAAGTAAAAACCAAGAAAATAGAATTTAAAAATACGCTAAACATTCATATCACAAAACAAATAAGATACTTCACAAGTCGTGATAACATTGATTCATGAAGTCTGTAACCAAACAATTGTTTTATATCAGGCAGAGTAACTGTGAACGGAGAGATAGGCACTTGTACATTTAAATTAAAACACTAATTGGCCGATAAGATGTACCGCAAAACATAATATCCAGATTGAAACTTCTTGGTGGTTTGTCACACTGAAATGAGAAATCTTTAGGCAAAGATAGAGAGCAAAACGGGGCAAGAATTTAGGATTCCAGATCCATGTTTGGCCTGGGTACAGCTGATATCCAGGATTGCAATAAAAGGGAGGGAAAAAAAAAAAAAAAAAAATTAAAACCCCTGCCACCAGATTGCTCCAGTCTTTCCCTAATGCCTGAAAAATACCCAGAATTTTGCTGCAAGAATATGCTGGTTTACAGTCAGCACAAGGACAAGAAGAAATTAAAAAGTGGTGTTAAAATGACACAGGTGTAGGAGCTGAGCAGAGCAACCCGCTGAAAAGAAAAATTTCCTCTAAAATCCACTTAAAAATCCACTTAAAATCTGCTTAGAGCACAGTATTTAAAGCACAGTTTGGGAAAAGGAGAGCCAGCTCTGAACCTCAACAGCTTTATCCTCTTCTTCCCAATTCTGCCACTAGAGCTTTGCACCTACAACCAACGCCATGTAGGATGACGAAAAAATATTGTCCCTTCCCCTGCAGAAAAATGGCAGAAGGGAATTAAAAAGGGAGCACCCAATCTGTGTTTTTCCCCTGGCAAAAATCAAAGCATTATTCAGCTGAAATACGTCCCACTCATTGGGTTTTTAGCTCTCCGGTGCATCGAAATTTTCCTGTGAAATCAAGCGCTTCCTGCCAAGATTTTAATTTATTTTTGAAATGTAGCTTTCTGTCCAAAATTGTCAGCAGATTTTCTCCTAAAATAGCTTAGAGTTATTGCAATATTAAAAAGAAAAATTACTTTGCCTTTGACTTCCACACAGTGGGCTGCTCACAGAGGCTGGAGATAAGCACCGAGAACTGAGTGCACTCTTTAATTGTATCTCCTTAATATAAAACTTTTTGTCTGCCTTTAATTTTACGGCACTTTCATGCAAAGCCAGGGCGAAAGAAAACAGCCAATTCCCCTTATGCTTTTCGTTAAGTGAAAACATCAAGGGTCACCAATAATTCACCTAAGTGAGGAAAGGATGGAACTGGAAAATGAGGCGGATCATGGAAAAAATCGAATAATCTCTGGAGAAAAAAGCAATTTATCCTTGCACTGTCAGATGGGTACAGACATGTGGATTTTTCTATAACACTCGTCTCATAGGAGGCACTTCACGGGGTCTGGACCCAACCAAGTTAACACATTTGTCAGGGGAAAATTTTGATTTTTTTTTCATCAGTAAATAAAAATTCAATCACCGATTTATTTCTTGTTTAAGAGTGGTGGTTTTCAACCCTTGGACACCTCCTGCCAGTCTGAGAAATGCTCAGTAACCCCAGGTTTCTCTCTGGTTGATGGAAATTTTCTGCTTTGTGACAGAGGAAAAAATTGTCAACTAAGGGGGGGGGGGGGGGAAGTAAAAAAAATTGATGAATCTTGATAGGTTTTTAGGATGAAAAAAAAAAAGCACATTCAAAATAATTTCTAGTCAACAATAAGTATATAGGAATAAAATTTAGTGTTGCTGTTTTAATTCTCCCTCCTGTAGCATCTATATTGTCTAACAAGTCAAAATATTAAGGAAAAAACCCAATACATTTTGGTCAAGAGCAATGAGGCAACTATGTGAATTTGAATGATTTTCACTGTCATATACCACTTCAGAATACAAAGATCATAACACAAAAATAAATTGCAGAACAACACCAAGTGAGAAAGTAGATAAAAAATATGCAAAATATTATTTGCTTGATCACAATCATAGGACCAGAATCAGACTTTGCATCACCACAGATAATAATATCACATTTGGGAAATAAATGCTACTTATCTCTACTGCAAACAAGTAACATGAAGGAAACAAATGTGTTTGTCCACGAGAGGTCTCTAGAGCCTTGTATAATCACAGGATATTTCCGTGTATTGCTCTTCTCCTGCTTTGAAATGAGATGGATGTTTGGATGCTCACGTCCCTTCACCAGCTCACAGGAACCCCCATGTGTGCCCCTCCTTGGATCCGGTACATTTTGGCCTTCCTCAGCCAAGAGGAGGAGGAGGATGGATGGGGCATCTGCAGGAGGTATGGGCAAATGTCTCCAAAGTGGAGAATGAAGTAATTTGTGGCAGCAAGGGGTTGCATCCATGCTCTTCCCCTGGGCAGAAAAAACCCATACATTAGCCCATGGCTTATGAGAACAGCTAAGGCAAAGAGCAAGTGTTGCTTGCTTATCCTGTAGATAAACAGGGGAAAAGCTATTTTTCCTCATGAAAACATCTTATCTAGTACCAAGTAACTGGTCAGTCAATGGTGGCACTGAAGGCACTGCAAGCTGGGGGGAGGATGGGAAAAGTGTCGAGTCCTTTTTTAATAGTTTTAAGTGGAGACCTCTAATATGCTGGAGGATATTTGCAAAAGATGCTGTCTTAGCAAAAAAGAGGTTACTTTAGCCATTTCTCTGCTGAAGTAATGGGAATTCCCTACGAGCTGTTGACCTTTCTAGATCGTCAACGTTTTTAAGGGTTTGCACAACTTTACTATTGAAACATTAATACCGATTTTGACCTCCTCGCAAATATTTGTCCTATTCTTGCAGAATCCTTATAGGAAGCACATTTTGATTCAGAACATTCAGAAATCAAATCAAATTACATTTTGGTTATACAATTACCAACTATTTCTGTTTTAGTCAATTACTGACCAGGAAACAAAAGAATTACCAGATGTTTACAGCACACACACTTTTATATGTAAATCCCATTCCAAGGACACTTTCTAGAACAAACATATTCTCAAAGTATTTATAGACAATAGTGGATGCATTTGGAGAATCTATTCTTACAATCACACAAGAAAAGATCCTGTTTCTTTCTGTTTGTCTAAACGATAAGTTGCAAATTTTCGGCCTGCCCCATCATTTACTTCCTGTGGGATGTTGTTTCTTCAGTTTCACTAACTGCTCTTGTGAGTACAGGAAAGAACAAAATCCAGCTGAAGAGCTGGAGCATTCTCAGCACCCTGTGATTCCTCTTAATGCCCTGTGACCAAAGACTAAAGCAGAAGACGTATATTAAACAGCTCACTTAAAGACAGCGGAAGACTTTATTTTTGGTGCTTTTCATTTTCCTGTGTTAGTCACAGTGACTGGGATTCGCCGAGGGTACGAATGGAGAACACAAAGGGAAGACAGAAGCTGCAACATGCTGAATTAGCGCTGGTTTTACTACTTTTGAAAATCCCAGCAACCATTTCTGGCTTGGCCTTGGTAACTTTTAAGTCTCATCAAAGGATGTCACGAGGAGAGCAGAATTCGGCTCTAGGAGTTCTAAAGAGGAATAAAATAAGTCTTTACCTCTTCTAACACACATTTCACCAAATCCCTGTTGGCTGTCATACGCAGGGCATAAATCTCCATAGCTAATACCTTAGCATTTTCTTCCTTGAAAATTTTTTTGCTTGCTTCCTTTACCAAAAATGGAAACAAATCCCTGAAAGATAAACACTGTGTGCCTGAGAGCGGCACCCCCACCCAGCCCTGGGCGAGTGGGGTCTTGGAGTCGGATCTCGGCACAGACTTCCTCAGATCATGGCCCCGTGGAGCCTTCGTGAAGACGGCGGCCCCCAGAAGATCTGGGCTTTGAACAATGAATGCCTTAAGTGTGGTTTTCAACTTTTTTTTTTTTTTTTTTCCTGATTTGTGGACCATTAAAAATGTTCCAGCGGGGATACAGGATACCCTTTAAAATATGGAGATTTCTGTGTAGCATATGTGAACTCTTCTTCCTTACTCCCCTTTCATGGAGCCCCAGGGAACTGCTGGAAACGACGGCCCTGGGAGATCAAACAAGCTCAGGCTCTGTGAATCAGACAGGGGAAACAAATTCAAGAGACAAGGTCCTCCCGGAAACACCCTCTGGAGTCGTTTGAGAAGACAAATTGGAAGTGCAAGTCCCAGCAGACTGAAGGGGGAGAGACAGCAAAACCATCCCGAAGTCATGAAAGAAGACAGCAGCAACGTGAAGAGAGCAGAGGTGGCCAGGGTGATGCTTTCTGCTGGGACTGCATCGCCGGTAGATGCAGAGGAGCTTTCCACCAGGAGTGACTGTGCTGTGTCAATACAGCTCCAGGTAGGGTGGAAGGGAATGGACACGTCTGGGTGCTTTCCTGCTCCCAGCACACGTTCGTCCATGCACGTGTAAAATTGCTCAGGGTCTTTGTTCCTCAGTCATTGAAATATTGCTAAATAATGGTAACAAATAGCATTTAAATCACATGTCTGGTGTGAGTGAGGAAGGATTTAAATAAAATGCAGAAAAGAATCTCCATGTAATGATTCGGTATTTTTTCCTTGAGACAGAGTCGGTCAAGCCCATTTAAAAGAAGGTGCGGAATCACAGCTGATCAATGAAGCTGAGAAAGCCTGAGGGAGAAAGAGATGGTTAGCAGTGGGTCTTCATCATCCAGCTTATACCAGTTACAGAAGAGCCTCAAACATCAGCAGAGCTTCTCTGTGCTCCAGCACTTCCCAAATGTCACATGAGCCTTTGAAGGGCTTAGTGTTGGCCAAAATCAGGATCCAAGAGCTGAAACCAAACTCCATAACCACTTCCCACAGCAGAAACATTTCATATTCTGGTTATATCAGGACTGGCTTGTCCATGGGAAACTACCATGTTTTGGAGATCGTAAGTGTGAATGCAGATCCTGAGTCGTCTTGTGAGCATCACTCCACGCCTGTTTGTTGCGTGTAGAGCTGGATTTCTTTTGCATGCTTTGCCACTATGTCCTTTTCTCTCTGAGACAAATGTGAAAAAAACATGGAAATAATGTTTAAGGAACATTTTATCTGCAGTTCATTAAGGTGTGGGATAACTGAGCTCATCATTACTCATTTCAGTGCTTTCCCATCATTTCCAGAATACCAAATTAGCCAGGAACAAGGTGCTCCACTACATATCCAGATAATGGTAACTGTGCTGCTTGAGTTGATCCGGTCATCACTACAAAACCCAAAGACTAGCAGTGATTTAAAGGCAGAACCTTGGTACTATCATGACTATATTCATAATGTATATTAAAACTGAGGATTCTCCATAGCCATTGGATTCTTCACAGTCCAAAGCAACAATTTCCAACCGAGAACATGCAACACAACTTCTGTAAAATATTTCATCATTCTTTGCAGTCACAGTTTTAACTATTTTACTGGGGGCGATTGCACAGCATTTATGTGATGCACCACACGTCAGGTATCTACAGCGGGTGCTACCTTGTTTCGTTCATGGGTTTGACTGTCATGTGTTTTGTTTGTTTTGCAGACTTTCCTCCCTTCTTCATCTTGCCTGCTCCATGTCCCACCCCAAAATGTGTAAAGGCTGCTGTAGGTCTGGGCAGAGCTCTCAAGAGGCTGCGAGGGCATATGGGAAGCTGAGACGAATGTAAAGTAAACTCTGGGGTTAACGTTTAAAGAATGCTGCTATAGAACTGGCCAGACGATTTCTTCCCCAGAGTTTTCCCATGGGTAGAAGATAGACCATAGCTCTTCCTTCCCATGAAAGGCACTTTGATCTCCCTTGATGAAATGCTTTATGTATTTTGGGAGTTTAGTGTAATTGGCTCCGATGGCTCAAGGCTCTTCCCCATCCCCAAAACTTCTCTGTGTCGGTATTTGTTCTGAAAGTCTCACACAGCACAGGGCTGTACCAAGTGCACCACAGATCAAGAGGAGCATATTTATGGCTTTGGGAAAAGCTCATTACAGATCATTTAAAATACTCCTTCTTCATTATGAAAAGTGTTTTGTGTGGCTGTGTTGTCTTCATGGGAGTCAAACCCCATGTCATCAGAGAGCTGCCTGACACGTACAATTATGAATTGCTCAGCAGCGGCTGTAGAAGAACTCAGTCACGTCTGATGGGACTTAGATATTGTTAGATATTTGGACTAAACATTAGGTCACCCCTCCTGTCACAGTTGAGGGGTGCCAGCCCAGCAAAGCAGTGGGGTGATACCACGGCTCCTGCGAGGAGAGCAGGTCAGGAGAGCAGAACATTTCTCATCAGCACTGAGATGCGCAGCTACATCTTACATCGGCATTTACTCTGAGTGACCCTTATTTTCTCACCTCTCTGTGAGTTACAACACTTATTCACAACTATTGTTTTGGTGTGGAGAGTATGGTAAACAGGGCTGTATCTGAAAAGTCACTTATTTTGTTAATCTAATAGAGGAAGGAAAACATTCCTGGCATTATGGTTTTATCAGCTTATAAACATGTGGTAGAAGCCTACATGCCTTAGAATAACAGCAGAAACAAGACTGGGAAAGGAAACATTGAGATCTGGATGCTTTAGTAAAGACAACCAGCAGCACAACGTACTGTGTAACCTCAGAGCTTTTCCCACTCCTCATCTCTGCAAAAAGCTATTAAATATTCGTAAAATGGGGGCCTGTAATTAATTTTTTTAATCCTTATCAACTGATTAGCTAGCCCTTACTCGAAGGATATTTAGGATTGACAACAAAAGCAACAAGCAATGGAATTTCCTGTGCTTCATCCGAAAGGAAGGTTTAAAAAGTTAATCAAGATCTATCAAGTGTGCATAATTTGGGTTGTTTTGCAGAAGGAAAAAATTGCAATTTCCAAGGAAAAGGGATGACAGGACTGAAAAACATCATTGTCTCCTTGCCTGAATAGTTACGACTTTCCTGGCCTTAAGAGCAGAGAAAAAATATGAATAGCATTTTTGACCTACGCAAGGGTGTCAGTCAGGTCCCGGATGTCCTCATGGTCACTTTGTCTCTGTTTATAGATATATACGCAATATTGGCTGATGTCACCACAGAGGTGTGCTTGGCACCATGCCTTCAACCATGACATTGCTCTTGGCCCTGCCCTGGCATCGTGGCTCACTGGGCTTTCTGGGCAGGCCAATTTTTATCTTTTTTTATTGGCGTTCATCTGCATAGTCCTGTCTGAATGTGTGGTATCCCATCCCTCTTGCCATGTGACCTGACCAAACCTGGCCTTGATCAACTTAGATTTTATGATGAAATTCCTTCTGAAAGAGATAATCACCATTTTCTCTTGCACCCAGATATCAGCATATTTAGTTGCCCACAACAGCACTTTTTCTGCACTGGATGCAATATGCAGAATGCAGATCTGTCCCTTCAAGGTGCAAACAGGGTGAGACCAAAGGCCTTTCATCCTTTTCCCACCCTTTTCATCCTCTCATCCAAAAGCATTCATGCCTCCTGACACATGAGAATTTGCTGGGTTTGGTGAACAAACTCAAATGACAGTCATATGAGGGTTGAAACCAAGGCAGCATCTGTGCTGAGGTTTATTTGCTTATGAAAGTATCCATGTTTGGTGGTTAAAGGCACCACCTTAAGGCTACTGTAATTATCCAGTGCTGTCTTCTGCTTGTGTGGGTGTTTTTTTCACCAATGGTGGAGTTCATGCTTTGGTGGAAATTGGCTAAGAGCCCCTTTCAGCCCTATTTAGAAAAGTTGAACTTTAAAGGGATATGGGCAGTTATTTACCCTTTCAATTTAAAACTTCTAATTAGCATTTTATAAAGCCAGTTTTATGGTGTAAGCTCTCTCCGTGCTGCAGAAAGTTCCGCCATAATCATAGGAGCACAAAGGCTAGAAATTTACAACGTATTGTAGGAAAAAAAAAAGACAGATGACAATTAAAAAAAACCCCCAAAACCAAGAAGATGCTTCAAGCCAATGGGACAGGTGGGAAAACTAAGGTCAGCTCTCAAGCAGAAGGAAAAAATGAGGCCATAATGTCAGCTGAGGTCACGGGGCCCAGATGTGCCAGAGGTGGTCATGTGCAAAAGAAATCTTCACCTTGTTGGGTCCCTCCAACAAATACTACCAGAAAAGACAGTCTGTAAAGGTAAAACTTCACTCCCCCATGCCCCAGACCTCCATGGGCTGCACCCAGGCCCTCACTCCTGTCAACATCTTCTTGCTCAAATGGCATCTGATGGACCTCCTTCTGCAAATCACATTTCTAACACCTATAGCAACCAGAAGTCCCTCACCAGTCTCCAGGGCTGTGACAAGGACTTCAGCCATGAACCATTCCCAGTTTATCGTGCACAGGACCATTTCTAAGTTACTTTGACAAAAGCATTTGGGATCAGCACTTAAGACATGCTGTCCCATGCACAGCAACCAAGTGATGTAGGAAGACACTCCAGAAGAACATGGCATTCCTACTTTCCCCTCTATATCTTTCCGGGAAAACATGATATATATGTGAGCGAAGATGCTGGGACATGTCAGATATGCATCTCCACCCCTCTGGTGTGGATTAAGAAAAAAAAAAAAAAGTCATTCACCACTCAGCATATTTGGAAAGTCTTTTGTGCAGTCTTTTTGGAGCAGACACCTCCAGATGTTTCCATCGGTGACGTTATTTATAAGTGGACCAAACAGCTTGTTAGGCTAATTGCTCCTGGAGGGATTTAACTCTACTGAGAAAGCTTGAACAGGGCTCAACTGTTCCAGAGCATTAGCTGCCACTCCTCTCTTTGATTTACATCCCTCGTAAAATTTTATGGCCAGATTAGAATGAACTTCACTTGCACTGTGTTTTCAGTAAGGGCTTTTTGGGTTTGTTTTTTGGGGGGGTTTTGGCGTTGGTTTTGGTTTTTTTTTTTGTTTTGGTTTGGTTTGGTTTTTGTGCTGAATAAAAGCAAAAATCAATGCTGTAACTAATTACAGCCTCAACCAGGAAAGGAAAATACCTCAAAAAGGGGGGGGGGGGGGGCACCCAAAAAGCCCCCCCCGAGAAAAGATCTCTTTGGAGGCCCTTCTTCAGACACCTGAGCTCTGTGTCAAAGTATGTTAGGAGAGCAGCAGCAATAAAAAAGCCACAGCTTATGGAAGAGCACTTTTGGATGGGGAAAGACCAACATGGCTTTTTATGGTAAACAAGAGGGAGCGTGAGGTGGTTGGCGTTCCAGTAAATGGGAGAAGGGAGTGGGTGATTATCAGTTATTTTCTCTGGAATGTCTTTGAGTCATTTGATTGCTGAGCTACTTCTTATGAAGGGAAAAGTCTACTTTTCAAACAATTGGTTGCTTTGCAGAGATAATTCTGCTATATAGTGCATTTTTTTGATAAATTACAGAACTCCCTGGGTTGCGCTTTGCTTCACCAACTGTAAAGCTAGGACATAAATCCAAACAGAAAAAAAGATTTTTTTTTCTTCCTTTCCTTCTGCCAGTGAAATACAATGCCACTGAAAATGGTCTTTATATCTATACTATGAATACATGAAAGATTGCAAAAAGGAAGGAGAATAAATAAGCCCAGTAAAATATTTACCGTTCTAGACATCAGTAGCCAAGACCAGATTGATGGGAAATGCTTAGTTTGGGGCTGACAGCCTTTAAATGACCTCTTTACAAGTGCCTGAATCTTGACATTCAACATGCATGTGAGGTCCAGTGGGACGTGCAAGTATTTTGTGCAAGTATTTTGCCGTGTCAGGCGCTGGCCCATTGACAGCAGCGGGAATTACAGGTGTTCAGTTCCTCCCAGACGTGCAAAACGCAGATGCTGGAAAGCAGCTCATCCCGACAGGGCTCCAGCTGCCTCCCTTCATGCCGGACGAGAGCGGATCATATGCTACATTTCACTTCTGGCCAGGACTTACCTCCATTTACTGCTTTTTTTGCTCAAAATTAATGCTTTTGGGCTGCAGAAGCATTTCCCAAGATGGATTTTTCCACCGAGGAAGGAGCCGCAAGAGAAGGACCACTTCATACAGTCAAAGCGTGGAGCTTGGTAGATTTATTTTAAATTAAATAAGTTATTCCATGTGTCCTGGACACAAGCTTACTATAAACTAATTTGAAATCCAGGGAGAAAACCCCCGACAGTCAATTTTTCAGTCCTTCAAGCTGAAATACCGTACCAGTAGTTCATCACCTGGCAAATAAACCTGCCAGCTCAAAACTGTATTAATCATTTTCTGTACCCTGCTTGAACTTTTCCAAACGGAACTCAGGAGTGCTCTAATTCTCCATCCACTGGTACCAAAGGAAACAAGTAAAGGGCGCAAAAGGAGAGCGATGAAGACTGCGTCATCCTCTTCTGCCTCCTCCACTGTGGGGACGTGAACTTGAGACTACGAGTCGAGGGAGATACCTGCCATTTGCCCCACAGTATCCCTAGTTGTAGCCCAGTTTCTGCGAGTCAGAAACAGCCAGACCAAGACCCTCCTTGATGGGATGGATTTTTAATTTTTGACCTCAGCAGGGAATTTTTTTTACACCAATTTTCTCAAACTATCATTCCGGAGTAATAATTAACAATTTTTCTCATTATCTACATTCTCTGACACCTCCAAAGACCTCGCTTGATTATGTGCCTGTATTCCTTCTTCTAAATGTTAATGTTTTAGTCTTCAAGAAAAGAAAAAAAAAAAAAAAAACAAACAAAAAGGGAAGAAATGACAAAAACTCCACCAAAAAAAAAAAAAAAAATTAGGAACAGAGGTTCCTGAGATCGTAGCAATACAAGCCACATACTTAGTAGGAACAAACTGTGATGTGTAACATAGTTATATTTCTAACCTTTCTAAAATTACCTATTTGACTGATTTCTTATGTGTAAAAAGAGGCATAAGGCCTTCCCTTCTGTCAAAGTACGATTGTCTCGAGTAATTTAGAAGCTCGTTGTTTCGGTGCATTGAGACTTCCAGTGCACAGACAGATTTAAGACATCTTTAAGTTTGTGCAAGACTCACAAGAATGTGTTTTAATACCACTGTAACTAGAGAAGTATTTATAGGAGAAGTCCGGCTAAAATCCAAAGCTCTGAATCAATGACTATCCCAAAAGAAATGCAATCATCAGTCTGCTTCGCACATACAGCTGATGGTTTGGGGTGCAAGGAAGGGCACCTAAATCCTAAATCTGTGTGTTCAGTGGGTTACAGCTCAGAGGCACAAATGCAGGATGGGGACAATGTTATAAATTAGGGAGCGGGAATCTCTCTACCCTACTGCATAGCTGCGGAAGAGGCTGCTGATAAAATCAGCCTATCGCATCATATAAGGCTGTTGGTTGCATCACCCCAGCCTTGTTCATAATGCATCCCAAATTTGGACAGGCAGTTGTTGCTGTCATATATATATAGGCTGAATAATTTTACATTCACGCACCTATTCTGCATATAATGCTGTTATAGTAATAAGTGTAAGAGCTCTCTCAGAAAAGAGAAAATCTCTAAAGTCTATTAAATTCTCCTCCAGTGTCAACCTAAGCAGAGATTATAAACATATATATATATATATGCACCCAGATTTCACTACTCTCTTAAATGGGGTGGAGGTACCACTATAGCATATCCTTACGATGCTCCCAGCAGTTGCACTGCACTGCTGCCTGATATAGAGAACAAGGCATCTTTCCTTAATTCCTTCTGTCCAGATCTTCCACACAGTTATTTTTTCTTGACATATCATTAAGTAAGCGTAATTTTCAGTACTTAACGGCAAGTTGCATCTAAGTAGGGAATAAACTGTAGGTTACCTTGGACCAGCAACTGTCAGGGACTAACATGGATGTTGTGATGCATACAGCATCTAAGTTCAAGTGAATGATGAGAAGTTCAGATTGTCTTCTAAATCGGACTACCAGTTCCTGGCTTCCCTTCAGACAAGGGGAAAATGTGTTTGTATCACTTATTTCATTGGCCATTAATGCTATTGCTAGAGGACACCTCATTTAGATGTGCTTTGTCCTACTTCTGCCAGTTCAGCTCTCATACGCTCATAGACAAGACTATCAAATCAGCGTAGTTTCCTGTAATAGCTTTTTCCCACGTTTTAATGACTGTAACAACCAGAGGGTTCAGAAAGATAGTGTTTTTATTTCAAAAACAAATATGAAAGGAACAGAGGAACTGCTAAATCGGGTCAGAGATCCACGTAGCCCAGTATCCTGGTCTCCATGGTGGGGAATAGCTGGCAGTTTAGGAAAAATACCAAAAGACAGAGCGGGGAGCAATCCTTCCGAGCGCACCCTTCCTGCGATCAGCTGTTCAGAGGTTTCCTTTAAATTGCCTCCAGACCACCACGGTTAGCAACCACTAAGAGCTGCACAACTAAAAATGTATCATCTATCTCATTTCTCTCCAAGTCCTTTCATACCCTCGACCTCCACAGCATCCTGTGACAACGAGTTCCACACACAAAACTGTGCATTGTGCAGAGAATAACATTTTTTTTTTTTTTTTTGAAAGCTGCTGCTTGCTAACATCACCGGGACAAGCTTGCAAACGCTCACCGGGGACAGCCATTGGTCGCAGGGCGCCAGGAGGAAAGGTCAGGTCCTTCGGCTTTTGAACCAAGCTGCAAATTTGGAACCAGCCGGGCAGTTTCATCCCTGCAAGAAAAGCAGCGATGCTGAGTTGGCGTTCTGCGGCGAGGGGGAAGAACCAGACACCCACCCTTTAATTTCTAACCCGGGTTTGATTTGGAAGCAGATATGAGATGTGAGCCTACGGGAATTTTGTCAGCATTGCCCAGTTAAGCCTTCCTGAGGCAGATCTAGAAACATCCAGGACTGTCTGGACTTGCAGAGGGTGCCTTGTTTGGGTTTTAGCGGAGATTTTCCGTGCTGGGTCATTTCCTCCACTGGGCAGGTTTTGACAGCGGGTGAAGGGAGTGGAGCAGGTACTTGGCAGCGGCTACAGGACAAGGTTTTCACATTCAACCAGTGGGCGTTTGGCTGTTTAGTGGCCTATTTTACGTGCTTTAAATGTCTCTGGTTTTCAGAAGAAGCTGAGCTCTCAATCTCCTGAAAGTTATCTATGGCATTTCCTCTGACAGCCAAGAATTAGTGTTTATTTTAAAAAGTAAGCTAAATGTAAAAAACCAAACTTGCCTTTTTTTCATGAGAGAAAAGACTCAATAGGGAAAAGGCTCCAGTAAAAGACTGTGATAATCATGTGGCAGGAGAAATAGCAATTCGCTGAGAAGCACATATTTTGTGGATATAATCCTTTCCCCTAGAAGAGGCATTCCTGTATTGATTTTCTGATCATTTATCTGTTCTGTGCTCTAGTCTGACAATTACTTGTGTGAGCAAATTTCACACTGTAAACGGTTAGCTTGCTGTTTGGGGTACAGGATTCATTAGTTTTATAATCTGACAGATTGTCTAAATAGGACAACCTCCAGAATGGACCATCCACCAACTCATAAATCTATATGGAGACCTATTAAAACCCCCCTATATAAACATATATAAGAACCAACTGAACAAGTGCCCATGGTTTGTCTGCATGCATGAAGTGCTTGCACAATAACTCTTTTTCAAATTATATATATCATGTTTGTCAATTTAACAAACACATTACGCATTAAAGGAACAACATTTCTTCACATCAGATAAAACATCTGTGCATTTATGCTTCAAATATCTATGGAGCTGTAGTCACACAGGTCAATATAGGAGTATAGGGTTTCTTTACCTCTTCTTGCCTGTAATTATTTTACCTGTAATAAAATTCAACCACGCCCCAGCCTTGCGTTAGCCCGTTCAGTTGGAAATTCGCAATGCACTCATGGAAAACGCCGCTGCCAGTCAGGCCATTATACACCACGGGGCAAGCCTGCTTATCCAGCGTTGCAGAAACATCAAAGTACTTGCCACCTTTGATAAGAGTAAAAAAAGGAAGAATGTCTCCAACCTTTGATGGTATTTTATCTCAAAAATTCCCAAGATCTATTATTTTTCCATATGGTTTCTTCTTATGCTTTTCTAAAGAGCAATAGTTTTCCTGTCTGCTTTGTAAATTAAGTAAAAGCTTTGATCGAGGTGTATTTCCAGAGCAGCTGAATCCACCTCACAACATATGAAAAAAACACCCAAAAAAGTGAACATCACATCATTTGTCTGGATTAGCACAAGCAACAGTCACCACAAATAGAACCGGTAACTCTGACAGAGCTGCCTGTGGCCCGGATCCTGCAGAGGACATGCACCCCGTTTCACCCATGACTCCCCACACATATGCCTTGACTTAAGCACGGGAGTAAATCTCCCAGGGTGTAAGATGGTGCATTTAGCTTTTAAATTTGCTCCAAGGATCACACGGAATTTCACCGAATAGTCTAAATCAACTGCATGCCAACAAAGCTGAAGGCAGATACAGTCAGGCTACATTTAGCTTACCAGCAGTAAAACGGACTCCATATTCATCCTTGATAACACCATCATCAGCCATCTCGGCCAGCGAGGTGTTGGACCACTCAATGCCAGCCTTCCTCCCATCGGGGAAAAAGACATAACCCACGGTGAGGCTGAAAGGGAAAGAAATGGAGCTGAATTAAAGTTCAACTAAAGCACAAAGGGACCAGCACATTGGCCTTCAAGGGGAGCTCAATGCTGAGCATGGCCTTCATCCCTGGAAAGCAGCAGGAATAAATAATTAAAAAAAAAGGTTATATTGGGGGATATTACAAATGCTGAGCAGGGGAAGCCATGCATGCAGGAAAGATGAGGCTTCCAGGATGGATTGTGGTGGGCAGGTGGGATGGGGAGGTGGTTTGGTCCCACTTGGTCAGAGGGCCATGAACGCTGGTCTGTAAGGTTCTGGATGCAGAGAGCACCAGTCAGCAAGGCAGGGCTCCCAGCCTAATGCCCCATCACAGGCGGACACACCTTCTTAAATAGCTGGAAGTGCTCCATTTGTACCTCTAAATCATCTAGAGACTAAGACAGGCAGCTGTGTCAGCCAAACAGTAATTGAATGGGAAGGAAGTAATTGAAGGTAAAAGCTGTCCTTGTGATTACTTGCAAATGGAAAACTGAGCGAAAACAGGGAGTGGAAAGCCAGAGGGTGTGGATGGAAATGGGGCTATATAGGTTCAAAGGAAGGATGTGCATATAGGCATCCTGCAGAGCAGCTTCTGCCACCTTTAAGACGTGTGGTTTTAGGAGCATAAACTTCCTTGGTTACTTACTTAGTTGTGGTAGCTGGCATATTAATAACTGTTAAATGGGCCGCAGTCCCATCCTGTAAGAGAGTGATAAAGGAAAAGCAGTCTAATTGGTGTGGACTCATTTGCGTGGGTCATCTTGACCAAAAGACACTGGATACAGCTCAGGTTATGCAGTGTGCTATGACTTTGCACTTTTAAATCTTCTCAATACGCGTTCCATGAAAATCTGGCTGCAAATGAGAGTCCAGGAATATAAACCCGACACATTAAGGACAAATTACAGACATTAAGGACAACAGAAAGTCCACAGCAAACAGATATAAGAAGAGGAGGGAAATGATATACGCAGAGAAGTCAGCTAGTCATGTCCAAAACTGATGGGCAACCTATCAAAGTCGGCCCTGCTTTGGCCAGACATCTCTTCTAACCTATATTATTCTATGCCTGAGAGCTGCATACAGGAAAAATGTTAAATAAGAAGGAACTGGAATCTCATGTTTTTATTCATTTCTCTTCCATCCTTGAGTCTGAATGCCTTCGTGCTCCACTTGGGCTGCTCTAAGGCAAATATAAGCCTATGCTGAGATGTTACATATGTATAGAGACTCGGGATGTGAGGACTCCAAACTCCAATTAGTGATAAACTTTAACTCCTTCTTATCAAACAGTCAGATGGCTTTTAATTGGGAGAGGAAAAGCCACAGTTATTTTGAGTCCTGAATAACTATGAAGAAAAGGGAGAGGTTGCTACCTGATCACACACATTGCAGTGCAAAAGCACAGTCTTATTAAAAGGGACACAGGCATACATTAAATCACAGCAGCTCCTGGATCTGCACATACGTGGGATTTGCTAAGGTGTGTTTTTGTGCTGGCCGACAAATATCCGGGAAAATAACTTTTATTCTGGATTCAGTCTTAACTCCTGTAATGTTGCGTATAACAGAGTTCAGATTTCTTCACGCCTGTGTGGGCAAAGGAAATGCCTTTTCAGGAGCATCTGCTCGGGTTGCATGCCAGCATTCAGCATTTCCCCAGGCTGTGTGCTCCCAGCAGCCACAGCGCTGACACTCCTCCAGCACAGCCACAACAGCAAAGCACAGACTTAGCACAGGCAGAAATATTTGCTGACTGCTGTCATGAAGGCTTAGGATGCCTTCAAACACCTCGGGCTCTCAATTAGTGTGAATCAGCACTGCATCAACTCCATCGAGCGCTGAGTATTTGCGGCAGCTGAGAATCGGTCCTGTAAAGCTGCCTATCTTTTTTTTTTCTTCTTTAAAAAACCCCAAACCAAACAGTTTCAAGTTACCAAAACAACTTTCGGTTCAACCAGTGTGGCAAAATCTCAGTTTTTACACGCACAGCTCTGCTTGTGAGAGCTGCTCCCAACACCGATATGCGCACTTCTGATTGCACACCGTGGATGCTATCAATGCCTTACTTCTGGATACTTAAATATGACCGACAAGTTCAGAAACACTTCCAATTTCATGGTTAAGTAGCACATCGCCATGTTAATACCTACTTCAAAGTGTGCCAAAATCATGACATAACGATAAATCTCAGACCAGTTCCGGATACCTGCAAAAAAGAAGAAAATCACCCAATTTAAAGCTCACCATTGCTGGAAGACATGAACTAATTGTACCTGATTTGATGAATCAAATATGCGGTAATTGATAACATGGTAAGCGTATGCACGTCCCCAAAACAGTAATGGAATTTCCTCCAAAATGTCTTAACTTCATGCCCAGTCATGAAATTGGTTATTTTTTAGAGATAATCTTTAGTCCCACTGTCCTGCCAGTACCAGCTACAGTGAAGGCAGCCGAGTGAGTGAATCGTTTCTGGTGCTGTTACCGTAAGAGTGGCTCCGAATGCCTTTGAGGAAAAGCTTGGTTTTCTCATGATTTTCTATTTCAATTTCTCCAATGGACTGGCCCCACTGCTCATGTCGGAAATGTTGTTCCCTTTGTCTGGGAGAAAGAAAAGAGTGAATCGACAGGCAAAATCAACAAGGTAAAATCAAGGCGGCCCCAATGCCAATCTGATAGACTTGCATCCCAAAATGAAGGACATTTCACAGTATCTGGATCACAGCTTTTACACATTAGCCACCACTTTTACATTTCCCAGTTATTGCCACATAATGTCTATGAGACACCCGAGAATGAAAGAGCAGCAAATTCCCACCCTGATAGACTATAAAACTGCCATTTGTTTGAAAAAATGCTGTACTACCAAACTGTTGCTGCTTAGAAGTCCGCAGGTATCACCAAAGACAACACACTATCAGTATACATATTTTCTACTTGTATTTAGACAATGCACTATTGATACTCGTAGTTTCTTCCCATATTTTCAGCTCTCCGAAGCTTGTGTAGTAACTAAAACACCAACTTTAGCCCTCCTTTCACACGATTATATTTGATCCTTTGCTTAGATATACCTGCACCATTGACTTTGGAAGCAGCCTAAACTAGGTTTTTAGCAATGAAAAAAGACAGAGTAAGAAATATTCCTAACGCTCAAGGTTTTAGAGACTAAAACCCTCCACCCACACATCAGGAAGATCATGTCTGTGTGCAGGACCCACCTTCTAAAATCACCTATAATAACACACAACAGATCCTGAAGAGATCTGTAGAAAAATTACTATTAATCCTAGAAGAAATTAATCTCGCCTCTCACTTTCTGACCCTTTGGAAGAACTCGATGGTCCACGGTTCCTGGGCAAAAGCACGTGCAAATGTGCTGGGGTGACTGTCGACGCTGAAGTTAAAGACATCTGTGAAGTTCTCCCAGCTAGCAAAAGAGGGGGGAAAAAAAAAGACATTATTAGCTTTCAGGTCATACTAGGCCAAGTTGTGCACTTGCTACTCTGCCAATGGCAATCCTTGTATTTATCATTACTGGAAAATTCCCATTTTTGTCTTTTTAAATATGTTAACTACTTTTCAAGAAAGCAAACAAAAGGAAACTGAGAAGAGCAACAACGGCCTGCAAGGGTCAACAGATTACCTAGGAAGGGATGCTGGCAGGGCAGAGCGTGCGGCTTTCTCCCCTGCAGTCTATTCAGAGGCACAAATGCAGCGTTACTCCAGAAAAGCTGCGCTACTTCGACAGCAAATCATTTTGTATCAGACAAGTAGAGTCCATAAACAGAAAGCAGAAGCAAGGGTTTCATGTGTTACCTTGTGCACATGAGCCTTTGAAAACAGAAACCACCAATTCACTATACATCCCAAAGCAAAAGTGAAACACTTACTGGAAAGAGAATTTAACTGGTACAAGTTCACCGTCCTCTTCACTCCATTGCTGTCGGTAAGGTCCTTTTCTGTAAGGCAAAGCACTATGATTTTGTATCACTCCTAAACAAACAGCAAAATGTTTCTTACATGTTTGGAAACGGATGCAATAGGAGACACTGCAGAAGAATGACGCTATTGTGTGCTAAGGTAGAATAGTAATGCTGTATTACAAACCTACACTGGACGCAGATATTACCAGCTGTATTTTCATTCCATAAAAATCAATGCGTGCTATTGTTAGCAAATAGCTTTTGGTTCAAGTCGGCTAAATATATTTCCAGGTGGTGTTCAAAAAGCTTTGGTCTCAAATGTAGATAAACGAATCTACAGAGTGCTGCAATACCTGAGTAATCCGTCGAAGCTTACTTTCCAGCGTGTTTGGGGCTCTAAGTATTCAATAGTGAGTCCTCCTCCACTCCACATCTCTTCAGATTCATCACTCACCATCATGTTTGGATGCTGCGGGTGCTAAAAAGACATTTCGGGAAAACATTTGCTTAATTCAATTGTGAGGATGCGACGTGGGTGAAGTCCTGCTCTGATGGTCCTCTGCAGCAGGAACAGGTGATTGAAATGGCTTTTCAGTTCTACCTGCTTCTGGTAATCAGATTATTAGAGAGGGAAAATTGCATCTAAACCACTTGAGCTAACACGTTGTTGTTTCAGGTAATACAACTGAATCACTTGTGTGAAGGGAGGTGACTGCAAGAGCTCAGCTCCTTACGCCACTGACTCTGCCAAGCTCATAGCCAAGCTGATGCAGGGCTTCGAGAGTGATTTGGTTTGGGGCTGAATTTGCTGAAACTCTTATTTGGGAATTTCTGATGCATTCAAGCTCCCAAAGTCTTCAGCTGCTCTTTGAAATATATGTCTTGTTTTCTAAAGCTGCCACCTTTCCAACAGAGAGCTTATGCCTGTTGCTGTAGGGGAGGATCTAAGAAGGTCCTGAACTCGGCTGGCAGTTCTAAGTAACAAAGCCACAAAGTAGTATCCTTATACCAAATATTACTAGAAAACCAAGTAATGCACATCAATCTTTTTCTTTTTTTTTTTTTTGTTTTCTGCAAATAGGGTGTCTCCTGCTTCTTCTCATCATGGCTACTGAGCAAAACAAAGTTGTGAGCACAAAAATAGTTGAGTGCAAAGGGATTTATGCCAGATCTTCCCTCCTTCTTTACTATGTAGGCAGCTATTAACAAAAAAGAAAACCCACGGGCAAAATATATGATTAATACTGTTTTCTTCTTAGCAAGAATGAAGCACATATAACTCCCTAAAAGCTTTCCTTTCTCTTTGAAAGAGGCAATTCCCCAATGGTTTTTATAGCATTCACTCATTAGAAAAGGGGGAAAAAATCAACTGCAACCATGCAACGTAACTTATTAACCATGTGCTGCACGTTATCAGAAACACTGAATGCTCAAATTCTTCCGAGGAGACTGACCAAGACATTTTTTAGAAGATACGCTGTATTTTGTGCACATTACGGGAAAAAGGGAATGAGTGTGAGATACCTACTCAAAAAATTAGACATAACCAGTAATCTGGCCAGTTCCACCACTGTTTTTAGACACAGTACCGATGTCTTACTGTGAAGACGTTAATGTAGTGAAGATGCAGAGAACATTAATTTTTGCTTGGGATCCTAACATGGGTTCAAGATAGGAGTTACGCACCACTCTTGAATGTCATCCCACATCCACCACTTACTTCAAACTCTCCTATTCCATCCACCCTCAGGAAGAGCCACATCTCACAGATCCCGTTAGGACGTTTGGCAAGACGAGCAATCACAAAGGTCTTGTTGGTCTCTGCAAAGCCGGTGAAGTAAACTGAGTCAAGCGCCTAGGGAAAGGGAAATGGGTTTTCAGCTCCAGGTGGAGGCAGGAAGGGAGGAGGAGGTGAGTAATTCTTCTATTTTCCGTAGGTTTCTTCTCAGGAATCCAGTTTTACTTTCACTTTTTATATTTAATAGCAGGCACCCCAGCGAGCAGCCAGAAAGTTTTGCTAGCAGCAGTGAAGCCTCATTTGTAAGACAGGACAGTGCACGTGCTCAGAAAATGACTGAGAACCACAACGTTTAGTCAATCTGGTGTACAATGTTCGCATCGTTCATTGACACAAAAGCCAGACTCCTCTCTTATTTGCCCATTTTCTCACCAGGGCAGACACAGAAAGCAGAGAGGAAACAGATGAGAAGCAGTTTTAGAGAGGGAATATAATTATTACACGATAGCCACGGACAAGCTGAAATACTATCCTGAATTAAGATAATTATTTTGCAACGAGAAGTTACCTTGACTAAAATCCTAATAAAATGTGTCCTCAAAAAGAGTGTCTGTGAGGGTGAAATTGAGCCACAGTCATGCTGTTTCCCCATCTAGCTCCAAATGGTATGTAGGACAACTTATATTTAGGGGAAACATAGAACTAAAAAGGAAAAATGAACAGAAAGAAAGTAAATCATAGGAAACTCAGTACTTTACTACCATGATTAGCAGTTGGGCTGGCACAGGGCTAGTTAACAACTCAAGTCTCAAGAACTATCAGGCACAGAAGTCCAGAAGTTCAAATTCAGATGCACATTTTGTGCAGAACTCACTCAAAGTGAAGTTTTAAAAGCTGGAACACGGAAATTAAGATTTATGTATGCATTTTTGGGCATGGATGAAGATCTGCTTCTGAAAATTTCTCCATCAAAAAATGCAAAAAAATACTAAAATCAGATTATTATTGCCTTTATGCATACAGATAAGGGGGGAGTGCGAGGGCACAGAGTCTGGAAACACACGCAGAGGAAGCCTACTGGATGCAATGCAAAAATTCAGAGATATGATTTCTGGAGTATTTTCCAGATCCATTTTTAGACCTCCCTTGTAAGTGTTGCTTCAGTGCTGCTGCTTGGAGGAGCAGAGAGGAAATCGCAGACCCCTTGGCTACATCTCAAACCACCCTGGATGTCAGTTTGATCTGGAAGATGGGGGTGACTCCTGCCCTATCAAATTTGGTCGAGATTGGCAAAACACTTCAAAACGCTCCAAGCAGCAGCTTAATTAGTAGAAAGGAAAAGCTAGAGAAAAGAGCTTCTTTTTTTAAAGGCTAAGCAGAAGCCTCAATGCATTTGTTAAATAATATGACTTCAGGATTCCCAGAAGGCTCCAGGAAATGTTAGCAAGAAGTTGATTTTTCACAGAAAATTACTTAGGATCCAAACTCTCCGCTGGCATCTGCAAGCTGAACCTTGAAGAGGGAAGGAAACCCTGTCTCATCAGCCTTTATGCTTCCCCCTCTCACCGAAAAATTCAGCAAATCTCCCTGTTAGGCACACTGAGTATTTTGACAGGATGGTACATGAACACAGGCAAGGTACAGGTTGTAGACAGAGGGTTTATGATTTATTAGGCAGACAAGTAACCCTGGAAAACTCGATTTAATTCACCAAGTGTGCGAAAATAAAAGGCTTCTGTGTCCCATAGTGTGTCTGCTTTTTCACACCCATTATCAGCTGGTCTGATTTGAGGCAATCCTTTCCCTGCAGGGCGACATGCCCCCCCTGCCCCCCCTGTGATGTTTTGATGGGGGCGGGGGGGGGAAGGATGTGGGTCCTGAAGCTTCAGGGGCCAGGCGGTGGGGAGTCTCTTGCACCAAGATACAAGGGATGGGTGTTCCTGAGGGATCCAGGGCTCAGGGGGTAAGGTGCTGGGGTGCAGGGGATGCAGAGGGGTGCAAATCCCTGAGGGATGCGGGTGCTGCAGACGGAGGGGGGGGTGGGTCCATGGGGGTATGGGTCCAAGGGGAACGGGTGTCATGGGGAATGTGGGTCCCAGGGGATGGGGCTTCCAGGGGTTGGGGCGTGGGGACGCTGAGGATAGGGGGACGGGGGGACAGGGGTGCCAGGTGTGCAGGGGGATGGGGGTGCCAGGGATACGGCGAGACGGGGGTGTCACGGAAGGGGATCCCGGGGAAGGGGCTGCTAGGGAAGAGGGTCCCGGGATTAGGGGTGCCAGGGGGGCGGTGGGACACTCACGTGGGGGTCGGGGCGGAGCGGGCGCGGTCGCCGTGACTCCGCGGAACCTCCGCCGGCCGCCCGCGGTCTCCAGGCGCCGTGGAAGAGCAGGAGGCAGCCGAGGGCCCAGCGCTTCAGCGGGGCCCAGGCACCGGGGCCGGCCGCCCGCCGCGCCCCGAGCAGCGCCAGCAGCGCCGCCGCCAGCAGCGCCAGCAGCCCCAGCAGCATCGCGGCGGTGGAGCGGGGCGCGGGGCGCTGCGCGGCGGCGGAGCGGGGCGCGGGGCGCGGTGCTGGGCGCTGGCTCCCGCCGCCGCCGCCAAACCCCGCCTTGGGGCCGCTCACCGCCGTGTGGTGCCGGGGCCGGTCGCGGTCATTTCCGTGAGGGGCTTGCCCCGGCTCTTGGCGCTGAGGTCACTCTGGGAAGTTGCATTTGATCCTTTTACTTTTTTTATTATTTTTTTTTTTTATCCCCCCCCCCCCCCCCCCCCCCCCCCGAGAAAGGCGACCTCAGCGCGCGTTTCGCCCAGTTGTATGGAAGGGCTCACGGGGAAGTTCAGCAGCTCCCACGGCCAAGTTTCCGGGAAATTCAGCAGGTTAAGTACTGTGGTGCAGGAGAGGCGGGTTTTGGGGTCTCCTCCCTGGGGCTATCGGGGGGCTTTTCCCCGAGGTCGAAGGCTGTGGCTGTTTCTGTCTCTTTGATTCGGATCGCAGTTCCTGGTTTAGGATTCTGACTCTTTTTTATTGGGCTCAGCTTGTTCCTGCTGCCAGCTACAGCCAACAGGTAGGGAAAAGGCTGGGTGGCCCGTTTCACCCAAGCCACCAAAAAAAAAACCAACCAAAAAACAACCCACCAAAAAAAAAAAAAGTCGCAGCAGGCACCCATCCCTTCAACGTCTCTTGTCGGTACCATTTCTAGAAGCTGTATTTTTGATGGCTTTTGGCTGGCTGCACCATAGATCTTTTTATTCCCTTTGCAATTAGCAAGCATTTCATCTTGTTTCCCTGCACTAAATTAAACCCGGTCTCTCAGGAGCGGTTGAAGTGCAGCTGATCTCCCTTTGGAGAAAGATGGGGTGCTCAGAACCCGTGCTTTCTTTTGCTTTCTGAGTGTTTTGGCTCCCTGTTAGCTCTACAGACTTCTCAGACTTCCTGTTACTTGAAAAAGCATTTATTGTACATTTTTATGCCTTTTCTCAATTGTGTCTCAATTTGGTTATAAAACCACCTCTGCTGTGGTTTGTGTTTAACGGATCAGTGCTTATGGCTCTTTCGATTTTCTTCTTTGAATGCAACTTGGTTTTAATAACCTCCTTGGCTCTGCTGCTTTTTTTTTGCCCATTATCTAGTCTTTTCTGATACTGATGTGCACTCACTCTGCCTCTCTGATCATGTTTCTATCTATCCTTCAAAAGCCTTTAGTGCCTTAGATGTTCCTTTTACCCTCTTCTTAAAAAGCTTCCTTATTTTTACACAGTTCCCCTTTTCTCAGACCGGGCACAACTGTTCTGTATTGCTTTATTGCTATCCACGGACCACATCAAATCAACAGAACGGCAGGAACTTAAAAGCAGAAGGCACCAAAGATTAAGACAATGAGGTTTAGAAATTTATTTCTGTAAATCGCCATTGCTGCAGTTAATATTCAGGGGGTACGTCTTAAAGTTAACCACATAGAGTAGGCAGAAAGCCAGAGAGATAATAAGGTTATTTTCTTACTCCAGATTGTGTCGAGGAGGGACTGAAAATGGTCTAAAAATAGGAGATGTGTCACAGTGTTATCACCCTGCACCTGCAGCACAGCAGACATGGTTCAGTGCAGAGAAAGGCGGCAAAGGGAATGGATTATGAAAACCAACTTTTATTTTCAGTTAAAATTTAAACACAGTATTGACACAAAGCAATATTTGATGGGGGAAAATCCACACAGAAGACAAACCTTTGGGACTTCACAAACATGCACATAATTAAACCCGCAGCAGCTCTAGTCTGCTTGAGCTGTAAGGGCCTATGGCAAATGACATGTTCTTGTACACTCTTCCTTTTTTTCCCAGTGTAATCCATGAGCAGCTTTACTGCCCTTTGCCAAACTGCTGGGAGTCCTTATACAAATCGTTTGAATTTCAATATTTGCATTTCTGAGGGCAGGATAAATGGGGCATGAATATTTCATACGTTCCTCTGACATGTGAAGTATTCAAAAACTCCCATAGCCTAAACAACGCATCGGTGAAGGTATTGTGGCTGTGTCTAAGGAATCTAAACCAGAGATAAGCTCCGTTCCTTCCTATGAAGGCAGGAAGCATGGAAACAATTTGCTTCATGCAGCATTACGTTTCAACATTTCTTCCGTAATTTGTTTGAGGACTTGAAGTTATCTCTGGCAAACAATTTATCTTGGCAATATTGTTTGCTGTGGAAATGGGTTCCAAACCAGCAGGACTCGCAGAAGAACCAAAGTCCTGACATGTCTGGTAATGTTTTTAGCATGGCAAAAACAGTGCTGTGCATATTAAAACAAGTCTAAGATCTGCTCTGCACACTTTGCAAAAATGTGGGGAGGAAAATATTCAACTGATTTGTTTGTTTTTAAGTTCAGGAGGAAACGACGAACCTGCGACTGATGCATGACACTAAAAATACAGAGAACAAAGCAAGCCAAATTTAAGAATATCTGGTTAGCATAAATTTGCTAACTTGCTCTTAAGCATCTGCCATATTGAACATCAAACTTCTCATGGCATAGTGAACACTTTAAACAGCTCTGCCTCTTTTAAATCCAGCTGCCTGGCAAAGGAAATTGGTATGTTAGGACTATATTCCATCAAGAACAATATTTTGGCACCCTCAGAAATCAAGGGCCTGCAAAATCAGGTTAAGTGTAGCTCTGAGGTCCAAACTGGTTCTCAAGGTCTTTGCTTTGCAGTGCTCACTGACCGTATTTGCTGTGCAAAGCTATCCAGTCTCTCCAGCAGTGTTTGAGCAGACACCAAAGCCAAGAGAAAAAAAAAAAAAAAAAAAAAGCCTCATGGCCTCTCCTCCTCAGAGAACTGCAAATGTAACTGGATTTTCAGAACTACATCTGGAAATTATGGCTAGACTCACATCTGTAGTATGAAACCCAGACGTGCTTGTACTTCAAGAAAGCTCAGATCTGGGAGAGAATTTCCTGGTTTCAGCCTATGTTTAAGCTACAGGTCATTATAGGTGATGTTTCTTTTAAAAATGACAGAAAACTGCCTCGTCTATACACCTTTTCTCCCTGTGTTTGCATCTGGAGCTACACTGTTTGCCAACGTCCTATGACTAACACAATTCCGGGTGCCTCAGGGCTGCAGAACAAGCGATGCACCATCCAGTGGACAAACGCACTACTTACTTACACCACGCTGCCAAGTTACTAAACATCAGTTCCACCGACATCGATTGCAAAACTTCCGCTGAATTAGAAGCTCTCACTGATAAAGCATGCGTGGGAACTGCCCTCCTGGGCAAGACAACATGCAGAATCCTGTCTAGTTGATACTGTTAAAACCACGCAACACAGTACGTAACTCTTTTGTAACTTCTGGGTAACTGTCATATAGCAGCCACCCTAAGAGAAAAGCACAAGGAAGACAATGCATTCCGGTTTTCTCAAGGGTTAAGCTCACTATAATAAGCACTGCACACCCATAAGTATGTACCCCCCAAAAATGCTTTTCTTCATTTTTTTATTCCTGGATAAATGGCATATTAGTTAATTTAAGAAAAAACATGGAGGGAGAAGGAAGTTTTAGACAAAGATCAGCTGTTACGATTTTGTGCCTACAGATGTTTACATACTTTCATTTGAACAGCAGAGAAATTGGCATCGACTAATTTATTTTAGTATGTGAAACCCAGCTGTTGGCAAATACAAGACTACACACACACACAAACTCCCCTGAAGTCCCTAATATTACAGCTCAGAAGCAGAAGGAAATAATAATAATAAAAAAGTAGAACACACAGATATGTGGGCAGCTGTATTTTAGTTATACTTATCAGTATACGCAACCCCACATGCACTTGCTGCCCATGTCCCACTAGATGGTGTTCATGCTGCAAGAAAAAAACAGGATGCAGCAGTGTGCCCGAGCTGTCATAAGTTGTTTGTTGTCCTTCAGCTTTTTTATGTGTTTTAAATGTATCCTCAGCTCACACACTGCAAGGTTTGCTATTTTGCATCTCATTTTTAAAGCTACTGGGTATATATTTTTCCTAAATGGAAAATTCTGAATGAGTGTTGTGCAGTCATTATTTCCATATAAAACAATTTGTCTAATTTAACTACAGCTGTTGAAGCCTAGGCTGACCAAATTTCATAAACAGCCATGGAACACGCTCTTGACTTAGGTGTCAAATCACCCTCCTGAGACTCCCTGAAGTAACTGTTACCCCCTGAAGGGGCTGTAAAGAAATATCACCACAAAAACATGTGCGGACATAAATCAAAAACCCTTCATGGAAGAACTGAAGTAACCCCCAACGGAGCTGTATTCAGTCATCGCAGGTGCAGGTAGACGTGCTGCTGCTGGACTGCAACGCTGCTGGCGGTGAAGACTGCAGAGGGATGGCAGCAGGACCGCGCCTCGGGTGTCCGCTGCCCCATGGAAGCAGTAACGCGATGGCTTCGGGCAGGCCCAGGGCTGTGCCTCACCCCAGCGACCTGGGTGCTGCCTGGGGAGCGTGGGGCAGAGGCCGCTGTCACCAGGCCCCGCTTCTTCACTCTGCGACGGCTTGTGACCGAGGCGTCGCCTCAGAAGGTGAATCCAGTTTTATCCAGAAATCATCATTCTTTTGGAAATCTGAGAGGGAAAACGTCTAGCTGCAGCGGCCGGAGGGGGTACGGTCAGTGGACGCGGGGAGCTCCCGCCCCAGGCGCTCAGGCCCTGGGCCCTCCGTGCTCGGCGCTGCACACCGCCCGCGCCGCACGCATGCGCATCAGCGGACCTTGCTCCGGCCGGACAGCGGGCGCCAAGGACGTCCCGCTAGGGACGCGCATGCGCACAACGGGCCGCGCCCCCCCCCCCCGTTCGTGGGCGCTTGCGCAGCGCGGCTAGGCACGAGCCCCTCCCGACGAGGCGCCTGCGCAGTGCGGGGTGCCCGGCTTCCGCCTCCTGCGGCGCTGCCCTTCCCGCTTCCGGGAGTCCTCGGCTCCGCGGAGCGCCCGGCGACGGGCACGGTGGCGGCGACGGCGGTCCAGCGGCGGGGGCTCGGGCTCGGCCCCGGCTCGCCCCACCGCGCCGCCGGCACGGCGCCGGGCGCAGCTCTGAGGGCAGCGGGGCCGCCGCCGCTGAGGTAAATCCACCCCCGTTCCCTCCCCGGGCCACCTTCCCCTCACGGAGCCGGTTTCCCTCCACCTTCCCCTCACGGAGCCGGTTGTTTCCCTCAGGGCGTTCGCCGCCGCTCCCCGCCCCCCCCCCCCCCCGGGCCCGGCCCCGCCGCGGGCATTCCCTGCGCTTCCCCCGGCCCTCGCGGAGGCGGGGCCCCGCGGGGAAGGAGCGCGGTGTCCCGGTGAAGCCCTGGCGAAGGACGAGCGGCGAAGGTTAGCGGGGATCTGCCTGCTCTCCGGGGACAGGTCGGGCTGAGGGCCGGGCGCCCCGTCAGTCCCCGCAGGTGTTCGGTGTCGGTTCTTAATGGGGTGTCTCAAGGTCTGGGCTGTGCTCCTGCCTCTTTTCGGGTTATTTAAAAAAAAAATAAATAAAAAAAATACTAAAACTATCTGTCAGCAGCCATGGAAACAAGTGCATGGAAGTGTCCCTGTGCCCCAGCAGCACGGTTGTGTTGTAGAGTCTCAGCTGCCGCCGTGGGAAGCTGAAAGGGGAGGGAACAGCAACCATTTGTCACACCGCGCTTTTGGGTAACGTCCTAGCACTTGCTCTAGGGAGTTTTGCTGATTTATGTGGTGCTAGTTTTCCTTGTTTCCAGGAGGGAAGAACGGCGCTTTCAGGAAGTGGGAATGCAAATAGCTCACACTCAGAAATGAGAGGGTATATTCGTACAGCGCGTATGTGATCGGTGCCATAAAAAAAGGGCTGGGAAATCATTGGCTATTTTCTATACTACATATACAGTTGTATAATGGTATCAGGATGCTGAATTACAGTGATGTAACTGTTCGCTTTGCTGGAGACATAATTAGGTTGAAGTCAGTGTGACTGTTCACATTAACAGACTTAAATTAGATCTTTTGAAGTGGATGCTCCCAGACTTTGAAATTTTACAGATAAAGTAGAGCTGTACTGATTCATTAGTAGATGAAACTGATGTAAAATTTTAGCGGTTTTAGATTAGAGTTAAATAGCTGAAAGCTCTTTGTGGCTAAAAAATTGATAATACTTTTCATCTTTCTAAAACTTTCTTGGTTTTGCTCTGAAGCAGTATATTTTGTATTGTATGTACCTGATGGATTTCTTTTTTATGCCTTTTATGAAGATGCAGAACTTTTAAGGAAAGTAAATTGATAGAATTCTGTAGCAGTTGAAAGGCTGAAGATGAAAAATATAGAGGAAATGTGAGGCTTTATATGTGTCTGATATGGGGAACCATTGAAACAAAAGGCTTTAACACTCCTTTGATTGGTATTGAAAATTGCTAGTGAAAATAGCTCAGCTTTGATCTACACGGTACTTTTTGGAACCTGGAAGGAAGAATCGTGTGTGGATATGGAAATGATAACTGACATAAAAATGTGCTTGCCAGCCTGATATTGCAGTGCAATCAATAAATGATACCCAAGCTGTTTTTAATTGAGTGTGAGGATATAGCGTGTACTGATAAATGCAAAAATTAAAATAAAAAATTGTACTCTGAAGGAGAATGTGATGCATCCAATTGCCATTGGCAAAGGAGTAAAACTTTCAGTTCCCACATAACAGTACTGATATTGGTTTAAGCATCTAGCTTTCTGGAGTCTAATCTGAATTTGAGTTTGTGGCCCTGTTCCAAAATAGGTAAGATATAGAGCCCAGCCATTACTCAGGTAGATTGTGTTCATGTCCTTCTCTCAGGTAGAGGTTGTTCATTAATTCAGAAGTGTTCTGTCCTTGCTGTTGTAGCTCAGTGAACTCTTCATGTATCATATAGCGTATATCTTTGCTGAGTGCCAGTGTCTTATGAAATATATTTTGACTTCCATATCTGCGGGGGGGAAAAAAAAATGTGTTATCAAAAAGATACCTTGTTGAACATCTCAGATGTTATTTGATACTTATGGAAAAGTGACTTGGTATCACAAATCTATCGGGTTTATTGCTGATAGCAAAGCTCTTTAATACTTTTTACAAATACGTGTTCTGAAGACATGTATAGTTTTTTCTTTTCTTTTGCATTGCTTGTTTTAATCTGAATTCCCATTGCTGGGTTTTGAGGGTGTTTATAAAGATGCTATTGGAATAAAAACATAAGTAATTAGATGGCCAGCTTCCCAGTAAGACATCCGTATTCATGCTTTAGTACTTCTTCTATTTACCCTTTTTCTGAGATTATTTAGAAGAAGCATATCCCCTTTTCAGAGCTGAAAAACAATTCCAGTGTCATCTTACGGCCTAGCGTCTGCTGTTTAGTAAGAGACTGGCATAAGGAGAATCATTACAATAGCTTAAAACTTGGCTGTGTAAATATGTACTTACTGAAGATTATCTCTTGAATTTGTTGCCAGGTGTTCGTATGTAAACAACATCACATTATTTACGTGTTTCCACTGTAAAGTGTCACTGTATGCGTGCAGTAAAGCAGATATGGGGTCAGTACAGAGGAGGGCTACAAGACACAAACAGGAAATAAATTAAATAAATATGGTACAAAATATATTAAGTTAGAGCAAAAGCAACAAGGATTTAGAGAGGTGATGAGCCATGCCACGGAGGGTATGGGATAGATTTGGGGATAAGTAACAGTTTGGGGTTGTATCATGGGTTGCCATCACAACTTATTTCAGCTGTTCTTTTCCAAAGTTGTATGCACTGTGTTACATATGTCCCAGATTGTTGAAATTTGGCATATCTCTTTGTAATTACAGATAAAAAAAGTTGAGTCTGTCAGAGCTAAATTGGGAGTGTAGTTGATGGACTAGTTCTTCTGAATACTTGCTAATCTGGCGGTTCTTACAAGTGCTGTAGTTGCTGAGAAAGTTCAGCCTTGAAGCCCTGGTACCTAGCTGAGTTTCCTTGTGCAGAGCTAGGCTATTGCTGGGGGCGAGCTAAAGGGTTTTCAGTACAGCTACTGGTTGTTGTAGTTACTGGAGTAGTTTTATTTGTTTGCTGTGAGGTTGTTTGCTAGACCAGTCACTGAGAAGTTGTTGAAACAAGCCACAGTTTATTTATTAAATGGCTTTGCAGTTTGGATTACATGTATCTGCAATAAAAAGTAGGTTACTCACCCAAATTAGGTGTGATTATGTCTAGACATTATCTGATGGATATTTGTCAGCAATGAATGGTCCAAGTTGCCTATGGAATTGGATGAAGTAGTAGATTTGCCCACTTGGTTTACATAAAATTTTTGCAGTTACTGAAATTGATCTTTACACTGTAACGTTTTAATGAGACAACAGTTCTGTGATTTTGATTTGTCATCGATGCTGTGCTTTCTAGGTAGGATTTAAATCCATTGTATGTAAGCAGTGCAGGATTGTTTTTCTAGTGTGCAATAGCTGTTTAGTGTCCTAAGAACTATTGACTTATCGGTACACAATCAGAAATTTTGAAATAAAAGTATTCTTTTTACTGTGTTGTAACTGAAATATGAGGAATCTTAGGAACTGTCCATTGTATAGCTTGAAGGAAAAAGCAACCAGAAAAGATTTACGTTTTGACAGCTGATGAATTTTTAGCCTGTATATAATTTCTTATCTGTATATCTGCTTTAAAAAAAAAAAAATCAGATTTTTTTCTTTTCCCACAACGTTTTTCCTTTCTTCCTCAAAAATAGCAGGGGAAAGGACTTTGCTTAACCTTGAAGTGCCCCTTTTTTTTATTTAATTGACAATGAATGCAGGGGCCTCACAATACAATAGTTGTATTGTATCATTCGTCTTCCTAATGCCCTTGGTAACCTTCTTCCAGTAAACCTAGAGAAGGGAGATTTGCTGTTGCAGTGGATCTTCTTTAGCCCCATTAGAAAACTAAAAACATCTCAGGAACAGTCATTTTCCAAGAACATCTTTGCAGTGATCATGATTTTGTAATGTAACTTCTTTAAAAGTGGTGGTTTTTTTAATTATTCCAATATCATATCTGCATTTTGGGCCCACACTTCATTACAACGAGGTGCAGGTCAGATGAGACATTCTCAACCTGGGAATTTCAGATAACACCTAAAAGGAGAATGGTATGGGATTTGGTTTAATATAATCACCTGTGCAAACGGATAACATTTTGCATGAAACATTGAAATCTTCCAATGCTAGATAAAGATTTTTAAATAGTCAAATTAAAAACTGTTGCTTGGCATATTAGATATTAAAGTGTTGTGCTTTGTCCTGGAGGTTTGTGCTTTAAGTATACAACAAAGACTCAATGTCAGTTTGGTTAGGAGGTTAGGACAGGCATTGAAGCAAATAAATTAATAATCTAGAGGAAAGCTGTGAGCATCTCAGTGGGGATGCTTAGCTCTTCATAAAGTCAAAGTGCTTTTCAAACATTGATCCCCTTCCCCTTGAAGGCGACCGAGGTGGGGTGTAATGGTGTAGGCAGCTGTAAAGGAGAACAGGGAGATGGATGGGGAGGGAGAAATCACATGAGACTGACTAAATCTATTATTCTTGCAAAAGCTGAACTGTGGTGGCACTTCCACGTAAACCAGTAACTGATGAGGCTACGATAAACACTGAAATTTTGCACGGAATTGCATTTAGGATTAGGGAACTGACTGAACAAATCATGTCCCTGTCTTGTCAATGAATTCTCTGTTAACAATTTCAAATTATTACTTTGACTTTAATATTAACCTGCAGAGGCTTAGCATGTCTTTTTCTATTGCTTGTCATCTTCAACTCAGAGAATGGGTGGGTGACATTGCAAATGAATGTGATACACTCAACCTGTCGTCTTGTGTGTTTCTGCTTAGCCTCCACAAAATGCCATGTCAATGACAACTTAGTAATTGTGGATTTCACAATATTGTGAAAACTCGTTTAACAAGAGTATAAAAACTTATTTATAAGGGAAACCAGAAAGCAGTCTGTAGCTTCATGCAGTTACATGTGCATAATAAGTATTCACATTACCTTTTAGGCTTGCAGTAGAATATGAGAGCTTAAGACAAGAGGCTTCTCATTTTCAGTGTTGTCATAATTCCCTTTGAATTGGGGAAATTTGAAAATATATAGTGAAGAGCTCTATCAGTAATGCTGTATTTGGAATATTTTTTGTAACAAGAATAACAAGCTAGTTTCAGAAGCTTTCCTTCAGAAGTGGCTTCATATTTTCTATAGCTGTTAAATGTCAGAAGCCTTACATTACTCTCAAAATATATTGATTTAAATTAACCTTCCAAATAAGAGTGAAGCTTCCATGTCACAGAGCTTGTGCAGGAGTGCTTTCTGTGCAGCATGCATGTGGTCACTAACTTTCCCAGTCAGAAATTTAGGCCCACACCTCTTCTGTTCTCTTCCCCAAATAGACATCTGACTCAAGGTTTTGTGCTGCAGTCCTGCTCCAAACACCATGTGGTGATTTCCAAAAGTTAACTGCTAAAATTTTAAAGCTTTGAAGTACACGGTTTTCTAAATAAAATAAGTTCTTCCTCCTGTATTTCATTATGAAAAAGGAAATCTACACTTTTTAAAACTACTTATGCTCACTTTACACAATCTGTTTTGGATTTGAGTATTATGTCCTTGTGAAAAGAAAGGAATGTGATTCAAGATCATGGAACATTTGTATTGTAAAATTCAGCATGGTTAGAATGACTTATGCTGGCGTTTCAGCCCTTAATACTGATTTGTATATCCTAAGTTGTATGGTAATTATTTGCCTATATGATGGAATTCCAGCAAGGAGAACTTTATTCCCTTTAGGATAGTTCTGGGCCATTTTCTTTTATGTACAGATTCTGGAATAAGTAGCTTCTTAATTTTACATTGGCCATAGCTTGATCTAATAATTAGACTTAAAACAATTTTTCCTATCTTATCTTACAATTATAAAAACAGTAGTAGGCATGTATACTTGTTATTAATAACCTGCTACCAAAAACCCTGCTGTAAGCTCTGAAGACAATTAAGTAAGATTAATATTTTTTGCATACTCTATCTCTTAGTCATACAGGAGTGGCAAACAGGAAAAAGAAGTAGATCTTCAGATACACTAGTTTGTAATGCTAAAATCTGGATATCCAATTCATCATAAAAAACAATGAACAAAACATATAATGTTACTTGGAACACTGTTTAGAGTTTTTTAGTTTGTTTTTTGGTAGCTTAATCTAAAAAGTTTTTTCCTCTTGATCAGAAGCTTGTTTGCTGTAAGTACATGCAACATATTTCAAAGTACTACTATCTATGTATATTAGTTGTGTTTAACACTATTTTCCTCATGAAACAAGAGTGCTTTACTAATGAGTTTGTTGATGATGTCTTTTTAGATTACATCAGATATGACTATGTGAATAGCCTAGGATAGGCCAAAGGAACGACATGATGTCAGAATAACATACAAAACATTTGTGAGGTATGTGGGTGTTTTCTGTTATGCTAAAAAAAATAATCTTGGTTGTCTTTAATACAATTAAGCAAAACAAATACAGTAATTTTATGCCATTTAATTTGTATGCTGAAGGAGTTGCTTGCAGAATTGATCTAAAATTCACATTTGTCATGACATACGCAAATAGTGATTTTTTTTTTTTCCAGAATGTTGATGTCTGTTCTAATTTAAGGTAACTTGTTGATTTGAGCAGCTGAAAACTTGTCTTGATGGAAAAATAATTGTATATTTCTCCTTCTAAGGGTATCATACCCTAGCTGGATGGATTCCAAATTGGTGTTCTATAGAAAGTTTCAGAATTGGGAGGTTGGTTTTGGTTTATTGATTCCTCTCAAACATTTCGAAACATCTATGCAGCAGGATGTCTTGAAGGGGAGTGGGGGTTCTAAACAGACCTTTGGTTAAAAAAAAAAATGGTTGAAAAAATGTTCCAAATTACTTACGTATTGTCTTTTTAAACAAAAACATAAAATTGGGAAAAAATTATTTAAAAAATGGAAAAAGCTAGTATTTTTGCCATTGTGAATTTGGTTGAATTTACCCTAAATTTTAAATTAACAAAAGCAAAATTTGCCAGTGAAAAACTATTTTGACAAAATACTAACATGTGAATGCACTGTGCTTGACTGTTTCAGCTGTACTGCCAATTATCTCTTTAAAGAGCCAAACTACTTCTAGAGCATTTGTTGGGTATTTCGTGTGTGTGATACTTTGCTTGGCTATCAGCTCTTCATATACTTCAAGGCTTAGTTAAAAGTTTATTGTACATACCGTTTTTGTTTATTGTACATACCTTTTTTGTGGGTCTTTTTTTGAGAGAGAAAAAGTTAGACAAGAACATTTCTTAAAAGTTTTATATGTCCATTTTTGTTGAAATAATAGCTGATTTGCCTAGTTATCTTCATGTTCCAGCTCCTAATTATGTAGTTTTCATGCAGCTTGACTTTTCTTTTGCAAGTTTTAACCACAAAGAGTGGTTGATGTTCTACTCCGCTCTTGTGAGACCCCACCTGGAGTATTGCGTCCAGCTCTGGGGGCCCCAGTACAGGAGAGACATGGAGCTGTTGGAGCGAGTCCAGAGGAGGCCACGAAGCTGATCAGAGGGCTGGAGCACCTCTCCTGTGAGGACAGGCTGAGAGAGTTGGGATTGTTCAGCCTGGAGAAAAGGCAGCTCTGGGGAGATCTAATTGTGGCTTACCAGTACCTGAAGGGGCCTACAGGAAAGATGGTGAGGGACTGTTTGTGAGGGAGTGTAGTGACAGGACAAGGGGTAAGGGGTTTAAGCTGAAGGAGGGTCGATTTAGATTAGATGTTAGAAAGAAATTCTTTACTGTTAGAGTGGTGAGGCACTGGCACAGGTTGCCCAGAGAGGTTGTGGCTGCCCCATCCCTGGCAGTGTTCAAGGTCAGGTTGGATGAGGCTTTGAGCAACCTGGTCTAGTGGAGGGTGTCCCTGCCAATGGCAGGGGGGTTGGAACTAGATGATCTTTAAGGTCCCTTCCAACCCAAACCATCCTATGATACTATGATGTCCTAAAGTGCTATTGAAATTAATTGGCATAGATTGTAATTTTAACTGTACATTTTTAGAGAGATTAGAATAACTTCAAGTAGCCGAAAAGAGAGGGCCTTTACTTATCCAGATTAAGTCTGAATTGTTTTTGAGAGAGGTAAAGTTTCTTCTTTTCTAAGGTATTTTTCTAGTGTGTGGCTACCTTCATCGATGGCTTAATAGATGGAGAGGTGACTTTTGTGTAAAAAGACAAACAGAAAGAACCCACCACAAAACCAAAAAACTAAACCCAAGCAAAAAAACCCCAATGTGTGGATAGAAAACACAATGTAACTACTAGAAATTGTAATATGGTATTGTTAGCAGCTAAATCTGAGCACCGGAGGTGTATTTCCGTTTGTTTTGTTTCACAACCAGAGAATGTAGCCCACACTGAACCGTCTCCTATAAGTACCTCTGCCAGCTATTTTAACTGTTATTCTGGAACTTCTACATTGCAATCTGCGTATACGTGTTTTCATTTCTAGTCTCTTGAATTATTCCTGCCTAGTTCTAGCATTAAGACTTAAGTATCTGAAAGATTTACTGGGCAGAATATGTTTATCTGAATTGATCCCTGGTAGGTAGGATTGAGAGGGTTTTTTTAAAGGATTTAAAAATACATAGCTTCATCTGAAAACTATTTCACTGAGTCTCTCTACCTGGTAATGGTCACTTTGACCGTTTTAGACTATCAAAGTGATTCTATATTCAAGGTCTTGGGATGTAAACTGAAGTTCCGTAATTCTTACCAGTCATATATAGGCTACCATTAATAAGGGGAAAAAACAGAGGCTTCTGCGTGACTGTCATTAATCAATATAATGCTTTCAAGTTTATCTCAGACATGGCCTTTAATAGCATGAATCAATACAATTTTTAGAACACAGTATACTTCTAAAGTAGTAGGTTATTCTTAATGCATAATGTTTAAGCTTTAGTTTGTCTCCTGTTTGTTGACAGCACTTCAGTTCTGCCATTTCATATCTTTGCTTATTAGAGACATCTGGAAAATAATTCTGTTTTCCTGAAAACTATTAAGGTTTCAAGTCTTGCTTTTGTTCCACATTGGAACAACAACAAAGCCCTAAAAGAGTTTTCATGAAATTTAATTAATTAATATGTTCTTTGAAAAAATCTGATTCATGTAATCTGTTGCCATGCTAATTTAACCACTACCGTTTGTTTCCCTTAAGTTTGGTCTGATCTGAGACCACTTTGTAAGTTATCCAACATATTTGTAGTGGGTTTGTGTTGTTTTCAACACAATAGCACTTTTGTCAACAAATTTAGCTGCTTCCTATCTTGTTCTGTTTTTTGTTGTGAACAATGTACTAGAACAGCTTTATTTGCATTCTGTTTTTTCTTTCTGCTTTTCCCCGGGTTGCTGGAGCAGTGTGAAAAGTCAACAGTCTGGTGCCATAATTTGTTGTTTTGTGAGAGACAGGAGCTGTAATTTAATGAAGACTTTGCCATTTTAGTGTAAGATAAAAGAAAGATGGTACATTTTAACAAAAGGGGAAGAATGGCTTATGGGCACAGCAAGATGAAAATGAAATCATTATAAAATCTCTGTGTCAAGCATTGAAGTTGCATGATAAAATAAAGTTATGGGATTATAAAACTCAGTAAATGGCTTACAAAATTGTTGATGAGACTTTGTAAATTAGTATCTTTTGATTACAGAAATATTTCATCTTTAGTCATAGAATTGTTCAAGTTTTGATAAAAAAAAAATCTCAGTAATCTATTTTTAACTTGGCTATGTTTTATCTTACAGAAATAAAACCTCCCGTGTTTCCAGTTTCCTTATGCATAGCAATGGTATCTTTGCTTCCTGCAGGGCAAGGCCAGAAAACCATGCAGTCATCAGGGCACAGATTCCGTGATGTTGAGCACCACCCGCTTCTTGCTGAAAATGACAGCTATGATTCCTCTTCCTCAGAGGCCGACATGGCAGAAAGGGTTTGGTTCATCCGAGATGGCTGTGGTATGGTCTGTGCTATAATGACATGGCTTCTGGTTGTCTATGCAGACTTCGTAGTGACTTTTGTCATGTTGCTGCCTTCCAAAGACTTTTGGTACTCTGTGATCAACGGTGTTCTCTTTAACTGCTTGGCAGTACTAGCTTTGTCATCGCATCTGAGAACTATGCTAACTGATCCAGTAAGTATGCGATTATTCCTTGACGTTGGATTGTTCTCTCCTGTAGCTCACCATCTGCAGAGAAATTTGGAGAAGTGTTACCATTCTCCTGCTAGGAAAGGTAGTGTTAGAATTCAAAACCCTCAAGGTAAAGGGATGATACCTGTACTTTTCCTGTTGTTCTGTTCATGAAACCATAAATAGTTTTTGACTTGAGGAGCAGGCAGTACAAAATTAACTTATCGGGGAGAGGTAGGCTTATGAGAAATATAGTTTGTTAAATATTAACTGAGGTTCTGAAGAAGCTAATGAAGCTTTAGTCTTTTCTGTTTTAATTTTTCTTACTTTTTTCCCTTAGATGTATTTTCAAAACTTCTTATGAAGTTGTAGCTTCATCCTGTATCCTTTGAAATGTATCTTCCATTCATGGCACATGGAAGAACTGTAGGTAGACATTCTGAAAAACCTCAGTCACATATTGACATAAAGTAACAACTACTGTACTACATCATTCATGCGTTACTGCATTTAGGTATTTGGAGTCAGTCGGAAGGGAGATTTAAGTTGAACCTACATTGGAACAGTGTAAGTGCAAAAGTTCTTAAACATACTCATTTCTTAGGACTTTTACTCTTCAAGAGTTCAAGAGATGAAATTGTTTATTTTGTACTAAAATCTATTAGTAAAGTATTTTTAGGGAAGAAATCTGGGGAGAGACGGGTAAGGGGAAAAGCATTATTTTCTCCAGATTTTTGAGACAGTAGCCGTGTACATAAAACTTATGGGAGTGTCCGAAAAACCAGCAGGGTGTTGTAGTTAATGGTTTGCTAGGTCTTTGATTTACTTCTGAGTCCACACCCAGTGATGAAATGTTATGACTTGTATAAACTGTGACGGCTAAGAAAGTTAGTGGTTTAAGGATAGATTGCTTAAAAATACGTACTGGTAAAATTGTGTTTCTTTCTAGACCTGTGTTGTTCTTTATGGATAAAACATGATAGAAATTGAGATGAATCACTACTTTTTTTTCTTCACTCCTCTCCTGCTGACTCCCAGAATGGAAGACAAGACTATGTGATAGAAACTAAGATTAAAGGAAAAAGGAATAAACTGCCTCAAATCATGTGTGAACTAAATGTACTCTTATAACTATAAAAATATTTTTTTTATTGAAAGGAATTGGTGGCAATCTGAGACTATTTTTGAAATAGAGTGTATTTTTATCAGCAAAATGCTAAAAGCATGGTCTGCAGTTATCGTCCTTAGTGAAAGGCAAATACATAAATTTGAGAGAGATGTTTTATAAACATAAATTCACCTGGAACAAGATAAATTTGTACTTTAGGAGTTCTCTCTGAGGTAATTCACCGTGTCTACACTAAAGTATTAAATGAGAACATTTATATTGAAAAAAAAAAACACTTCAGCAATACAACATGAGTGTTTAAGCAACTCTCTCTCAGTTTGTACCTCTTCAAAGGCCAACTGGTTCAAGTTTGAAGCACCACTTAGCCAAAGAGTTCATCTGGGGCAGAACTTGGGCTGTGTCTCAGGCAATACAAACACGGGATTGTTATTCTAGGCCGTAGGCAACAAAAACGTTCTGCCTAAGTAGAGAGATGTTTTGCAATTGAATCTGAAGTGCTTGCTGGTTTCTTAATTCTGTCCCGAAAACTTCCTTAGAGTGTCTGTGTAAAGTGATGATGTTGCAGTGGGCTTTTTTTTTGAATGAGAAATAATTATAGAATGTTGCAGATGGTTTAAGCCAACCTGGAGAAGGTTTTCCCTGTGTGAAATAAGTGCTGGCTTGGAGGAGTTGGTGCAGAAAGGCCATTGCACTTTGATTTCACATCCCGGTTTATTTCACAATCGCTTCCTGTCATAGATAAACCTTTAGCTCTATAAATAAGCAAGGTGACAGTGGTACTTTCCATTATTTTCTTCTTACTAATCCAAAGTTAGATTCTGATCTCGCAAGGCTCTAGATTAATATTGTTACTGGAAGAAGCAAGCCTGCCTACTATTCCTGCCTGTTCATCATCTTCCTCTTTGTGTTGAAACAGCTGCTAATGCAGCTCTGTGGTGAACAGCTCAGAGAGCTAATCACTAAAAAATAATTTCTTTTCCTGATGTGTTATTTTCCTTCTGGGTCAGTTCTTTCAACTGTTTACCATGTAACTACACAGACTTTTACAGGAGCAGCAGGCAGCAGGGGATACTAGATGTAGAAAAAGAAGCCAGTAGTGATTCCTGCTGACAGTGTCCAAGCTAAAAGCTTAAGTATAAAGGAAAAAAGAATGATTGGTGGTTCTCAAAGCTTGTGTACGTGGGGCAGCTGGCTAAATCTTGGATTCTAAGAGTTGAAATAACATCTTTCAAGTAGTTGTTGCTGATTTAACTTTTGTGGATGGCTTGGCTAATAGTTGAACATCACAACAATTAACGTATGCTGCTGTAAGAAAGCACGTCTCTCTTCATAGTGCTTGTTCAGAGTAACTTTTCAGCAAATATTGTACCTGTAGTGCTTGTATCTGCATGGAAAGATGTGTCTTCCTCTTCATTTTATGCCTGCTGGTGACAGCAGGTCCTATTAGAATTATGCTAATACTTGGTCATAGATGAGTCCTGCTGAAATGAAACTGAATTTGAGGTCAAGCAGAGGTAGTTTATTCATTTGGAAATGATTCTGGCTTATTGCAAACTAGCTTTGAGTAAATGAACTTATTTCAGCAATTATCCTGAGATTACTGGTATAAAGTCTATAAAATGTATTTTTAAATGCTCTCATTCCATTTAAGAAGCTTTCTCTAATTGAAATGATTTCAGGGGGCTGTACCCAAAGGAAATGCCACTAAAGAATATATGGATAATTTGCAACTGAAACCAGGAGAAGTGATCTACAAATGTCCAAAGTGCTGTAGTATCAAACCTGAACGTGCACACCATTGCAGGTATGCTGTAGTTTTCTTTAAAGCAGTTATGTATATTGAGTCTTGGAATAATATTCCTGATATTTCTGTGTTAATTTTTTTCCCCACAAATTTCTTTTGCTATCCAATAAACTTTCAAATACATACATTGCAGATTATTAATAAATATAATATACTATGGCCAAAAATGAATGTGGATGAGGGGAAAGAAGCAAGAGACTCGAGTTTTTAAAAATAGTCATGCTGTGGTGTCTTAAATACTTTTTGATCTGCGAATATTTTTTCCTGTGTATCACTCTAATTATTGTGCCATACTGTTGATGATGCAGGGCAAAGGGAAGAATCTCAAGGAAATTTCTGTTGGAAGGTGATCTAAGAAATGACTCCTGGAATCTTAAATTAAGAAAATACAGATTAGTTTTAAACTATCACTTTAATTTGTGTCATCTTGTCTTTGTAGTGTGTCATTTAAAGTTATATGTGAACTGGCAGATTATTTTCCCAAAGTTGTATATACAATTGGTTAAATGCACTTCTGTTTATTGAAGATTCATTTTAATAAGGACAGAAGTGATGATAATTTGAACTAAATATGATATGGAAGAGATAGTAAATATATACATTTTTAATTCTCAATCTTTTGAGTTTGCAGGCACTGTGGATCTGCATTTGTAATGTTTATTGTGTGAGAGTTGAAAATAGATATGCCTGCATAATTAAGACTTACATAAATATGTAAATGTTTCTCATGGCGCTCTCTAGGCGTGAGGAGTGACTTGTATTGAGTTGTGTGGTGTATTAAATTTAAATCTCTAAGTTAGTGCCCTTCAAAAGAACAGAGTGAAGTCTTGTCAGGACTCTCAAATTTTTCTGTAAATTTGTGGTTTCTAAAATAAATGTCTCAGTGTATGTCACTTATCTGTGTGACAGTTATGGCTGAGAAGCTATTTCCATTATAAATACTCAGCCTTGGCACTGAAATCTTGTTCTCTCAGATGTGAGTGGGTTTTTGTATCTGGAGTGTGAAGGGAAAAGTTTCATGTATAAATAGTCAAGTATAGAATTATCTTCAGTTCGTTTATCTGTGTTGTAGGTTAGCTTTTGCATGGATGCACATACCAGGCCTGCCTTCATGTGCAACGAGTTTGGTTCTGACTGGTGTTATTAGCTGTGGTAGAGCGTTAGATGAACCCAACTATACCAATTGCTTGGTGCGCCTGGGGGTGGAAGCAGTGCAGCTGCTTTCCTGTGGCAGAATCTAAGCTGTTAATCCCTGGGGATCCAAAACAGCTTTGTGCCGTCTGTTCAGACATCCTGGCATTGTGTTCATGGGATGCAGTAAAGGGACACCCAAGAGGCTCTGCTGAGTGTAGGTTGGGTCTTGCTAATTTTCTCATCTCAGATTTAGCCTGGCTCCTACAGGGACTTTGCAGGTATCTTTGTAAAGTGTTTCCCACACCTTCAGTCCTGATTGGATTTACTAATTTGGAAATAGCCCTAAATGAAGACATTTTATGTTGAACTCTACATATGAGTAAAGAAACTGGAGTATTGGAGAGCCTGGAGTCGCTACAGCTCCGTGCCCTGTGGAGTCTGTTGGGTACATCTGGGCCATCATCCTCAGCAGACACTGTGTTACCTTGGCTGGTCCAGTAGCCTGTGATCCCAGATAAGGTGGTATTGGTTGAAAAGTCATTGTTTCTTTGTGGAAGAAGAATAAAAATAAGCTAAGGAGGGACTTTGAATACGTTGTTTATAGCAAGCATTTGAGTGGTATTTATTGTTAGAGCAAGAATGCGCTGTGTCTACAGTGAAGGAAATCTGTGATGCTTTCAGAGGGTTTGTTTTCACTAATCACTGGTTCAAGGACCTAGCTTTGCATGTCTTGTGAATTGTTTTACTTTTCTATGCCTTGGTAAAATACACTGCAAGATGTTCCACATAAGGACAAAGGATGCATTTTAACGCTGGCACAGTGCATAACTGGCTTCACAGAACATCTGAAAGAGAAAGCCAGAGCCTGAAAGTCTATGTGCTGTCCTTTTGTTAGCCTGCTGTCATGTTTTTCTCAGCAGTTAAATTTAAGATCTGGTTTAATTGCCTTTGTTTCTGCTACTCATGCCATACATGCTACTAGTAGTTGCTGTTAACTTTTCCTAAGTAAAACAAAGGATTTTTCGGTAATTTTTCAGATGTTGAATACATACTGCATAGACCGGCGACTAGAGTCTGATTCTTTGCCATAGAATTAGCACTGCAGAAGTGTACCGAATAGAAAAAAGGTTTGTTTGATTATACTGCCAACATTTTATTGGCTTACAAACCCATTCCAAGGACATTAAAAGGATGGTCTAGTCCCAAGTAGTCAAAGTGGCAATTTGCTGATAGAAGACACTTGAAAATGGAAATTGAAGTTGGTTCCTGTTGGGAAATAGTTATGCTCAAAGCCACAGTGCATGTTTTTAGTAGTAAATTATTAACAGAAGAGGCTCTTATGATGTAGTTATGAAAATTGTTGTGCAACACTGCAGCAGAAGTTCTTTTGAGGAAGAAAAATAGTTTCATAATACGCATTAGTGATGGGAAAAAGAACAAGAAACCTTTATTTACAGCTAAATGTCTAGCTTCAGTGAAATACATTAAACTGAGATTTTACTAAGCAGTTAACATTTTCAGCATAAGGAAGAGGCTTGTCCTGTGTGAATGCTATTTCATTTTCACTGAAGGAGCACAGCTATCATTATTTCGAGCCTGTTCTGAGTGCCTGCGTTTGTGTGTGAGAACTGTTATTCAGAATCAAGTCACTGAGATGAATGCATTAGTCAGGTGTGAATCCACACCAATTTCTCTTAAGCCATTAGCTGTGTCTTTCTGAATGTTATCTTTGGCATTCAACACTCTAATGGCACCTGCAGTTGCCTGAGTGCATTCAGCAGCAGTGCCAAGCTGGAGAAGACCTTTCTTTGTCCACAGGTGCTTGTTCTCACTACCATATCGCTCCTTCTTCTTGTGCAGGCGTGAGTGTTCATTTATAGTGAAATGACCCTGGAACACAGGAAGTTCCATCTGCGTATGAGGAAAAACTTCGTCACTTTGAGGATGACAGAGCACTGGAACAGGCTGCCCAGAGAGGTTGTGGAGTCTCCTTCTCTGGAGATACTCAAAACTTGCCTGGATGCCATCCTATGCAACCTGCTCTAAGTGATCCTGCTCTAGCAGGGGGGGTGGACTAGATGATCTCTAGAGGTCCCTTCCAACCCTCACCAATCTGTGACCCAGGTTGCAGCTAATGGAGTGACTTTCCCAAAATCTTGTCACATAAACGTCTGTGCTTGAGCGGGGGAAGGAATAGAATACAAGTAACGGGGGGTGGGAAGAAGGCAGGACTGCTGTTTTCAGCATTGCTGTGAGTTTGTTGGCTGGAAGTATTCGTTGAATCTTGGTGTGAAATTAGAAATGAAGGCAAGGTTCCAGACATCTGATGTCTTGGAGAGCTCTGTGTGGGCTTCTGAGAAATACTGAATGAGCAAAAGTGTGTCCTGCCCACCTCACATCCTCCAGTGTTTGGCTTGATTGAGTCTGGATATGATTTTACTCAGTACTTCACATTAATAGTCTTTTTAGAGTGACAGTATATATTCTGTGTTACATTAGGAGACTTGCATGGTTATGGTGACTGGAGTTAGCTCACCTTCCCACAGAGCTCGGGAAATTAATGAGAGGCTGAACTTAGAGGCAGCAGGCTGTGAAATGAAAATCTTTTGGAGAGCCTTCTGAATGACTTCTCTTGAGTGATACCTGTTTCTTCTGCACTAGAGAATCGTTGCAGTGTTTAGTTATGGTATTGGGATTTTCATGTGTAACTGACTCTAAAAAGTAATTTGCATCAGAGGATGAATCTTCTTTAATGTCTATAAACAAGAGGCAGTGGGAATGTAGGGGGGCTGCGTTATGATAGCTCAGGGCAAAGGGAGTTTCAGAGCAGCAGTGACAGGTTTGGGATTCTTTCATATAACCTGCACAGGAGTATGTACTGCCTTTTGCTGAATTACCTTATAATCATGCATATGCAATGACTTAAAAGTTATTTTATGCCTTGTAGCATTTGTTTCCCACACATGCACCTCTCTTTCTTCACTCTAGTGACAGTCATCTAGCTTTGCTTCATGGCTTGTCACTGCAGCAGTCATAGATACCATACATAAATAAGCATGCATTAAAAATGAAGGGTTTTGACTAATATTGCCTGCATTTTTTAGGTTTATTTGGCTTTATCGCTGCTGAAATGAAAATGCTAATATTTTGGATGTTCTGCAGGAAAATCTGGAACACTTTGAATGTGTGGCTATCTTAAGTACAAAGCTAGGAAAATTAAATACCAGCATTACTTAAGTTATTGATTTATGGAAGAGCTTCTCAACACATGTTGCAACTGTTCTGTTTCTCTTGTATAACTGTTCATGCTTGGCTGCAGATGGCCCTGAATGTAAGAGAAATGAGTCTGCTGGTGCTGTATGGCCTAGCAGATGTAAAATGGAGTTATTAAGTATTTGACTTTCCTTTCTGGAAATAACCTTGACTCAAAACTGGGCAGAAACTAAGCAATTACTTGCAGAACTAGCAAAGAACAGTAGTGTTTGAGTGTTCATTAACAAAGAGGCAAAGAATGTGTGCTGCTTATAGTTTCAGTGTTTTTGGTTTATGTTGAAGAGGTGAGGTGTGGCATTGTCAGCTGTTCTTTAGTTGAGATTTTGATTGCATATGTTTAGAATTGTACGGCCAGTCGAAATCTCAAAAGTGACAATTTCTCTCTTGAAGATGTGAATTTCCTTTTTTCTTTTTCTGATTCACAAACTAAATTTGCAACTTGAAAGTCTGTAAACTTGAAATAATTATTTTGTCTAAAAAAGCTTCTCCAGAAGGGAAGGGGGTTTTTAAATACTGAATCTAGAAAGAACTGAAGCTTTGCTCCTTTGTTGCCACAAGTGTCTGAAACAAGTTACTGGATTCACTTAATCGTGTGTTTGGATATGCAATGATTCTCATATTAATAATGTTTTTCTTATGTGAAGAATATCTTATGTACACAGTCAGTTTTGTAACAACCAAAAGCTGATTTGTAAGTGAGCAAATAGTTTCTTTAAAGCAAATAAGGTCATTGTTTGCAGTTTGTCAAGAAAGATTGCAGCACATCATCTTCTGACCACTGGATACCCTTGTTTCTACATGAAAATGCAAAGTATTGTTTCTCAACAGAAGTCTTTTCTTTTCCTTCAGTATTTGCAAACGATGTATTCGAAAGATGGATCACCACTGCCCATGGGTGAATAATTGTGTGGGGGAGAAAAATCAGAGATTTTTTGTTCTGTTTACGGTAAGTGAAAATCAACAGCAGCTTGATCTCAGTATGAATCTACCTTGATTATAACAATTTTGGTTGTGCTTAGTAGTGAATACTGGCTTAAGGGGCACAATTGTTTTGTGGTGGTGTTTTGTTTTTTTTTTTTTCTCCTTCTAAACAAGATATTCTCCAAGCAGGAAGATATTTCTACCCATGCTCATCTTAATCTTGTGAAGTGCTCTTAGTTTAAACTACCTTAATTTTGCTGTGTTTTACGTAGTAACAATTAGTGAAATGATACTGTGATTTAGGGAGCTATTCCTTAAACTTTCATTGTTGCCCATGTTTTTAGATTCAAGCTCAATTAGAATTTGGTTTTACCTCATTGCATTGAATTAAATATTGAAATAGGAAAGTATATTCGCTGTGCAGTGGTGAAGGCTTGCTGAAAGGAATGTCTGGTTTACTACCTGGCAGCAGTCAAAAGTAAGCACTCTCTCTTCTTTCCAGATGTATATAGCCCTAATTTCAGCTCATGCGCTCATACTGTGTGGGTTTCAGTTTTTCTCCTGTGTCCGAGGGCAGTGGACTGGTAAGCAAAAACTTTCACTGTCATAATCTAGCAGATATGAAGGGAAAGTCATAGATTTCTACCTATTTCAGTCTTGAATGACAGGACTTTGATAATTTTAAAGTGAGGTCCTGAAAATGTTTCAAAGTGTTTCATACCTGTTTACCCCTGTCTCTTTCTCTCTGTCCCCACCCCCCTTTTTTTCCCCCCTTTATTCATTCACTGTAAGAGCCGTGGCTGTCAAGGCAATTCTCACTCCCTTTCCACATAGTAAAAATTTACCATGTCTGTGATGGGAAGGAAACAAATAGCTGGTCCTCAACCACCTCAGCACTGTATTACCTGAAGCTGCCAGCTGGGCTTTGTGTGTGCTGCCACAGTTCTGTGAACGACAGCTGAAACTTAAACAAATTTCTCCCTCGTTCTGTTACTGGAGCCAACTGTGGGGCTCCTGTAGAAAACAAATTTCCTAAACTGTCCCAGTTACTTTTTTAGGGCTCTGACTTGCATTTCATAATGTTCCTGTGTGCCAGAGCTCATTCTGGTCTTGTGCTTTTGACAGAAGGTGGCTGATCAAATATGTTCTTCCTGGTACCTAACTAACGGGAATCTATGTGACTGTTTGTTGGGGGTTTTTTGCTGAATATTCCATTAAATGGATGGAATCTTAGTCCTTTTTTTTACTTTAAACATTCTGCTTCCTGTATACTATCCCACTTCTCCTTTGTTCAACTATAATTGAGTTAATCAATTGATCAGAGGATCTGCAGAGATGTGAATATAAGTGTAAGTCAGGACTGATTGCTTTGTGTGGTGAATTAAAAAATAATAAAGCAATCGCAGCAAAATGGAACATCTGGATTAACTGGCAAGTCAGAGCTGACAGTGGTGATAGTTTTTACTGTGTTTGTCATGCATGAAACTTCCAGCTGCTCTCATCTTTATATATGTGCAGTTCTGAGTATTTACATCATCTCATGTGCAAACAGTTATTTGATATCCTTGAAATATTGAGGCGGGATTGCAGTAATGCAGTACCATGTGTCAAAAGTGTTACTTCCTTAACACTTTTATTTCCTTGGGCAGCAAATAAAGCTGCTGCACTGCTAGAAAGTTTGTGAAATGTTCTTTTGAGTGTCAGATATTTAGCGTTTATTGCTGTATGCCAAAGAGGAGGTGTCTCAGTATGAGCGTGCTCTATAGATTTTTAATTATTTTTTTTTTATAACTACATATGTTGTTTTCACAGAATGCAGTGACTTCTCCCCACCTGTAACTGTGATCCTGATGATCTTCTTGTGCCTTGAGGGTTTTCTGTTTCTCACTTTCACTGCAGTCATGTTTGGCACCCAAATCCACTCAATATGCAATGATGAAACGGTAAAGACCTCTACTTTTGTATGCTATAAGAATTATTCTAGGAAGGTGTGATTAGATGTTGTTTCATTTGCGTGAGGGGAGGATCTTACTTTGGAGAAAACTCCAAATCTGAAATAGCTCATAATTTTTCTTTTCTACAGTTGTAAGGATTGAAATACTTTATTGGGGTTTACTTTCTAACAGAAGTTCTTGCATTATTTGCTTTTCTGATGTAAATTTTACAGTTAGGTTTTAAATTACAAATATTGCACAGCTTCTGGCTTCAATTTGGACCTGTGCTTCTCAACTATCACAAACTCCTGATATGTCAGAAATGTCTGCTTTTCTCAAGTTTACACTTAACCTAGCTATCTTGTATCAACCCTTCACACTTTCCTCTACTTTGATCCACTTTATTAGACTATAACTGTAGTTTGGATGTTTGACTCGCCCTTAAATATGCAATGTTAAGCTTTGAGAGGATGTTTTGTGATGGATAATTGACTGGAAACAAGGAATTTGAATCCTGTTGCTGTTCAGAATTTTCTCATATGAGGCTGTTTGAAAGTATAGTTCTGTACTGAAGAGTAACTGCGGAAAACAATTGGTAAATATCCAGCCTTTATTAGTGGGAAGTACAAAAATTATCATCAGAATAATGCATTTGGGAGAGTAAGCCTAGCTTCAGTAATTGCAGTACAAGAGCCTTCTTGGAAGCCTTATTGTCTGGTTATTAACTGAGTAAACAGCTTCTAGTGTAGGTATGTTGTGTGCAGATCCTCTACTGTAACATAAGCTTTTCTGGTCATTTTGTCTTTTAGTTTGAGGGGGGAAGAGGTAGATCGACCTTCTTGTACGCATTTTATGTTCTAAGTCTTGTGCCCTGTACCCACAGGGCTAAATCAACCATCCTTATTTCTTCCTTACTAAATAAATAACAGTAAGAAACTAATCAGCTGACTAGCTATACATTGTAAGAATGCAAAATAGTCATCAGTTTTGATAACTGCTATTAGACTTCACTAAACTTTGGACTTAACAGTGCATCACTGCATGTCTGTTTACGTACAGGAGATTGAAAGACTGAAGAGTGAAAAGCCAACATGGGAGCGGAGACTACGTTGGGAAGGAATGAAATCTGTTTTTGGGGGTCAGCCTTCACTCCTGTGGATCAATCCTTTTGCAGGATTTCGAATCAGGCGACTTCTACTGAGAGCAAAGAAAGGAGGACCTGAGTTTTCTGTTTGAGTCTAATTATGCTGGAACTTGCAAGAATACTATATAATTATTTATTTGGGGCCAGAGAAGGCTGTCTACATATAATCTGTGACCAGGTGAAACTGATATCAGACATTTGCTTGTAGCAAGCAGAGTTTTATACATTTATCGTCACAGACATCTCATTAACTTTCAGAGACGCGAACTGGATCTGTAATGGTCTTAACAGCAAGATAACAAAGGAAAAGCACGCGGTCACACTAAGGAAGCCAAATGTCATGCTACTGTAATTTATTTTATGAGATTAATTATCCATTTTTGTTAAACCCTTTTTATTTGATAAATGTTTGGGGAATTACCTGTGTGTTTTTATAAAAAGTATATACTTAGGTGCAGTTGTCAATCATAAGGAGGAGTATTATGGTGAAAGTTGATCTCAAATGAGACCTAGCCTTCTAAATCCAGTTTTCAGGGAATAGTGGTTTGTTCAGTTTTAATTTATGTTTCAGCTTGTCCTGATAAGCAGAGCTGTACTTGTGTCCCACTTCAGGCACACATTCCTCATATGCAAGTGATTCAAAGGACTGGTGCACACAACAGCATAACACATCAGAGGCACTGTTACACCCCTGCCAAATGTCTTCCCAGGCTCACAAAAGCATGTCTTGTGTTTGGCCATAATGTCATATGGCATTTAGGTAAGTTCTAAATCTTCAGTAAACAACATTTTTAACTAATGGCTGTGGGGCAGTTTCTGCCCTCAGGCATGCATCTCCAATTCTTAATGCATTGATTCTAGAGGAACTGAAGTGTAGGTGTTTGAGGATTGTATCTAGTCCTCTGTGCAGGGGTAAGTGGGACCAGTGACTGTATCCTCCTGTGCGAGATTACAATGAATGTACTGCAGATTGGAGTTTATTGACTGAAAACAGTTGTCTTTGTGAGGTCTTGCTCTGCCCCTTTTTTACTGTACAAACTTTTCATAGAAGGAAAGCTGTTAACTTAATGATCCCTTGAACAAAGACATCAGAGGAATGAGGGAGGTTGCCTTTTTCTCAAGTACAACAGATCATAACTGTAGAAATATCTGCTATGGAAGGAATTCTCTTGAATTTAACAATTTTCCAACCAAAACTACTTTCAAGAAATGAGAGCAATATAGATCTAGAACTGCTTTATGTGGGCCTGACAAACAACAGTAGTGCTAAGAAATGTTTATAGATCTGCAAGTAATGAAATACAAGCTGCAAGTAATGAAATTCAGCTAAAAGTGGGTTCTTAAGAAAATATATTTAGACTATTTTTTGTATTGTTAATCTGTTCTATAAATTACCAACAATATAAAGGATAACGCAGGAGCCTTGATGCATAGCTTGAAATCGTGCCTAGAAAGTAAATAGCTCCCTGTTCTGGGACTTGCCTTAAAATTGTTCTGTTCTTGCTTTCGCTTTGCCAGTAGCACTTATGATCTGTCCCACTTCAAGCAGTTCAACGTGCTGAAGAATCTTGCATTATAAAGTTTACATACTACAGAAGCTATAGTTTCTTTTTTCAGTGACCTGCTCCTCCATTTCTTTGTAATTGTTTGTGGCATCTTGATTCCAGCTTCATCAAGTTTTATACCATTGGGTGGGTGAAGTTACTAAGGGATCCATTTATTATCTATGGCCCTATGAACAAAACTGTGCAATACTATGTCATACGTTCACTTTGCTTGGGGGAGATGATGTGTAACACCGGACAATTTCTAGGTGAACACATCCAATGAAATTGCAGTCAAATGAACAAAACTACGTCTCATGTAACTGAGGGGAAAGCTGGAAGTTCCACAAGAATCTTTGCATATTCAGTTGCACATCTTAAAGATTGGGGAAAAAAATGTGTCTGGCTTTGTCATGAGGCTCTTAATGTGTATATTGTTTAATAAAATATCCTGATGAAAATCAGAAAATATCACTTCAAGCGGTCGAACCCTGTGACTTAGCAAGTGTGTGCGTGTGTGAAATCAGGTTTACTCGGCTTTTCAAACCCTTGTTACGTTGTAATTTTTTTAATGTAAAAAAAAATAAAGTAATGAATTGAAGTCTTAGTTGATTAACTTCTGCTGTATATGTCACTTTTTTTTTTGAACACAGATGTGCATATTTGCATATATTTAGATTACCACAACTTCAGGGTGATGGTCTTGCATCCTTTGGCTTGTAATTTATATGTACATGTATATCCAGTAACAGATGATTCTGCTCCAAATCAAAGAGAAGACTACTCTGCTTACTAAGGGTTTGAAGCTATGCTAACTGCTCAGCTGTTCTTAGGTACTCCTCTTCTGCATCCTCTGGTGTAACTGCTTATTGTATTAGTACCTCTTTGTCTAAGGTGAGTGGGAAAACACGTGGTGAATACTTTCTGTTTGAAAACTCTTGAACAGGGCATCTCAGGCTTTGCACCTTCAAGGTATTTGTGTAAAATACAGGTTTGGATTCCCTAGTTTCTCTGCACAAACGTTAACTTCCCACTAGTTCCATAGCTTCAGATACAAGGACAGCCAATTACACAGCGTAGAAAGCAGCAGTTCAGGTAGCTGTCAACACAACTGACCCACCAAGGGTGAGGGCGAGCAGGAAACAGGGTGAACGGAGGCAGGAAAGGATGGAGAGGCTGGAAGTGCTTTATTTCCCGTTTGCAACAATTCTAAAAAGTACTTTGGTACCTTTCCTGGGTATAATACGCATTTGTATACTTCTGGGTCTATGGAGGAAATAGCTCCAAATACATTCATATAAACTTTGTGCCACTGGTTCTTGTATTTTTAAACAGGTTAATGATTTGGTTATATTTGTATACCAAAACAATTAGGCTGTGCTGTGTTTACATATGTTTTAAGGAAGAGCTTGTTTACTTTGCAAATGGAACAGGCATCTCTGCAGATGGATCCTGGTAATTTATCTCCTTTTTATTTTCTTGTTTAATTTTCTAGTAGCAATGTCAGGTTGTTTCATGGACCCTTTCTGAAGTCTTGGAGGGCAGCAGTGATATACGAGAAGTCATTTATGGACTGTCTGTGCCTGTCCTGTGGGAAGTGTGGTGTTTCTATGATTGTTCTCCCTTCCATTGGCACTGTGTTAATATGTGAGTGTATTCCATGCTGTTCAAGAAACTAAGTGGCATAAGAGGTTTGAAACACAAAAATTGGACTATAAAATTGTTCTTGAATCTGTTAATAACATTGAAATGAATCACACCAGCGTTACAGTTCTGTGTATTTTAAAGTGTTATTCTTCTGAACAGAGTTACGGTTCAATTCATGTGATGTACTTTCTGGTTGACTATGGATTGGTGCTTCTTGATTGATTGCTAAATTTTTTTACTTCTGTTACTTATTCCTTTTTTTTTTTTTTTTTTTTGTTCTGAATTTCTTCATGTAGAAATACTATGATTCGGTTTTTGCAGCATTTCCTGACTGTGTTGCAGTAGCACATATGCCACTCTGATGCACGTTACTCTTGTCGTACCCGACTAGAGCTCTGGAAAATAGCCAGCATGCATCAATCACAGTCTTAGTTTCTTAATAAGTGTAACTTTGCACCTTGTGAGTCTTTCTGCAGTTTCTCTTAACACCGTAGTGCAGGATAAAGTTAAAATAAGACCTAGATTCAATGTTAATAAAGCCAAATGTTGTAATTGTCAAGAAAATTGATAACTTAGAGAAACAGGTAAAGCTTTATTACCTGAGATGCATGATTCATGTTGATCTGTCAAACCAGCTTGGATCTTGCCACACAGTTAAACTATTTTTAAATGATGGCTTTGAACCTCTTTTATTAACAAAATTATGATTCCAATAAAGCAGAAACCTAATAAAATAGTCACTGCCAAGGTATGTTTGCATAAAAATAGTGGTTTAATTTAATACCAGCTCCTGTAAGACAGTAAATTATTCTTGCTGTAAACCTTCACCAGACTAGCTGAACACTGGAGGCAGAGTCTGATATCTACTTGTTCCTGGGCAATTTTATTTTCTTCTATCAGCTGATATCTTAGATTGTTAATTACATCAGTCTCAAGTGAAAGCTGGGCTTTGCAGGCATAGATGATTCTTTTCCATGAAAAATAAATCCCTAGGGCATTAGAGAAATCAATAAACTTGAAAACTTGGGTTTGGATTAAAAAAGGCAAAGTGTCCATATGAAATATGATAATACGGAATTTATTTCCTACAGATTTATTTTCTTACCATTAATGAGTATAAATGTACATTTAATTTCTAGAAAAGTAATTACATGATGGAGGAACTGGAAGCAATGTTAGGTAAGTGCAGTTGCATCTGCCGTGCAGCAGGAATGCTTGCAGTGGCACCTGGTTTCCAGATATAGCTGTTTCAAATCAAAGTTATCAGCATATAATGACAGATCAAATTCATCATAGGCAGTAGAAAAATAAAACAATGTGATCCTAGGTGAAATTCAACCTGGTCTTCAATTTTTTATTTTTTTTTTAGATCTCTTGTGCTGTAGAATGGTCACTCTCAAATACTTTGTCAAAGTATTCCCCTTTTGATGGGGGTTTGGGTGCTCTTCCCAACTTCTCCTTCAATCAGTGAGATTGAGATCCTCAGACGGAGCAAATCCAAAGCGCTTCATGAGTGTCAGTGAAATAAACCTCATATTTTTGCTGTGAACGAGTGCAGGTGGGTTGAGAGCTTTGCGCGATGTTGCAGAACTAAGAATTCTCCATCGTGTCCTACGGGTCAGTACGGCTGCCCCTAACCCCTCAGGAGCTGTCTGATGGAGGTCATCAGACTTCTACAAACCTCATGCTCCTCTGGCCAGAAGTCTGGCAGTCTGCTTTCTAATGAGGTTCAATTTATGCAAAATAACTTTGGGAAAGTTTGAGGTTGTATAGTCATCTATTGGGATTGTTTTAAGTAGTTGTAACATGGTTAATAGTTGGTCACTTACTGCTGATTAAGTTCTATATTAAGTAAGTGCAGAAGCACCTTATGTTTTAACACAAACATCTTTTAAAATACATGGCTCAGAAAACCTGCCTCTCCCTTTTTTTTTTTTTTTTCCCGCTAATTTAGAGCTTTGAAGGTTAGCTGGCAGGCATTACAAAGATACATAAAGCTGCAGCAAAAATCTTATCTGTGCACTGGGAAAAGTGTGTGAGTGTGTGTGTGTGTTTGTGGCATTTTTGTTGGGACTGTTACTTCTTCTGAATATGTTTGCAAATATGACCCAGCAGCCATGGTCTGATGCAGAGATCCTTGCTGCTGTCTCGGAGCTGTTAGATGTGCACACAAGAAATGTGCACAACTGGACTCTAGATATACTGGAAATTACAGAAAATAACAAAATGTTGCCATTCCTGGTCACAAATAATAACTGACCAGCATTAAATGTTAGTTGGTCTGTATGGAATCTTTCTTACTCCACATCTCTGTGGAATAAAAGTGTTGGCTTGCTAAGGGTTATGTAGGTGTCCTTCCTAAAGCTTAACATGCAGCAGGAGAAATGGGAGTGTAATTAAATTTTTAACAGGAATAGACCTTTTCATACTGACAATTCAAGACCCGCTGTACTCATTAACGATTACCAGGAGCTGTGTAAGGCATTTGGTTTTATGAAGATAGCGGCAGAAGGCTTTAAAAGTGTCGTGATCGCACTGAGCTAGGTGATAACACATGCAATCAGAAGCCCTGCTTCAACGAGCTTACAGTCTTGGTCCTACTGAAAAGAGCATTAACCCCAATCACGTGTGAAATGAGGGTGACGGTGGTGGGAAGACCCGTGGTGAGGCTCCTGCTGCAGTCTGGTACCTGGTGCTCGACTCATGGACGGGAAAGAGTGTGACCGACAGATCCAGCTACATGCAGGGGGTTGCTGTGCTTTGCCTCTGCAAAGAGAAAGGGCCCATTTCACTTTCAGCATGGTTTCCACATTGCTCCCAGCTTCTCCTTCCACCTCTCCCTATAAGATCTCCTGCTTGGGTATCACTGTCTGAGGCAAGAGCTGCGCTACGGCGTTGGGTCCTGCGCTAGAGCCTAGTTTATAGTCTTCACTGCCTGTGCTTGTAGAAGGAGATGGAAGGGATGTTTCAGGAGATGCTGTGGGAGAGAAAAGAAACAGGATTAAAATGGACTTGGATGCTGTTCGATAGAGCAGTGCCCAAATAAAATCAGCAAACCACCCTATGAACCAAGGAGTGGGAGCTTGGGGGATGGGGTGGGGAATCCATCCTAAATTCAGGCATGTTCCAGTAGATTCTTCCTTCCTGCCTGCCTGGATAAGGCATAGGGTGGACTGATAGGCACATGCCAACTCTTCTCGATGTTTTGCACTTGGGAAATGTCCCTAACTGCTTTTTAATCCTTCCTCTCGTCACAGGAGAGCTCAACCTGCTGGCCACTACACTTCTTTTACAGAACACAGCATCTTTCTAATCATCTCCCTTGCTGCAAGGTGGCCTAAAAACCCCCCAGAAAGCTAAAATACATGATGCCAACATTTATACAGCTGAGAAATAGCAAAATATGCCACAAGAAGTAAACGATCATAGCTGGCAGAAGGAGACTGTGTGTGCAAGACACTGTGATTACATGGCAGTGGCTGTTACATTGCAACCCATGTTCTACTCTGTTTTTTAATAATATGGTCTGTTTGCTTCTACAGAGGATAAAAGCCTTAACAAATAACCATTGCCTAGCAGAGGGGTTGAAGATGGTCTTGTATTCAGGTCATAGTGTGTTCCAGTTGACAGCAACCAAGACGCTTTACATAGGGAAACTCTTGCCACTAATAACCATGTGTGCTTCTTTGTGGTATTTCCCAGTGCTGCCCACATTCATAGAAACACACTGTCACCAATCCTGATTCTTCTTTTTAATCTTGTGCTGTTTGGTAGCATCTCAAAATCCCTTTGGATCATGCTATTACGTGAAAAAATCTCAGCTTCTCTTTGGAAGCATATTTCCAGAGTCAGCAATGGGGGCTGTGAACTCTGAAGGACGTGTAATGCTTAAACACATAAATAGACCTAAAGGTCTTTTTCTTAGCTGCTTCTCCTATCCAGTCCCTTCATTATGCAGATGCTAATAGAGTAAAAATGGACACGTACGGTCTGGAGCGGTGTGAATCACAGAGCTCATGTTGCTTGGGAGGACGTGTCCTGGCAGTGGTTCCAGGTTGAGGTTGGGAGGTCCTGACTGGTACTGGAGATCAATGGTGGTTCCTGCAGTGGAAGTGGGAAAAGACATCATTCTTTGCATAGTTACCGAGAAGCCAGATGCTCTGGGCCAGGTCTCTTTTTTTTTTCAGAGACTGTGGGAGACCTCTGTGGGTGGGGGTTAATGTCCTGGCTTGTCTTTGCTTCCTTCCTGCTCCGCTGTTCTCTTTGCTCTCAGCCTTCTCACTATCTGGGATGGCTCTCACCAGATATCTTCTCACCTCCTGGGATGGCTGGGGTTTCACTTACTAACCGACTACACTGTTCATCTGTCTCTGTGCGTGTGTGTGTGTGTCTCAGTTACTGCTTGTATCAGGGTTTCCTGATATAACTTTTAGCATATTGCTAAAAGCAATAACTTTTGCATATTGCTAACAAAAAAGTGTGTTGTCTTCTTGCAAACTGCATCAGTTCCATAGGTTGCCTAAAATTCAAGTGCCCTGCTGGTGTGAAGCATCACAGAGTGTACCCACTTCTGTAAAACTGTCCCTGGGTCACATTTTCAGAGATAGGTTGGAAAGAAATGTCTTGGGGATTGGACTGGAGTGAGAAGGACTGATGTTCAAGCTGCAATTCAACCTGAGCCTTCACCTCCCTCCTCCTGAGACCAAGTTCTCTCTACCATACATCCTCCAGAGGACACAAGCCCAGACACGAAGTCCTGTAATGGCTTTGAAATAAAATAACTTTGCTGTCTTTTCTTAGCAGGGTTCGTACCTCCAAGCAGCATCTCCTGCAGCAAGCTGTCAATCCTGGCCACACCAAAGAGCTTCACAAACTGGACTTGCTCTATCATCTGCCAGGTGATGCTCTGCAGCGGGGGCAGCAGGAGGAGGATGTCGCTGAACCGGCCTCGGGAGTCATACTGGCGATCATTGATGTAGTCCTCCAGGTTGACTTGGACCTGGAAGCGCATGTTCTTCACCTTCCCAGGCTCACTCAGGCCTTTGCAGTCTGCAAGGGGGAAAAAATGAGATTAATTTCTGGCCTGTGTAACCAGGAAGCGTTACCGTGTCAGTTGGGCTCTGGAGAGGGAAAGGGATGGGATGCTGGTGATCCTCTGACAATTATCTCAGAGTCTCCAAGTTTATCTGGCAGATTAGCATTGGGCTGCCACTATGTTGTATCCCATATGGAACAGGGCAACAGTAAGGGGAATTTGAGGGGAAACAGTAAGAAAATAAGAGATGGATATGTCTGGCTACTGCCGTTAGTGAAGAGGAAGCATTTAGAAGTTGAACCATAGTTGTACTTCCAAGGAAACAGCCTGGAATTTCCCACTTAAAACTTCAAGTCCCAACTACTGCTACTAAATCCGTGCAGGATTAGTGTCCATCTGTTGCAAATACACACACTGCAGCATCAGATTCCTGTCTTGATTCCCTGTCTTTGACCTGTGGTTGATCCATTTTTCATGGACCACTGGTCCAGTTTTGCTTAATCATCAAGTGCACCCTGCACTTTGTGTAGGATGAAGTGCTGGGATTTACAACTTTCCTCTCCTACTATCTAAAACTGAGATTTCTGGCTCACTGGACCATTTCCTTCACTGCTTACAAAGAATCCACAGGTACCACATTTTAGAGACCATCACACCAAGATATTAGACAAAGTGGTTAACAAATTGTTGTATGTTAGTGTGTAACTCCATGGACGTGCCTACTTGTTAACATGAACAAATTTCACCCCTGTAGATCTTCACACTTTTTCATTTTAGATGAAATCACAGTCCCTCACTGTCACAATGATCTAAAACTTCACTGAAATACTGATCAGCAGAGAAGGTAATTTGTCAAACTCAATTTAATAATGCGAACCCTGTTCAGATTTGCAGCAGGTTTTTGGCGAGCCACAGTTCATGATGTTTGTAAAACTCCTGTATCTTGATTTCAAATCAGTGAACACAGCAAAAAAATAACTAATGGAAGATGCTCTAATTTCTCCATGCTAATAAATGCCAAAGACAAAAGGACATTGTTCTGGACTTGGGATCGTTCCCCCATCTCTTCTCCTAGCTACAAGGCAACACACACTAAGGTACTGGACCGTTGTACTGAGTGGGGGGTTGTGTGTGTGCCGCAGGCATGTAGAAACACAGGAGTGTTTGGGGGGAACCTGGGCTGAGACAGAAACCCCCATGTTTGTGCAATGAGAATACAGCAAAGGTTCAAAACACACTTCTGTTCGCCTCTGCGAGTTTCCCTGTTCTCCATCCTGTACGGACCAGCCCTGCCCTCGGTCGGCACTGACTGCCAGCAAGAGCCATTAACAGACATCCTGGATATTTCTGGGTACTCTGAACCAGACCTCTGTGGTTTTTAATGCTGTTTTCTGAACTCTGATGGATGCTCTACACTGCTGCTCAGTTGACGCACTTCGCTTATGCATAATTCACTGTGGGCGCATATGTCCTTAATAGTCATCTCCTTCATTTCAGACTGATGGGTTTCCTGAAGCTACAGAAGCAGCAGAACTCCTCTAGGGTCTGCAGAGTCGTGCCGGAGTTAATACTTGCTAAAGAGTGAAGTGTTCAGGAATAGGTCACTTCTAACGTGTCCTTGCTACACTGCTAATTATTGCTCATTACAGCAGAGGCAGGGTGAAATGTAGAGCTGCTGCCAAGAGGGTTTCCTGGTTATTGGAGAGCCCTCAACTCCTTTTCAAGCCCCGTGTTCGGCAATCAGGAAAGATGCTTACCTGGATCAAAGAAGATGATGGCTTTAAGGCAAGCGTACTCGTTGTCATCTATCTGGATGTCCCTCAAGGGCTTCACCAATTCATCCAAGATTCTGGTGGCCACACGAGCAATTTCCAGTTCTGGGCAGTGCATTGGGATGATGAAGTCATTCCCTGGGGAGACAAGAGAAACTCAGCATTGGCTTTTCATTCTAGCGCTGCGGACACGGTCTCATCCAGAAGTTACCCCAGGTACATTGCCAGACAGTCCCGGTGCCCATGTGCAGCAGATTTCCAGCATGCAGCTTCATACTCGGATTCACGACTGAGAAGCAAGCCATGGATCTCATTCTTTGGTCCTTAATTATCTCGTTTGCACATGTTGGTGCACCCACACTGTACACAAAGCCTGCTCCATGTTCTGCTCTGGTTTACCCTCTGTTATACCTAGCATCTGTTTGCAAGTGGTGTTGCATCTTTATTTTTGGTGTGAGGGTTTTTTTTAAAAACAAAATTCTCCCTCCCTCTTTTCTTTAATGTGTGGCTTTCAATGTCAGTATTCTCATTTTTCCAAGAATAATCCTGTGTTTTTGGTGTCAGAGAGCTACATTAAAAGGAAATACCTGTTGGCACTATAATTTTTAATAGACCTTTCTGCTAAGTTTTTAAGCGCCGATACCCAAATACCTCATTGCCTGTGTCCTGGCACTTTCAGTTACAAAAACAAGGCAACACAGTTTCAGATGCCATTTAAATACTGGGGATTTTCTGATCCACAATTTCAAAGCAGTAAGGGAACAGTTGTGAAAGTCCCAGTGAATTTTCTTACTCTTTTTTATACTTTCCCAGAGACCTTCTCAAGCACTTAGTCTAAAGCCAGACATGCAGACCATGACCAGGAGTCATGGTGCAGAGAGGATTTCAGGCAGGCAGGACACTTGGCAATGACTTGGGTGTGCAAATTATAAAAGCAGGAGTCTATTTCGCTACTTTACCTAATAACAGAAAATCGGTGTATGGTATGGATCGCTTGGCTACCCCGAGCAGCAGGTGTTCCCCTGCATGGGCTCTGAGCAAGGCAACCTGGAGGTGGCACAGAAGAAAGAAAGAATATTATGTTTGAAAAGCACAGAACAGAAGGGTGAGCTATTGCTGTTTCGATTAAGCCAAATTTGATGGTTGCTTAGATAAGTCAGATCTGCAGATGAAGTACTATGAAGAGCTAGAAATTATTAGTATATCTTCACTTTTCAGAAGTGTTACATTCAAGGCAAACTGAATAAAAAGTTGTTTTCAACTGAAAGAGCAAAGAGCAGCTTGAGTAATTTGAGTTCTTGGGAAATAAAAGGGGGTTATATTCAACTATCAAGCACCAATAAAGGGAAAACCAGTCTTTTTGGACTGGGTCCTTGTGCAAACTGAAGTGACCAACTCTATTATATTTTGGGGCACTTTGGCTACTCGATTTATTTTTAATCGATCCCTGTCCTTTACTATTCTTTCTCACCTGCTAGTTTGCTGCTCTGCATAGGGTGATCTATATGTTAATGCCAGATTCTCCTGTTGAAAGGTACGGCTGGGAATTCCTATTGAAGGCGGTGGGTTTGCAAGGAAAAGGGATTTGTATTTTACCTGGTCGTCAAGCGGGAGCTCGCAAAATGCTGGGATGTATTTTGCCCATTCAACCAGCACCAGCAGCTGCTGTTTCATGGATTCACACACATCATTGATGGTTGCAACCTTCTTCATTGCAATGTCCACGCTGTGCACCGGGCTCAGCGATGAATACTGAAAGAGAAACAACCCGGTTGCATTGGGACCAGATCTTTGCTGTTTTGCCATTCTCGATAGCAACGATCCATTGATAACGTGGGGAGCCTTCACAGACATTAACCTCATCAGGTTGCTGAGAAGGCGTTTGCCGCTGTGGTTGCACACTTATTTGCTCAGTGGTGTGTGCTTGACCGACCCATGGAGAAGCCTCCACGAGGTGGTGCTCAGTCCCAACAGACACCCCTCCCTCCTCTGCCTCCTTCCTCACTCTCCAGGCTGGCTCAGGGCAAAATCTGGTTAATCTTCCCATTCCCAGCAGTAGCCAGCAGCATTGGGTCTCAGCTTACCGTCAATCATTTAAACCAGCCAAATGCATGAAAGACATCCAGCCTTCCTCCCCCAAGTAGGTGCCTGGGACACAAAACACCCATTTCAATCTCTACAGAGCTGCGTGGCGGGGGGGGGGGGGGGGGGGGGGGAGAGGGTTAAAACATAATAATTTTTTCAAAGGAAATGGACGCATTGCTGCATGTAATATGCAACATCTGGACCATATGTTTCAGTGGATAAAGGATATTTGCCTAAGAATTTAAAGGACGCACAGGGTGAAATTTGTTGTGGAACATGAAATAAGAAAGCAATCAGCGTTAGCTGAAGCCCAGTGATTTTATTAGCTTTATTTTTCTCCCCTAAAATTGTTGCCCTGGTAAAGAAGTTGCAAGAAAAGATATAATTGGCTATGATGGGAACATTATGTTCTGAGCAGGGCAGCGTGTGCAGCAAGGAGGGATAAATTTCTGCATGAAATGCAATGAGTTTTTAGGGGTGTAGCAACAATTTAGGCTGGAGGCAGAGGGGACCCTGGGTCTGCAACTCCCCTCAGCCCTTGGAATTTCAGCTTTGCATCTCACACGCCAAAGGCTGTGTCTGCTCCTTCCATGACATGTCTTGATAATGCACCAAGGATTTTTACTGTCTGCTTTTGGATATCTCCAATGCATTTTCTTCCCTGTAAATCTGTGCAAGAGCCATCCAAGGGCCGAAGAAGATCCAGCCCTGACTGGTTTAGTGCATTCATAACCCCATATGGAATAGCCGAAGGCGACGTACTCTTTCGCAGAGCTGTCCTCGCATTTCATACCTGCTGTGCCATGGCCTCGGCCTGAGTGAGCACGTTGATGGAGAGTGAGCCGTTGTCCTCGTAGCTGCTCCTGCGAATGCTGATCCTGTCGCGCTCGTTCTGCACCGCTGAAATGACAGCGAGCAGTGGTGGTGTTAGCAAGAAACCTCCCACGCAACCAATGGCTGCTGTTACCCGCCCTCCCCAAATGGGAGTGGATGGGGCTTTAGTGCCTGCAAGAGCCTCCACCCTTGTTGGATGCTGGAATAAGATTATACAGGTCCCTGGGGAGAGGAAAAGGCCACCAGAGAGGGAGAAGACCAAGCACAGGAGCAACAGAGGGAGGTAAGGGTGTTTGGCAGTCAGAGCAACATGCGGGATGTTAGCTGGTCCCACTGGGTTTGATGCAGCTCAGGGGAATTTGGGCATTTGACGTTGACCCTTTTCACTTGGCCATGCAGCCATGCTGCTGGAGTCCTGGCCTCTGATACCCTTTTTGCCACCTCTGCACTGAGGACTCCTCTCCTGAGCTCCCTGTACAGCAAGATGCTCTTGAGGTCACATCTTGTCTTATGGCAACACTGGATAAAACATCCCCTGATCTCACCTCGAAGCAGCCTTGAAGCATCCCCTGCCCCTGAGGCATCGCAGGTCACCAGGGGACATCTCCACCACTCAAGGGGAGCAGGAAGAGCCACCTCACTAAGGAAGCTCCAAAGAAAGGAAGCTTAACTTTGCTAATCCCCCCCTTAAAACCACTCCCTCAGCCTTGCCCATGACCCTGCTGATTTCAATGATCCCATAACCCCAACGGTGATGCCGACATGCAGCTGAGGGAACAAATCAAGCCGGGGTTTATCTCCAGCTCTGCTAGCACCTTGTGCAAATCACTGCTGTATATCAGCTGGGAGTGTCCTGAACTCTTAATAACAGTGATACAACACACCTTGGACATGCTGTAGTGCCACAGCAGAGTGAAGATCAGCCCTGGGCTTTTTTCAGACAGAAAGGTATGGCCCTGCCATGGTGAATTAGGAAAAAACCACTGATTTTTTTTCAGGTCCATTCCACCCTTTAAACCATCCTTTTCCCTGAAGCACAAGCCACATCTAGCCCCATGCTCCATCAACCCTGCGTGTTGAACACAGGGGATTTAGCGCACTTCAGCAGCTTAGTTTTGCAACACAGGGTCCAAGAACTGACTCATCTCCACTGCAGCTATCAGGTAAAACAGCAGCAGAGAAAAAAAGCAGAATTTAGACTTAGTCCAACCTTGTTTTCAGTGTTAGTTTCTCCCCCAAGCCCTATTACCTCCATCCAGCAGCAAACAAGCCCACATGGGGTTGGACGAAGGAGCCTGAACACAGATTCAGCATTTTCCTGACAGCTTGTATGTCTTGATTACGTACGGCTCGGAAAGACAATTGTCAGGTCCTTAAAGCAGAGGGAGTGGGAAGATTTAGCATGTGGTGATAATGCAGCCCATCCCTTCTCCTTCATGCGGCAATTCCAGACTTCTTTTGTGTTTTTTTTTAGAAGGAATAACTCAGACATAGCTGTCAAAGCACAGCTCTGCTTTAACCCCTTGGATGCGAAACAGTATGGTTTTGTCTCAAAAGTGGCCATTGGAGAAGATTTTCCCAGCAAATACTTTTTTTGAGAGTCAGCAGAATCATTTTGCCGTCATTTTTTGGAGACTTTGCCTCGCTGCAGGGCCATGCTGTAGAGCAAGCATCGCTCTTTGCACAAGGCAAGTTTCTCTGAATTCATGCAAAGGAGGAGACATGGGCACCGTTCTGCACACAGGGTGGGAAGGTGGGTTTTTTGTCAGCTCAGATACAACCACCGCTCTGTTTTCCTAACTGACCTCTGATGAGCAGCCAACAAAGTGAAAGGGCAGAAAAAAAGCAACAGTGACAAAAGTCAATATCTCCCATTATCAGCAGGAGCACGGTATTTATTTTCCAGGATTTGGGGCTTAGCCTTGCTGTCAGTTGGGATCTGCTCGCTGCTGAGCTGGCTGTGCTTGGGGGGGGTCTGCTGGGGTCCAGCCACCAAAACCATTTTGCACCTCGGAGCCAAGCTCCCATGAATGCCTGCAAGGGGCTGGATGGGTACATCGATTTGTAAAGGATACAACGCACATACATATTACTGGAGCCTTTTCAGGCTATGGGTACTACATAGACGCAGTTAGACACCGATTTAGAGAAAAAACAACTACAGCCTTTGGGAGGCTCTGCTAACCCTCCTCAGGCAGCAGCATGTATTAGCCTGTATGTGGGGGCGGTGATGGAAAATGCTGCTCAGCTGGGGTTCCCCACCAGTTTAAAGGTGACAGTGTTATAGGAACCATAATTTAGAATTAATCTTCAGAATAGATTAACCCTTCACAGCTTTTTTTGGTACACCAGAAAGATGAGCAGCAGCATCCAGCATCGAGCAGAAACAAGCCCACCTGAATCCATGTCATCGCTGACGTCCTCGGAAAGTCCCCAACCAATCTTCTATGCCTAGTTTCATATCAGACGCTCCCTCACGTAGCGGTTTCATATCAGACGTGCCCTCTCTGGGCGTGATGGGGCTCTTTTTGCCCACTTACAAGAAAAGGTACAAATTTTGCCTTTCCAACCGATCTACACATCCTATTTTACGTAAGTCCTACAAACCCAGGCAGACCTGGTCCTGCTCCCCGATGACAGACCCCTTTAAGAAGCTTCAGACTCTTTTTCTCCCGGGTCCTTTTATGGCCACATATTTCAGTGCTTCCCTCATGCTCTGATAAGCTCAATCTTCAAGTGTAAGTGGATGGTACAGACTGACTTTCTCAAGGTGATTTGAGTGTTATCGCCAAAAGTACCCAAGATGCGATAGAATTAGATACAAAAGGGAGTTAATGTTTTACCTACCACAACATTAATCTATTACTGTGTGGTAATTATATTGCTATATTTATTGTGCTTGTAAAAGGGAAGGGATAGGTCACTTATGGTGAGGCATCGGGAGTGCTCGAGGGGTGTGCTGGTGCTGAGGGTGCCCGGGCTCAGATGTGATCTTGGCTTTGCAGTCAATAAAACTCAGCAAACTTGCAGGAAGGACTCAAATCCCAGTGCTGGATCCCACTGTCTCCCAGGGATTGCTATTTCCAGTATGTGCCTGGCAAAAGCTTTGCACGCCCATTTGTTTTCTCTAATCCTGTCCTCTGCACAGCGTTCCAGTTCCCAAAGCCAATAAACACTGGGAAGAGCCACTGCAGCTCCGCACGAGGGGACGTCAGCAGGAGCGAGCCCCCACGATGCTGCCAGCCAGGGACAGCCCCGACCCGTGCTTTCCCCCGAGGAAAAGGGAGGGAGGGCAGGATGGTGCCCGTATCTCCCTCTGGGGAATTATCCACGGCTACGGCATGTCCTGACTGTGGGAAGCAGATGGGAAAACAAACATATTCCCCATCTGACGTAGAGGAGATGTCGGAGGGGTTTTGTTATTCAGAGCAAGCCTGGGCCCTTTTGCCATGAGCACATCAAGGATGCCGGCAGCCGGGCGGGCTGCGGAGCACACGCGGCGGCTCTTGAGCAAACAGCGGCCTGTTTGTGAGATTGCAACAAACCCGCGTTTCCCAAACATTTTGTCCTTGCTGCCTTGCCACATCGGTACAGAGCATGTGAGGAGGAACCGCCGGGGAGTCCAATAAATACGGGCACAGACATTGATTGGAAGGGAACAGCAGCAAACCAGTAACTTTCCACAGTAACTGCAGAGGCTAAAGCCCTGCCTACATGGGAATTACCGTTTCCATTATTATCCCACTAAAAACATCCTCATTTAATGCCGATGGGGTTGGAAATGTATTAATAAGTGGCACAAAGGGAGAGCAGGAGGAGGGAGGTGCGAATGCCCCAGCGCGGTGCTGGCAGTCACCACCGCTCGCTGTATTTCTCTCTCCACCGATACTGCTGCCTGGTTAAGTTACATGCACAAATAATCTTTTTCCCCCCAAGCTACTTTTGATTTTGTAGGTGTGGTATATTTTGTTTGCAAATAAATCCCAATGGTACATGCACGTTTAATCATTTCATGGACTTCTGGCCTGATTTATGGCTATCACAAAATGGGGAATATCCTTTAAATTTTCCATCCATCTTTGCAATAAACTGCAGTCTCAGCCTTTTAAAAGCTGGCAGAAGAGATGTGCAAACAAAAGGTATGAAACAAGATAGAGGTCCTGTGAAACACTAATAAAACTGTCCTATAAACCTGTCCAATTTAACAAAAATAAATAAAAAAAATAGCCTCAAATCCTCCCACTGTGTTGTGGCCATAAGCGATACAATAATTCTTTTTAGTTCTGTGTAAAACTGAAGGAGTTCATGTACATTCATAAATTACTTTAAAGGGGATGAGAGGTTAAATATTAACCCCTCTTTTTTTTCCACCAGCAAACTGAATCCTGACAGTGCAGTGCTGGCACTTCAAAAGGCTTCCAAGTTTTCTGTGTGAGTAGACAACCCGGCTTACTTGAAAAATCACACCCTGCTAATTTATTCAAGGTTAAACATGATCTCAGTAAGATGCTAAAAATAGTATCCCGCTGTTTTCTTTGGATGTTTAAGTATCTGGTGCACTCCTCATTCACTGATGCTGTAGTGACCAAAAACCCGTCTGGTAGCATTGTGCAAAACAATAGAAATCGAAACTTTTTCTGGGCAAAGAGAGAAAATCAGAGATAACAGCCAGAAAATCCCCAAAACACCCAGACGACCCTGCAGTATAGTCCCACCCTTAACCACAAAACAAGAATAAAGGAGTGAATCTTTTGCAAAAATCTTAAATCCTGATCATAGTGGTGTTTCAGGAGACAAGAAGGGGTTTGCGTTCAAGGAAGCCTTTTCCTCTCCCCTCATTCCAACTTTAATGATTGTTTACTTGTAGTTAGTACAGTGAATTATTGATACCAAAAATTTAATTGGGATAGGAGTGTTTCTGAATGAGCTAATTTCTAGGAAATCAGAGGACTGCACTTTCCACAAGACTCAAATTTTGGCCCTTTCTTGCTCTCGCTGGTGCCGATGGAACCTGGATCCCATCTCAATGCACAAGCCTCAGGGGCAGGGCTCATGTGTGGGACAGTCCTGGTCCTTTCCGAAAGCAAGATCAAATTCAGAGTGTACAAACCAGACAATCTAAAGGACCCTGCTGATGCTTTTCCCAACAACCTCAGCCCAGCTGCCCCAAACCCATAGCGAACATACAGCCCTGTGCACTGTGCTCCCAGGACCAGCCCATGCTGAGACCCTCAGCCCCGCACCAACACTGCTGCCCCTCTAGACAGACACTTACAAGCCAGCTCAGGTATTTGCATCATATGGCGCTTTTTAAAGCAGAAATTTCCCTTCTACCAGGCCAGACAACATAGCCCCTCTCAATCTTGTATGCAGTGGAGTTGTTTCCAGCAGGGGAAAAAAGAGAGAAAGAAAGATCCAAATGTGTCATGTCAAGTCTTACAACACAGAAAGATTGGAGAAAAAAAAAAAAAAACAAACCCACTCTGGATCCGAAACACCAGTTTATCAATTTTGCTGGGGAACAGCAAGTTTTCCAACATCGCATGCACACCCGTCGAGCTGTGGGTCAGTGGGTTGCCAGCAGCAGGGAGCAGACGAGGGTGACACAACCCTGCTAACCCCACCCCAGGTGTATTGTCACAGGCTGGGAAAAGGATCTTTTCCAGCTTCTTCCCCTCTGCTGTGAATAAACAATGCTATTACCACACCCTGGAAAGTCTGATTGCTGTTATATGGGCTGGCTGAAAAGTGGCGTGCCAGAGAAAAAGAGTGTCAAACTCCTGCGTGCCAGTGCTGGGACAACGGGACACAGCCAGTGTGGGTGTCGCAGCTGTGGTCTCCCAACGTGAATTGGTGTGTGCCACCAGAAGATCTTGTACAAACATTTGTATCCTCCTAATACTGCTCTATCCCAAGATATGACTTCTTTTTTACTCTAATGCTTTGCAATACTGTTTAATATTAATCTAGAACCATCCTAAAGCAAATAACTGTGTTCTTTTTGTGCACACAATTGTGCAAGAAAATTTCTTTCACTGTCCTGCACACATGGTTTGGATACAGCTCTGGTCAGCTAAGCTAATTTCTGCAAAGCAGTTGCTCAAGGTGCTTTAAAATCTTCCTTACCAAACACATAAGCAGTTTGTGAGCACACAACCTGACTGTGCACTCATAAAGAAGTTTCAAAGAATGTGACTATGTGGAACTTGAAATGAGTCATCTTCCATCAGGTTGCAATCAATAATGAAGGCATGAGCCAAGGTTTTATAACTTTTACCATAAACCCGATAAAAATCATGCTTCAGCTCAAAGAAAGGAGCTGATAACCAGATTTCAGCCTCTCCAAGCTGTGGAGCTTGCTGCATTGGCAATTGGCTTCAGGCCCATCTAGAACTGACCAAATCAGCTTAGGTTTGGTCTTTATTAATTTGAGGGCTAAATTTTTTTTTCCATCCGCTGTATTTGCTCCATTTCTCCTAAATTAAACCAACAGACATTTTTGCTACATCCATGACTTATGCCAAATTTCAAGACACTCTCGTTCTCCAGGAAAACATATGGTCAGAAGGTTGGAAAGATTTTTTTCATCACCAGTGAAATCTCATGAATTACCAGAAATCAGTGACAAATTTCCCCTTGGTTTCAGTGGGACCATGATTTCACCCCTTGGGTAGGGGATATTTAACTTGGTGTCATGGAAAGAAACTCTCAAGTTCCTTTCTAGCTCCCTCATCCTTTAGCTGTCAGTGGCTTGGAAAACAGCACAAATGAAGGGTGAAGAGTGTTGAAACCATCACCCAACTACCTGCCCATCAGGGAGATGTACAATCTGTTGTGGGTTGTGCCCCCACTTTGCCAAGCACTCAGTGTGCAAACACAGTCTCTGCCCAGAAAGCTTGGAGTAAGTAAAATAGTATCATCCATGCTCTCCTATGAGCATGGTGAATGAGCAGAGATCAGAAATGCTATGATAGGTCCCAAACTTTCCCAGGGAAGCTGGCCATAGGGAGGTAAGGCATAGGTTAACAGAAGTGGTTTTTCTCTTGCTTAGCATTAGGTACTGTAACACTTAGTATATCCTTTAATGCGTTGGAAGGGCACTTTCCGATGGTCACTGGTACTCAAATGCTCTACAACGCTTCATCTCCCTCTTCATACAGCCAATGTGAAGTGCAACAAAATGCACCAACCAATATTGGATTGTCCTTCAGTACTAGTGCTAATAGTGGCTCTATAGTTGTGCACTAGCCACCATGAGGACAGCAACACCGAAGGGTTTGACCATGACTCAGGTCCCAACTCGGGGGACACAGAAGTTGGCTGCCTCTAGGAGCATTGCCTGTGTGCCCTGTGCCACGGAGGAGCAGCTCTCACACCGTAAGGCATCATGTCCAAGCTGTACCTTGCCCTAAGGGTTTCGCTGAGATACATGAGCATCATCCAAGTCAACCACCAAACACTACTCTGCAGTAGTCAACTGCTGGCGTTTATGAGATTGAGGATGGCAGGTCCTTGCTGAGATTGTCGCAGCTGGGACTAGGAGTTGCACTAGCAGGTATGTAGTGAGGGAATTGCTGTGGTGAAGCACTTAGAGATCAAAAAAACCCTGAGCAAGCCCATCCCTTTCCCAGTATAAAAACAGAGACCCAAAGACACCAGCCTCCCAGGATGGGTGAATATTGTTGCAAGACTCTCATTGAAATCCCCATCTGATAAGATGGAAAATGGGGCGCTCAGCTGCAACAACAAGAAATCTCCCACTGCAAAATGTGAGCATCATCTCTCCAGGCCAGGGTTGCCACTGCTCTCCACCATGCTCTGCAGTGGGAGTAGGGCCAGAGACAGCAGCAGGCAGTTTTGAAATGTCTGTTTGCACCTACCTTCTTTCTTCATGCCAGCTCTGAAGCACTTCTTCAGCCTGCAGTACCTGCACTGGTTCCTCTTGTCTTTGTCTATCACACACTGTCTGCTGAACCTGGGAGGAGATGGGAAATAAAACATGGATCAACCAGCCTGGCATCTGCACCCACTCTCCCCGAGCAGCTTCACATAGAGTCCCAGACCTCATGAGCTACGCCCTGCATGAACATAGCAAAGAGCCAAAGGCTTGCAAGAAATTAATTGAATCAACGTTGGCTTGGCCCAGTTCCTCATCTTCTCCACTGCTGTTCCTGCCAGCTGGGAGCGCAGCAGTTTCAGACCACCCACCCTGCGAGGACTGTGATGGTTTTGGCTGTGAAAGCACGCCTGTGACTCAAGTTGTGCTGGTGCAGGAACTCCATCCCCCACTTTCAGTTATTGGGTGTTCGGCATCGGGGCTCATTTGATCCTGCTTGCTAACCCTGTCCTACTTGGCGTAGAATAATTACATTATGGACCACAAGCCCTTCTGTGTCTGCAGCCTAGTTTTGAGGCACGTGGCCTCCTAATTCTTATTCAAGAGGGGATTTAGGAACCCTTGCTGTTCAAGGGATGGCCCACGTAGACTTGGCAGCTCTTGCCATGGCGGGTGAAGCAATGGAAGAGGAATGTGCCACGCAGAGAGGAGATGATGTGGGGTGCTCTGTGACCATCATCAGGTTGTAAAAACTGAGGCACTTTCCCAGAATGGTAAAAAGCCAAAGGTACAAAGGCCCGAAGACTTTCCAAGGAATTCTCGTCTGCGATAAACAACAGACCTCCGAGCTGGGCTAAATGCAGCGCAGCTCACCAAATAAGGATTTGCAGACAAGCAAGCATTTGCCATTTGCTTGGCTTCGATCCTGTGGATCTTCCCCGAGCTGCCAAATATCACAGAGATTCATGGATTCCTGGGGAGGGGCAACAACTCCTCTCCCAGAAGACTGAAGCTGATATTTCAAAGAAATTGGTAGTAGCTGTTGCCTCCTCCTGCAGGGATCCCACGGTCCCTGGGATGGGCACCAATGCAGGTGGACACTGCTGTCACCCCATGTGTCTTTCATGGCTGGAGTGTCCTGGAGTGATAATGACCCCAGCAGCATTTTGAACAAACAGGGTGACTCGTGCTGCAAAAATTTGGAACACCCTTAAAGGAGGAAGAGCTCTGGAAGAGAAAGAAAACTTCCAGGCTTTAATTAGAGACGAAGGGTTTGAGTGTATTTGGGTTTTTTCCCCCTTCTTCCTGTGCTAAAATAAACACCATTTTTCTAAGGTCAATCAAGATAGCTGTTGTATAACTGATAGCATCCTCCTGGTAAAAAAATTCTCTCAAATGTATACCTGTGTGCCAAAGTGGACATGAATCATCGCTGATCCACGCTAGGTTCTCAGAATGATTGTAAAATCATCAGTGATATGTCAGCGTATATAGTTTAATGATTTCAAACCAAAAATGGAGAGACTGTGGGGGAGGTGGAGGCTTTGGAGGTGGCAGCTTCTTGGATGCTTGTTGCTTTTTACTGGGAAAATCACTGCATTTGAGATGAAATCTCTGGATCTTTGGTCCTTTGCCACCTCGGCTTTCCCTTGCTGGACTGTGATAAGGTTACAGTGTCACTCCACACCCAGAAGCTGTACTTACGCATTATACACCCCAGTGAAACCACAGGTCTATAAGTTTCCCTTGATTTACACCATGGGGAACGCAGTGACAGTGAACTCATGAATGGATTGCTGGGTGTCACAAAAGGTGTCAGGGTCCATTGTACAACCCGATTTCCACCCCACCTTATTTACAGGGTCAATAATTTTTATTTATTTATTGCAGAAGGGGCAGGTACCTGCAGGAATAGACATGGTTCTTGCGGACGCTCCTCCTGAAGAAGCCTTTGCAGCCATCGCAGCTGGATGCCCCGTAGTGTTTGCCGGTCGCCCGGTCCCCACAGATGGAGCAGAGGGAGCCGATGCCGTTGGTGAGCAGGTTGGTGTTTGCCGATTCAGCTGCGATGGCCTCTGCCGGCAGAGAACAGGGACCGTTAGACGCCTCTGTGATGGAAACCAGAATCAGCTGACAGCAAGTTCCTTTTTTCAAGCTAAGCACACACTCAGCCAGCCCCCCACACACGTGTGCACTCACACTGTGTGCTGCTAGTGAAGCCTCCAGATTGATGGTCATGCTCATCTCAACTGCAACTGAGAGTAAATCAGCTGCTTTGCTTCTGGTATTAGTGTTTTCCTTTGCTTCAGTGAACAGAGAGATTTCAAGCTGCATAACCCAACATGCTCATGAGAATTGAAGCATTACCGCTACTTTCTTGACAGATGCAGAGATACCTTACCTGGATGTGAGGTGTATGATTTTGAGGGATGGGGAGCCACCTCCTCAGTTAGACACCTGGAGAACATGGTGCAAAGCTGGTGCCCAGAGAGGACAATAGAAAGACCATCATTAACTTGAATAAATAGAAAGCAGAGAAGAGACAGCAGAGGCAGAAAGATGAACTACTTCATGCACATGGCAGAGGTGTTTGAGATAAAAGACTGCTCTTGAGAGCTCCTCTGGAGCTGGAAGACAGACAGCCACTCTCACAGGGGTCACTTTAGTTCTCCTAAGTCTGGTTCCTGCTCTGAACTGCCCTCTGAAGAGGCTCATTGCTTTCCACTGGAAAGAAGTAGAAGGATGCAGGAAGATCAACCTTCTAAATTAGGGACCTAAAATTAGGTCACATGAATGCCCTCTGTCATGTCCTCTGTTTGCACCCACTCATCTGGGGCAGGAATAGCTCTGCCCCTGCCTGGCCTGTGTATACACTGCTGAAAACTCCCCTTTAAACTTCTCCCTTGGCCTTAACCACCAGGCTCACTGCCCTCTTAATCCTAATTTGAGGCACAGCTTGGGGAAGGGAAAGAAAAAAAAAAAAAAAAAAAGAGGAGACACTTGAGAAGACACAGATGACAGTGTTTACATCTCAATGAGAGAAGGAACGTTTGCAGAGTCTGTCCTGACCTGGGCACTCGCTGCAGGATGGTTTTATGAATTTATCGCACCTCTGGGAGTGTGTTCTTTGCTCCAGGGGAGCCAATCATGTGCTACAGCGACCTTGGCAAAGGCTCTGGGACAGGACGCATCCTGCCTCGCAGGAGAGACGGGCAGTGATGAGAAAAGCTCAGCTGCTGTTGTGTTGAGCAATGACAAATCTTAGAGAAAATTACTCGAAGGGGAGGAACTGGCATCTGATCTGGACAGTCTAAAGAAAGTTTTCTAATGCACAATGCGTAAAAATAGCTTCGGGTAATCCACACACAACACATATATATACAGAGAGAGAGAAGGCTATTTTTGTATATGAATACACAGCAAAAATTTATAGTGAAAATATTTGCTAGGCAATGAAAATTGTAATCAAAAGCAAAAAAAAAAAAGCCAAGAAAGCGTCAGTTTGTCAAAAACTGGAAAGTTTTTTAGCTAAGGCTAAGACATTTTTAGCTAAGACTTCAGAAATGCAAAGGTCAGGCTTCCTTTCACCCCCTCAAAAAACCTTTTGATCTATATTTCACCTTCTAACATATGGATGAATAAATAAGTAGGTTGTAGCAATATAGGAGCAACATGACAGGAAAGAATGACAGCATCAATACCATTCTTAGGTCATAATGACAGGAACTGAGATTTACCTGTTCCCAAAATCCCTGCAAGATGCTCCCAGTTCTGACATTTGTCAGTAACTGGCACTTGGGTCCTTTGGGAACATTGTCTGCGTCAGAGGTGCTTAATAGTAGCTTACATTGATTTTTAGGTTTTTTACATTGATTCTTAATTTTATTTTGCTTGAGAACTTCGTATTAAATAAGCTGTACTAGAATATTCCTTTGAGGTAACTGTACTGCTAAACATTTGTGCATCTGTTTCTCCATCTATTTTTTTTTGAAGGAACATATGACCATAAACAAATGCACTGAGCGTGCTGGATTCTATTTAAAAAATTGCACAACAAAAATAAAGATAAGGAGGCCAATTTTCTCTTCGCTTTGCTCATGCTTTCTCTACTGGCTTTAGAGGAATCAAGCTGAGGTCATACAGTTTGGGTCCCCAATGGACCCTTCGTCCTTCATCTGAGTCCAGATTGCAAAACGTTCCTGATGCTGGAGAGCATTCACTCACCAGAGAAGTCTTTTTTCCCTTACGTGAATAGGATATGTGAGGAGCTTCTTGCTGATATAAGCAAGAAATCAAACATCTGGCCTTAAACCAAGTATTACTGGAGGAAGGACCATCGGCACTGAGTGTGTGAGGGCCCATGGAAGTTAGCAAACCAGATTTTGCCCTCACTTGTACCCATGAAAACACAGACAAGCCCATGGGCTAGAGCCGAGCTGGTTGGTTCTATGTTAGGGCAGATTCATAGCTAAAAGTTCAGTGGTGTTAGGTAGTCATGTATCCTTTTCATCTTGGTTGAACGTGAACAGAATTTTAAAAAAAGAAAAGGAAAGCCCTAAGCCAATATGCACATGTTAATTAAGATGATTAAATTTAATTACAAAATCCTCCTACCAACTAATGGTGACTTCGAATTGAGAATTAGCTCAGAAAAGAGCAAAGGCACAACCGATATCATGTGCATCAGAAGAATGTTTCAATGTGGCTTTCAAACCTACCCAGTATTTGGGGAATGTCTGGGTTTTCCCTGGACTGATCACTGCTAGGAAAGGCAGAGGAAAGCCAGGATCCCTGCCAGCACAGTTGCCTGCCTGTGAAATCAGCTGAAAACTGTAAACCATTTACTTCAGCCCTGCCTGACACAAGACGATAACCTGCTCAGAGCTTCATTTAACACGTGGTGCCTCTCTAGAGGGGTTGCTACCTGGAGCTCAGCACCACACTGAAATGGGCTCCAGGGCTGCTAGAATGGATCTGGTCAGTGTCCAGCTGGCTCACAACAACTGAAACAAGCTCACAACTGTCCTCACCACCGTAGAGGGAGATGCTCAGAGATGTCGATTGCTTATAGATGGTCATCACTGTGGTGTAACAGGACAGTTCCTAAGCCGTGCCACAGTGCCCCTGAAATTTCTCCTGGAGGTGCAACTGATGACATTCACCAAGAGACCATAATTCATCTTGACCTTGCATGGATCCCAGGCTGAGCTGATGACATATGGTTGTGGCCATACTCCTCACTAGGACTGTCCTGGACATTCACTGGCAGAAAAGTCTGAAGTTTCAACCATCTTTTGCAAATTACACATAAGCAGCGTGCAGATTTGGAGCTACAGCCTACCTAATGCTGATGAGAGTATCCCAGTGGCTTCACCAGCTTTGGGATCAACCAAGCTCACAACCGAAATGCATACAAATTTTGGTTACCGACTGCCTCTGTATTCAAGTCATTACCTAACCAGGGCTGAAATGAAGATGCCAAATTTTAGAGTGGTAAGAAATGGCAGTGAGGATGCTGCTGGGGAATGGTAACTGGCTTCCATTCAGAGCCAGAGCTCTGCATGATACCTGACCACTGCAGACCTTTTGCTGCTTTTCCTTTCAGTTATGGCCTTTCAGTTACTGGCTACATCTCTTCTAGATGCACATCATATAGAAGAATCACCACGCAATATTTTCCAGAATGGCTTTTGCTTTTATCTACCCAGAAATGCAAGCCAGTCTTGGTGCACATAATTTGCAGCTAATAAATTCCCAAATTACATGTGCTGGGTGAGAGTGTAAAGAGATCATGTATGCGGGTTTAGGGCATGCACACACAGTCAAACTTGGTGGCCAAAGCCAGCATTGCGAAACCTGTGCATACAAACGTAGGGCTGGATGGGGGTTAGGACTGAAGCCCTGGCCATGGGCAGGTCAGCCGCTCTCTACATCAGCTTTTAGCAAATAGAGGGGGAGTTTTTGAGATATAACACATAGCTTTGATTTAGCGTCCCCAAGTCAGACAGTAACAACGATGAAGAGGCCAGCCAGAAAGGCCAGAGCTCCTCGCAAGCCCGCTTGCAGGTTGAGGGATGGTCAGGCACTGTCAAAATATCTTTGATGGCTTTTTCATGGTCTGAATTGGGTCAGCCTGCAGCGGGGCTGGGAAAGGTGTTTCACCAACCTTGTGTCAAAGTCCCAAAGATCAGCGTGGTGGTTGAGTGCTGAGACAGGAAAATGAGCACCACCGTGGGAGAAAGTGTTCACCGACCCTTGACTAAAGAATTAGTGCAATATTTCAATAATGCTTCATATTTTAAGCAAAATGACAACTCTGACAAGAGCATGAGGAAATGGATATTAACAGCACATAAAAAACAAGTGAGAATATGGCTTGTAATGCCAGCCAAGGTAAAGGAAACAAGTTTGTACAGAATGAGAAAATTTCTGCAGTTAGAACACATATTTTATAAAGGAAATACAGGATTAACATTCATTTTTGTTCATTTCCTTTTGCCATTCCTTCTATTTAAAACAGATGACTTTTTATACTCCTCCTCTACTCCCATAATGGATCTTATTCTTTATTTTGAATTAGTCTCAAAATACTTGGCTAATTATGGTCTACTTAAAGGTGGAAAATCCAAAATATATATCTAGGCAAATCTCAAAATGATAGCAGCTTCCTGAAGCAGAAAGCTTAGCACCGGAAGTGCTCCACGTCATTAATCAATCCAAAATTTTGATGAAATAATATTCCAAAGAAGGAAAAAGTTAGTTTCAAGAAAGCATGACCTTATTTGAAAATATTCTAACTTTCACTTTTAAAATTGTTCAGAATGTAAGAAACAGTCCTGAGTCTATTAAAACAAATATTGAACCCCTTCCTATTCGTGTTTATAGAAGGCAAAACTGCCATTAGATTTAGTAGGGGAAATAAATTGTGCATAGTGGGTAAGATACAGCTTAAAACAATCCAGTATATTATTAAAAATATCTAAAATGAGATTATTTCTTGAATCTAACAATTTTAAAAATGTTTCTGAAACTGCACCGTATCTGTGTGAACTGTTATTTTGAGTTACCTATGGGAACTGAACTCAGCTGGTTAGCAATATGTTTCCATGCATGGACATTTCAGGTCTTTTTTGAAGTTATTTTTACAAACTGTAGAAGAGGACACTTACCCAAGACAAACAAGCTAATTTCAAAACAGCTAGTTCCTGAGAGAGCTGGTTACTCATTAACAGCTAGACAAATAACACAATACTGATCTAGATAAACTTCAGAAAAAAACTCAACCTGTCAGTTCCACTGCATGAAACAACAGAGAGCCCCAAACAGGTTTTGGTAGTTAAGTTGCAAAATGATATTGAATTTTGAGGAATTTTGTACCACTCTAAAAAATAAAAAATAACTTGTTGTTCAGCAGCAAGTGACAAAGAGCATCTGTGTTAAATAACATTTCTAGAATAGGACAGCAGATGGAAACCTTTCTGAAAGAATAAGAAATAAGATTCAGTCTATCTGCAGCTGGCAAAAAATATATATATTGAAAATCCTTTATTTGGGGACAGACAGAGCTTTTCTTGAAGTCAACTTTAAATTCAAATTTCTTTGGGCCCTTTAACTTTACTTGTCTCCTGACATCCCTCCATGTCCCACAATAATAAGTCTAATCATTTCATATTGTAGACGATAACCCTACTGAAACTGATTTCTTTTGATGAGACAGCTAATGAGCAAAAGTGAGACCCTGGAAATCCCATCTTAATTTCACTAAGCTGCCTAACAAATTAAATGAAATTATGCCAAAACTCTCCAAAGGCGTTGCTAATGTTGGATCTCATTCAGTTACATGATTGGTTTCATGCTACATGACTAAAATGTCCTTTATTTTTCACACAGTGAACAGTTAATTTAACAGAATAGTGTTCGCTTTATGTCCAGAGTACTTTTGACTACTCAAAACCTACATATACGCTTTATTTCTGTGAACAAAGCGGAAGTCTTTGCATATAAACATTCATGCCTCGCAGCCAAGTTCTTTGTGTGCTGTGAAGGCTTTTAGACTATCTTGGAAGCCAGAAAAAGAATATAAGGCAAGTAACGGTTTGGATATTGCTTCTCAATCTAAATACCTAGGAACAAGTTAAATTGGACACATGGTGTATTGTTTGAGTAATAGACAAATACCATTTGAGACGGCATTTTGTTCCAAGAATTAAATACGAATCTAAGTCATATATGGGAACGAAACACACGTTTTAAGGCAGAAATATTGGTAATAACTCCTCTCGTTAAGTCTAACAGGGGGACAAACCTATGGCATGCCATGAAGATCTCTACCAACACTTGCAATACCTCGTGAGCTCTTCAGGACATGGCGCTCAGCCCACCAAGGAAAAGAATAACTCAAAATAGGACTGGCAAGTGAAAGGGTCCCATTTCAGCCCAAACATAACTGCAGATGCAACAGAAGTTGACAGGTCAGCTGCTTAAATATTACCCCTTCCACCCTTTGCCCCACACCTCCTACCTGCCTTTCATAGGTGTTCAGCTTTATAACAAAGGTAGTGGAGGTTATTCAAGAGGAAGCGAACAGAAATCTCACCGGTGTTATTGGGGAGCACCCGAAGGTTGTCAAATTCCAGCATGGTATAAGAGGAGTCCAAGGAGTCGACATAATCTGGCATATCCATGTCCATGATGGACTGACAAAGCTTCATTATTACTTGTCAACAGCAAGGGAAGCGGCAAAAAACAGCCCTGCTGTCAATCACGGCCAAGGTTTCCTCTGCAAAGAGAGACACCCCAGCCCTTGCGATGACAAATCATTACCCAGCTCTGCCCACAGTCCCCTCCCCGTACCAGGAGAGAAGGGAAGAAGCCGTTTCCTCTCGCGCACGCAGTCCCCTCCCTTCCCGGGGTGCATCTGTGCTCTCTCGATCCTGATAATATGATGTAGATAAGGCCTAGACTCAAACGACTTGGATTGCATCTTTGGGTCAATACAGCCTGTTTTATGGCTGTTCCTGCACAAACATTTTGAAAAGGGCTGCGAAGAGGCGTTCACACACATGCGCCACTCTTCCAGGGCAAAGCAATGGCCACGTCAAATAACACCCATGCCGATGTCACCTTGCTCAGCTACCAGCCCTTGGGAAAAGACCAAATGATGTCACTTGATGCTGGTGAAGACAATGAGTCAGCATCACCACTGACTGAAGACCATCAAGATAGGTCGGCACTGAGAACCTGAGGCATTGCCATGAGGCACAAACAGCGCTGCACACTGGATTGCATCTTGAGTGACTACTGGAAAGAAAAATGGGGCTTCATTACAGCCATCTGCATGGCTTCACACTACCCCATAGACAGAGGGGAGGTGACTTATCCCACCCACCCACCCTCCCTGTCACCTGCATCTTCTCCCTCCTAACTCCAGGCAGCCCCAATCTCCCAGAGCTCCCATTGAGAAGAGCTCACTTGTGGCTGCCAGACATTAGGGCAGAAGATGTCAAGCAATGGCAAATATTGAAAAATGGAAAAGGCTGGAAGAGACTGGGCAGACTCCCTTGTAGATGGGTGGTGTTGCATTTCACGCTGACCCATGCCCGGCTTTTCTGGGAAAAGGACATGTTATGGAAATACAATTCCAGTTTTTCCCCACAGGACTGTGGATCGGTGGTTTTTTTAATTTACTGAATTTTGCACAGAAGTTCTTTCCTTGTTAAGACTCATGAGCTGTACTGCAAAAGACTGGAAATACAAGTCAGCCATGCAAAGTGATATAGCTTGAAGTGCTTGGTTTGTTCCTGGTTTCATCTTCCAGATGCTTTCCCTGACATTACAGTTCCCTCTCCAGTGACGTTGTTTTGTGTCAGAGGGCCTTTCCTTTCCATGAGCTGTTCTGCGAGATCCAATTCAACATCCTGTTGAATCTGGAGGAAAAGAAGGGTCTTGAGAAATAGGGAGATGTGTAGCCAGAAAAGGAGCTTTGGCCAAAAGAAGAGGATTGCCAGACTGCCTGAACTCTCATTGAACCGAGGAGCAGGGCGGCCCCGTGTATCCTAGCAATCTCCAAATAGCAAGAAATATGCCAAAACTGAGTTTTGAAATGTCTTAGATATATTCATTTTGATTTTGTTCCAATTTTACTTCTTTTTTTAATGGATTTTTCCATATCCTAGGGACTTACAGTGGACATTGCAATGGGTTAAATCTAGATAGGTTTTTCCCCTGTAAAGATTGGGCGCAGGAACACTTAGCTTTATTTTCTTATCATTTCTAGGGCATAATATAATTTTTTTTCCTTCTTTCCTTTTTTAAGAACGTGTCGTAACTAGTGGTGCACAAATGACTCCTTGGTTAGATAAGACGTTATGTTTTTATCCTTGGACTATGCCCCCGGGCTTTCAGCAATGCCAGCATCAGCTAAGTTAGCATCTGATTAGTCGTTCTTGCCTCTTACTCAATGTCAGTCTTGATTATGCCTATTAATCTAGCACATTTTTTTGAACTGAGCTATGGGCACAATCCTGCCTGATTCTCAACACTCTGCTACTATCGCAGCTAAGATTTCTCACATTTCTACAATTCCAGGGGGTTTTGTATGGGTTTCTCACCATTGAAGTAACCATATTCACCATGGTTTTGGGCAACTGTGGCCCAGAGAGAAGAAATCTGAGCTCTTGCCCTGATATTGTTGGCCTTAGAGATCCCTTAACGTTCTCAATCTCTCAGTCCGAAAAGAGGGTTAAGGCTTATTTCCAAAGAAAGCTCAGCTATGAGGACACGCTTGGACAATTTTCATTCTGGGAATGAGAAAAGGGTATTGTGAACGAGAAAAGGTTATAGAGCAAATTTCGTAGTTCAGGACCAGATTTCAACATCACATCCATATTGATAATCCAGACTGACTTGTTATGGAAGGTGGTGCTGGAGTGATACTATATGGCATTTCTATTTCAAACAGCTGTCAGCACCCTGTTCCAAAACACTCCAGCACAAAAGCAGCCCTGAAGAGTACCAAAACTGTGCCGAGGGTTGAACAGTTTCTTCTTTTTCCTCTCCCCACTTTCTTACATCATTTTGAGTCACAGCTGCAATTCAGCTGTGATCTATTCAAGGCTGGGTCTGAGTTTTATTAGGACCAGGAGAAATCTAGCTCACTTCAAGGTTCCCTCACTGTTCATTATCACATTGAAGTGGACACCTGTCCCAACCAGGAGCCAGAAATCTCTATCTGGTTTCTTCATTAACTTGCAATGATTTTACCTGACAGAGCAGACCAGTTGGGGAGTTAGGGAGAGATCTCTCTCCAGCTGACCTCAAGCAAGTGTTAGACATAAAAATCTGCCCTTGAAAAGCCCCCTTTGACATTGGAAACAGGCTGGCGGCCGGTGGGAGAGGGCTGGTGTTGTGGGGTTGACCAACAGCTTTCTGCTAAGACACTCTTCCCAGGATTTGAGCTCCCCATGGGGCACAGACATGACAGCTCTTGAGGAGCTACTTCAGCTACATCTGTGTGCGTCTGTGGGCTGCGTGCAGATGTTCTGCCCCTCCCTGCAATGCACCAGTGCTCAGAAGAGCTGACCAGGTCAAACAAGGGCTACTACATTGAATGCACAAGGCTCTGGGAGTAACTCACGGCTTCTGGGGTGAGAGGAAACCTCACGGGACCAAAGCTGGGCTCTCATCTTTCTCCACCACCAATTTCTAACCTTCTTTCAGTGCAGAGAAATGATGGGGCTGCTTAGGTTCCTGCATAAGCCAAGTACTGACTACAGGCAAGGATAACTCCAACATGATTCAGAGATATTAACCCCGGTGAGTTGATCTATGGGTTTGAAGAACTTTCACCAGAATGGATCAGGAAAACAAAAAAACCATCTGCCTGTCCAATATTGCTCCCTTTTCTCACCCAGAGCAGGAGGAAGAAGAGGAAGATCATGTACTCAGCACAGATGCCCGTGCTGCTGCTGGGGCTGCGAGTGGGGAGCAGCCACCCAACTGTGGGCTTCTTGAGAAACTCTGCTGGCAACAGCAGCAAGTGTTCCCCCTTGGGGGTCCTACATCCCACATATCAGTCTTAGCAAACAGCCTTACAAGAGTGGAAGAGCTTCTATGTAAGAGCAGTCCCTCTGGGCTGCAGAACTGATGCTTGCATGGGTGAGTTGACCACAATGCACTGCATACAGAGATAACTGCATTTTTTTGCAAAACACCTTGCTGGTTTTCCAGCGAGGGGACAGGACTGGAGGTGTCTGTCCTTTCCTTGGCTGCTCAGGCATTGACTCACCTGCACAGGCATCTGAGTTGTATGAATAACCAAAGGCAAAACTGGACGGTATAACACAGTCTTCCCAGTTTGAAAATTGATGTCAGTTCTCCTCCATATGGACATAAGCTTCTTTTTAATATGTTTTCCATTTATTCCTTTTTTGACTCAGTGAGTCTGGATATAGCTGGAGGGTGCAGGGGAAAGGGGAGAAGGGAGAAAAGAACAGAGTTATGTTTAATAAAAATAGCATGAATGTTCAAAGATAGTGCTCCAGGAATGAATCAATGTGGTTTCTCGTATGTACTGCAGAGAGGACAGAGAGCAGACTCTGACGAACACATGGTCCCAATAAGACAACATGCTTATTCCTAGAAATAAAATTCAGATTCTTTTGGGAATGCCTGTTAGACAAGATGAAGTGCAGAAAAGATAAGAACTCTTTGATTAATTAAGAGGGAACACAAAGTACCACGAGGAAGCCATCAGAAACAACATTTCTTTGGCGAGGTAAGAGGTGGGAGAAGATGTTTGCAAACTATGGCAGCTGCACATCAATCTCTGGAGGCTGGTTTTGCAAGGAAAAGAACTTTATGCTGCGTATGGGGAGAGGTCTCTGATACACTAAAACCTAACACAAGACTTGTTGCTATGCAAAACAGGGAGGCAGACTTAAGCCACTAACTGTATTTTTGGCACAGAAGTTTTCTTATTTTTAGAAGTACATTTAAACACCCTACCACTGTTTTGAAGATTTTCTCCAACTGAAATGCACCAATAATTATACTCTTTCCTGAACTTGCAGGGATTAGTGAGCATAAATCCACCAATGTTCAGGTGATTCTCAGGTACCACAAGCAAAGGCAACATTAAAATTACCTACTTGGAGCGAAGGTGGCTGGATAAGAACAACAATTGAAAGACAGAAGCCAGTAAGGTCTTTTTTCTGAGTAATGTATAATTAGAAACAGTATGCTTCTGAGATTATAAGCAGTGTGAAATCATATCATTAGCATATAATTAGAATGGTAGACATGATAAATTTATCTAGACCAGATGTCTGTTAAATCAGTTCCCTCCTTTCATGAATGCAGTTTCCTTTGATATATATCACTGAATGATATTTGTGATATAGTTAGCAGCAAAATCTCTCTTTACATTTTCAGGTATTTCTTATTACAATGAACATTACATTTCCACAGTGCTGTGACTTTCACAGTATAGTGAGGGGCTGCTTGTTCTTCCAGCTGTTATCTCCTAAAAGCTTTTTGTCTGTGTAATGATTATTCATAAAATAAAAATAGTTTATTTCTTGGGTAGCATCTTTCTATTTTTCCAAAAAGCATCAGGCCAATTAACATACTTTGTTTTATACTCACTGTGTGTTTAAAAAGCAGGTACCTATTAGGACTGTCAAGATCATGGCAACTTAAGCTGAAGGTCACAGGACTGATCATGGAGGATGCTGATGAGGTTGAAAGCTGACATTCAGCATCCTGTGGTGCTGGGCAACAGCCACATGGACCACCATCAGTTCCAGCCTCATCTGCTCTCTGAATAGGTGGAGACCCAACAGAGGCAAATTACTCCATCAGTGACATCGAAGCCAAACAATTTATTTCTTCCTTCCAGTGCTGTGAAAGAGGTATGTGAACAAGGAAGGGGACATGAGGTCTGGCTGCAGTCTTACCCTCTACTCACTTCTCTACAGTCCCCAAAAGGCCCCTCCACCCACAGCTAGTACCATTCTCGTTAAAGCTAATGTTCCTGCACCCCCCCCCCACTACTCCCACCCCCCCCCAAAAAAAAAAAAAAAAAAAAAAGAGTTGACCCCAAACCCTTGACACATCTCGGGTTTGGCTTGGTGGCAGTTTTGCATTAGCGCTTGTTTCATCCCCTGCTGGAAACCCATCCTTCAGTAGCTGTGCCTCAAAGACCTCCAGGTATGACAGAGATCCTTTAGAGTCCAAACCCACCAAATCTGGGATTGTTTAGAGACATAACTACTCCAGAAATTAGGTATGAGTCACACTCTGAGGTGGTGAACAAAATCTGAGTAAGGACTCTCTGCAGTGACTTGACAGCATCTCCATAAGGGATGGCATTAACCATACAGCCTTCTTCAAGTCCCCATGATGGACACATCAGGATGGACATGGGATAACATCACCCATAATACAGGAGGACGGAGAGGAGAAAAGCAAAAGATCAGGACTTTCACCTCTTCTCTCCAGACAAACTTATTTTGCTTTACTGCTGCCAAACACATTCATTTAACATTTAGTCCTTTTGCTTTTAGATCAATTAGATTCTTGCATAACAAGCCTTTGGGGAAAACAGAAAGTTAAGAAAGCTCCAATCACTATGCAGAAAAAAAATTTCTTTAGGATTATTTAAAAAAACAAACACACACACACCAAAAAACCACCCCCATCAAAACACTTTCTTTCCCCCACCAGGTTTGAATGACAGATCTTTACAAATCACCAAGCACAAATCATGCAAAGACCCTACTGCCAGCAATGACTTCAGGTTGGTTAATTCATGAAATTCCCAGTTATTTCACTGATGTACTGACTGTTCAGTCCAAATGAAACCTGAATTGGATTTGGGGAATAAATCTAAGATATTTTACATTCTTCTGACGACCAAAGGTTAACCTGATGGCTTGTTCTTTCTGAGTTCATATAACTTTTGTTCTTGGCTACAGTGTGTTTGGCCAAGGCCAGAATTTCAGAAGTGCTAAGTGCTCATTTAGGTTTCTAAAAATGAAACATCCTGAATTTCAAATTCTCCAGGAGAAACGGGAGCTCCCACTGGGAATAACAACTAGATTTGCAAAGATATTTTCACGTAGCCACAGGTCACTGCTGTTTTAGAAATAAATCCCCTTTTTTGGACACCTGAGTAAAATCTGAATAAACCCCAGTCTGCATGGGGTCTCCTGGAGTCTGATGCCCCTTGCAAACCTGTCCCTTGCTGGCGAACACTTTGTAGCAAACACCTGATGTCTGCATACACCAGTTTGAATTTCTCTTCTTTATTTTCCATAAGCAGGACTAAGTTCTCAGAAAGAGGAAATGCCTTCAATATTTTTGAAATGGCATATTTTTTCCCCCCACATCAACAAATACCTCTATCAGTGGGTATTTGTTGGGGATACTTCAGAGGACTTCTTGTTTCTTTTCTTTTCTTGACAGAGATCAGCTGATCAACACTTGAAATAATTATGAAAAAAAAGGGAACAAACTTCATTAAATACTTTTTGGGGAAAAGAATATTTGTTGGTTTCAAAATTATTTCTCAATTTTAATTGGACTTTGAAAGTCACAGGAGAAGGGGAGAAAATTAAAACATTTAGTAATGAACAAAAGGAAAAGTACTGAAAGGATAGAAACAAAACATTTTAGTTCTTATTTTTGTTTGCAAACATCAGTCACGGTACCAGCTTCTGCCTTAAATTTGAGATCTTTGGTAACCTGCTTTCTGCTCAGTGCATGTGGCTGATATTTCAAAAGTCATAATCAGCTTTATTTTACCTTCTGTAACTAAGAGGAAAGTTATGTCCCAGCTAGCAAAACCAACAAATTTGAGGGAACACATTTTGTCTGAAAGGTGAGAATTTCAGAATAGATCATATCTGACAACATCAACTCATGAAAGCATTAACACGTTTGTGAAACTCCAGCTCAGTCACCAAAATTAACATGTAAATTATTTCAATGGACTTATTTTAGTGTCTCACGGGTGAGACTTTTCACAATGTTTCAATCTCTGGCAGGGAAATGTTCTGTTTCCACTTATTTCCTGCAAAGATGACATCCACTTCTTTTCCTCATGAGTCTTTCCTAGGCTGGGCTTACATGGGAAAATCCAGACTCGAATAATCACCAGAATTTGGGCCAAGCTCTGCTCTGTCTTAAACCAATCCAGCCCAAACTTCTTCAAACTGTCAACATATTTCAACACTGAATAGAAAGCGGAAAACACACATTGGAGCAGGCTATCCAGAGAACCAAAACATAAGATGACGACCAAAGGAGAAGTACCCAACCTTCCAGTCCTTGCCTCATTGTCCTTGGGATGAGGTGTTCCCCATACACTAGTTCAGATTTATGCCAGTCTGAGAAATATAGGATTGCAACAGACCATCTGCTCCAGATCACTGTCTACCGCACTGAGCAACTCAGTTCTCCTAATTTTCACCATCCCAGATTAAGGCTTCATATCTGGATTGGAAACATCAGTGTCTTTGCAGCCACTAAAGAAAAATTGACGTCATAGAATCATTTAGGTTGGAAAAGATCTTTAAGATCATCAAGTCCAATCATAAATCCAACACTGCAAATTCCACCACTAAACCATGTCTCTAAGCACCACATCTACACATCTTTTAAATACCTCCATGGTGACTCAACAACTTCCCAGGCAGCCTATTCCAGTGCTTGATAACCTTTTCGGTGAAGAAATTTTTCCTAATATCCAATCTAAACCTCCTCTGGCACAACTGTTAGGCTGTTTCCTTTCGTCTTAAGTGCAGAGGGTGATTCCTCCCAGACTAAGACAGATCTCCAAGGCACCGGGAATGAATTGCATAGCTGTGCCAACCTCTCTAAACAGAGCGCATGGGGACCATAGGTGACTTACACTCAACCTGCAATTTTTTTTTGGAAGGTGAAGTCATATAAGATGAATTCCTCCTGCCAACAGAGAAAAATGACAGAGAACGCTATGAAGAATTAGGCCGAATTCCTCGACCGCAGCTGATGTCGACCTCTGACTAAAGCAAATACCCCAGCCTGAACCGGGGCTGGCAGCAGGAGAGGAGAGCGGAGCCAGGGAGAGGGGAGCAGCATTACCTCACCCGCTGCTGCTTGGAGTAGGCATGGGACTCATCTGGAGCACTCAACTGTCTGTGGGCAAGTTTTTTTGGCTTTTCTTGCTGAAAATGACATGCCATTAGTAAGGAGTAACCAACCTTGAAAAGAGTATTTGCTATGACTCCCATCTCCCCTGCGAACGACATTCCTGCCGCTTCAAGCTTTTTCGGTTGCAGTGTTGACACTTCTTCAGATCTGTCATTAGCTCAGCTGAAGAGAAAACAGAAACGCTATTCAAGACCCAGATCCAATGTGGGAGGTTAGGAGTGCAAATTCTCACTTCACACCAAAAGCACGATGAGTGTTTTATGTTGCTGTTGTTCTTTCTATTTTAGGGGCTGTCCTTATTATTTTATAAGCCCTTTTCTGTCGTATAAAGAGCCCTTTTTAAGGTATTATTCTATCAAAGTCAGGCTCACGGATCTTAAAATGTAATCTCCCACATACCCAAAAATTAACCCAGGACTTAGATTTTTGGCTTGTATTTTACAAATTCCTGGTTATGGGTCTAAAAACATCTACTTTTTCCTTGATTTTCTTTTGTATTTTAAGACTTCTGTGGTGGAATCTAGATCCAGCTTTATCACCATGAGGATTCTAATTTCACCAAAATCCACCTTTTGCAGTTGTAAGATTTTGATTCCATTCCCTTCTGTATCTTTACACTATATTTTCAGTACATGAGGTAAATAACAGCAGATTTTGGTTCAGTTCCAGAGAAGCATCCAGAAAGGGTTGACCTTTGGCTGTGATCATCTGAATAGTCATCTGTGTTACAGTAAACAGAGGAGCTCAAGCAAGGTTTTTACCATGGAAATCACGCAGCATTTGCTTGGGTAGTTTTGGTTTCTGTTCTTGTCCCCTAGATTTTCTAGCTTTACCATCCTTCATATAAATTAATAGTTCAGGACAAATGTGGAGTTCCTCCAAATAATTCCTTTCAATGTTGTCTTCTAATTAAACCAAGTGCAAATACAAAAAGCTCAGAAAGGATAGAAGACATACCATGTAAAAAACAACAACAACCACCACCACCAAAAACCAACCAACCAAAGAAAAAAAAAACCAAACCAAACTAACAGATCAAGTCCACTGAGCTGCAATAATCCATCATATATTTGCACATCTGATCTTGTAGCTCTTGCACACACATGAAGATCTTGTTGGAGCTCAGCGTCATGGTAAGAAGGGAAGATCTTCAACCAACACATGTAGAGTGCTCTGGAGAAAAACCTTTCACTTATGCAAGGGACTGGAAAGCTGAAACAGGCACAAACCTAAAGAAATATTGATTTTTTTTAAAAAATGATGGATTATCTAAAGTGTTTATCGTATCAAAATTCATGAGGCTTTGGGGACAATATCTATGCGTCTTAATGGATAACATCAAAGGGATGAGCTAAAAAGAAAAATGAGAAAATCAATGAGAAAAGATAGTTTAGCCTACAGAACTGAAGCAAAGGAGGAGCCCCTATTTAATCTGTTTTTAAAACAGGAGATGAGAAAACCCAGCAGTTCCTAGGAATCACTGCCTCCCTCTGCTCCACAGCTACGCATCCAGAAGTATTCATTATAAACCATCCACCTCAGCTAGACATTGAAAGATAGAAAATGAGTATCATCAGCAAATATTTAATCCAGCACTATCATTCAATAGTTTATCCTGTGGTTCCTTCACGAACCAAAGCTCTGAGTAACGTTAATGACGCTCCAGTCTCTGTGACTGCGGGAAAGAAATGCTGGTATGGGCTGGGGTGCATATTTGTACACTTACAGCCTTTAGTGTGCTCCAGTGTACGGATCATCTGTAAGAAGCTATCAGTCCTACACCCCATGGGGACTGTTCCTTTTCTCTTATTTCTAGTAGGCACATCTTTTAAAAATGCCTTAGTGGCCATGAAGAAATCTGATATAACATAGTGATTCAACTATGTCCATAAACCAAGAAGTGGTTGTTCATCAAAATCAATGAATACCAGATGCATCTTACTCAGCTCCTGGAGTTTCAGGATTACTGCATTCTTCTATAGGTGGATATATTCTGCCTTCCTTATCCAAAATGAGAAGTTATTTTAAAAGTATTTGGGGCAAATTCAGACAGATTTTTCTTTCTAAAAGATTCTCCCACAAAAAAGTGGTAAGTAGGCATATTGACGTGTTGGAAAGATGCTTTTTATGACTTTAAATTGGATAAATTATTGTAAACATCAAGCTATATTTTCCCCATAATATCCATTTTTGAACACTTCAGTCTCTTCCGGGCTGCCTTACTCATAATTGCTGCTCTCTCAGACCAGCGGGTATAGTAAAAGAGAGTGACTGTTTACTGAGTGACAAATACACACATATACAAAACTCCTAGTTTCACAGATGTTTTCAGGAAACTATAACCCCCGATAAATCTTTGCAGACCACTGAGATGAATAATATTTGAGGATGCATTTTTGAGGCTACCAAACTGGAGAGGTATTTGTGGCTGTGGTCTTTACCACTCACATGGAAAAGCATGTTTTCCTTATATCCATCATATAGGCTATATTTTTCACATCTGTCTTTAGAGCAATTTCATATCTTAAAGAGTACGTGACATCAAATGAATCATTTAGGAATTGGAGTTAGCCTGCAAATGACACAGTCCTTCATTCACAAGTAGCCACAGTGTCAAAATTCCCTCAAAGCAGAGTTTTTAGCAAATCTTCTGAACCCAAACGTGTAGTGAATGTCACAGTCTCAGGGACAGATCTGATGTGCTTTTTTTATGCCATATAGCAATTTACATGACCAGTTTGGAAAGGGATTTTTTTATTATTATGATGAATATGACCACAATGATTTAGGCTGAATGAAATATGGAACATCCCGCAGCACCCTCCAGCCAGTTCTTTGACTCAGAATTGACCGTCTGCAAGCTTTCAGATGTTGAAAACATTCTTTACCTGAACCATTGCATGATCACATGCCTTTGCCCAAGAGTAGCAGGGGGGGTGAAAAATTATGTTTCACACCAAACTTCAATTTCTGAACACAGAAAATATTTTGGAAGATGTCTCTGTCAATGCTGAGCCATGCTATTAAACAGTGAATAGCGAGAAACAAACAAACAAAAAAAAACAAACCCAATTTTTCTGCTTTCCCTTTTCCCCACTCTCTAGCTTTGGTCATTTGGCACTCACTTATCTTGACAATCAGAGCAGTTACACTTTAGTTGTTGGTACTTCTGCTTGTGCAACAGTCATCTCAGGGGGAAAAATCCCAACAGACTCGCAGAAGCAGCGTCACTGGTTTACCTGCTGTAGATCAGGGAAAAAAAATGAAAAGGGGGGGGGAAAAAAAAAAGGCAATGGCATTTACAACATATTTTGAAAGAGAAAGGAGAAAATATATACCATGTTACAGCATTAAGATTTCGCAATGTTTTGAGAATTAGCTACTGGCTTATACGCATCTCTGTGTGTGTACTCTGTGTGCATATATTGCATACATTATATATAACGTGTATATATATTGTGTATAATATATATAAATTGTATATTATACGTGTATCTAAATATACACATGGGATATAAAAGCCACCTTTCCCAGCTTTTCTTTGCCTACTTGTTTATCTGATCACCCAGAGCAGAAGGGACAGGGAAGCCCCCCCTTGCCCTGTCCTGGGTTTACCCTGTGGCCGCCAAACTCAGCGACAAGCTGGCACGTCTGTCGTATTATTTTCTATCTAACGTGCATCGATCCTGCCTCCTCATGTTACGTAAAATTTTGAAAGAGTGAAGGAAAAATTTAACAGAGGAAAAAGTAGTGAAAGAGAAATGGAAGGTCTTTACCAGCTCTAATAATAGTTGCTTTCAGGAGCCCATGCACAGAGAGAAGGAGGGGCAGCATCTGTGCTAACAGGATGCTCTGTAGGGGCACAGCTAAAGTGCAATACCAGATAATGCTCTCAGACTCCCAGTATACAACTCTTTTTTCCACTGCCTTCTGGAATAACCTCATCTCTGTCCTCCTGTTTGTTTGGCGTTTTTTCCCCAGATATTTCAGGGGGGGAAGGGGGAAACCAACCTTAAATCCTGGAGGAGCTCTTAAACCCAAGCTTCATTTCTGATTTCAGTTATGTTTAGAGCATAACGTGGGTTTGTTATTCTGTGGTCCCTTGCTGAAATAGGTCAGTGTGGCCTCCCCAGTTAAAAGCTGCCTGCCAATTATACTTTGCTCCAGGCCAAAATTCTGCATAAAAACACCAATGAAATATTAGCACAGGGAAAAGGCTCTTTATTGCTCTTATTTATATTCCAGCAGCACTTAGGGGATGGATGCTTCTAGACCAGGTGCTGTTCAAAAATGCATTAAGAAACGGTCCCTGCTTATAATAAACAAGGTAGACAAGAGGTAGGAAGGAAAACTGAAGAGTGAAAACAGAGGCCAAATCTGCTCACCCCCAGCTGCACATCTTTCCCAATGGATCATGCTCCTGCTTTGTGAGATGCACCTGAATCTGGATGTCACAGTGTGGGAGAGAGTTTAATCACGCATCTAATTGATCTAATTTTAAGAGGCACCAAGGAGCTGATCCACAGTACTGATTCCTTCATGCAAAAGAAGGGAGACTGTGGCAATTGCTGCAAATTACTGAGCAGCATCTTACGAGCCAACAGATTGTCCACGAACTTAAAGCGAAACACCATCACCATGGACTGAAATCAGTCCATTTTGGCCAGGATTTCATTGATGCTTACAGAAAGTGCATATAAAAGAAGATAACTATCACTCTAGGACTCTGTTTTCCCAATTTTATAAAACAGGTCATCCCGTCTTTCTCCAGGACATCTCCAGTACCACTCCTTGCTTCCAGTTAGGATTTTCTAACTGACATTAGCCCCATGAATAACCAGTCTGACAGCAGTAAGCCATTTACACTCCATAGTTGCAATACTCGGTTTATGCATGTAGTTAGCCCATTTTTCTCCTTAGAAGAATACGTATCACTAATAATATTCAATTTTTTTTTCCAGGAGAGTGGATAGAAACACATCCAAAAGACATATTTCCCTAGGCAATAGCCTGCTTTAATAAAGTCTTATTGCAATGGAAATATTTGTATTTTAATCTGTAAAACAGAGATTAGACAAGAAGAATTCTAATATTGCTTAAGCACGTCATTCCAAGCAACAATTTCATTGTATTTTACATTAAAGAAGGAGTGTGATTCGTTACTTTTTGTCATACTAAAGGAGGCTGGATACATTTCTTCACCAAATGGAGTTATTCCAGTCGTATACTGGCATAACTGATAGATGAGTTGAATTCAAGATATTAAGAAACCAACCAACATTTGCTGTATGCACAGTAGATGACACTCTGATAGGCATTGCTAAACCTCACACTTCTGCTCAAGTATATTTAATCTTTTTACAGAAATTTAGTTTACTCCTTGCTTGAAAAATAAATCCCAGACAAGAGCAATAACGATAAGGGGCTTTCAGAGAAAGCAATGCTTACTCAGCCAAGACCACAAGTTGGATAAATTAAATAATGAAGTCCGCTCCTTCAAAAATTATTTTATGTCTGTGTTGTGTTAGCAGTCAGATGTCTATACATCGTGGTAATCTCTAGACAACTAGATTCAGGCTTCTGGCCAGTTACCCCAGGAAGAAATTACCAAAATTAAGGGGAAAACCATTCTCTTAACTATACACATGTAGGTCTACACCAGCACTATTGAAACCGGCTTTCCTAAAGCAGGATTATTCTGGATTTACCATAATTTTGAATACAATCCAACCCCACTAAATCCATCCAGAGCATAAAGAAATCATGCTTGTAATAATGCATGAGGCAGGCACTAAAAAGCATGCAAAGCATTTACATTTCATTTGCTATTAGTTTTCACTAATAAAGGGACACTTAGCATCAGCCGTGGATACCCCGAAGCACTGCTGAACATGGTAACCTTTCCTGGTGCAAACAGAGACTTTACAACACGTTGCATGCCAGATATCAGTTCAGCCTGGCTAATTTAACAAAATCCACTTTAAGCAACTTGATCAAACAGGAAAAGATTGATCCGATGCTCAGACTTTCCTCTTACTGAAGATGGCAGCAGAGATATTATGAGTCACTTAGCAGAGCTGGCTCCTGGATTTATTTTCTGCACCTCTAATAGGACTGGTCTTGAGTCACTGGAAACAGATTCACTTTGAATTGGAACAAGGCAGAATCTGATCGAAAATAAAACAAGAGAGTCAAGAGTTGTTTCCGGATGTTACTTACTGCGTCCTGTTGCTCCTGGCCATCTCCACTTCTTTCCACAGAGGAACACATGATGTTTGCACAGCTTCATTAGAGAAATGACTTGTCTCCAGGTTGCAATATCAGAGAGACAAACTGGAGGAGTATCCTGGAAAAGAAGAAATGGATTATATGAAACAGCTGTTTTCCTTTAATTGCTTATTGCAGATGCAGCCCAGTAACTAATCCACCTGCTATCTTCCCATAGGGATAATTACTCACCCCACAATCCCAGCAAACTGAATTTGTTTTCCATGCCTCATTATACCCATCTCCACTTTGCCCAACAATACGCACTGAAGTGCTGCATAAGTTCAACGCTTTTATAAACAGCTACATCTTTCTACATCCCTATGTACAGTTAGGAAGCTTTTCCTAGCTTTCCTCATGTTATCATTCAAATGTAAAGCCTCTCCTACATCTCTTCTCCTAAAGTCTTGCACCTGGTGGATCATCTGGGTTCATGAAGCTTTCAAAAAAAAAAAAGGAAAATGTCTCCAGTAATAAGTGATGTATCAGTAAGTACAGGCATTTTCAGTGTGGTTACTTATATACATAGATTCATATGGCAAGTAGGGTTTTCCAGAGAATCTACAGATGTTCATTAAAAATAATAGTGGCGTTAGGATAATATATGTGAGAGCAGAGCTTACACGTCACAGCAGTAAATAGTTCATGTCTGAAATCCTTGTTTCTTCTAAGACCACTTTTGTTCTAGGAACTGACCAGTAAGACACAGTGAAGATTTCTGAATATCCAGGTTAAGTTAAGGCTGATTTTTAATTTACTCATATTTTGCTATTCTAAAACACATTTAGCATACAGCAATGGCCTGTGTTTGTCTATCACTCTCCCGACACATTTCAAGACTTGCACTCAATTACGCTGGTCTGTGAGGACAGAAGCAGCTGGTAGCGAGTTCTCATTGTGCTTAGCATATAATTAAAAGTTAAAACCAGCTAATTGAATCAAGAACAACATAAGCTGCAAGGGATCTCTGCTTGCCACTACACCAAGGCACCCTTGGAAGCAGGAGCGGCTCACGTCGCCAGTGCTCCAGTGGTGGGACAGGCTGTCCTCACTGCCAAGGAAATTTGGCTTTGGGGGAGAGGCTGGCGGGTAAGTGATGGGAGCTCAGAAATTGTCATTGACTGAACTTGCTAGGACTGGAAGAAGAACGTGACCTGAGGTACAAGCTTTGTTATGGTCCTCATTAATGCAGCCTTCATCTTTTCTTCTTTTCAAGGGAGCTACTTATTTCTGTGCCTCAGGCAAGAGCCAGAGCCAGCTGGAGATAATTTAGTCCTACTTCACTAATGTTGATGTCTCTGGATTTAATATTGGCTTTTCTGGAACTCTGCTATGACTCTTTGGCTTGGCAAGGTGGCTCAGGTAGTTATCCTGAGCATAATATTTTGTTAACCAACTGGCTGCAGATCTATTTCAAATATGAAACAGGAATCTGGTCGTCCAGGACTAACAAACCTACTCAAGCTCTTCCACTACTTGATGCTCAGCAGCCCCCAGCTCTGGGGAACATCTTCAAAAGCCTTTCAGTGAGCAGCCTAACTAATGCCTGCTGGAGAAATACACAAAAGCAAAACAAAGTCTTCAGAGAGAAAATCCGGTGGGGGGTGCTTCTGGGAATGGTGGAGAGGGAGCTGCAGAGAGCAGCGGTGTGCATTGAGCTCTATCAACGGAGGTCACCACGGACTTTGCTCAACTGAGGTGACATCCAGATTCAGCCTGCCTGAATGCTAATGCTGTTCCCACGGCTCATGTGTCCCAGCACCCCTGAAGGTCTGTGAATACCTGATTCAAAGGACCTCAGCAATGGCCTAAGGAGAAGCTAGGAGAGAGCGCAGATACAGGAAGTCTTCAGAAGAACAGACAGTAAAAAGCTGAGACATGTCACGACAGCCCTTGTTCACGCTGCCCTGCCTGGGGACAGGCATGAAACCATGCATTGAAATCCCTACCAAAACAGAAAGCCAGCGTAGGATTGAAAAAACGTCCTGTGCAACACTGCTCAGGTAATATTTTACCTGCACTGTGGCTCGTCGGCATTATCTGGGGATGGTGTCAGCCTTGTGTTGCCCACTGTTCCTCGTGTGCAGGACAACTTGGTACAGAAACACATCAGTGATGGAAAGGAGATACTAAGTGTGTCCTCATCAGTGTTATACAGACCATTGGTGTTATCAGAGCACCAGGACAAAGAAGGAATGTGCAGAGACACGGTGATTCGGATCCTATTGAAACCAAGCCCCTGTAAGCTTGCAGTACCTTCAGCTTGACCTAACAGCATCTAGACTTCCCTCAAACGTGTTCAGCAGAAGAGTAAAGCCAAATCTAAAATATCTTTTTTATTTAATTTCAAGCAGTTCAGCTCCAGTTTGGTGCCCAACTTACACACAGGTCTGGTGAGAAATGTTGCTGTGATATATATCACAAATTGAGGGGTTTTTTTTATTCAAACACCTCAAAATCTCATGTTACATCGGTGGCTGCTATTACATCACTTACACAGGTAACAACTGCAGTCCCATTATTTGCCAGCGGTGTGGAAAAGTCCCGGACATAACCCAGCAGTTTTGATGTCTGCAGTAATTGTACTCTACCTTCTCTTTCATGAAGAAAAAATAGCTACAATACTTGAGATAAAAGAAATAAAACCAATATGAAAACTTATCTGATTGAAGTAAATGAAAGTAGCCTTTCAGACTGCTTGTTCTGTGAATAACCTTATCTTCATGTTTACTGACTATTTGACAGAAATCTAAATTATCCCAAATTTTATCAGAATAAATCAACTAAAGAAAAAAAAAAAATCCCTTCTGAAAAGGACAGACATTCTTAATAGCCATCTGGAATACATTATTCCTTTCCAAGTAGCATTGTTGATACTGAAAGTGTTGTAACAATATCCTTTTCTAATGTGGTTCTGCTGTGGCTCCATCCAAAATAAAACTAGTTGATGCCAAAGAATCCACTTAGCATGACAAGATCCCCAAAACCTGGATTATTTGTGTAAGAGTCTAATTTAACATTCTGAGTTTCGTGGTTCGATGAAATTTCTTATAATATTTTTAAAGGAGACGAAAGAATGAGTATCATCTAATCTGGGGAAATGCTTTTGCTGAACCATATATCCCCAAATTCTTGTAAATCCTAAATCCCACTAAGGAGAAATGGAGACTGAAAACGAGGAAAACCTTCCCTAAAATAATAATACCTTTTTTATTTTCTTGAGTATTTGGTCAGCTCTGCAGTATGGCTACAGTCAAAGTTTACCTGAATGCTACAGGAAAAGGGCAATATACATTACTCTCGTGGATAAACGCCACTCGAAGCACAACACCTTTACGTCAAGATACTTAGAAAGGTCTAAGAATATTGAGGGCTGAAACAGAGGGAGCTGAAGCAAAACTACTCAGCAGAAAGGGTTGAATACTCACAATTTTTTAGCTCAAGTGCATCAAAGAGTGGCCTGCCAGGTTTCCAAATAAAGGTATTTTTACCACATTCATGGTGGTCAGTGCTGGGAAGGTGTCTTTTTTTCCTGAAAACCATCTCCACTTCTGCCACCTTGCAGATATTTATTTGTAGCTATATTGCATTTCCCAGCACTGGTCTGTCTCAACCCTTAAAGTGAGCAGGGCTAGAGAGATGGGTGTTGCAAAACTGATTTCCCTAGGAAATTAGACTTAAAATGATAAAAATTCCATAGACTTTGTTGCAGCCAGGTTTTCACCCTGTATTTTCACTCTCCCTTTGCCCACTTGCTGATGCACTATCTGATGCTGGCCTACATATATAACGTCAGTTTATCTACCTGTACACATTCATGATTATGCAAAAAGTGGTTATGCTTAGTAATGACTTTTCAGAGCTTTGTGGGGAAAAACAAGGAGTGATTGAAAAAAAAAAAAAAATCATCATAACAGATCCTGTTAGATGCTGGAGATTACCAGTTCCAGCTTTTCTATCAGCCAAACACTTCCAAGCAATTTAGCCCACAGCAGCAAATCTCAATGAAAAGCTGCTCAAAAAAGGGGATGAGAAGAGTCAGAGCATTTCAGAACTTCTTTGAAGTCTTAGTCTTCACCATCAGTCTGCTCTTCCCTGAGGTCCCTTTGCTGTGCTTCAGCCCAAATGCCATGCCCTCGCAGAGAAATGAAGAGCCCTGGGTGCAACTTCACATTGTTGTTTGCCCACACTGAGTAACGAAGCCCAGGATTTGCAAGAAGCCACAATACCAGCAAGAAAATTTTGTCCATGTGGTTGTTGGCCACTGCTGGGACAAAATATGGCTTGAAGTCATAACAGGACCTGGGGTCCCCTCCTTCCGCCCCTGCCACCCTCGCTGAGATCCAACTGTGAGCTTTTCTTCTTGTTTTCTTTATTTTCTGTGTTGCCTGATAGTAGAGGTCCTGCCAATCTACAATTAGAAACAAGAAAGCTGCAGCTTTGTGCTCTGACTGCCCAGAGATAGGGCACTAATTTATCTAGCCGAAATGCCAAGGAATTGCCAACAAAGTCAAAAGCAAATTTGTTATAAATGATTCTTCTTGGGACATTTCCTTCACTCGCTGATGGAGGAAAGGCAAAGAAAAATGACAAAGAGCCCTGCTCCTTTTCTTCAGACAACTGTGATTTATTACAAGCGAACTGAGGAGGATTCCAAAAACATTACTCCTATAAGGGAAGGTAACTCAATCTCTAGCAAAAATAAACAGCCATGTTTAAATAAACCTTCTTAGAATTGTTACTGCTCTTTTCCCCAGAAGTTGGGGGAACATTTCTTTGATATTGTGCTACTGCGCAAGATGCTGCTAAGTGCCTGCTCTGAAGACCCAGGGATGTCCTCTGGTTTGGGTGGCCTGGTAAGTCATCAAAGGATAAAAGGCTGAGAACAAAGGGAAAAATTAAAGTATTATGAGCTGCAGTTGAAGTGCCTGACAGATGTTGGTTTGCTGCTTATGGGAACTGCCTTTCTGCATTGGAGCAGAGGTTCATCCGGCTCTGTGCCCAGGCTCCTACCCAGATAACGGTGCGGTATGGAAGGGTAGATGTGCAAGGTCTTTCCCCGATACACGCTCCCTGAGGCCAGTGGTCAGTGGTTTAGGGGCTTTCCACAGCTCTTCCATGAGTAGCAAAGTCAATAAATCACACTAACATTGAGGCCACGTACCCTGCTAGCATCTGAGGACTTCACAATAGTGAATGATGTCCCTCATGGAAGCCTTGGGAGAAAAGTTCAAGCCAGTGAAATAGTAACAGCGTTACAAGTCTCTCATTTCACTGATGCAGAGGACTTAAGCACACTTTCAAAGAGCACATAACACAAGTAACAGCAAGCCCTACACAATAACCTTCCTGACTCAGGAAGGTGGGCACCTTCTTTTAACTCTCTCCATAACCAAGAGACAAGCATCTCTTTCTGCTCATTAGAACATCACATCATTTTCTGGCCTCTGGGCTCTTCTGGGTAACACCACGTAAAAAAAACCATCAAACTTCACTAGGCCAGAAAAAGAGCATTAGCAAGACCACAACTGCAGAGTATCAATCGAGGCACTCACTGGGGAGATAGTTGTCCTAATTTCAGGCACCAGTCCTAAGATTCTGTGTTTCATATTGCTCCTTAGTCATAATTCACAAAAGGAAAGGAAATATCCACATTTTCTTTTCTCTATGGAAGGTTAGTTCTTCAAGCTTTGCTGCAGAGATACACCTCACGGTTTGGTTTCCAGGACCCTTAATGTAAGTCTTTTCAAAGTATCAGGAGCCCCACAGACAGAGCTTTCAACAATACTAAGAAACCTGGTGACAAAAACCTTCCCGTGGCTCAGAGGACAGGATTCAGCCCCTCTGCATTGAGGCTTCCAGACTTTCTTCTCTCTCTCCTCTGAGAAAATGAGAGGGAGAAGGTTAAATGTCACCTCTTTCTTCCTCTCCTGCTTTGGCACCACAGGGACAAATTGCTCAACAAGACCAATAACAAATGGATTAATAAGAATTGAAAATAAATGCAGACATTCAAGAAATGACAGCTCATAGGCATCCAGCCCAGTGAAGCTGACAGAGAAATGACGCCTACCTGTCAGTAAAGACTGCCCACTGGTATTTAGGTCATGCTTTTCCTTCTTATCTTATACACATAAC